>NW_026126514.1:6212500-6822500 GCF_943737965.1 Phodopus roborovskii | reverse complement strand
TTAGGTTGATGAGAGCCATTGACATGTTTTCACAATTTTTGAAAACCATGATAAAAGAGAAAAATTTGAAAAAGGGAGCTGAACTTGGTGGTATAAGCCTATAACCCCAGCACTCAAGAGGCAGAAGTACAAAGACTGTCACAAGGTCAAGGTCACCCTAGTCTACATGGCAGATAGTGTGAAAAACAAATAAGCAAATAATACTGATGATAATGGAAAAAGACCAAATCAACAAATGGAAAATTGCAATAGTTTACTATTAATAAAAAATAAATACTCGAGTAGGCCAGGATAGCTGGCCATGATATAACATAGGGATAAATGTAAGTCTCTACACTCAGACACAAAATAAATGCACCAGAGAATGAAAATCCTGTCAGGGATAGCAGCATAGACAAAAGGCTTACAGTTGGGGCAGATTCAACACAAGCCTAGAACGTTATAACTTTTTCTCATGCTTATAGAAAGAAAGTTAACATAAAGATAGCTATTGGCCTCCACCAGAGTGGAAAGCAGTCCTGTTTCTCCATCACTCCACTGTGAAGTTGACAGTGGGAATAGTTGTGTATAACGAGTGGCAAATACGGTGAAGGACCCAAAGCTAGAAAATAAGAATGGCTTATAGAGCTGGTATTGTTTATAGAGACTAGAAATGCAGAGATTATGGCGTTGCTCTCTTCAGTCATTTGAAGACATCTCATGTAGAGACCAAGGGATACAGCCAGGTTTCATCAATTTCTAACCCAGAAACAAATGGAGCAAGGTTCTTTCTAATGCAGTTAGCTCTGCTTCCCTGGTGACTCCAAGCCAGCACTTGTGTTATTTGGTGACCTTGGTATTTTCCTCAGGTAAGGCAGCCCAATTTCTATGATAGGAATAAGTCAACAAACATGGCTGTAAATGACATATCAGAGATTAAACTGCAAAAGTGTAGAGTTGTATGACAAAGAAACTAATTAATTTGACTATTAATTAGAAATATTGATGTAGTGATATATGATTCAGATTTTTAAATTAATTTTTATTTAAATTAAAAACAATATATTTTACATACCAAACCCAGTTCCCTCCACCCCCCCTTCCACTTCCCAGGGAGAGTGAAGTCTCTGATGTGGGATCTGTCATATCATTTGGGGCAGGGCCTAGGGCCTTGTGAATCTAGGCTGAGAGAGTATGTCTCCATAGGGAATGGGTTCCCAAAGCCATTCGTGCACTAGGGACAAATACTGGTTTCACTGCCAGAGGCCCCAAAGACTGCCCAGGCCTCCTAACTGACACTCACATTCGGTGGGGGAGGGGGAACTGGTTTGGTCCTATGCTGGTTTCCCAGCTGTCAGATTGGGGTCCATATGATTCAGATTTTCAGTTCTAACCTTTTGCTCACCTGTTTGATGAGGAACTTTTAATGTTCTTAAAGATGTTTCTTCCAGAAAGATTCTTACTGCTGCGATGTATTGGCCTTAATGACTCTTGCATGGCATTCTAATTCCATGTGACTATTGAGTGTCCGATATACAGGGAGGTAAGAGAAATGTAAGAAACTATAGATAAGATCTTATTTGATCTTAGCCATAAAGAGGTCTGAAAACACAGTTATTTGTAGGAATTAATGGAACTAGGGGAAATCTTGCTGGGTGAAGTAAGTCAGGCACATGTTTTCTCTCATGCAGAACTCCTTTAAAAAGTGGTTATCTAAGAGACGAGATGGACCATTGGACTGGGGAGGGGGGAGGGGATGAAGAGGGAGGAAAGGAGGTGGAGACACATTTATTATCAATGCACGGTATATGCACGTATAGAAAGTCACAATAACACACATGGATTTATTTGTAAACTTGCATGTGTTAAACATTTTGTCACTCATAAGATAGAAAACAATGAGATTCATTAATATAACTAATAGATTAATTATGCAATCTTTTTTCAAGGAGGTGGTTAAAAATTCTTTAATTCCTCAAATAGGTAAATTTTAAGAAAGAGAATATTTAGAACTATGTATAGTGACTCACACTTTTGATCCCAGCATTTTGGAGGCTGAGGCTGGAAGATTGATTGCCATGAGTTTAAAAATCAGCTTGGCTAAGATAGTCAATTCCAGGCCAGCCTGGATCGTAGAGAGATTCTGTTAAAAAAAAAAAAAAAAAAAAAAAGACCCAAGCCAAGCTCTTCCTTTTCCTCACCCCCTATTTAGTGACAAAAAACATAAGGTTCCAAACTGGAGTTTTGAATAAAATAATTCCTTGGTGGGGACAGTAAATTATCTTCCTGAAAAAGAAGATCCACACAGAAAATGTGAATGCTTAAGTTTATTCATGGGTTTAGTCAGCATATTCTTTGTCATCTATGTAAGATGTAAGAAATGTTGATGTCCAATGGTTTGCAAAACCCACCTAGGCTGAGTGGTGGTGGTGCATGCATTTACTCTCAGCAGAGGCAGGAGGGTTCAAGTCCAGCCTGATCTACAGCATGAGTTCCAGGACAGCCAGCCTACACAGAGAAACCCTGTTTCTAAAAACAAACAAACAAATAGCCCCAAACAAATAATCACAAACAAACAAAACCCACCTAGGATACCTCTTTTCATTTGTACCTACATTTTCTTAAAATCCTTAATGGGAGATGTCATTCTGTAAATATGTTTCTCTTATTGGTTAATGAGTAAAGCACTGTTGGCCAATAGGAAAGCAAGATAGGCAGGACTAGGAGGATTCTGGGAGATGTAGTAGAAGTTTTCAAGATGTAGGACCAACAGGATAGAACTCCAGGCCCTCTCTCCAGAAAGATAAGACCACGTGGAAATACTTAGATTAATAGAAAAGGGTTAATATTTAAGACAGAGATAGCCAATAAGAAACACTAGTAACAGGCCAACAGCTTTATATCAAATACAGCATCTCTGTGTGTTATTTGGGGCTGGCGTGACTGTGGGACCAGGCCAGCGGGAAAAACTGTTCCTAACAAATCCTAATTTTCCTTTGTCTCCCAACAACTAGCACATCCCCTAGGATGTCTGTGTTTTCACGTTCAAGTGTACAATTTTACTTACACAGTATTCAGAGAAGCAAGCCATCATATGACGAACACAGAAGGTTACAGTGTCTCTCATGCTCTAATTTCTTCCTGTCTTCCCCTCCTCCATGTGGAGCTTACACTGGTTTCCAAGAGTCACAAACATACACTTGCTCTTTATTTCCTTTGAAAATACCCAAGAAAGAACTGTATAAGAAAGCATAGCCCTCTCGTACCTGGTGTTGGAAATACTTAGGGATCAGAGTGAAGTGTGGGTGACACATGTGGCCCACACTGTAAAGCGGGAAAGGCCTCTTCATATGCCTCCCATGCCTTTCAGCAATAATTGGCCCTATTTTCTGTGACAGAGGATGCCTTATGGTTTCAATCAGTGATTTGCCAGCAATAACACACAAGGCGTTAAACTCAACCTTAATTTTTATGCATTGTTATGATCCAAGATGTGAATGTGCTGTCTTGACCTCAGATACCCGTATGTTGTCTCTCCTGGTGAGGCTGGCATTTGAGGCCACCTAAAACAGGCGTATTTACAGTTGTCTGACAGACTAACCTTAATTAGCTAGCTTTTATATCTATGTAACCCCCAGGTTTCTAAGGGAAAAATACTGATTGAGGGCAGGGAATCCCATCAGGAGGACTCTGTTTTATACTAAGGGTTAGATGCTGTCAAAGGAGAAGGAATTCAAAATCAAGGCAAAGGAAACAAAGTGAATTCTCAGGGATTTTATGCCTAAAAGATAAAGACAGACAAATCTTGAAAATTAAAGCATGAACTGGACATGGTGGTGCACATATTTAATCCCAGTATTTAGGAAGCAGAGGCAGGTGGTTGTCTGTGAGTTTGAGCCTGGTTGTTATAGAAAGTTCCAGAATAGCCAGAGATTTGTCTACACAAAGAAACTTGTCTCAAAAACCAATAAATAAATAAATGTAAAAAGTTAAAGCATAGTCACATTTTTTTGTTGATGCTGTTAAAGACAGGGTTTCTTTGTATAGCTCTGGCTGTCCTGGAAACAGCCTGTCCTCAAACTTACCTGTCTCTGCCCCCCAAGTACCTGAAATACGGCCATATTCTTACCAACAAAATAAATACTGATAAGCCCTAGTGAATATTCTTGTAGATCATCCCCAACCCCACTGTCTCCCTCTGAGTGTATGTGTATTTCGTAAGTGAAATCACACTGTCTTTGCTCTTATAGTTAATACACTCTATCTTTTCATATTAAGACATTTCTAAATTTTAGCCTATGAAACAACTGGATTAATTCAAATTCCCAAGTGCCTTCAAAATAGCCTTTGTAGTAGGGACTAACCCTTTGATATTTAATTGAATCTGAACATATGAAGAAATGTCATCCTCAATCCTGAACTTTTTGTCACCTAAACAAGAATGGTCTACTGTTGAGTCTAAAGGAATGTCTTCAATTTTCTTCCCTGCTTCAAAAGAATCTTTCTAAGCCAAACAAAGAGTCAATGCTTCTTTTATCTCATATTCTGTCCTTCTTGACTTTGTTGTTGTTGTTGTGTTACTTTGAATGTAATATTTTCTTACTACATCATGCATACAAACATGTTGAATCGTTATGTGTCTTGAATGTCTCTTTTAGCCCTCATCCTTCATTGGAATTTGACTAGGTGCACACAAATTGGCCTCAAAATAGTTTTCCCTTCCAGCTTAGAATTCACTTTGGGCTGCCTTCTGGAACTCCATGCTGCTGCTACTAATCTGCTGCTACCCAGTAGCCTTAGAGCAAGAAGGATTTCCTGCAGAGGTTAGCCTTTTCCTCTGGGAGGGGGGGGGCTTCTGTCAATTCTGTAAGTTACCAGATGCATGTTCTATAGCTTGCTCGCTATTGATGAATTTTAATCTTGTTTTTATTGATAATGAAGATATATGAACGCTAAATATGAAAAGAAAAATTATGTCAAAGGGGCCTTTGCAGTCAGTAAGGGAAGCCCAGAGCAATTGAATATTGTTTGACAGGAGACGGCTGTATCAAGGATGGGAACCTCAGGAACATGGGCATTAGCAAAACCTCTTCCTCATCAGGTTCTGAGAGGCAGATCCTTACTCTGTGCAACTTGGAAAGCTATGGTGGTTTAAGTAAAAATGGCCCCCACAGGTTCGTATACTTAAATGCTTAGGGAGTGGCCCTATATGAAAAGATTGGGAGGTGTTGCCTTGCTGAAGGAAGTGTGTCACTAGGGGTAGGCTTTGAAGTTTCAAAACCCCAAACCAGGCCCAGTATGTCTCTTTCTTCCTGCTGCCTGTGGATCCAGATATAGAACTCTCCAGCAACATGTCTGTGTGCCTGCCACTGTGCTCCCTGTCACCATAATGGATTAAACCTCTGAAACTATAAGCAAGATCCAATTAAATGCTTTCTTTTATAAGAGTTGCCATGGTCTTCATGTCTCTTCATAGCAGTAGAACACTAAGCTGGAATGGTTGACCATTATACAAGAACGAGCAACAGCAGCTTTCTTCTCCAGAATGAGAACAGCCTGAGACTCTTTCACTACAGAGCAATCATACAAAGACTAGCCAACACCTCCCCTTGTATTGTACATAATAAACATTCTGAGGCTCTGAGTTGTTGCTGTGTTGGGGGTAACTCCATCAGTTTTCTGTTTCCATAATTCTGTCGTTTTTTTTAGTATCTGTCCCTTATTCATTTCCACATTACCCCAGTCAAGTTTCCAGACACAAACCGCACATATCAAGATGGTGGGCATATGTTTGTAGGAATGTAAGGCATTGGCAAATGACAAATATAAAGAGCATACACACTTGCACACATACAAACATTCCACCATGAACTTACTGCCAAAATCTTAATGCTGGCTGTATCATGGGGTAGGAAAATGCTTTTATTTACTATTTCTTTTACAATGGGACTTGCGGTTCAGAGCGCTGAGTGCTTTTTCCAAAGACCCAGGTTCAATTCTCAGCACTCTCCAGGCAGCTCATAACCATCTGTAACTCCAGTTCAAGGGAACTGATGTTCTCTTCTGGGAACCACTGTCACTGCACTTGCATGATATACAGATAAACATGCAGGCAAAGTAGCTACACATAAAATAAAATGAATCCTTTTTGTTTTTTTAAAGCATAGTTTGCTCTTGTAATTATAAAGAAAATAAGATATATGTATGTGTAGGTGTGTTTGTGAGCCAAATACACACTTGTTTTTGACATGCGTACGTTTTCAGGAACTACATGATGGATTCTGCTTTGTACAGATAGAAAACAAAGACATGAGTGGCAACATAAATGGAAATTTTCAGCTGGTTTCATCACTGTTCTCCTCTTCCATCAATGCCAAACCTTTATATGTGCATAGTAACTTCACTTGAGTTCCTCAGCAAACTTAAACCAAATTAAGAACATAAAATTTTGAGGCTGGAGAGATGGCTTAGTGGTTAAGAGCACTAGCTTCTCTTCCAGAGAGGACTCAGGTTCAAGTCGCAGCACCCACTACAGACATACATGCAGGCAAAAATGTCAGTGCGCATAAAATAAATAACTTTTCAAAGGAGAACAAACAAACAAACACGAATGCAAAATGTTTACTGAGCTAACCCAAGGGGTCTGCCCTAGCTGAGACAGACCTCGTTTGAGGACAGTAGTAGCAAAAGGCTGCCTCTGAATTGGATTCTCCAACGAGGGCCAGTTTGCTTTTGTACTAGAGGCTCCCCAAGAGACCTGGTAAATTCTGGGCCTTGTTCCAGGTGTTCTAATCCCTGAAACTATAAATGTCACATCACCCAATTTAATCGGATTCCAAAAGGGCTTTTTGGCACACAAATCTGGGAACTACTGTGGCAGGTCAACTACAAAGACAAAACAGTTCATCGATCAAGGCTTCAGATGAAACTAAAATTTCCTATAAGAAAAAAATGTGATAAATCTAGTATTGCTTAAAAGTCTCCGAAGCAACAGCAAATAATGACAGCAGTGAGTTAGTTGCATGCCTCTTCCACGTGTACAGCTTCTTTCTGCTTGTGACTTCAAAGCAAGCGCCTCAAGTCCAGAGGGAGATGCTCTGCTCTGCTGAGGAGATGTTTATGGGGCTGTTACGGCGCCTAGGATGTTCCTACTCTGCTCACTATTTGAGTCTCCAGATTTCCAGAGCCATAGGAACGCAAGATCGGAGGCTTTTTAAAAGTGACTTTGCTTTATCCTATCACACAAATAATCAAGTTCCCATTGTTGGCATTGATTTAGAATTGATGTCATTAATCCTACTTGCAGTATTTCACCTACAGACAGATCTGAAAATGTCCTTCATAAATGTCCTAAGAGGAGTGAAGAGTGGGTAGTTATGAAGTTAATTTAATAAATATTACAAAAGAATATCTGGTGTGGTTTGTACAGTAGCAATTACTGAAATACTAATAATCTACCAAAGTTTAAAAGACTTTCCCACCTGTTCTGATTGAAGACTGGGAGACATTTGACTCATTAATGGAGAGTTTGAATTTTTGTGCCTGTATCCACAACCTTAACCTTGCAACCGCAACCAGACAAAAACATGTGGCACCATCAGCACCCAGATTTTTCAATCTCCTCATTCAAGAACAGTATCCATAAATTTAATGAAGTTAATCATAAAGAGCCATGAGTGAAACTTTCCTCCCTGTATTCTGTGTTCCTATGTTCTTTCTTCACCCTAAAATAATCCATGTAACTAGAAAGACTGTTTCCCCGTCAAAATTTTTATAAATTACTTGTGTATTAGGGAAAATTCTGGCTGCACTTATTTAAGATGAAACTTTAACATACATCTATAGATTCATACTTCTACTGAAGACTTCATTTTTTCCCCTCTTGTTGTATAACTTACCATTTCCTTATTTTTTTTTGGTTCATCTTGAAGCAGTTTGAGATATTGTCATTTAATTGTTACATATGCTAAAAATGGGAGCCATGTGTTATGAAGTCACATTACTATGATACCTAACCAAAACATTCTTGGTATCTTCCACAATCCAGGCAGTATTTGAATGTCCATGACTGTCTAAAAAGTATCTGTTAGAAATCAATGTTTGACACAAAACACACACATTATTCGGTGCCTGCTTCTTTCATGTATCTTAACATTCTTTCCCTCTTTTCTTTAAACTGTTGTCTAACTGAAGATACATAGTCAACTGTAATGTTGACTACAGTATCTTATAGTCTACTAAATTTAGAATAAAAGTAACCACTCTTAAATTGTAAGATATGTCCCCTGAAGCAAGCACTGACTGTATGAGCAACATTATTTATTTCTCCCCCCTTATTTATGGGGGGAGAAAAACAGAGACATATATCTTTGAGTGATATACCTATGATCTAAAATTTAATTATGATGTGTTATCTAGTTACCTTTATATTAAATTTTATCATCTTTTGGGGACTATGTGAAAGAAGAAGTATGTTGGAATGTGGTTTTAAAAAGTGTGTTTGTGTAATTTGTTCTGTAAATAGTTAGTTACTAAGGTTTATTGTACTTTCAACAATGACACATTTGGGTCTGTCTTCCTGTAAGATCCCTAGCGCTTGGCAGAGGCTGGCACAGTTTAAAACCCAAAGAATATCTGTTGAATGAATAAGAGAATAAATGACCATGTGTTGTGTTTCAGCAAAGTGTGACAAAGCCTTGAGTTTGAATAGCACCTCAGGCTTTACAGATCTCCTGTGTATAGCCTCTCATTTGATCATGCAACAACCACAGAGGACAAACACTGTAATCTCCATTTAACAGACAAGCAAACAAGATGGAAGTCATTACTCAAGCATGTGTTAGGCATAAATAAAAGCGAGACTAGGTCCCAGGGTGTTTTCTTTTCATCAGCTGTCTGACTCTTTTACACAATTCCGTGCACTGCGTTAGGGCATGCATGCATAGTACTTTATAACACGTAAGGCCTCTGAGATCATTTGATCTCTTCAGTAAGCAATCAAATCAAGGGTTATTGTCTCAGTTTTATAGATAAAGAAACTAGACCTAAGCCCTAAGACTGTTAAGATTTGGTTTGTATCATAGAATTTGTTCATATTTCAACTCTTTGTGTTCCTGCTTTACCCCATTATGTAGATCCAGTTCCTTTGTCTTTCTCACTTCTCTACGTATACTCACATCTGGCTGGGTAACACTCACGGCTTGTAAACATGTTCAAATATTGTACTTTCCTCTCATTTGTGTCACCCCAGACATGTTCCTATCATTGTAGGTTGTCCTTCACCTATTTCTGTTTTCAGGAGTAGATGAAGCCTACACACACAGTGTTGACTGGCCAAGTGCTTTGTATCTGTGTTTCGGATACCTCTCTGTCTATCGGGAATCAGGGAGTGAATGAACTACAGACACTGCTATTTGTCTGGTGTGAGTTATAATGCAGGTGAGTGGCCATTGGAAAGGCTGATATAAGATAACTTTTATATTGTTCAAACCAAATAAGAAAATAGAAAAATAAAAGCTATTAATACATGTATTTCTTCATCTTTATCTTGAACTCAGACCCCAGTGACAGGAAAATACAGGACTTCAGTATCTACACCCACTGCTCCTTTGGAAAGATACTTTGAAACATTTGAAAGATTTGTATTGGAGGAAAGATTGGCATGGCATGTGGGAGCATTTTTATTATGCACATTCTTTTATGGGTTGTGGGTAGATATTTTCAATGTGCTGTTTTCCTAAGTTTTATGGAGTTCTTGGACCACGTGGATATAAACATCTGGGAATAAATGATTGGATGTGAAAAAAAAAAACCTATACGCTATTTTTCCTGACGAGAAATACTTGTGTTGTGTTAAAATATAGTACATTATCCAAAATGGAAATAATAATTTAAGTATACTAACAGCGCACAAGCCAAGTAAATGAAAACATTTTTTTAAATGAGAGCTGTCTACTGACTGGATGTGAGTGTCCCGTTGTGTTTTATCTATTTACATATGGTCACATCACCCAGATGCCTGTCTTCATGAATGCCCACAGGAGCCTTGGAGGAGGCCTGGTGAAGGAGCCTAATAGGGAAGGAATGAAAAGGTCCTGCCACTGCTGTACTTCTAGAGTTAAACTGAGAGGGTAAATGGAATTAATTTCATAGCAGTCACCACTGGAGGGGAGAAAAATCAGTGTATCCTTGGTGAATTCTTCTTTGACAGTCTTCCTAGATCTTTTCTTTCTCCACCATTGAAACTGTAATTAAATGATTCTAGAGCATTTTCTAGTGTTGTGTCCTTTCTTCTTTTCTATATCTTTCTCAAACACCCTGTGGGAAATGCAGACATGCCTTAACATGTAGACATTGGAAATGCCGTCTCCTACGTATGCCATTGCAGAGCCCACGTGACCTATGATTGTGGTTTCTGCTCTGTCCTGCTGACCTCATTCCTATGCCCATTCTCATCCAGCATGGTACTGGACAGCAACCATCTTTTTAGCTCTCTGGTATGGTATTCCTGCTGGCATGGCCTTGCAAACTTTCCCAAGAAAAATGTTCTTCATGGTTGCACTTTGTCTGAGACAAACTTTGTGAAATCCACGAGTATGCTTCTGGAAGAAAGAGTTAATTCTGACCTCGGTGGCTGCATCCTTAACAGAACTGTCATCATATAATAGACCCCAATATAACAGAAGCTCAGATACGCATGGGAGAATTGAGGCAATGTTTTATACAGCTTTGATTTTACTCTCCTGATTGAAATTGATCCAAGCTGAGAAAAGCAAGAGGTGATGGAGGAAGAGAAAAGAGGGAAAGGAAGTGAGAGAGAAAGAGGACAGGAACACATGTGCACGCTCAAAACCCTAATAAGATGGGGTGAGAGCCATTGAATACCTGGCCCACTGCAATTGCAAAGTCTGCTTTCACCATCAGGAGTGGGGTTTGACATCTGGAAGTGATTCCATTCTGTGATTACCTTTGGACCGCAATGCTTGTTGGTTCTTTACTAACAAGCACAGACCCAGAGCAAGCCTTTCATGCTAACAAGCAAACAAGCCATCAATCTGCAGATTCCAAAACCAGAGGCAGGAGGCGGATGTGAAGTGGGTCAAAATTCTGTAGCTTCTCAGGGGAAAAGAAGTTCAGAGAGAGAGAGAGAGAGAGAGAGAGAGAGAGAGAGAGAGAGAGAGAGAGAGAGAGAGAGATTTACCCTCCTAAACCCCTTTTCATAGCACATGGAAATGAACAATTATTTTATGTATCATATGTCCACTCATTGTGGAATGCAACTAACACTGCCCTCAGGCTCTTAACTCTGCTCAACAAAATGAAACTTACATGAGCAGTGTCTGCAGGCCATCTTCCACCAAAGCAGCTGGGGCCTCCAATCCCAGTGAGAAAAGCTAATAGCATAGACCCTTTCTCTGTGTGGCCTCCCTCAGAATGCACCAAAGGGCCCATGCAGACCTGGCCATTCACCTTCACAAAACATCCATCCAAAATGCAGACAAGAGCTGCTGGCAAAGGGCTATAATACCAGCACTTTGAGGCCAAGCAGAAAGATTTAGAGTCCAAGGCCAGCCTGGAAGACATAAAGAGAGTATGTAAAAACAAAATAAAAAAAAATAACCAAATAACTAGAAAATGGGAAAGAACTAAGTAGAAGATATAGGAGAGGATGATTTTGTTTTTCTCATTATAGAAGGTTTTATCCCTCAAAAACTTCCTGGATCATCCCTTTAATCCAGACACACAGGACACCATCAGTTAGCAAGCTTCACTAGAGCCACAATAAATTCACTTGATGTCATAGTTCCACAGGAAAGATTACTTATACACAGTACATTTCAGTCTTGAAATGTAACCCACCTCCCAACCTCCAAACCCCCATCCCCGCAAAAGTATACTTTTTAGTACAGGTGAATTCAGACTATGATACTAAACTCTCAAACCTTGTCTTGGCAGAACAAATGTCCTTTCTTGGCTTCACAACACTGCTGATAAACTTTGTCTCATTGTAATTCTGCATGATTTGGGTGATTGTTTCATGATAGTAAAGAAAATAAATTCAACTAAATAATAATAAGAGTAATAATGATAATGACAAGTACCAAATTTTAATAAGTGTATAAAATATATCAGGCACAGTCCCAGTCAAGGAGAAAAAGAAGTATGTTATTACCTTTAATATATGCCTAATATGGTCAAACTACCGTCTTGCACTACCAAAAGCTTAGATAGCAGTCGCTCATACTCACACACACACACTGGGTAAATAAGTGAACAAAAAAGCCAGGATTGTTAGCATGCACTTGTAATCCCAGCATTGTGTGTGTGCACACTCATGTGTATAGTCAGGCAGATTCCCAGGGTGCTCTGGCCAGGCAGCCTTGCCTAATTGAAAGGTCTAGGCAAATAGACTGCAAAGTTGACTCAGCGAGTGCATTCTGCTTTTGTAGAGGACTCGGAGTTTGGCTCCCAGCACCCATGTGAAGTGATGCACAATCACCCAAGGAGAGAGACAATGAAAAAGGATGTATTTCATCAGTAGCCCAAAAGGACTTGAGGCCTAGCAACAGTCAGGAAAGTCAGTGTGGTAATGGATCCTCCTTCGGCTGAGTACTGTGATGTTTACAGGCCTGACCTCCTCCTTGACTTCATTCATGAAAGACCTTAAGTGCAGGGCCACTCACTTCCTCGATGACTCCAGGATTTCTGATAACCAGGAATTAATGTAATAACTTTGTTTGCTTTTTAAATGCAAACTGAATTTCTAGGTAGTTTTTCCACATCATAGACAACTAGTTTACTTGTGTAGGTTGAAAGGGGACCAAAGCCTGACCCCTGAGTGACCTTGGGACTAGCTGGCAAGAAGCTGAGCAGAACGTCTTGCTTGGGCTCTTTTAAGTACTGGGCCCAACCTCTCAGGTCATAGGCTCAGAAGCAGCCTAGCGTGGCATTGTTTAATTGGATATCTCAGCTTTTTCCTACTCCACTTACTAAATTGTGACTGTTTCAGTTGATCCAGGGGAAAGTGGATCAACAACATACCAAATGTCAGTGAACAAAGAGCCAGGTCTAAGACAGAGAATACCTTCAAGAAATGGTGTATGACTTCTGCTTTTAGGTGTGATGGCTGATCCATCAAATAATCACATATGCGAGTCATCCATCGAGAAGCCAAGCAGTCACATGCCCTGCATACTGTGGGCCTCTGCATTCTGTGAGCCCAACTCCAAGATACTCTGTCCACTCATCAAGGAGTACCAACAAGAGCTAGTCTCTACTCGTCTCCCCAGATAGCATTGGAATAAGAACTCTATTCTTTGTTTTCCACATGCAAATGTGGGGCAGGTAGGTATTGCATGTGAATGTGAGTGCCCACAACTCTGGGTCCCTGGAGGAGGAATTACATGTGGTTGTGAACCACCTGCCATGGATGCTTAAAACTGAGCTCAAGTCCTCTGCAAGAGCAGTACATACACTAAGACGATCTCTCCAGCTTGGAGAAGTCCATTCTTCTTTAAAAACTCTTTACTGATTCTCTGGATTTCACATCATGCACCCTGATCCCACATCCCCTTGCCTCTGCCCTCTGCCTTTGCAAACTTCTCCCCAAAACAAAACAAAAATATAAAAGAAAACCCAAAATCAAGACAAAAAAAAAAACCCTCAGCGTGGAAGCTGTAGCATGGCCCAGTGAGTCACATAATATAACCTTTAATGTGTACATCTTTACTTCTAAGTGTTTGTTGCAATGAGTCGTTGGTCTGGTTCAGGGGCTCTAGCTTCTGCTGCACTTTGATACTCAGCCCTTACTGGGGTTCCTCTCAGATATCCTGTTGTCCTGTGTCATGCATATCTTGCAGCTTTGGGTCTGTAGGACTGGCCCCTCCCCATGCTCCAGCAGTTCATTGATGAGGTGGGTGTTGGGGTGGACCAGTTCATAGCCCTCATTCTGGGTCTGTGTGGTAGCTGAGTGGGTCAGCCTGCCAGCTTTCCCTCATTGTCACCACTAGGGAAAGCACTCCAGCCCTGCTTCAGCTAGCTCACCCCATGTGGCCCAGCAAGGTCAGTTCTGCTGCGGTCTGGCTCACCCACACTCACACCACCATGGCCGGCTCTACTGTCTTGCTCAGGGGAGGTGCAGGGTCCTCTCTCCCATTCTTCCATTTGCTGCACTTGGTGAGGGGCAGGGCCAGCTCTCTGTTCTCATGCCCCTGAGGATGGATCTCCTGCCTGCTGCAGGTGGCTAGGGGTGGGTTGGCAGACATATTTCCCTCACCCTTGCCACCACATGACAATCAAGGGAAGGGTCATGGGCAGCTCTCCTGCTCTCACACCCACGGGACCAGCTCACCTGTGCCCCTGTCAACAGGATCAGCTCTAGTGTGCTGCACAGGCAAGGTCCGGGGCCTTCTGTCCCTTGTACTGCAGCCCATGAGAGGCTGAGCCAGCTCTCCCACGCCTGTGATCCCAAGGACCAGCTCTTTTGCCTGCCACAGCTGGTTGGGGGGCATTGTTCCCTCACCCATGTTACCACATGGCATATGGAGGGTGGGGTGCAGACAAGGTTAGCCTTTCTACTCTCATGCTCTGTGAGCAGGCATGCCTGTGCCCCTGCCAACAGGGTCAGGTCTAGTGTGCTGCCCAGTTGAGGTGTGGGGCCTGCTCTCCCGTGTGCGGCGGCGGCGGCGGGAGGCGGCGACGGCTGCTGCTGCTGCTGCTGAGGAGCAGTGTCAGTTCTCCCACTCTGATGACCTCAGGGACAGCTCTCCTACCCACCCCAGGTGGAGAGGGTCAGGGGAGCGGAGAAGTCATCTCCCCCACTGTCATGACTCTGGAATCAGCTTTTCCCACCTGCAGTAGGTGGTGAGGGGCTGTCTCTCCCTCACCCATGCCATCATGTGACAGTGTGGCTAGCTGTACCACTCTCACATCTTAGGGACCAGCTCACCCATACCCCATCAACAGGGACAGCTCTACTGTGCTGACCCGGAGGGCCTGCTCTCCGGACTGTTACAGCTGGTGAGGGGCAAGACCAGTTATCCCTGGTGCTACAGTCAGTGAGGGGTGGGGCCAACTCTGTGCAGCGCTATCGACACTGCTTTCGGTAGGAGCAGGGGCCACAGACACCAACGCACACTGTAGCTACAGCAGGGTCATGAACTCAGACATGGCCCTTGGCTGCAGCCCAGGCCCAGACAGCAACATAGCCCTGGATCGCAGTGCAGGCCACTCAGATCTATGTGGCCCAGACAGAGGCTCAGCCCTTGGACACCAACATGTGGCGACCCAGACCTATGATGCCTGTGTGGGCCTTGTAAATATGGGCCATGAATAACAACACAGACCCCAACTATAGCTGAACCATGGACCCAGACATAGTCCTTGGCAGCAGCCTGGACCTAGATGTCACCATGGCTCCATTGGCAGGGCAGATCAGCCAGCATAGACCCAGCAACAGCATGGCCCTCAAGTAGTCACAAGGCCCTGCATGGGGGCCCAGATACCCAGCATTTGCAGTGCTCTTAATGACAACAGGCATCTCAGACATCAACATAGATCATGGCTGCAGCCAGGCCATGGACCCAGACATGGCCTTGGCCACAGCTCAGGCTGTATGGTCCTGGGAGCAGTGCATGTCACTCAGGTCTGAATGGGCCCAGCAGCAGCATAGCCTTTAGACACCAACATGGCAGCCCAGATCATGAGCATTTGTGGAGCTTTTGGTGGCAACAGGAACCACAGACATCAGCACAGTCTCAGACAATGATAGGACCACAGACCCAGATATGGCCCTTGGCAATAGCCTGGACTGAGATGTCAACCTGGTCCTAGTCTGGTTGCAGACTGCCTGGCTCCAGCAGTGGTGTGACCCTCAAATGTCAACATGTCCCCAGGTGGCAACCCAGAGCCCAGGCACCTGCGCTGCCTTCTATGGTAAGAGGATCCATGGACATCAACACAGACCCAGGCGGTAGTATGGCCAGGGCTGCAAATATGGCCCTTGCTTACAGTTTGGGTTCAGATGACACTGTGGGCCCCAGGTGGCAGCACAGGCCACCCAGGTCTGTATGGCCCCAGTGGCAGCTTGACTCACAAAGACCAACATGGCCTCAGGTGTTGGCCAGACTGTAGGCCTCTGCATGGCCCTTGGTGTCAACAGGAATCACAGATAGCATTTAGAGCCTAGCCATAGCAATGCCACAGACCCTGACATGGTCCCAGCAGCAATCCTGGCTCAGACATCACCATGGTCCTAAGTAGCAGCATAGGTCTTCCATCCTCGAGTGGTAGCACAGGCCTCTTAGATCAGCATGGGACCACAAATGATACATAGGCTGTTTTGTTTGACTTCCTAATAACTAAAGAATCTTGCACAGAGCTGGTAGCTTGGCAGTGGTACAGCACTTACATGCAAAATCCTGATTGTGATGGCTGGCAAAAAAAAATTATGCAAAAATCCAAATTTAGGAGTTGACTTTAAAAATGATTAGATATGGCCACACTGAACCTATATTCTTACCTGCCCTTTCTTTGGAGTCATAGGTTTCAATCCTCCACTGCTTTTACACTGTCCCCTTGACCAGTTCCATCCTTGCCCTGTTGTTCCTGCCAGAATGTCATCCGTGAGTTCTTAACAGCCCCAGTCCTTGTGCCCCATGCTGTGCCCAAGTTGGAAGGGACCGAATGTGCCAAGTAGGCAGTGCCAGGATATTTTTAGAGGAGACAGCGGAAGGGGGGAAAGGGATGGTGGCATCATGGGCTAAAAGTGGCTGTCGCCATCACATGTAGAGTTCTTGTTTGATAAAATTAATGAAGGAAAAGTATGAATTCTCGCTTTGCTCCCTCTGAAATTTACAAAGCCTGAGTCACAGCAGCCTGGGCTGAGGCCAGAGTTGAAAAAGCAGCTGGGGACTTCTGTGCCCAAGTCAATACTGTAAAGGGGCCTGGGAGATGCTTGTGTGCCACAGGAGCCTGACGAGTACAGTCCGGGGGTGGGGGCACTGGGTCGGTCTGTGGAGTGTCCTGGTTCCCACTGTTTTGAGAAGGAAACCAGGAATGAGCTGATGGGTTTGCTCTGGCAACAAGATCAGGCACCGACTTAGGAAAGGAAGACCAAGGTTTATTATGATTGGGTAAAACCCCTAATTGCCACTTTGGAGAGAGCTCAGTTTTAATATTTGTATCTGTAGCCAAGGGTCTCTCTTCCTACAAAAGCACTGCAGGTAATTAGTGGCTGGGCATCATGGAAGAAATGGCTATTTGTTTTATTTTTAGTAAAAGCAGCTCAGAACTTTCCTGACTTCTGCCTGTTTTCATTTCTTCTGGCTACCAGTGGAAGTTAAAGGGAAAGAGCAGGGCTGAACTGCTTGCTCACTGCCGTTAGCCTTTGCCAGGGGACTGTTTTATTCCCGAGGGAAAAGCATGACTTCTCCCTGTTTCCATCTGATGGACTCAACACCAGAGCCAGAGCCTGAGGACAGTCTCTATGAGAAACTCACAGCTTTTCCCTTGGAGGAGTACATACCAAGGTAAGCATGGAGAGTTGTGTTTGTCCTTCTGAAGAGGGGCTAGAATGTGTAGGAAAGGATCAGAGGCACACAGCTACTCACTGGATGTCTTTATTATGTCCCCACACTCATCCCCCACATCCTGGGCCCCAGGGGAGCTCACCCGTGTGGATCATATCCACCTGCTCCATGTCCTCTGGTTTCTATTTATTTGGGTTAGGTAAGTTCAGCACACATTTGGTTTAGGTAAGCACAGTACACATTTGGGTTAGGTAATTGCAGTGCACATTTGTTTTAGGTAAGTTCAATGCACATTTGGGTTATGTTAATACAGTACACATTTGGGTTAGCTAAGTGCAGTGCACTGGTAGGAGCCTGGAGAAGTGGTGGTAGTATTCATATCCTGGGTTCCATGCAAGAGACTCTCTTCAGAGCTGAGGATGTAGATCTGCTGCAGAATGGTTGTTTGCCGTGCCACAGGTTTTGTGTTTGATCTCCCGCACTGGGAAAAAAGACCCACCTGCTCAGTATAGATTCTAGAAGCTATGGCTTTCCTCTTCTCTTTGGTTGGTGCATAATTGGAGTTCTTCTAGAATCAGCCTCTATCTTATAGACAGATGAGGATTAACTTTCCTCAAGTTATCCTAATTTGATTGTACCATCTCATTCTTGCAAGGAAACAGATTTCTGTAAGAACCTTGACTGCATAGCAATATCCCCCACCATAACTAGGTCTTCTGGAGCAAGGCTTCCTTTCCTTAGTATCAAGCAGTATCGGCCAGGATGAATCATATGTGCAGAGAAGGGCTGTTCTCCCACCACTGGGGATGGTGAATCCCAATGACTACTGGTAGACCTGAACAGCCCAAGGGACCCTTTCTTCTTGCCTACTCTGGACTAAGTGAGAGCCACTTAAAGACTGTATAAGGAACCTTTCAATTTGCAGACAAATGTTCTTTCCACAGCCTTAGTCCAAGGCCTATACTGACTTATATGGGTGACTCAGAGATTCAGACACATGGCCTAGTGAAGAGCCTTAAAAGGATGCATCCCAACTCTCACCTCTGCTTCCCCCTTATCGAACCAAGGGGGGAGCACAGGAATCCCTCTCTCTGAAATTTCAGCTTGGGTCCTGTGTGTGTTGCAGTAAATCTCCAAAGACAAACTTACATGTGTGTGGCCTTCCTCCAGGATTCTTCATCCCCCTTTGAAAGAAAAGATGGTGATGAAAGAGTGAGCAGCCACAGCCTTTTGCCCCAATCTTCGTCAGTTCTCCGTAATCATCTTTGATGGGTATCAGTAGCTGCTGCATGGTTTGATTGTGTGCCTGGGGTGATATGGGGAATTGATGGGAGATGTCATTCTGTATATGTTTCTCATACTGGTTAATAATAAAGCACTGTTGGCCAATAGGAAAGGAAGATAGGAGGGACTAGGAGACAAGGAGGAAATAGGAAGTAGTTAGGAGGAGTCAAGATGGAGAGTCTAAAGAAAGAAGTATGCCACCGGCTCCCCGGTAAGAGAAATACATAGATCAGCAGAAATGGGTTAATAATTAAGGCAGAGCTAGCCGATAAGAAACAAGTAACCGGGCCAACAGCATTTTATCAAATACAGAGTCTCTGCGTATTATTTGGGGCTGGCGGCGTGGCGGCAGGACAAGACCAGCAGCAGCGGGCAGAAAAACTGTACTCCTTACAAATGGCCGGGCGGAAAAACCCGTACTCGTTACAGGGAATGAAGAAATAACAGACACACATGCCCATTCACAGAAAAGCTGGGATCAGTTGAGAAGTGCTCTCCATGGTGGAGTGGCACCAACTACTACAGCAACCCACAGCCTCAGAGAGTTTCTTATGTACAGCACAGGATTGGCTCATCTCAGTAGGAGGTCTCTGAAGGCAAGAGGTTTCAGGTTGTAAGCACTCCAGGCAGTGTGGTGATGTATTATTTATGATTTATTAAAGTTTGCTTGAGGATTCAGACAACAAAGCCAGCCCCAAGCTAGAAAGAGTAGGCAGTGGTGATACATACCTTTAATCTCAGCAGCCATAGAGATAGGTGGTAGTGGTGGTGGTACACACTTTTAATCCCAGGACTCAGGATTAAGAGGTAGATGGATCTCTGTTAGTTCACAGCCACACTGACTAGGAAATTGATCCGTTCCTAAAAAACAGCTGACACAAAGGTGATCTCTACACTTGGGATCACATGTCTTTAATCCCAGCACTATCGAGGAGTAGACAGGAGGATATGGCTCGGCAGAGAAAGTAATATAAGGAGCCTTTTGCATTTGAAGATTAGTGGGGACAGGATTGCCATTTCGACTGGGTAAAGGTAAGATCTACTGGCTTGGCTTCTTTGCTTGCTTCTCTGATCTTCAGCTTGAAGCTTGAACCCCAATATCTGTCTTTTATTTTTCATGCTACAAGACAGAAAGCTGAAGTTGTTAGTTTTTCACATACTGATTGATTGAATTTGCACACATTGTAAATATGTACTTGGACCAGAGGAAGGCTTTGCTATCTCCATGGGTCTGAGGCATTGGGCCCTTGTTGTTCCCTTGTCAACAATACATATTTACTCAAGGCTTCCTCTGCTACCTACAAGTAGACTAGCCTCTGACAAGTTTTGGAACAACAGAAAAAAAAAGCACACACACAGATCAAAGGAATGTATAAGAAAAGGATTGTGTTTAATCATTCTTCTTTATAAAATATTTTTTGAAATTATAAAATAATTGTAGCATCTCCATCTCTTTTCCTCTTTCTAAAACCTCCCATGTACTCCACTCTTGCTCTCTTTCAAAACTATTTCTGCATTAATTGTTGTAACATATATACATGAACACACACACACACACACACACACACACACACACACACACACATATATATATATATATATATATATATATATATATATAACCTGCTCAGTCTGAATGATGTTATAACCTGATAGTCTGAATGATGTTATGTGTTATATATAACCCCAGGGCTGACCACTTGGTACTAGATAACCAATTGGGGACCTCTTCCCTGGGGAAGACCATTTTTCCTGCTCTCAGAATTTCCTAGTTGCCTATAGTTCTTTGTCTAGGGTTGAGTCTCTATGAGATGTCCCACTTCCATGTTACCATGTACTGCCCATTGGTGTTGGCATTGTTCAAGTCTTGTTAGGTAGCCATGTTGATGATACTTCATGGGTGTTGAAGGGACTCAGGCCAGCTCAATCGTGGTGAACATGATTCTGACAGGCCTTGCCCTTCTCTCACATCCCCTCTACCTTGCTTAAAACCATTAGATGGCATCCCTAAAGCTAGCCACCAAGTTCTATTCCCTTATTTGGCTACTTCCTCCTCCTGAATCTGACTACCAGAGTCCAGATATCAAAGCATTGATGTCCAGCTATCAGAAGCCCACTAACTAACATGTCCAACTAAAATAAAAAACCTCATTCTAACATAGTGCTTCTCTCATAAACTGCCATTTTTCTATGTCTCACATCTGTCTCTATGCAGAGGTGGTCCTTTGTCCCTTTGGGACAAAAATCCCTGCCCCCTCTCCCTTGTTCCCTTCCCTTTCTCCCTCATCCTCTATCTAGGATAGTGTTTGTCTCTTATTTCCTGTCCTCTGTCCCTCTGAGGCAAATAAATTTCCTTTGTGCTGAGAATTTGACCTTGGGGGTTCTGAGCCCACACTTTTCCTTTTCAGGTGCTGCCTCTCTGACATTTCTAGGAGACAGAATCTCACAGCAAACTTCCTGTTTCTCTGCTTTTCAGTCTCCTCTTCCTTACTGATTCCTGAGGCTTTTGATGCAGGAGTTGTTGTAGACATATCTGTTGCTACTGGGTACAACACAATCTCTTGTTCTCTTCATTTTGATTGATTATAGTTTTCTGTAATGGTCTCACTCTGTTATAAAGAGAGTCTTTGAAGAGGGGTGAGTACACTTATCTGCTGGATTAAGGATAAAAGTTCAGATAAATGGTAACTAGAGGTTATGCTGGTTTAGTAAGGTGGTGGTTGTAGGTTCTCTTCCAAGGTCCATGACACTACTAGTTTCAGGTAATGTAGTTGGCTATGTTTCCCAGCTCACTGGAAATTTTTTATTGCAAAGGAGTAATATGAGATGGAACTATCCTTCAAGAACAGAATATTTTATTTAGCCATTTGAGTCCATGTCTTCCTTCAAAACATAGCTTAATATACTGTCCCTATCCTCTAATGATAAAGAGCTACTGTCATGGTGAGGTGTTGACACAGGTTACCTTATGTTGGTTTCCCACAAGGTTAGAAACACCAGTCCTTGTTTTCCTCTCATACAGTACAAGCACTCCTAGAAAGGGTCTTTTGGAGCACTATTTACTAGACATTAGTCTGTGGCTATTGAGAGGCTTGTTTGGGTTTTTCTCTGAACAAAAGTTCCCCTCTCCCAGGCACTCTGCCAATGGGTTTTTCTCCCAATATGAGCTCTGATCTCTCTTCTGTTAAGTGAAGAATCTAGGCAGCTTCCTCTCTTAATCTTGACATGCATATATACACTTTTATGCAACGGCCATTTCAGGATCCTTCAAGTTCTTCTACATATAGTTGCTCATAAAAACAACTTCAAAATACTCCAAAGAATGGTGTACAATGCTGGAGTAGATCAATGAGATCAAATTGAAGACCCAGATATAAGAGTCCACATTGCTATAGACACCAGATTTTTGACGAAGAAGCCAGAAATATACACTGTAAAAAAAGAGATCTTCAGCAAATGGTGTTAGTCAAAATGGATGACTAACAAATAGATTCATATTTATCACCCTGCACAAAAATCAACTCCAAATGAGTGAAGGACATCAGTATAAAACCAGGTATGCTGAACCTGATAGAAGAGAAAGTAGGGGATAGCCTTGGACTCGTTGACACAGAAAAAGACTTTCTGAACAGAGCACCAATAGCACAGGCACTATGATCAATAATTCATCAATGAGACCTAATGAAACCAAAAAGCTTCTGTAAGGCAAAGGACACTGTTATTTGAACGAGTAGCCACCTACAGAATGGGAATTTTTTTTTTTTACCAGCTGCACATTCAGTAAAGGGTTAATATCAGAAATATATTTTAAAAACTCAGAAAACTATATAGCAAAAAATAGAATCCAATTAAAAATGGGGTATAGATCTAAACAGAGAATTCTTAATAGAGGAAATCCAAATGACTGAGATACACTTAAAGAAATGTTCAATATCCTTAGCCATTGGGGAAATACACATTAAAACAACTTTGAGATTTAATCTTATACCAGCCAGTATGGCCCAAGTAAATAACAGTGTGGTCTCCAAGCCTAGCTAAGGATGCACCTTTTGACAAGTGGTATTGAAATAGATATCCGCATGAAAAACATACCTCAACATTTATCTATGCAAACTCAAACTTGAACATGGATGATACACTTACATTTAAGAGCAAACACTTAATAATAACAACTTCACGAAAACAGAAAATTTAAAACCTTTAAAAGCCACACTGTTAAGGAAAACCTGAGATTAGGAGGATTAATTGCAAAGCATATTGAAAAGATAATCCGGATGTGACAGCTCCTGACATAGGATTTGCGTCACAAATCAAAAGAAACAGTTTCAAGTAATAAATAAATAACAAACCACACCCTAAAATTGGAGTATTCAATGACTTTCCCAGAGAAGTGAATGCAAGTGAGAAGGTATGATGACAGATGAGTGCACAATAAAGTGCCGTAATCAGCGTCCATGGAAATGTATATTAAAAAATCACAACAAAACACTACTACACACTCTCTAACTGACAATAATAAACACACACAAAAATTAAGTGTAAGTATCTCTCATCTGTTTCTGGTGGCACTATGAAACAGCACAGTCTCTTTAGAAAACAATAGAATAGTTAGGAATAGAAGATAGGAAAGAGAGAGAGAGAGACAGAGACAGAGAGAGAGAACATAAAAGAGGGAGCCAATATTGGTTTGAAGATAAAATTGAACACAAAGAAAGGTCGAGAGAACTACAAGACTGCTCCCAAGTAACAATCTCAGCTTCCGTGGAAAGGCTATCATAAATGCCCTTCCCGGAGAGTGAGATCAACAACTAACTTCTCCATGGAGCCCTCAACTAATGCCTGTTGAAAATAGGAGCAAACACCCATACATAAACACTGAGTCGAACTAGAACCCAGAAGCAGATGGAGAGGACAAGACCATGCAGCAGAAACACATAGAGGCAGCTTACCTGAACAAGGAGGAGCTAACGGCCACTAGACTGATAGCTGGGAAGCCAGCATGGGACTGACTCAGGCCCCCCTGAATATGGGTCTCAGCCAGAAGGACTGAGTAGTCTAAGAGACCTCAGACAGTGGAGCCAGGATGTATCCCTGGTGCACAAAAGGACTTTGCGAACATATCCCCCTTGGAGGGATAACTGCCTTAATCTAGAGACAGGAGAGAAGCCCTAGTCCCTACTTCACAGGACCTGTCAGATCTACATGACCCCAACTGGATGGCATTCCCCTACATATGGAATTGGGGTGGGGGGATGGGAGGGGAGGGTGTTTAGAGTGCTTGTGAGAGGGCAGAGAGGGTAAAAGGGAGGGAAGGAGGGAGGGAGGGAGGGAGAGGGAACTGGGATCGACATGTAAAATAATAAATTAAATTAAAAAAAAAATGCTTTGACTCCAAAATTTAAGTTGAAGGACAAGTTACTGGGGAAAAGGATTTCTATTTTTGTTTCCATAGAAAATGAAAAGATGTGGATTCCTTCCAGACTAATGTGGTTTGATCACGCCAGACCACCTGAAACATAGTACAAGCTGATCCTACATTCAAAACAGCTGGACAAAACAGCCCTACAGACTACAGCCAGGATATCTGAATCTTCTTCGAATCCCCCCAAGACAGCAGGAAGTAGTTTGGAAAGAACGACGCCCAAATTCCCAAATATTGTGTATAAATGTTTGTTTTCATTTAATTGAACTTTGTTATATAAAAATAAAATAAAATAATAAAAAAGAAAACAATAGAATAATTCCTTTTAATGTTAAGCCTCCAGTTTCTCTGGTGTCCATACAACCCAATAATCATATTTCTGGCAACACAAAAGCTTTTGAGAAAATTCATAGTAGCTTTATTCCTAAAGGTCACAAAACAAGTATTACCAACTGGCAACTAAATAAACATTCAGCAATGTGGATTTGATAGCAGAATATCATTCAACAATAGAAATAATTATTTGATATATATATTAAATGGATGAATCCCCAAAGCATTGTGGATTCATGAAAGGACAGTCACAAAAGACCACATACTTTTAATTTCATTTTTACACCCTAGAAAAGGCAATACTATATAACTCAAAAGAGTCTGGAAGATCATGTGGTGAACACTGCCTACAAAGGGATAGATAAACATTTTTAAAATTCAGTATATTGGGTTTCCTTTCCCCTAAGTACTTGCAGATCCTCTACACTTCCACACCCACCCAAATCCACACCCCCTCTCTCTCTTTATTACAAACATGTAAAAACTAAAATTAGATAAAATAAAAACAAACAGACCATAATAGGACAAAACAAGCAGGAGAAAAAGAGCCAAAGAAAATCTACAAGAAACATAATACACACAGGGACACACAGGTTCTTCACACACAGAAACTTCATTAAACACAAACCCAGAAATAATAATATATACACAAAGGGCCGATAGACAGGACGATTAAAAAAGCCTCAAGAAAGCACTATCAGACAAAGAACCTACAAAAACGCCATTGAGTTTGTTTTATGGTGGCCATCTATAGCTAGGCATGGGGTCCAGCCTTAAGAGTGTTTTGTACAACCACCGAGACTGCTTTGGAGCAAACTAAATTTTCCTCTGTGAACACTTATCAGTTGGAGATAGCTCCTGGGCTAGGGATTGTGGCTTGTGTTCACGTCCCATCTCAAGCTGGAACCTCCTCTGGGCCAGAACCCTGAAGGGCCTGTTCACACTGCCACAGTTTCTGAGAGTTCACATGTGCATCCATCTTGCTGTGTTTAGAAGGTTTTGTTTCCTTGGTGTCATCAATCCTCTCTGTCTCTTACACCCTTTCTGCTTCTTCTTACGCATGATTTCCTAGTCCTTGAGGGGAGAGGTCTGATGGAAACATCCCAAATTTAGGACTGAGTGTTCCAAGGTGTTTAACCTTCCACATATTGTCCAGCTGATGGTCTCTACTTGCTCCCATCCACTGCAGGAAAAATTTCTCTGATAGTGACTGATTACAGACAGTAATCTATGTGTAGAGTAGAATATTGTTAGGAGTCACTGAGTCACTTTAATGCTACATATCATTAACAAAATGGTAGTATTTGGGTTCCCCTAGGTCCCTAGTCTATCGAGTCTCAGGTTCTTGGCTGCCTAAGAAGTGTTGGGGATGGATTCCATCTCATGGAGTGTATCTTAAAGCCTATCAGATATTGCTTAGTTAGTCCCACAAGCTTTGTGTCACTGTTTCACTAGAGAATCTTGTAGACAGATCAGCACTGTAGATCAAAGAGTTTATACGTGGGCTGGGGTTGTTGTTTACTTCTTTTCTTTGGTATCATGTAGAGTATCTTCCATTACTGTGAACACTGGTCATTAGGAATGAGAGCTCTAGGTAGGCAACAGGTTAAATTCTCCATGTTCAATGAGTTGTTTGGGTGTTGTCTTCAGGAATAGGGTCTTACCATCTGTTTGTGGAGAGCAACCAATAGCCTTGGTTGTTTGGAAGTTCCCATGGGGTCCCTTTGGCCAACAACTAGAGATGGTGTTGTATGAATGATGCTCTGAAAGTGAAGTTTAGATTACATTGGAGATCGAAAGATAATGGAGATGTCAGAGTCATGGGCTGTCTGCTGAGGGGAACTGGAAAGGGAGTGGAGCCAGCCCAAGAGACAGAAGTGTGGTGCAGTCAACAAAACTGGAAGGAGTAAGAGACTGAAAAAGCACTGAAGCTCTTTGACATTGGACATAAGAGCTATAGGATTTGGTCCAACATTTCCTCGCAATAACCCCTTTCCTTCTTTTTGGAATAGTAACATATATTCTGTGCAATTGTATGTTGGAAGTATGTAATTGGCCTCTAAATTTTACAGGAGTTACAGTCAAGAGATTGCCTTGAGTCTCAGAAGAGACTGGACTTTTTAAACAGTCATAAGACCATAAGATTATAGGGACTTTGGAGTAAAAGCATTTTACTTTATGAAAAGGCTACAAGCCTCTGTTGGCTGAGGGTTACAGTGTTTCTTCACAGCAACAGGAAAGTAACTAATATACTAAAAGTCTTATTCTAATTGCAATTCCTTCCTTAAGTGCGCAAGTTCCCTCTGGACAGATACCATAGTCCTCATTTGCAGGTCTTCTCACCACTAGCAAGGGAACTACAACTGCCTGTACAACAGCATTTCATCTCATACCACAGAAGGAGACTGCCACCCTAGGATTTTCCCAGTAGATACTCTATGTACACTCATTAATTCTGTCAGCCCCTATTATTCAGACATCAAGTACCCTGTGACTTTTTCTGGGGAGACAAAAAGAAACATCTACTCACTCCGGATAAAGAGGGAACCAACAAACTAAAGAAATAATGACTGTGCAGGTATATGGACCCCTGGACGTCCCATGAATCTCACAGGCCTCTACTCTCCTTCCATGAGGTTATTTCAATCAGGCCAGTATTAAAAGATGATCACTGTTGCTCTGATTCAGGCAGAAATGGTCATGCTGAACCCAAAGAAAACAAACAACAATAAAAAAAAAAACTTCACAAGAATATTACAAACTATAGTGAACCTACTGTGCTGTAGAACTTGGGAAGCCATTGCCCTTTTCGAACTATATTTTCTCTATTGTTATCTTCACTTTTTACCCTCCCTATTCCCCCTATCCCTACCCATCCTTCTGAAGACCATTGATGTCTTCTATAAGTGCAACATTTTTAGCTTACATATATAAGCAAGAATGTATGCTATTTGTCTTTTTGTGCCTGACTTATTTCTCTTAACATAAAAGTTTGCACTTTACTGATAATGGTTACATGAGTATGTACCCTTATCTAAATTTTCCAACTAGACATCAAAGAGAAGAAATTTGGTTACATATATATTAGTATTTTATAACTTTATGTTTTGGGTTGTGAGCCTAGTATTTAATAACTGAGTCATCTCTCTAACCCAATATAACTTTCAATTTAAAACTAAGTAAATGAGGGCTTCTGTCTGTACTTTATTTGCAACTAGTTAAGCTTGAAGTATTTGACTAGCATTTATGCCACATAAAATCAGAAATACTAAAATCTGCTTCTCTAAAATTTGCTTAGATCAGCTAGTACAAGCTAATGAATATATTACCTCCAGTTTATTCTTCTTTCTTCAGCCCTGTCACAGAAATTCAATTAGCTCTTACCTTGTTGAGTAATTGATAGTAGAGCTCTGTTCACTCATCCAAGGAAAAACAAGATGTTTTGAATGGTTAAGATGTCCCACATACCCCTATATCCTGAACTCTCTCTCTCTCTCTCTCTCTCTCTCTCTCTCTCTCTCTCTCTCTCTCTCTCTCTCTCTCTCTCTCTCTCTCTCCTGTGTTCTGGCAGTCAAACCCTGGGTCTTAAACATGGCAGGCAAGGACTCTGTCAGTGAGCCACTTTCTAGCCCTGAACCATTGGGTTTTGATGGGTCATTTCCTTGGACTGGTGACCTTTATGAACTCACAGATTGGTGACCTTTATGCATGGGGAAAGATTCAGCAGCCTGGCAGAGCCTTTGGAGTGCTCCCATTTGGCTTTGTCATTTCCCTAACATTACCCTGGAGCATAGAAAATAATTTAAAACTTTTAAGCCTCATTTTCCTTTTTTATGTCATGCTTTTGTGGGATGGCTACAAAGGTTACATGAAATTATACATGTCAGTAATCTAGCATAGAGAATATTTCAGGCAGCAATATTACCCCATCATCCTCTTAGTTGTTTAGTGAGCCTTGATTAAAAAAAAAAAAAAAAAAAAAAAAAAAAGAGTGGTTGAGGAAACCCATGAAGAACTCAGCTAAAGAAGAGTTGAAATGGCAATTTTATTTTGTTTATAGCCAACTTTGTTCTACAAAGAACTTCAAACAACTTATAAAATAAATATAAATAAAGGCTAAAGATAAACACAGGTTGGAACCTATGAGAAGGAAACAGATAAAAAATAACAATATCGTCAGCAAGAAATGCAAGTTCTAAAGTGCTGATAGTTGGTGTGAAGAAGTCATACTGAAATTTACAGCTTACCTCTTCACTGGCTAGAAGCAAGCTGAGTCCTGAGGAGAAGGCTGCTTTCCCTTTACATCCCAGAGACCTCATCTAGAGGAAACCATTGTGAAGTGGGTGGTTTCTCAAACACCACCCCTACAAAAACAGAACAGCAGGTTTCATAAAACACTTCAGTGTAGTCCAAAACATGGATCCACACCACCACAAAATCACATGGCCTGGTAAAGCTTGAAAATGTAGAAGAATTTCTGTCTGTCCTTTCAGGCAAGACTCTATAACTACTTCCTGAAACTGGCTTTTGACAAGTGTTGGAGAACAGGGAGTTCAAAATGGTGATTTCCAGTAGGAATTTTAACATGGATATTTTGAGTTTTTAATTAAAAGACAATCTGGGCTAAGGTGCAGGATTAAAACCTTTTGAATAGTGAGACTTGTAACCAAACCTACTGCTACATAGAGGTAGGATACAGGGTACACTATGGACAAGGTCAGAAAAACACCCAAGAATCAGTCCTGGGACCTCTGACATGTCAAGGAAAGAGTCTCTAGGACTCAAATTTCTAAGCTATAGCACAAGGCCGTAATGATTTTGGCATGGAAAGATTTCAGAGCATATGTAAGCTATCATCTATCGTGAAGAAATCTCAATAAAATATACATAGAATTTCTAATTATAAGCAGTGTAGATTCTGAACAAACACTTCAAGATGAATTAGTTGTATACTATATTCTGAGATATTGAAGTGATTTGGCCATTGGTCAGGAATTGTTGAATATAAGCCACATGAACTACATAACACATCTGCCAGGGACAATGAATTTAACTTAGGATAGTTGATCTTTTCTTCTGGTGACATTTGGCTAGCAAGGACAAAATTTTAGGACACTTTAGTAACAATAAAACTCTTTAGGAAGAAAGAGCTGGGTTGATGGGGGAATGTTCTTCTGTATATATATATTTCTCTTATTGGTTGATAAATAAAACACTGATTGGACAATAGGCAGGCAGGAATCAGGAAGCATAGGCAGGGTAACCAAATGAAGAGAAGGCTGGGGAGAGGAAGGCAGGGCGAGGCTGTGAGGAGATGCCATGTAGAGACCAGGAAGATGGGATGCACCAGGTATTTTCTCTGGTAAGGTAAGGCCATGTAGAAACACAAAGATTAGTAATTATGGGATAATAATTAAGAGAGAGCTAGCCTGTAAGAAGACTTAGCCATAGGCCAACAATTTGTAAATCAATATAAGTCTTGTGTGTTTATTTGTAGCTAATTGGTTGTTGGACCAGGCTGGAAAGAAACTCCAGCTACACTGGATTGGATCATTTTGAAAGAGATCAGTCCAAGAAGGCTACCTACCCACAGGGGGAAAGAGACCCACAAAGAAGTAGACTTGAAACCCAGAGCTGAAAGGAAAGTTGGAAGGCAAATTGAGCCAGTGGAGACACCAGGCCAGCTCTCCATTGGTGACTGGTCCCAAAGGGAGCATAGACCCCACTGACGAGAAGGAACTGTAATTGGGAACTATGCAGGGACTTTCATTTTCCTCTCCCCAGAGTATCTGTTTACTTGATCATTTGGTGGGCAGGATCCTGTTATGCAGACAAGTTTAGCCTGAAATCTACAACTTGCCTGTCTCAGCATCCTGGGTAGTTTTACATGGGGTTATAGACATGACCACTATAACTGGATCCCCACAATTTACTTGTATAGTTTATTTTCTGTATTCTTTTATGGTACTGGAGATCCCTCCCTCCCTCTCATCCTCACCTCCCCCCAACCGAGTGTGCTCGAGTACCAGCATGTGGAGGCCCAAGACTAATTAGGCTTCTCTGGCTAGCTAGTGAGCATTAGAGATCTACCTATCTCTATCTCCACAGTGTGGGGTTAGATGTATATATCACCACACTGATTTTTGTATGTTGGCTTTGGGGTTGAATTCATGCCCTTAAGTTTGCATGGCAGGCTCTTAGCCTACTGAACTTTTCTTCCTTTTCCTTAAGTGTAGTGAGATACTCATTTTGTCTGCACCTGTGGCAAAGACCACGTCCATTGGAGGTGGGGACAGGGGCGAACATTACCTGGGGGAGCTAAGTCTGAGGAGGGGGCTCCGAGCTCTCTTGCTTGCAGCACAGGGGGGGTGGAGGGGCAGGAGAACATCCGGAGGCATCCTTGGGACCAGGAACCTGTTGGTGTCCATGTAAGTTATTTCTCCCTGAATAAACATATATTCAGCCTATTTGTTTCTCCTGATCCCTATTGAGCCTCAATACCCAAGAAATGATAGTCTTTTCTTCCTGTTACATTAATTGACTGGGCTCACTTGACTTTGTAGAAAAAAGGCAGTAGTCTCCCTGAGCATTTGGAAAAATAGACCTGGTACTTATAGCACGCTGGGGTGATGATGACTAACAGTTTTCACTATCTCTGCCTCCTTCCTCGACTCTGCTATGAACCTACATTCATGACACATGGAAGAAGTTTCCAGAGCCTGTTGCATGATGGTGTGCGCCAATTCTCCATTTTCCTTCTGAGTGGCAGAAGCTACTCTGGACCATTGGTGCTCTGGCCTCTGTTCCACAGGAATTAAAGGTGTTGTGCCTTGGCAAAAACTAAAATAATGAAAGAAAGAAAAAAGAAAGAAGGAAGGAAGGAAGGAAGGAAGGAAGGAAGGAAGGAAAATACTATGTTGTAGGTTGACTCATTTCCTGATGCACTAGAGTCTAAAGAGGTTTGTGTAGAGTCCCCAGTGTGCCTAATTTCATACCCTGCAGAGGTTTGAACCCCAAATGGATTCTAGATCAGGTATGATGAGTATACAGTAGGCCCTGAAAGAACCATAATCTGACCTATAAGTATCCTAAAATACTGATAAGGTGTCTGAATTTGTAATGGGCCACTAATCCAACCAAAGAGTAATATATTTTCCTTCAATGGAGGTTTTGCCGATGTTAACAAAATACAACTGGGCCTAGATAGATGGCTCAGTGGTTAAGAACACTAGCTGGTCTTCCAGAGATCCTGACTTCAATTCCTGGCAAGCACATGGTGGCTCACAACCATCTGTAATGAGATCGGATGTTCCTTCTGGTCTGCAGGGATACATGCAACAACACTGTATACATAATAAATAAATAAATAAACCCAAAAAAAACAAAAGGTATTGTTCTACTTTTCTCTAAACCATCCTTTCTGTGTAGCCCACCAACCAGCACAGTGCTCAGTGTTACAATATTTGCCCGACATGTGCAAGATCCTTGGTTCAATCCCTGGCTTGTGATGGATAGGGAGAAGATGTTATGGGGTATTTTTACCCGGTGTGAAGATGTACTGTTGTGATTGGTGTAATCAAAAGCTGAATGGCCAACAGCTAAGCAAGAGAGCATAGGAGAGACATCTGGGCACAAAGAATTTGGGAAGAAGGAAGGCAGAGTTTCCAGACAGATGCAGAGGAAGCAGGATGGACAGTATGGAGATGAGATAATGAGGCATGTGGAAGAATGTAGATTTAAAAATATGGGTTAATATAAGTTATAAGAACTAGTTAGGAACAAGACTGAGCTGAGGCCAAGTTTTCATAATTAATAATAACTCTTCATGTTGTTATTTGTGGCTGTTGGCAGAAAAGAAAATCTGACTATACATGGTATCCAATGTGGAGAGTCAAATATCCAAATATAGGGGCTGAGAATGCAAAGAAAAGTTCTGGACAAGGAGTCTGATGTGGCGTCCTAGTCCTACATTTTTCCAGGTGGGCTGATGCTCATGGCAAAGTACAGAGACACAGCTTCCAGTAGCTTCCTGATGGCTTGAGTGGCAGACAGTGCCATGTGCTAAACAGAAACATACAGCAGACAGACTGGCCCTTTAAGATTTGGTTCATGTGGTCAAAGAATGCTGCAGATGAGTAGAAAGCTATGTACACACACACACACACACACTCAAAATTCTCTAAAAGGATACAACATGCTTTAAAATGTGCTTGGGTGCTGAAAAAAGAAATGGGTATAAAAAGTCATAGAAAATAGTTTACAACAGCTGGACAAAACAGCCCTACAGACTACAGCTAGGATATCTGAATCTTCTTCGAATCCCCCAAGACAGCGCCCCTTACCAGCAGGAAGTAGTTTGGAAAGAACGATGCCCAAATTCCCAAATATTGTGTATAAATGTTTGTTTTCATTTAATTGGACTTTGTTATATAAAATTAAATAAAAAAATAAATAAAAAAGAAAATAGTTTACAAATAATAAAGTAAAGCCTTTAAAGAGAGAATAAATATGAAAAAATAAGCTACATAAGGATGGAAAATATTAGAACACAGGGTGTTTGAACCTTATATGGTGTGTTAATTTTGAACTTTTTTAATGCTAATGAACAGAAACATTAGATTGTGGAAGGGACACAACCAGCCTAGATACTTTCAGGATATCTGTAGGGGGAACAATTTGCACAGATAAGAGTAAGTAAAAGAGTAAGTAACTGCCATCTCCTTCCTGCTCCAGAAGAGGTAGTCTTTGTCCTTCCAATGCTCTCTGCAACCCAAGAGAGCATGCCCCAGCTCCTCTACCTTAAAGGGGTCACATCTACACCTGAAGCCACGCCCAGAGGGTGTAGCCACGACTATAAGTTCCTGGCAAGGCAAGATGCCACTATAGATATTTTGACTTCAGAATGGAAGCTGGGAAATATGTTGAGGGAGAGGTTGTGCTTTTGTTTCCAGAGGAAATGAAAAGCTATGGATTCCTTCAGAATTAATAAAGATCAGATTTGATTGGGGTATACCTCCTGAGGATCCTGGCTACAGCCATGAGGAAAAAAGCCAAGATATATTATAGGACAGGAAGACCATGATGGAGAAACCCATAAAAACAGATGATCTGAGCTAATGGAAGCTCACTGGTTCCAAACTGACAGCTGGGGAACCTGAATAGGACTAAACTAGGCCTTCTGAATGTGGGTGACAGTTGTATGGCTTGGGCAGTTTGTGGGGCCACTGGTCGTGGGACAAGGATTTATCCCTAGTACATGAACTAGCTTTTGGAATCCTTTCCCTGTGCAGGGTGTTGCTCAGCCTAGATATGAGTGTTGGGAATGGGAAGGGGCTTGATCCTGCCTCAATGTATGACTTTGTTGACTCCCCACAGGAGGCTTCATTCTTTCTGAGGAGTAGATGGGGGATGGGGTAGAAGCCTGGTGGGGGGAGTGGGAGGAGGGATGGGAGAGGGAACTGGGATTGTTATGTAAAATTTAAAAAGATTTAAAAAATAAAACAAATCAGAAGACTATAGGACAAGTGATATGTACACTGATCCCTCCACATGGGGGCAGCTCTGAGATTGAATTGAGACATGATAAATCTTGTTAGCTACAGAATCCTCATGACTTATTCTTACACTCCACCCCTTCATATGGACAGATAAGATTTATATTCCAGTTTGGTTATGCAGTCCAAATGGACTTATAAAGTTAATAGATGCCTTTTATCTGCTTAAACACAGAACAACAATGAAAACATGTTTAACTGACTTGTGCACACTGCACATTTCATACTTGTATTAATACAGATATGTAAGTTACCCTTTAAAAGTTTGTGTATTTTCCTCACAAAATGACTAGACACCAATAAAAACAAGACAAAAAGCCCAGGTGATCCAGCCTCACAGAATTCCTCTATAACAGTTTCCTCAAAATTCTCTACACCCAGAACAGCTTCCAAGTTGCTAGCTGAGATGGTCCAGCCTCACAGACCACTCCAGCCAGGACTTCAGATAAGTTCTACACTTTCCTATCACATAGAGACTAAACGAAATATAATACAGCTAGCTCTCCCAGGACTTGACCATTATCCCAATTTTCTCAAGGTCCCCTGAAGATTCCACCAGCCCCAAACAGCAGGAAGCAGTCTAGAGAACATGACATCCATATCCCCAAGAGGTAGAGTGTGTGGTTTTTGGTGATTTAGTGGATAATGGATGCTTGCCATCATTTAGGAGGACTGGTTGCAAATTGTTACTAGTTATGGTAAGGTAGAAAACTAAATAAGGGAGGTTGGATTCAAAAAAGAGGGGTTATGGGAAGGATAGGATAAAAGTGTAAATTATTGAATCTACTTTTAGACTAAAAAGCAACTAATAGTCTCATTATACATTCCATTGTTATGGATTTTTGTATACTGATACAAAATGAAGGTTATTTTTGTTATACACACAGTATATGTTTCTACTCTTGCTTAAGTTATTTACTTATACAGACCATTTAAAGTGTAATATAAACTTCTAGTTCTTGAAAGCTATTATTACAAACTGTTTAGTATAATTAAGAAATGCAGGCTAGTCAGTCATCCATAACAATCATACTTGTAGTTATGTTAGGTGTATTTTCAAGGTTAAACTTATATTTTAAACATATGATGGTCTTCAAACACTTTGGAGACCTGCAGAATATGGCATTTAAAATGTTTTAATAACAGTGAAACATGTATGCTCATGGCCGCACCAATAAACTTCAGTAAAGGATGATGGGCACCAAAGAACCTCCATATGAAATTTGCTTTCATTGTGGCAAAGTTAGCCACTGGACAAGAAACTACCCTTGTCTTGACTGCTGGTAACATGTTGTTCAAACTGGACAAGCAGGACACCAAAGAAGGAGACTGCTGAATTTTGCCAAGACAAGGTAGGACAGTCCTTCAAAAGGTCCTGCTTCATATAAAAGTCTGTCTGATATTCTAGGCCTGTAGGTCAAAGACACATGCCTCAATGTTGCAGAGAAACCTTGGGTACCTATTCAGACAGCCAGCTGTCTTTGTTATTTCTATAGTTTTAGAAGTTTCTTGCTCTGCACTTCCTATTCACTCAAGTAATAAATCTTTCTCTGGTCTTTGAAGACTAAATAATTGTAGTTACAGTTTTCCTTACCAAACTCAAAAAGAAAACTCACAAAAAAGGTGTAAAGTGTATAAGGTTGAAAGACACAGAAACAAGTTGTTTATCTAAGAAAATGTTTTAAGGTCTAAAAAGCTACTTTTGAGATGGTAATACAAGTTATGAGAGAAAGGTGTTTAGATAAAAAACTTTAAGTTCATCAAGGTAGGATATAAAATAGAGTATTTTCTCTGACTATTCCAAATACAAATGGACTGGACATTGTGAATGCAATTCTTACCTGACAATTGTTCTTATTGCATATAGTTTTATTGTGTTAAAGGCTGAAACCTTTCCTTTTCATTTAGACAAAAGGGGGAAATGTTGTGGGGTATTTGTACACTCTATGAAAATGTATTGCTGTGATTGGTGTTATAAAAAACTGAATGGCCAATATCTAGGCAAGAGAGTGTAGGAGGGCAGAGAGGGGACTTAGGGAAGAAGAAAGGAGAAGTCACCAGTCAGATGCAGAGGAAGCAGGATGAGCAGTATGGAGATGAGGCAATGAGCCACATGGAAGAACATAGATTAAAAAGTATGGGTTAATTTAAGTTATAAGAACTAGTTAGGAACAAGCCTAAACTAAAATAAAGCTCTCACATTTAATAAGTCTCCATGTCATTATTTATTTGTAGGCTCAAAGTCTGGACAAGAAAGTACTTGTACAAGAAGGAGAAAAGGAAGGTATATGTGGAAAAGGAAGGAGAGGAGGGGGAGGGAGATCAAGGTGTAGAAGGAAACCTTCTCAATTGTGGTAACATGGATAGACTTAGAACACATTATGTTAAGTGAAATATGTAAGGCCCAAAGAGATAAAGACCAACTGGTCACATGTGCAAAAATTGAATCTATTTACACAGAGGTAAAGAGTAGAATACTCACTACTAAAAGCCCCAAAGGGGTGAAGCAATGGAAGATGAAGACTGGTTGGACAACAGGTATCAAAATGCAGTAAGTAGAAGAAGCAATGCCAGCAATGCTAGTGTTTGCTGGGACAGTAGGGTGACGTCCTTTGTAACTTTTTATCATATATCAAAATAACAAGGAAATAGAAGCTTGAGGACGACTAATGCACAAAAATGCTAATTACCCTGATTTAAACATTACAGATCGTATGTATCAAATGACCATGGTGTTCTTCATAAATAATATATAGTCGTAAGTCAATAAAATTATTTGAAAGGAAAAGAACACTGGCTGTAAATCTGAGATAATTTAAGATTTATTATGACTCAAAGAAACTTCAGGAATGGTCCCTCAACAGACTCCTGCAACCGTTGGGTGTCCTTTCAGAAGCTCATGTGGTGCAAGTCTGCTGCACACATTTCTTGGGACACGAGAAAAACATCAAGGATTATGTTCTGTAAACTGTGACTCCAGGAATTGAGAAGATAATCCTGCACCACTCACACAGAGGAGATGCATCGCGGAGCAGAGAATCCTCCAGAAAGTTTGCCCTGACTGCCAAATTTGCAGAGTCGCTTTAACTTTAAACAGGCAAAGCCACAACCTGGATGAGGTGGAGTGGGGGTGGAGAAGGAGAACTCTGGGAAAAAAAAGTTGAGTCGAACTGAATTGTGTCGGAAGACGTATAAAACAAGCTGGGAAACGGAAAGGAGAAAATGCCCCTAGGATTTCAGGGAGCAGTCCAGCTCTCCAAAAGTAAAGTTTCCCATTTGAGGCATTTTCACATGGAATTCTTGCAGGTTACGAGATGAGCTCTAGAGGGCAGCAAAGACACAGGTTCTTAGACAAGAAATCCGAGTTCTCAAATGCAGGTTACCAATATATATTTGAATATTCTGCCGTGTGTGTGTTTGTTTGTGTGTGTGTGTGTGTGTGTGTGTGTGTGTGTGTGTGTGTGTGAGAGAGAGAGAGAGAGAGAGAGAGAGAGAGAGAGAGAGAGAGAGAGAGAGAGAGTGCGAATGTGTGTGATGTTTGGATTTAAAGAGTGTGGATTATTTAGAGAAACATGGATTTAGGGCTTAGAAAGCTGTAATGTCAAATTAGTTCGAGCCTCTAGTCTTATAAATAAGAGGAGGAGGCTTTGTGGGCTGAAACCATCTCCCAAGGTCTTCAGACAGATGGCGGTGCAGATCGTCCCCACCCACTTCATAAGCAGTCTTTCAATGTATTTTCTCGCATTTAGTCAAGGTTTAGAGACAACTGATGTTTTTCCATCCTGAAATAATTCAGTCATTCTGGAGATTTGAGTTCAAATACGTATTCATGCCTGGTGAAAAAGGACTGATTGCCCCGGGTAAGCCTGAGGCTGGTGTGTTTAAAGTGCCTTAATTAAACTTGGACAGGGAATTTCTACGCCGAGCCAGAGTAATTTACTTTTCCCCAGTCAATACTTCCAGGCTTTGGACTCTAGGTGGCGACAAAGGACCTGAGTTTTGCTTTCACATGGCTCCACAAAGACACCTGATCGGTAGCTAAGGCTCCTCTAGGCTTCCTTGAACTAAACTCATTTTCCTCTAGCTAAGCTAATGACTAGGGCTTGATGCCCGCTGTTCACATGCTATAATTATTTTCATTACAATTCTCTGACAGTGACTGTTATTTAACAGGGTTTGCTCTCTGTCATGTCGAATGTTTGGCAGGGTCATATCTAGAGAGAAGAGTATTTTCATTGATTTTTTTTTTTTTTTTTTTTTTTTTTTTGATCCCAGAGCATTCATGTGGCTACTGCCTCTCATTTTCCTGAGAACATTTCTGTCTCTTTCCTTCTCTTCCCAGGACAGTCACTTTATATGACTCTACTTCCTGCCCTGGTCGCCACTCACTGCATGTCTGTGGTGTTAGCTTTAAACTCAAAAGAAGAATCTAAGTCGAGAAAGGGCAAGGGAGATGGGAATCTGTGAGAGCCACAGAGGAACATGTGATGCCATGTGGAGGGGGAACATGATTTTAAAACGCACATTATATGTATGGAAATGCCACAACAAAACCCATTATATATGTCATGTTGACCAAAAAAATGAATTTTAAGAAGAGGTGGTCTAAGAATGAGGAACTGAGAATTCGCCTGTATACAGCTGACCTAACAGATCACAAGGTCAAACAAGGTGGCTGCTAAGTTCATCTGTTAATAATCAAATAGGCTGTTCTGAATCACTGTCTCCAAGGAGCTGAAGGTCTTTTTAAAAATCAGCTGGCTGGCAATGCAGCTTCTCTCTCTCTCTCTCTCTCTCTCTCTCTCTCTCTCTCTCTCTCTATCTATCTCTCTCTCTCTCTATCTCTCTCTCTCTGGTTGACTCATCTGCTAATTAATTTCTATGGCTGGACTTGGAGTTTTATAGATTCACAAATAAATAAACATTGTTTCTCCCGTAACCTGCTTCTCTTCTGCTTCCTCTGGTGATAGAGAACCCTCAGTGCCTGTGGGGACATGTGTGGGAAGGTGAGACAGTATGGAATGGAAGGAGCATGCATGCACTTTGAAGTCATTTATGATGATTGTTCTCCTTTCCTTCCTCTAAGCCTTTAAAATAGGACTTTAAATTTCATAGTATGCAAACATATTCCCGTGATAGAAACTCAAGTTGTATCATTATAGAAACCTAAGTTATATACAAGAGAGTAAAGGCCCCTTAGCCTCCACTCTCCAACATTCCTTTGAGAGAGACCTGTGCAGTCTTGGGCCTTATTTTAGATCATGATTTCTTGACACACTGTCAAGTCTAGGGAGTCTTATTTGAGTACTGTTAGATCCATCCGCAGAACCCAGTCTTTTCTTGAGGGCTACACATTTTCAAAAATGTACACATTTTTACACCATCACTTTTCATTTCACAGTATTTCCTCATCCCATTTTATACTCTTCAGGAAAGCAGGGTTCTAGGGTGGCTGAGATGGCTCTGCAGGTCGAGGCACTAACTACCAAGTCTGATGGCCTGAGCTTGACTCCCCAGAACCTGAACGTTGGAAGAAACCTGACTCCCTAAAATTGTCCTCTGACTTCCTTTTTTCTCTTTCTTTCTTTCTTTTTTTCTTTTTTTTTTTTTTTGTGTGTGTAGATACTCTTTTAATACACACTACACATATGCACATTTTACACAATACACACAGCAGCCCTGTAAGGTCACATTAGATTTACAGATAGAGGAAGCTGTCACAAGGAGGGTAAGGGACTGTCCCAAAGCTATTAATGAGTTCATTGCTAGAGCCTCAGCCTTTGTCCTCTGACTTTCATATGCATACTGTTTCACACTTGTGATCTCTCTTTCCCTCTCAGTCTCTTTCTCACACCAATAAATAAATGTAAAACTTTTTAAAAATAAAATTTTAGTATCTAATCACTCAGACACAAGCGGCACTTTATATCAGTGCAGCTGCATATGGAATTTACCCTCCTAACCCTCTCCTGAGACTCCACTCCCCTCAACCAAATAATCAGTAACTTTTACTACGAGGAGATGAGCAGTGCACACCTAAGAGTGAAATTCCTCTGAAGCCAGTTTTCGTAATTTTATGAGATTCATTCGTTCATCCCTCAAAGGAAGGAGGGCTGGCAGCAAATGATTGCATTAAAGGGGCCTTACCATCACAAATACTTGGGCACTCACCACCTCTGGTAGGTGACTGACAGAGGTCTTCAAGTCATTATTCATCATGGAAGGTACTTGGCACAGAATTATTAGAGTTCAGAGCCTATGTATTAGGATCAATTAAACCTATAAGGGGAAATGTCCCCCAATTATTTCCTTTAAAGTGATAACTTAATGGCTCCTGTATCAGGCAGGAGTTTTCAGACAGACACAGATAACCGTAAGTGCTAGGAAAGATACAGGAAGGATGCCATGGGATTCAAGTAAAGCATGAAGTGGAGCCTCTGTTTAGCCCTTCTTCAATTAGAGGGAGAGCCGAAGACAGCCTCTGCCCTTGACATTAATCAAATATCATTACACCACAATATTAAAACACTGAGCAAGAATCTTCCCTGGCAGACTGAAGCACAGCAGTGACCAACAGTAGTTGCAAATTAAATGAAGGCAGAGGAGATACTATGCTCCTATTTCCACAGGAAAAACTAATCTAGATATTCAAATGAGTTGTTGTGTTTCCTAGAAATTCAACTGCCCAACTCAATCTTTAAAGAGCTTGCGTTTGATATGGGCTTCAGGGCTGCCACAGTTCAGCATCTCTATCTTTGGGGTATATAAGAGGAAGCCAACTCTGTCTCTTTGTCCCGTTCTCCCCCTCCCACCCTCTACACCAGCCCACCACTAGGCTCAGCTGGGTCACGAAGGGAAGAGAAGCAGGGCTGTGGGTTTGTATAGAGAGCACCATTCCCTGTGGAACCTGTGATGCTTCCCACCCTCTGTGCTTGAGATGGGAGTGAGAATGGGTCTCTCCACTTCACTGGGAGAATGAAGCTCAAAAGTGTGCATGGCTTCCAGCTGGTCCGCAAGACCTTGGCAAAGCCATGACTTAGGACATTGTTTTTGTTTGTTTGTTTGTTTTGTTTTGTTTTTTCCATCATTCTCCCCTCTCTTTTTTCTTCTTGTTTCACACCCTGTCCCCAAACTTCATTTTGTTGTTGTTGTTGTTGTTGTTTAAAAACATGTCTTTCACTTGTTTTATAACCACAAGTCAAAAGCTTTCCCTTCAGTCATGTCCTGAGTGGAAACTTATCTTCAGTCGTTCAGTCTGACACCACAGGGCGCTGAGACTGAGTAGCTGGGGGATTTTTGCCAGGAGTCTCAGAGTCTCAAAGGTCATCGCCTGCTCTTCCTTTGGTGAGTTGTCAACCAGCCTCTCACCATTGATCAATCAAACCCTGACCACCAGCTGCCTACCGTGTGGCCAGCTGATTCTGTCGAAATAGGACTCTCCCTCTCCACCCGTCCGTCCTCCCCCAACACCACCCTTTGCCCCCATCATTGTTTTTCTGTCATACTCTCTTCATTTGTACTCGGTGATCCCCACAGCTGTACTAATTCTAACCTCAGGAAGGAAGAAGTAACTTTCTGCTGGTGGTGGAGGTTTCCAGGAATTAATACTCAGCACCTCATACACTGTTGCTTTCTTGCAAATGTGGGTTTTTATGCAATTGAGACAAACGGTGGTTAAAAGTCAGGGGGATCTTGAAGAAAATGAATTAGCTCATTTGCTTCTCCAAAATAAGGAAACAGCTCTTGGTTGTATAATACAGACAAAATATGACTAACCGGATTTCTGACACTTTATATGTTATTTTCTCCCTGATGAAGCCATCCAGCTTCTACTTATAATTCTTTTTAATGATATGTATTTAACTTCATTTATGTTTTATAAAAGGGTACATTTTTTATTTAATTAAGAAATTACACTTTTCTCCATGTGGTGTTGGCACATGCCTTTAATCCTAGCCCTTGGGAGGCAAAGGCAGGTGGATCTATTTGAGGTTGAGGCCAGTTTGGTCTACAGAATGAGTTTCAAGACAGGCTCCAAAGCTACTAAGAAACTCTTGTCTTGAAAAACAAACAAACAAAAACAAAAAGAGAAATTACACAATCTAGCTTGGATCATCATTTAGGTTAGGGCTCTGCACAAAGGTTACGACACCCAAAGAACTGGTTTGGGGGTGACCAAAGGGCTGGCATATGGGGAATTACTACCTGAGTCACCTTTAGTTGGCCTTAGTGGCATTTATCACTAGCCTTCTCTTGGATCTGTCATTTCCTTCCTATTCTCATAGCAAGCTGATGAGAGAGGCTCATTTTGTTGTCTCATCTATAGATAAGTCAAATCAAATCACTAAATATAGTTTTATCACTTTATGGGAAAGTAAATGAATATCCCTGAGATGGTGCCTAATTTATTATTTCTAGTATATTATAGATTTGCCCAATCAGAACACTTAAGAGAAAAAGAAGGTGCCCATTATAATTAAACAAGGACAAGTGATACAAGCTGAAAGGAATAGCTAGCTATTCCTCTTCTATGACCCCCCCACAACACACTTTTAACTCCTGGTCCCTCTGTCTTGAGAGCAAAGGAATATGATTCCAGAGACAAATCTGCCTTCACTGGGCATAGATGTTGTGTGCGAGGAGCACAGACAGATTGAAGCAGAGAGGCAGTGATGGGGAGGGAGGGAACAGCACCCAGGCTGGCTTGTACCAACCAGTTAGTAAGAGATGAAACTAGATGGGGAAGTTGGGATGTTGGCTTCAGCTCCATGGCTGTCTTCCACTGACTTGCTTGAAGCTAAAAGCAAAAGGAAATAAAATTTAATAGATAGACTATTATTGGACAAAATCAGTCTGTCAAAAATTCCTTCTAGTAAAATCACCCTTACTGGGTAGAAATTCTCAGATATCTTTTGTTTGTGTGTGTTTTTGCTTTTGAATGAAAGTCTTTTTTTATTACTTTTATTTAGTGTATGTGTGTGAACAACTTGTGGGAGGTTATTTCCTTCACCCATGGGGTCTCAGGAACTAATTCAGGTTGTCACGTTTGGCTGAGTGCTTTTAGCCACTAAATGCCAGCCCTAGAAGTCTTTTTATTTTTAATACAATTAATACATTTACTACATAAGTATTGATGTTATTAAAGGAGTTATTCTCAGTATGAGTGTTGACCACTGAAAACTCCAAATAACAAGAAGACATCTTTCTTTGGTTATTGACATAAAGTTAAACGAAAGGAGTTCTGTTATTTAAGGCTGTGTGTCCAAGATTGAGACTGAGTTTGTTTGCTTTCAAGTGGGAATTTTCTCAGAGCTGGAAGGAATTTGAGGAGATTATGGGTTCAGCCTCTTACCTCTAGACAGTTAACCCTCAAACTCCAAACATACTTGTGAGGGACTTAGAGATTTCCAGGTAAGTGTGCTGTCGAGGATCTTTATGGAAGAAGTTACTGTGGCTCTGATGCTGCTGCTGCTGCTGATAAGGATGATAATGATAATAATGATGATGATGATTGATGATGATGATGATTTTTGATGATGAATACTGATGCTGACTGGTCGTGATATCTGACATCTTTGGATATCTTAGAATGTACCAAGCAGTGTCCTAAGCACTTGTGTTACTGCAAAGTGCTGATGAGCTGGGTGAGTTTCCTTCTTTTATTACATCTATTTGTTTGTTTAGTGGTTGGTGTGTGTGTGTGTGTGTGTGTGTGTGAAGTAGGTTGCATTCACAGTATTTTTATAGGAATTAGATGTAAAGTTACGTGAATTTTCCAGGGTCTACATATCCCTGGAGTATTACAGTTACTCTACCAAGGCAATCCTCTGTGTAGGCAAATGTCTTCTCCACTACATTTCTGTGTACTCTTCATCTCTGGAGATATAGCCAAAATCCTGTTCCACTCACCAGCTGCCTGTGCCTCTTCATGTCTGATGTCACCCACACCTTGTGCTCTGGTTCCTCCCCCTGTACAAAAATAAACTTGAGGCTAGAAACTTTCTAATCTCTGATTCCCTGCACATGCCCTGCTTCATGGGCCTTCAACACAATAACGTGCACGCTTCCAGCAGCACATTGTAAATTCGCCCATTTGCTGTGTTGGTTAGGGACTTGTCTAATCCACAGGCTGGGCCAGCAGAGAAACAGGTAGGAGAAGACGCCGGCCTATTTGCGACTTTATTGTAGAACTGGTGTTTGGGATTGGCTGTTTTTGACCGTGGGTCAGTGAAGACTTGGGGGAGTTTAAGAGCTAAAGAAGTTCCTTTTTATGTCAGTGTGTGAATTCCTCTTCACTTTCAAGATCTATTTGTTTCTTCACTGGTAGGTGCCATAAAACCCTCATTTATCTTTTTTTCCCCCCTTCTGATTGAAAGAAGAAAATGCAGTCATAAAACAAAGCATTGAAATAGGTTTGCTTTCACCACAGATGATTTATAACTGCAGAAGTTTGACTGCCACTTCAGATTTTATTTTCAATAGCTAGAACACACACATGGGGGTTAGTGAGTATGGGGGGGCAGGGAAGAAAACTAAGAAGCAGGAATCTCACAAAATAGCTTTATATACTAATTCTGTACATTTTCTCCTGACACTAGAAATGGCCCCAGAACAGTTCTTTAGACATTTTGCAGTGAATGAGTTTTACAATATAAATTATAAAAGATATGGGAGCTTTCAGGAATGGTGAGATGTTGGGAATGAGTAAACCAGGCCCTTTGTTTAATGAGCAAAACAAACCATGTTTATGTCATTGATTAATTGACTAATTTATTGACTGGTTGAATTATCCTCTGACCTACACACACACACACACACACACACACACACACACACAGAGAGAGAGAGAGAGAGAGACTTGCATAAACACAACAAACAAACAAATGCAATAAAATAAGAAAAGTCACCCAGCTCAGCAGCTGGGATTTTCCATTGATTGTGTTAGCTAGGCATGGCCTGCCCTGAGTGCCTCGGATTGAGCAGCTATCACTTTAGAGCTCCATGGTCACTGCTGGTTGAGTGAAGTCAATGTGAGGAGATGGCCTTTCCTAGATCTGCTGTCTGGCTCTGCTGACACACAGAAGGCAAAAACGACAGTCACTCCATTGTTCTCAGAAAGCTAGAGCAAGTGGCACCATGAAATGATGAAATGAAGGCAGAAAAGCAAAACCTTGCTGTAGTGAGTGAAAAGCAGGTGCAATTGCTCCAGGACCCTGAAGCTGAAGTCAGGCATGATGAGGTTTTCCCTGAGTCAGTATCATCAAACACCTCTGGGTGTGGGGCAGATGATTCTTAGCTTGCTTTTCAGTCAAGTCTGTGGCCGGTTCCTTTGCCCCTTCTCAGCCTCTGGGGCTTGCTTTCTTTTATGGAACCACTATGATGCCCTGATATTTTTCTGCCTGGATTTTCTGGCGAGCCCATCTACAAGAGTCTCTTAGAAAATGATTCAGTCAACACTAGCCTGGTCAATACATGTCTCCAAGTTCTTAACTGATATTCCTTTCCTAGGCACAGAAGACACATAGCAAAGATGGGAAAAGATGTCAAACCATCAGAGCTGAAGCATCATAGACAACAGAAAGCATTCTTGGGCCAGACTGAAAGTATTAGAAAACCAGGAAGTTACAGCATGGAGCCAGCTACCCAATGGTTCTTTTTATAAGTCCTATGGGAGTTTCAGTCTTCTCATTTATAAAGTGAGGACATAAAAAGCATAACTCCAACAACTGTGAGGAATGAGCTTTCCTCTTATAAAGTGTCTACCAAAATCCTTGCTGTAGAACCATGGAGATGGCTCAGCAGGTCAAGGGTATTGTCATAAAAGCCTCAGGACCCGTGGAAAGGTGGAGAGAACCAACTCCACAAAGTTGTCTGCTGACCTCCACATGTACGCTATGACAATGCACACCCCTCCCACATGCACATCATGCACTCTCATTCAGTAACAGTCATGAATAACTAATCTTTAAATGCTTGGTATGAAGTCATCCCCTTTATAGAAGTCCATAGAGAAAATGGACTAAAAAAGGTACTTGTTAGTCCCGGGATGCAATAAAGAGCTGCAGAGAACCAGTCCACTTGGAAAATTCTGCCACAATCAGTGTTACAAAGGTAACAAGAAGGTCCTCGTGAAGCACTGATATCAAGGAAAGAGCATGAAGTCTGGTTTGTGAAAAAATAATAGGAGAATAAGGCATTCCAGTTAAATACACAGTCTGGTTCACAGAGTCCTTGTCATGCTATTTTCACATAATGGAAGCATAATGCATATTCCTTGACAATGCCACATAATTATATAATACATATTCTATGAGTTATATAATATTTATCATGAATTCTCAAATTTTCAATAAACATTATACTCTTTCTATAATGTTAAAACCATGTAATACACACATTACTCTTTTTTCCTGCTTTTCTCAGTGTCAATCAGCCCTAATTTTTTTATTTTTATATTATTATTTCTTATTTTACATATCAATCCCAGTTCTCTCCCCCTCCCATGTCCCTGGGCCCCCCTCCCATCCCATTCAACCCCTTCTCCAGAGGGAGGGTGATGACTTTCAGGAGGGGTCATCTAAATCTGTCAAGTCATTTGGAGTAGGGACTAGGCCCTCCCTCCTGCCTCTAGGCTAAGGGAGTATCCCTCCATCAGGAATGTGCTCCCAGAGTCCTTTCCTGCCCCAGGGATACACACATTACTCTTTGGAGAAGGGCAATTGTTATAATTTAAACATGTGGCCTCCAGTTGGTGGTGCTGTTTGGGAGGATGTGGGACCTTTGGTAGATGAAGCCTTCCTGGAGAAAGTATGGGGTAGAGTGGGCTGGGGTGGGGGGTTTGAGGGCCCACAGATTCTCCCTGCTTACTGTTCTCTTACTCTACTCTCTATGTGCAGATAACATGTGATCTCTCAGGTTCCTGCCCCTGTTGGTATGCCATGGCTTTCCCAGCATGATGGAAACATGCCTAAATAAATTGTTTCTTCTGCAGGTTGTATTTGGTTATGTCATTCATATCATATCACAGAAATGGAAGAACAACTAACAAATGCTGAGACAAGGAGAGTAAGAAAGAGAAAAAAAAGAAGAAGAAAAGAAAAAGAAACTGGTCATGTGTTTTGCAAAGGAATGTGGAAGAAATATGGTTGAATGCTGAAAACAGACATTAATGGGCCATCATAGCAGAAGCCTGGAAGACAAGAGTACTGAAGGCAATGCAGACAGTCAAGGACCAGTTCATGAAGTTTCAGAGGGAATGAGGACTCTAAACCTATGCTAGGGGCCATTTGGGCATTTTCTGCTCATGTCCTAAGAACTTACGTGAGGATGAATTAAAAGGTAATGATCAAATTTGCTCAAGACAGGATAACATTGAGTCTGTGGAATGGTTGTTGCTAACTACTTTATATAGGTCTGCAATGAGTAAGAGCAGGCAGAGAGAAAGAAATACAAAATGTGTATCTGGGAGAGGAAAAGAATACTAGGAAGGTGAGAATGTTACCCTTAAGGTGTGTGATAACAGAGATACTATGATTCTTGAGATTAGCACTATGAAAATCCCCCTACTCTGCTTTGAAAAGATAGGAAAGCTTCCCTCAGGATAAGACTCCACCCAGATAAAGCTCCAATTAATGAAAGCATAGTGTTTTTCCCTAGAAAGTAATTACAAATAAAATCTACTGTTAATTTGGTCTAAGGGAGTAAGGGTCCACCCCAAGCCGATGGCCAAACTTTCTGTGATTTTGGATTTGGGGGCAAGAAAGATGCAATATTTAGGTGATTGTAGATTTCTCCTCGTGATTTCAGAAAATCACTTAAGCCAAGCAATGTGTGGCAGGGTTGTGATAACCATGAGGAGGCCCTGAGAGGCCATTGTGTGAATTTCTAAAGGTGAAACTTGAGTTGTGATGGAGAGAAAGCCTAAGATGTTGGAGATATGTCAGAAGCTATTTTTGTGGGGCTACAATTGGAACCAGCTGAGCAGCCCCAAGTTTGTGCCTGAGTGGGGGGAGTGTGGATGAGGGAAAGGCTAGCTATAGACGATAAAGAAAACACACACCCACAGAATAAAAGTCAGGAGGGCAGATCAGTCAATACTGAAATGCCACTAGTTTATTTTTCATCACTCTTATATACCTTAACCAAAAAAGAGGAACATGGTATCATGTACACAGAACAAACAGACTTTTCTTCCTCACTTATTCTAAGGGTTCAGTAACCACACCTTAGCTCCAACTTCTTGTTTCCTAGCCTTGAGAATCAGGAGTAGCCACACCTCAGATTCAGGTCTGTTGTTATTTAGACTAAGACAGCCAAACACCCTACTGTAGCCATACCTTTGACTTTTAGGTCATATGACTTGCTTAGGACCGTTTTAAACTCTCTGTCCTTGTGCCTATGGGCACTGACTGAGATACCAGAGCTGTAAAACATTTGCCAAGGAAAGCTGTATAGCAGGCTTTCTTGAACTGTCAGCCCTAAATCACAACACAGAGACTTATTATTAAGTATGAAAGCTTAAAATTCATTATGAATTATTATTAATTATAGCTTAGACTTGTCTCACTAGCTCTTTTTAAAATATTTACTTATTTACTTATTTATTATGTATACAATGTTCTGCCTGCACACCAGAAAAGGGCACCAGATCTCATTACAGATGGTTGTGAGCCACCATGTGGATGCTGGGAATTGAACTCAGAACCTCTGGTAGAGCAGCCAATGCTCTTAACCTCTAAGCCATCTTTCCAGACCCCTCACTAGCTCTTATAACTTAAATTAACCCATTTATATTAATCTATGTGTTGTCACATGGTTACTGGCTTTTATATCTCCTCTTGTATGTCTTACTTCCTCTTCATCTGGCTGGCAACTCTGCCTTTCTCCTTCCCTGAGACTTCTCTGTGCCCAGAAGTCCTGTCTAACCTCTTTCCTAGTTATAGGCAATTCAGTATTTTATTAAACTAATCACAGTGACACATCTTTACAGAGTGTAAAGGAATATTTTGCAACATTTCCCCTTCTTTGTCTAAATAAAAAGGAAAGGTTTTGACTCTAGCATAATAAAAACTATAAACAGTAAGAACAATTCTCAGATAAGAATTATATTCACAATGTCTACTCCATCTGTATTTGGTAAACTCGTAGAAAATACTCCATTATCTCTTCTTTATTGACAAAGTTTTGTACCTAATTTACTTTCTGTCATGACTAAGGGATTCTGTAATAACTATAACTATCTATTCTTCAACCCCATCAAATACCTGAGAAGGATATAATATTTCCTGAGTAAATAGGAAGTTCAGAGCAAGCAACTTCCACAACTAAGAAACAACAAAGACATCTGGCTGCCTGGACAGTCACCCCAAAGTTCTTCTGTAATGTTGGATCATCCATCTTTGGTAAATAAGCCTAGAATGTCTGACAGACTTTGCTGAGAAGCAGGAAACTTTGAAGGACTATCCTACTCTCTCTTGGCAAAGTCAGCAATTGCTTTCTTTTGTGTCCTGTTTGTCTAGTTTGGACAGCATACTGGCAGTACTTGAGGTAAGGGCAGTTTCTTGACCAAATGGCTAGATTTGCTATACTATACAAAAAAAAAAAAAAAAACCAAACTCCATATGGAGGTTCTTTGATGCTTATCATCTTTTTTTTTTTTTTAAAGTAGATTGGTGCTGCCAGAAGCAGACATGTCTCATGGTCATGGAAAGCCTTTTGTTATTATTAAATTTTAAATGCCTTGTTTTGTAAGTTTCTGAAGTGCTTGAAGATCACCTATCTAAAATATATCTGTGTATTATTTTGAAAATATGCCTAACATAACTATAAGTTTGATGGTTACAGATGACTAACTACTAACCTGTCTTTATTATCCTAAATAGCTTTCAAGAACTAAAATTTTACTTAGATTTTAAAATGAGCTGTATAGGTATAAAACCTCAAACAAGAATCAAAACACATATAGTATGATACAAATAACCTTATATTTGTATTAATATACAAAAAATTCAATACCAATATAAATTATCTGAGACTGGTGGTTGTTCAAAAGTAGACTCAACAATCCACCCTTTTATCCCATCATTTTTATACAATATCCCCCCCTTTAGAAGGAGATCCTTTAATATAATATTCTTTCTTTAACTTTCTCCCTAACCATGACCCTAAATAATGACAAACATTCATAACCCACTGAATGACAAAAACAAAACAAAACAAATCAAAAACACAAAAAACAGACAAAAAAACCCCACAACAACAAAAAACACCCATTCCACCTCTTGGGAATGTGAGTGTCATGTTCTCTAGAGTGCTTTCTGTTGTCTGGGGACAACAGCATCTTTGGGGAACCCTAAGAAAACTGTGATAATGGTCATGTCATAGGGAAACTGGTCATAATATTAGTTGTTCAATCTCTGTTCACTGGGAAAGTGCAAAGCTTATCTGTAGTCCTTGATAGAGTGGTCTATGAGGCTGGACCATTTTAGCCATCGGCCTTAAATCTGTTTGGATGTAGAACCCTGAGGAAACTGTAAGAGAGGCATTCTGAGAAGCTGGATCATCACAGCCACCTGTTTTCTTTCTTTTTTTTAATTTATTTTTTATTTTACATGTTAATCCTAGTTCCCTCTCCCTCTCACCCTCTCTTCCCCCTCACATGCACCCTGACAACACTTCCCTCCCATCCCCCTACCCCAATTCCACATGAAGGGCAATGCCATCCAGGTCAGCCACCTGTTTTCATTGCTGTCTTGTCCCCTTGCACTGAAAACACACAAACTTTCAAAGGTAATACGCATATCTGCATTAACACAAGTATGGAGTGTATGATGTACACACATCAGCCAACAATGATTCTTTTTTTTTTATGTTTGAGCAAGTAAAATATCTGTCTTGTAGTTTTTATAGGTTTATTTCTTTATGTCTGTAACCAGGATTTTTAGGTCTCCCACAATCAAACCCTTAACAAATCCACTGCCTTTCATTTCCTGTGAAAACAAAAGACTATCCTTTTCCCCAAAGCAATTCATTTTCTGACTTTCATTTTAAAGTTAAGGTGTTCCTAAGGTATCTAGACTGGTTTAATTCAGCAGTCCCTTCCACAATCCAGTGTCTCTCAGCAGCTGTTGTTCTCTGTTCGTTAGTATTCAAAAACATTCAAAACTACAAAGCACCAAAAAATGCCAAAAATCCCTGTGTTATATTTTTCATATTTTTATATTATTTGATAATGTCTTTAAAGACTTCATTATTTCTAAACTATTTTTATGACTGTCTCTACCCATTTTAATTTCTTTCTTTAGCATCTAAGCACATTTTTAAACACACTATATATTTTTAGAGTTTTTGTGTGTGTCTGAATAGCTTTACTGAGCACCTGCAGCATTCTCTGACCACATGAGACAAATCTTAAATTCCCATGTCAGCTACCTCATGGCTCAGTTTAGCTCATGGTGCTGGCAGCTTGCTCCAGCCTGCAGTACTGGTGCCTCTGTATGCCCAGCTCTGGCCCACCTGAGAGACTGTAGGACTAGAAAGCCACCTCTGTCTCCTTGTCTAGAACTTTCCTTAGCTTTTCCGGGTCCTATTTTGATATTCGAGTCCCCACATTGGACACCACAGGGAATGCTGTGGTGAGGGACTTTAATGTGCCTCATGGGCTCATGTATTTGAATACTTGGTCCCAGGTTGGTGGTGCTGTTGATGGAAGTTATGGAACCTTTAGCAGACACAACCTTCTGGAGGAAATATGTCACTGGGAATGGGCTTCCTGTTTTCTTTCTGCTTTCTATATTTAGATAAAGCATTATTTTCCCACTTTCCTGCTCCTGCAAGAGTACAAATGCCTTCCCCATCATTATGGACTCTGACCATCCAGAACAATAAGCCAAGAAAAACCAACCAACCAACCAAACAAGCTAACTTTTCTGTTTTGGGCCATGATATTTTATCACAGCAACAGAAAAGCAACAAACACATAATCCAAATGTTTCAGGTTCATTTACTCACTTTATTTGTATATTAGTTTTCCACTAATGTCAAGAGTTGGATTATGGTGTCTCCTCCAAAGAGATATATTTAAATTTTACCCTTTGGAATCTATGAATGTGATTCTTATTGGAAACACAGTTGCCATAGCTTGTACTGGTCCCTAGCTAGGTGCTGCTGACTGGTGGTACAAAGCTTTAAGAGGTGAGGCCAGAGGTAGAGTGGTCAAGTCATTTGAGGCTTTTTTTAAAATAGTGATGGCTCAGGCCATTCTTCTCTCTCTCTCTTTTTCTTCAAGCCATGATGTAAAGTTGTCTGCTGAGTTGCCTTGCCTCCATCCCTAAGTCAATAGAGTCCTACATATAATGACTGATGTTACCCAAGGAGAACTGTGGCTTGGGATGTAGCTCAGTGGTAGGAAATTTGCCTAGGAACTGGCAAGATGGTCCATTAGGTAAAAGCTCTCAAATTTACAAGATAGGAAGTTGACTACTGCAAGTTATCCTCTGATCTCCATATCACAACACATTCCTGCACACACCCACACTCACAAGGAAAGAAATAAAGAAAGAATAAAGGAAAAATAGAATAAATAAGAAGAATTTACCTAGAATGCACAAAGGCCAGAATGCTAGAATTAAAGGTGTGTGCTACCATGCCTGGCCTAATAGTTATCTTTTTAAAATAAAAATGTTCCTTAGTATACTTAGAAATATAATCATTTATTAATCCACACTTCCAGAGAATGAGGTATTATCAGGAAACTGTCAAGTTACAGAACAAAATTCAATTTCTAATTACCCTAAAACTTTTACCTTCAGTACAAATAACTGTTAGACAATTCACCATCCTTGTATAGAAAAGTTCCTGAAGTACACTAGCAGAGGAGTATGACCTTTTCTACCACTTCTCAGTCAGCCATGCTTATTTTAAAACTTTTGCCCCTTTCCCATTGAATTAGTGGTTATTTAGAACTTCTAGAATTACTAAAATTAGGTGTCATTTTGAAGAAAATGCTCCTTTTTCTGTTCCCTAGAAATGATATAAAACTCTAAGCATGAGAAAGTTCGGGTTGCCATTTATTTACAGTCTTTATCAAGCAAATAATATTCATATTTTAAATTATGCAAATAAGCATTTACATGATAAATCGTAATTGCTCTCAGACAGCTGTTTATAATTGGGTAAATGAGACACACTTTTAAATTGTCTAAATACATACTTAGCCATGTTTACATATTTATACCCTAGACTGCTAACTATTCTGAATCAGCTGTTATCATCTATTGTGTCTTACTCAGTTCAAGGGGAAAGAACTTTTGAGTGCAAATGGCAAAGCCCCCTTGATCTTGCTCTGAGAGTCAAGGGATTGCCTTACTTCCAAAAGGGGTGCTCTTTCTAATCTTGCCTGTGATATTCCACACCTCAAGCAGGAAGTGGTTTTATACTGTTCTGTTGGATGGGAAATGGTCACACTCATTCCCATCCAATTAGATACTCGAGGGTAACACACTAGTATAGTTATTTGTGATGCAATGTTTTTAATATCTAAAACAACCCATGGGTCTTACAGTCAGTACTTTATTTTTGTACTAACAAACCCTCTCGAAAAGTAAAGAACAAACATTTTTGGGGAGACTACAAAAGATGTGCAGAGCAGGGTTCTGGAGAAGCTCACAATCCAGTAAGAAAGAGGGATGTGCAAGCTTGAAATATTCAAGGAGCAGCTAAGAGGGAAACACTTTTGACCATAAGAATGGGGTAGAATGTGTCTGGGTTTTAAGGGATGGCTGGTAGGGCACTCACTTCTCATAGTAGAGCTTACTCTCCAGCCTCTGGAGGGCAGGCAAATCTTCCCAGATCATTTGCACGTCTTCCAGGAAGTGAGCAGCACCAGTTTTCAGCCTCTAAATTGTCTCTAGTGGATCAAAAAAAGCTTCCTTTCCTGCAGCCCCTTTAACCTTACTATATTTTCCTTTGCTTTTCTAAGGCAATCACTCTGCTTATGTTCCTTTCTAGACAAATACACTTACTCCTAATTCACCTGAGTAAATTCTTACTTAGTGCTTCATATGTGCTAAAGGGAAAGGACTTTACTTATGTACATCCCTAAACACAGAGAAGATGCTGCGGGGTGGGGGGTGGGGTGGTGAAGCAACTTTGAAGGCACATTAAAGTGAAAACATCAGAGGTCCAGTCCTTCTCCTTGCTCTAGTCTGGTGAGAGCCTGTGCAGTTGGCAGTTTGCTAGATGAGGAGCAATGAGTCCTAGAGCAGAACACCTGAAGGGGAGGGTGTGTGTGGGTGATGTTGTTAGGTTTGAGACATCTTTTCCAGAGGCAACATTTGTTTTCTTACTCTGTTTGGAGAAGAAAGCTGGACTCACAGTATAGAGAATACTTGAGGACAAAGAGCCATAAGCTAAGGAATTCTGAGCCCCAATTTGGCTCTTGAAATACTGATCAAATCACCCACATTCAGTTTATTCTCTCTCTCTCTCTCTCTCTCTCTCTCTCTCTCTCTCTCTCTCTCTCTCTCTCTCTCTCTCAGTGTGTGTGTGTGTGTGTGTGTGTGTGTGTGTGTGTGTGTGTTCTTCTTCTGGAAGGGAAGGGCTAAGCTAAAGTTCTTTTCAGTTCTGTGACTAATGAACCCAAACTTATCACAAGACAATATGAAGGTAAAACCCTGTTTCTCCTTATAAATCCCACTTCCCCAACCCCCTTAGCATAATAGCAATAATCACCATAATTAATAGAGTGCTTACTAAATGTGGGGAAGCACTGTGCCTGGCACTTTACACACAATACCTCACTAATAACCAGAACAATCTGTGTGAATTGTTATGTCTAGTTTAAATGTAAAGAAACTTGTGGAAAGAAATTGTGCAACTTGATTCAGGCATTATTGTGTGGCCCAGATATTAAATCCAGGTCTAGTCTCTCTATGTGATTCCAAAATATAGTGGGTGTTAGAAAGAAAACTAAGATTGCCTAGTGTTTGCTATTCCTTATGCTTGATTAGATGGGTTTTAGTGTTAACTCAATGTCTGGTTCTCACGAGTTATATTCTTTGTATTTGTGGATTACAATTCAAAATTTTGCCTGGAGAGAGAGACCTGTATGCTACTGATAATAAAACTATGTGGGTGGCAGCCTTGTGGTGGGGATGCACGGGTTGTATATTTGTGTAACTCAATTGACTCTAGTCTAGTTAGTGTTCATCAGTCTCATTAATAGGCTTCTTTTTCCCTGAGAATGTGACAGCTCACCATAGCAGCCAGCAAACAAACCTATTGATATTTTTGTTGTGCTTGGAAGAAGAAGAAAAAAATGTTTGTGGATACAATGTAGCATGGAATGAGACAATTTTCTGTTCATCCTGATAGGACTCTGGGTGGCTGGCCTAGCCAAGCCATGGGGTCCAGGTCTCTGTCAGCCTCCAGAATGGACTGAAATCACCTTGGGTGGTCGCTCCCAAGCCCATTGTGCACGTGGGGCTTTCTGCCTATTGACATTAGGGGATGTGCCCCCACCTTCCCTTTGTTTCATCCCGATTTAAGACTCATTTGTTCTCAGTGGCTTTTAACTGGTTTTCAATCTATGTTCATTGCTAAAGAGATTTAACCTTTCAAAACTGCACCTTCTAAAGGGGTTTCTGTGCCACCCAATTAGCATTGTAAGGGACTAAGCTGTTTGGAAACAAACACAACTTAAATCACATGAAATCACATGCTGGTCACTGAGATGTGAACAAAACCACAATGGGATCCCTAAAAATTAGCCACCCTAAGCTGGTGTCTGAACAAAACCACAAAGTCATCTCTCTGCTTCATGGTGGGTATTGTGGTCCATAAATGTTCAACCTGATTCTGCACTGTCTTCTATTTCCTTTCTACCCTTTTAGGCCAGGCTAGCTTTCACAGATCACCAAACTGCCACAGGCAGTGGTCACTGTCTCACTTTGACCTCCTTCTGTCCCTTTCTTCACTCTGTCACCTGTACCTCACATTGATTATGCACATTTTCCCTAGCAGGTGTTACTCCCCATCCCAGCCTGCCCTTAGGAACATCCTTGTGATCTGTCAACTGATGGGGCAATCAGGATTTGCTCTGACTTTTCCAGGATTTGAATAACAGAAAAAAAAATCTCAATAACAAAAATCCTGAATCTTGAAAAGAGAAAGTTGAGTGCTTTTCTTATTGGTCTGGAAAATAAATAATTAAATTCATAAAACCAGATTAGTGTTTATTATATCCTTATAGTAGAAACCAGAAGAGCAAATTTACCAGTGTGGAGGGCTTGCTGATTGTGTGATTGGAGTTCTAGCATCAGGGCTTCTGCAAGGCTCAATAATGTAAGATCATTTTATGCTGCATAGCAATAAAATGCTTAACTTTAAGCCCATGTTACATTTAATTTTCTCCTTCTAAAGTTGTTTTGAGATATTCCTTTGGCCTAATGGGAACAACAATTCAGGGTAGAGGGCAAATTTATTAAAAGAAATTTCTGGTCCGTGGCAATTACTCTGTGCTATGCTCCAGTAGTTCAGCCAAGTATAACACACTCTGAAACAATCCCTGATTCACAGGCATTTTTGCCACACTTTTCTGTGGCTCAAAAAGTCCTCTTTAATGAAGTCGGGATTGAAAGGGAATAGTTTTAGAAACGCAGATTTTCAAAGTAACTATCGGTTACCAAGTAAACTGTCTGACCCTAAGGCAAAAGTATGCTACACTCATATTCTTTTTCCCCCTTCACTGAGTTGCCTGAGCTCTTACAGAATCCCTATCCCCAGGAATTAGAAATTGTTGAGATGGGAGACAGCTGCTCTTCAGCAAGATAAAGTGCTTCTGTTTAAACAGAATATAGCAGAGTAAACCTACAGAGGAACTTTGTCTTCACCTTCTGGTAATATTTGCATAACTGTTTATGACTTTCAGGGCAATCAGTGAGTCTTCTCTTATTTCTGTTCTATGTGTCATCACATGTTGCTTCTTTGTGGTGTTTACATTTAAAAAAAAAAAAAAGTAAGTTCTCGATTTTGTTTTCAAGCAGCAAAACCAAAGAAGCAACTGTGATGCAAATCGCCCAAACATGCATCTACTTCCATGGACCAAGAGAACAACTGTGTTTGGGTTACAGATCCAAACTGTGTGTGTGTGTGTATATGGTGATGCTATAGCCATCTAGGGTAGTAGGTCCAATTTGAGCAGACTGATGCAGTATGATGAACTGGTAGTGCAAATAAGCAATGAAGACACGATGCTCAAGGGTGGGTGTGTCTGTCACTGATGCTTGTTACCCCAGTTCAGGTGGACCATGGCTGGAAAGAACTGGAAAGAGGGGCTGGAAACCCTGGGGGAGAACCCTGGAGTTTTAAGTTATAAGGGGAGAACCCTGGTTATAAGTGAAATGAGAGCTTGTCAAGACAATGAAATAGAAAAAAATACAATGAAAATCTTCTCAGGTTCCACATGACAAAGCAAAGTGTGATGTTGTAAGGATAAGCCAGCAGTATTTAAGGAGGGAACCATTATAGCCATTATACAAGAAACAAATGCAGGAGAAGGAACTCTAGGGTTTTTATGTGTTTCACTTAATTAAATCTCAAATCAATTCAGAAAACATAAATATGTACAAATGATAAATTTATTATCTTTGAGATAATGAAACTATCATTTAAAAAACCATCTGTAAGAACTATTGTTTTATCAGACATAAAAATTGTATAAATATATGTTACATATAATTTAGAATTTGGGAGAATGTGATTAGATCAAGTAATTTCTGAGAAATTGGAGTAAGTTCATTTTACAGCTGTCTTGGGTTGGTTTTGTTGTTGATGATGGTGGGATTTTTTTTGTTTTTGTTGTGTTTTACTATTTATTTACTGGTTCAATAAAAGACCAACAGAAATAATATGTTTCTTAAGAAGTTCTAAATACCTTTCTTCATTCCTGTCTTTGATAAAGCTAAACCTAATATGCTCAGTGTGTAGCCTTGCCATTTCTGTACTTGCCTGTGGGGTCCAGAGGCAGTTTCCATGGCAAGCTCCCCGAGCAAGAAGCAGGGTGAGTGGAATGTCTCTTCCAATGAGCGACTTTTCACCGACAGTGATAAAGGCCAAGAGCCTCCTTCACACAAATGATTGAAAAACAGAACACGGAGGACATTTTTATTTTGTGTTGCTTCCTTTGTGCGGTATGTGACTTCAGTGTAAACACCCATTTAATCAAGAACACAAAGGCAGCAGCCACCTTTGCTGGGTAAGGGGTTCCCAGAGCTGCAGGGCACAGATACAGGTTTTTGTTTTTTTTTTTCTCATTTTGTTGTAGGACATCTCCAGGCTGTCATTTGAGGCTCCTGTTGAACACTTTCCCACCTTCCCTGGGATGAAGAAAAAGATTTTTCCAAAGGACAATTGAAGAGTCAACTAAATAGCACAAGTTGAGAGAGTTTGAAATCCAAAGTTTATCTACTATAGTTAATTTTTAGAAACATAACAACTGGGCTCGGGGTGGGGGTGGGGAAGCCTCACTGTCATCTGAAATATTCCGTTCACACTTTTCTACTCAGAGTTCATCAGATCAGACTGAGCCTATATCTTTAAGTGAATACTTACTCCCTTTTTAGGCTTAATATTTCTTTCTGATACTTTCTAATACTTCTTTCAAATACTATCTATATTAAAGGGGCCCTCTTTTTCTTTTTCTTTTTTTCTTTCTTTTTCTTTCTTTTTTTTTTTTTTTTTTTTTTTTTTTTTTTGGTTCACTTTATTCTCCAACTAATTAAGGCTCTCCTTAAGGCTCCAATTCTCCTGACTCAGGAAAAAATACAAGTGTGAGTGCACAGTGAGACATTCTCAAATATTTGAAACTTGAAGTGACATACATTCTATGGGTGCTGTTAAAATTGAGTGTCTGAATCTTTAGTCCTTGACAAATCACCTTAATAAATTATCAACAAACACTTATCTTGAATGACTGGTGTGGTCTGTGGTTTAAACTGCTGCCAGTAACAAGAAATAGTGTCTCACTTTAATAATGTAGACAGATTTTTGAAACTGATTTTAGAGCTATTTTTAAGGTCCTCATTATAATGTTTTTTATAATGTATGAGTAGCTTGTTTTTTTTTTTCTTAAATGGCTTCAACTGAAGTGTTAGTATTTGGTTTTCAGCATGTACAGTAAATTAGACTGTGCAAGGTACTAGTCAGTCTTTCTTGTCAATAACACTATACATGATCCATATATAACACTGAGTATGATCTGAGGCCTGGAGCTTTTATTATGTAAGACTCATAACTCTGTATTTTACAATCATATTTATGCCAGTCAAATTATATTTATATCTTTAACAATGTACTTTTATGATAATATTTTATTTAAATTTGAAACAAGCTTCTTTTATATGTCAATACCAGTTTCCTCATCCTCCCCTCATCCCCTGCCCCCTGACCCCCATCCCATTTCCTTTCTGCTCCCAGGGAGGGTGAGGCCTTCCATGGAGGATCTGCAAAGTCTGTCATATCATTTGGAGCAGGGCCTAAGCCATCCCCTGTGTGTCTAGGCTGAGAGAGTATCCCTCTATGTGGAATGGGCTCCCAGAGTCTCTTTGTATACTAGGGCTAGCTAAATACTGATCCACTACCAGAGGCCCCATAGACTGCCCAGTCCTCCTAACTAACACCCACATTCAGGGTAGGGCCTATGCTGGTTTCCCAGCTAACAATGTACTTTTAACAACAACAAAAAAGATGAAACAAAAGTAAGAATTTTAGATCTAGACAAATAACATTTGGCATAACACTTTTCCATATTATATAGTTATTTTGATTTTGACAACTTACAAATCATGTCAGCACAAATATTTTTATGCCACTGGAAGGCATGAATAAAGTCAGGAGAGTAACAAATAAACACCTTAAAATTAAAAGCTATTTAGGGCTTTAGGAAATAGAGCACAGGGGTATGTAATTAAACACAGTTTTAAATTCACCATTTTACCCAGTGTGTGTGTGTGTGTGTGTGTGTGTGTGTGTGTGTGTGTACATTGTCTGCTTAGTTCAGTAGTTGAACATAAAAGAAAAAAAAAGCTGTTCTTAGAGACCAAGAACAACAGTAACATGGATGAAAAAGTATTTTCTTAAGAGACTGAATGTAGAGAGGCTCAGATCTTGTCACTTGATGCTAAGCAATAAAATAAAATTGAAAGCCAGTTTTAAAGATGGATCAAATTCCCAGCCTATAAGTAGCTGTTGCCCTTTGCCATTTGTATATACATCATCAACACAATTAGGAAAGACCTGAAACCAGGCTGGGTATATCACCAAGCAAGTGATTGTCAGCCATTAGAAGAGAGATGTTTGCATGTTGTAGCAACTAGCTTTCAGAATAAAAAGTGAAGAGATCTTAAATGCTGCCTCTCCTTTCTGTCTTACAACTGACCAAGATCATCATCTGACACTTCTTGGACCCATGACCAATGACCAATGGCCCATTTTCATTTTCCTTTTGCTATTTTAACCAGACAACTGATAAAGATGGGGAAGCTGTTGCTAGGAGGGAAAATGCCCTGGTAGTGGAAGGCCCTCCATCTGTCAAGAGGATTCCGTAGTAGCACAGTAGTGCAGGAATTTGTGAAGCAGAAAAAAAGGGGGGGAGAGGAGGAAGGATTCGAAACACAACATGAGATACAGACACAATTTTCCCCAAATGATCAAAATATTTCAGTTTCATTTTGGAACTTCTTAGTCTTAAGCATCCTGCAGTGATGAGCACCTTGGGTAAAACTTGAACGGATGGTTGGTGTGGATGGCTTAAACACACTGTATCAGACTATCTTCCCTCCAAAAAAGAAATTAAAACTCACTCCAATTGGGGTGTACTAGACCCAACTGCAGGGAAACAAATCCTTACAGTTAAGTAATAATACTAACAACTATGCTGCATTGCAGACTGGAACACCAACCAACATTTGAAAATCTGGAGAGAATGCCCTATTAGAGAGATTTTAATTTATAATCCCAAGAATTCTTGTGTGTGGGATTGGGCAGGGATACATACACATGTATCTCCCATATAGGAAAAAGTTATGGCTATCTCTACTTTTCCTACTGGCTGGGTGTCCAAACATTTTCTACTCTCAAGTCTTTGGGTCTTTGAGATGAAGAGGCAATAAAGAGAACCTCTTCCACTAAGAATTTCCCCTTCTCCATTTTTTTTTTTCAGAAGGTACAGTTTGTATGGAACAACAACCTCCTAGGGTGTCCTTGGGTGCTGATTCTGGGAAAGAATGGGTGTCAAGTTTCAGAAAAGACTTGAAAAGAAGGTGAGTGTTCAAGAGCGTTTTTAAGCAGGAGGATGACTGGGCTTTGTGTGGCCAAGAGGTGTGGGGTTCCCAGGACAAACACTTTCATGCAAGACCTTGGAAACACTGCTCCCGGACCAAGAATATGAAGTGAGAGTGATATTAGAAATTTGCCCCAAATCCAAGTTCTCTCTCAGATGCAACTGCTGCATAGGAATGGATCTCTGCTTGGGAGCCAAACAGTAAGAGTAAAAGTAAATATTTGGTGCTGAAGAGCTCTCCAGAGCTGGAGAGTGTCATTACTTATTTCTACACATCAGTGCAGTCTTAGGATGGTAAATAGATTAAAAGGCTAAGGAGGTCAGTCATTCCAAGGAAGACTCTTGTACCTTCCCTAACACGGTTCTTCTTAAAATTGTTAAATGCCCTGCCCCAGTCCTGTGGAGGGTCCTTCACAAACTCAAAGGTTGACTAATCCTCTCCTAGGAAGTCCCGCAGAAGGTGGAATCAGAGTTCACTGACAACACATCACGGTACAGATGGGACTATACTGTGAAATTCCAAGGGAATGAGATTCTAAAACGGATAGTCTCAGAAATGACCGGATCTATTCATCAAGTTAGGGAGGATGAGAAGGTGAGAGAGGGAGAGAATCTCAAGAGTGATTAAAGGTAGCTAGAGGCAGAGCTAGAATGCTGCCCCACCTGGGCAGCCTCCAAGTTCAGAGGTTGCCTCCCTAACTGCTTTCTCCTGCCTGGGTCTTGACTGCACAGCCCTGAGTCAGCACGGTCATTTCAATCTAATCTTATTTAAAAAGACATAACTAATAAATCTATTGCCAGGGCCACAGAAAGACGGCCAGCAGAGTCGATCGATCTCCCAATCCCATTGAATCCCATTGAAAACCATGACAACACCGGACAAGCTCCGATTTATCCCAGCGAGCTAAAGCGCTTTGTGAGCAGACGTCAATCACGCATTATTCCGGACTCAACAAATGCAAAACCTTTGCTGGAACAAATGCTTCCAACAGGTCCGGCCGTCCCAGCTCCATTTCCCCTTTGTTTGCAGCCTAGCAGTTAGCCTGTAGTGGGCTAGCCTCCTCCCGACCACCCAGTGCGGTGCAGCCAGGGCACCCCAACAAGCTTGGTAGGACCATAGTTGGGGAAGGCAGACAGGCTGGGTGGAGCCCAGGAGCCACGTCCAGTCAGGTTCGAATTCAGCCCCAGCTGAGCCAGGTTTTTTTGGGGTGTGGCTGCCCAAAAGCATATCTCACCCCTAAAATTTAGAAACTAGATACACAAACCACTAGTTGAGGGAAAGAGGCTTCTGAGACCGCAAGTCCAGAACTAGACTGAAACCAGAGCAAGGCTAGGCCAACAGAATGTGCCTGCTCTTGGCAGCTCCACGCACCTTTCACGTAGATAATTTTCTCTGTCTCGGTGGGGACTAGCGGATCTGGGAGGAATCTCTTTCCCGGGCACATTTTGTTTTGGGCAGGCCTGGCCTGATGCTAATTCTGCCTATCTGCCCATTCTGATGTGAGGCCAGGCAGCTGTGCTGTGGTCTGCTACACTGCGAGTGGAACAGATCACTGCCCCTTCCTATGCTGCTAGCTCAGAAATGAGAACTAACTTGGAAGACAGGGAGTTAAGGGGCAGTGATGATGTCTAGGCCGCCCTAGAAAATTCTGCCACCCATAAGTCATCGAATGGATCTAGGTCCAGCTTCGTGAAGCTCGGCCACAGAGCCCCAGATTCATGACCCATGGAGAACAGGCGTTTAGGAAACAAGAGGCCTGAATTTTGCTGTCTCCGCCTCCCCCCCCCCACCTCCGGGCCAGGGGAGACAGGGATGGGTCCAGGACACTCTGGCATGCTTGCTAGAAAGATCAGGCCAATGGTCACCCTCAGTTCTCTAAGGGGAGCTCCAGAGGGGGATGTGGGTGGGGCGAGTATGCCAGTAGTGTTGTAAATCACTTTCCAAGTAATTGTGAGCAACTATCATTCCCTCAAGCAAGCTCTGGAATATAACAAACAAGGAATAATAAGTCACACACATATACTCCAATTTCCAACGCTACCACCCGGCCCAGGCCTGGGAGGAGGAAGTTTGGGGCTCGATCGCGAGGACCACGGTCACTGTTCGCCACCCAAGATGTTATTCACTGGTAACAATCCCCATTATCTGTCCCCACTTTGGTCTAATAGGACAATCGCTAATGCCAAGGGCTGCTTCCTGCGGCCTCTGGGAGGTAACCCGCGCAAAGGGGCGGAGGCCGGGAGGGGCGGGACGAGGGCGGAGAAGGCACCTTCCGGACTTGTCCCGGCTTCACTTCAGCATTCATTCAGGTATTTAACATCCTGGACACCGGGACCTCGGTTTTCAAATCCCAACTTGAGCTGAGGGCCGTTTATATAAACAGGGATTCCTCCGTAAAGGCTCTGGCATCCCTGAAGCCAGCGCATGGCGAGCGCCTCCTTCTTCCACTCTTAGAAGCGGCGTCCCCAGCTGGCCCTGGGTTCCTAGACTGTCCTGCCCCCTCCATCTTCCCCTCCTTAGCTATGGCCACCTCTGGACGCCTGGGCTTCACCGTACGCAGCCTTCTGAATTTACCTGATCAGGATGCGCAGCCCCGGATGAGGAGCGAACCTCAGACGTGCGTTTCTCAAACCACCGCCGCCTGGCTGGAGTCAGAGCGCAGCCACTATCCCTGTGAGTGAGTCAGGAATGCAGCGGGGGAGAGGGAGGGCAGCCTCAGGCCTGTTCAGGGACCCGGAGTAGTGATCCCCGCCTAGAGTCAGGTTTCTTCAGTCTTAGGGCAAGCAGGAGGCTGTGTGGTCTTCAAACTGCCAGGTGGTACATCCATGCATCCTGAGAGTAGATCCCTGCGCCTGGACTGCTGTGGGAGACTGGGGTTTTTGTGTCTGGAGATTCCTAAGGGTCAGAACATTTAAATATTTAAATGTTTTGCAAACCTTGGCAAAGCAGAGGTAGTACATATTGGTGACCCAGCTGGTGGGAAATTGGTCTGCCAACTTAGTTACTGTTGCAGAGCTTGTTTAGGAGGATCCCAAGGTGGGTTTCTCTGGGGAGGCGTCATCTCAGGCATAGCAATTTACTATTTGTAGTATGGATGAGGTCCTAGGAGTGGGAGACGTGGACACCCAGATGTGAACCCAGCAAAAGAAATGGCTCTCAAATTCTGGTGCGAGGGAATTGGGCCTGCAGCTGGAGACGGGTAAGAGGGTAAGAGGCAGGTGCTAGACACCGGCAGAGGCCAGCTTCTCAACAGGCTGTGTCTGCTTTTTGGTTCCCAGCCTCTGATGAGAGCGGCCTGGAGACAAGTCCCACAGACCCGTCGCAGTTGGCTTCCCTCGGGCCAGCATCTCCAGGCTCCGACGCTGAGAAGAGGAGGAAGCGGCGGGTGCTGTTCTCCAAAGCCCAGACCTTGGAGTTGGAGAGGCGCTTCAGGCAGCAGCGCTACCTGTCGGCGCCGGAGCGGGACCAGCTGGCTAGACTCCTGCGCCTCACGCCTACGCAGGTCAAGATCTGGTTCCAGAACCATCGCTACAAGCTGAAGCGTGGGCGAGCTCCAGGGACCACAGAGTCGTCCGATCTGGCAGCGCCAGTTGACCCGCACACCGCTCCCAGCCTGCTGCACCGCGTGGTGGTGCCCGTGCTAGTGCACGACACGCCACCTTGCAGCGGCAGGGGTGAGGGGACCCTTGCGGTGGCCCAGGACAAGTGCAGCGCACGCCCGGCCACCGCGTGCCCTGTGCCGGGCTATGCTGCCTTCGGGCCAGGCTCGGCACTGGGCCTCTTCCCTGCCTACCAGCACTTAGCACCCCCAGCTCTGGTCTCCTGGAACTGGTGAGGCTGTCGCGGGGTGCCTAGAGTCACCGCGGACTTGGGACACTTTTGTTGTAAAGCTACAACCCAGGCTAGGTCCACTAAAAGTGAGCGGTTATCCTTGAGGGAGGACTTTCTTGCGCCCTGGGTCCCTGGTATGCCCTAACCAACAGTCGCAAAAACATGTGCAGGGTACTTTTGCCAAGACTCCTGGTTGTTCCCCCACCTCGAACCCTAAAGCTAGATTTTATTTCTTCAGACTTATTTGTATATTTTTAAATAGCAACTTGTATGAAACCACTTATTTTTAAAAAGAAATAGAGTATTTTCTTTCCCCTTGCTTTGTGGTGCTAGAATGTAATGTGGAGGGTTGGGTCCCTGGTGCTTCTGCCACTAAAGGAATGGAGACTGGTTTTCCTTGGCTGGAGCTGGGAAAATCCGCTGGCTCCAAGCCTTTAGTATTGAGGCCCACTATCGGTTAGATTGTAGGTCAGACTGAAGTCCCAATGAGGCTTTAGGAAAGAAAGTGAATGGAGGGAGGCGACTGAGGCAAATCTGGAGATCCACAGAGTGAACCTGATGATTCAAAGACCCAAAGTGAATCTTGCTCACCAGGCACGGTCAGTCCTGTCTGTACTCACAGCTCTTTCTAGAGTGCAGGATAAGCGAGCTTGTGGACTGTGGAGCATCAAGGAACTTGGAATCTACAGTTAAGCTCAAGTGTTTCAATGTGCAGTCATTTCCTGCCTCCTCAACCAAGTGGCCCCTGGCAGTGGTGGGACAGGACAGGGAGGGTAGTGAAGAAACAAAGACTGGAGCTGGGTACCACTTCCAAAAGACCCCGGGGAAAGTGGAAGGCCTGGGACACTTAGCAATCCCATGTTGTGATGTGTGAACCCTGCCAGCAGTGCACACATGGGGGGGGGTCTTCTTCCTCTTCCACATCTCAGTTTGCACTTGCTCCTTGCCTGAGTATTAGAGAGGAAGATCCTCCAGCACAGGCAGTCACTGACTCAAAAGCTGCAATGATCTTATTTCAGTAAGACAGGAGGAGAGTGGTGTCCACCAGGAACAGGGACAAGGCCCCTGACGAGGTCTGAAGAACAGGCATTGGGCTTATGAGGGGCCCTAGCTTTCTTTACCAAAGAGGAAGAAGAGGAGGGGACAATGTTGTCACCTGGGATGGGGGTGGGTGCATGGTATGTTTGGGTTTCAGCTGCCTGCCACCTTGTCTTCCATATGGATGTGGCTATCTTGGATGAATCTCCATCCTTAAACCTCCTTTTGTGTTGGATACTGAAAAAGGCATTGTCAGGCCCAAAAAGGACCTAGACAAAATCCACACTGTTTCAATTCAGAACTCTGTTTAATCGGTCTCTGGAGACAATGCAGTGGGTGTTAGACCAGACAATAGTATCTTTTTAAACCTTGTGGCCTTCAGGAAGACAAAGGGCTTGAATTTTATGGGCTTACAACTTCAATTAGAACAGTGCCAATGTGCATGGGAGATTATCAAATTTGTATCATAAAACCCCTTTCTAACAAATGATTGGTGGGGAGGGAGCCCCAACATTGTAAGACATACATTGGGACCTAGCAGGAGCTTCCCTGTTAGAGTTGGCAGAGCAGATATGAGAGAAAAAGAGGACAGGATTTCTGAGGAAGGCCTGAGTTGGGATTTCTGGTCAGCTGGCTGTGTGCTTGGCTCTTCCATGTTCTTCCTTCATGGATTAGGGGGACGGGATAGCAGCATCTTTCACTTGCTGGTGACTATGATAAACTCCTCAATGTCCTCAGGAGAAACTTAAGAAAAAAGTGCTACCTGTTCAGCAGATTTTGGAATATGTGAAGTGGATAGGGATTATAAATGTGAGGTGTCCAGAAAAAAGTGATGATTGTCTTAACCAGGAAGATTTGAGGGAAAGTGTATTCACAATCAAATTCCTACATGGTGAACCAAATTAGAGTCACAGCAGGAAGCCCTCAGTGAGCTCAGTGTGCTCTGGGCAGGAAGGGGACAATGGTATCTGCAGCCACAATATACAAACTGTTAGTTTTAGCTCTGCGTTTTTTTTTTTTTTTTTTTTTTTTTTTTACCATTGGATGGAAAGGCCCTCCTTTAGAAATAAAAGACCTCATGGGAAAGGAAAATGCACTCACATCATCTTAGAGACTGGGGTTAGTATCTGTTATTCTGTCCCTATCTACCTTAGGATAGAAAACTGTCCATTTCCTTTGTGACCCAAAAGGTCATTCTTCCTCAGTTCTGACAAAAGCTGAATCCAACTCCTCTCTGCCAACAGCTGTGAAAACAACCAGGGTCTCCTTCTCCTGCCACCCAACATCAAAGTCACAAGGCAGATTCACACTCAGAAAACTTGTAGTGAAATTTGTTGTTTCCAGGTGCATTCACAACCAATCTCACAGAAACCTTACACACACACACACACACACAGAGAGAGAGAGAGAGAGAGAGAGAGAGAGAGAGATTGAGAGTGAATTTGGGGTGTTGGGATCTTGATTTACCGATAAGAAACCAACACAAAGTAATTGTAAACCTGAAAGAATGTTACTGTTGTCCATGTCCTCACCTTAACTCATATTTAGCCATCCCTAAGCTTCCCTTCAGGGAACAATTGTCACCTTGCATATATCATGCAGCCACCCTACATATGAACAGGCAGGAAGAGCAAGCTGGAAGGATTTTATACAGGTCAGGGTCACTCCTGAAGCTGCTTAGAGTCCAGCCACTTGCTAACATGTTTTAATATCCCTTGTATGCCAGAGGGTAGTCCAAGGCTTTTGCACCTAATAGCACATTCACTCATTAACTCCTCAAGAGATAATACTGCCAGCTCCACTTTCATATGTGGCATCTCAAGGTTGAAGAGGTTGCAAATATTTAGTCCAGGGTAAGTGGTAGGTGTGTGTGTGTGTGTGTGTGTGTGTGTGTGTTATGTGCATGTGCACATGTAGGTGTGGGGATGTTCAGTGTTTATGTATGCATGTAGGAGTAGTGGTTGATGTTAGGTGCCTTCTTCAGTTGTTTCATGAGATAAGGTCTCTCACTGAACATAGAACTCCCTGATTCAACTAGGCTGGATGGCAAGAAACCCCAAGAATTCCCCTGTCACCTACCACTTGCTATAACAAGCAAATTAATTACTGGATCATCTCCCTAGCCCTTGCCTCCATGTTCTTTAGCATCTTCCTGCCTCTCTGTTTTGTGCCCATCCAACCCTGACTCCCAAATCTCAAGCTCTGGGGACACAGCCTGGGTGCTTCCCCTGGGTCTGTCAGTGTACATTCTTGTCTAGCTGTCAGTGAGACACAGCTCTTGTGCAGGTCACAGTATTCTCCTTTGACTATCATTCCACCATTCTTCTTCCAGAAAAAAACATCTGTTGCCACTGCCTTGACACCAATTGTACACTCAGTGTTCAGTGGAGTTGTTGCTGACTCTGATAAGCCCTTTTAAGCAGTCCCCAACCCCCGCCTGGATCCCTGTGGAGCTGTATGACTCTGCCTTTCCTAGCCCTTTTCCAGGTCTCCAATTTCATCTTTATTATTAAATATCATCCTCTTCACATTTCCTCCCTGTCCTTCCATTGTAAACATTTTCACTTCATCTCACTTAAATCTCCTGCTGGTGGAGATTGCAATTTTCACTTCAATTTTCTCTCCTTGTTGTTCAGATCTTACATCTTAGCACATCTCTTATCTGGCCAATTTAGCACTTTAGTATCTTAGGTAATGTGCTGCTAAAGGGTTAGAAGGAAGTTTTCTGAATCCAGGTTAACCTACACCTTCCTTTTTAACAATAGAGTCTTAATGTTTATTGTTCTCTTGCCTTGTTGTATCATTAGCCTTTCTGTCTCTAGCTCCCCCCCCCCGCCCCTTGTGTGTCCACACATGCACAAAAACACACAAAATGTTTGCCTTGTGACTAAGATACACAAGCATGTGGCTATAGACTTGACATGGTTGAATATTTTGTTAACTGTTTATCTGTCATGGATGTTTCAGCTAACCACCATAGGTAAATTGTCAGTGAATATGAATAACAGATAGTCAAAGTTGCTTTTAGAGGAAGTATGGTCACTATCTCTGGGCACAAAAACTTCTGTAGATGTGAATATCTGGTTTACTGTTCAAACTCTACCTGAGAAACTGCAACCCACAGGACCACTTATATTTCCAAGCCATTCTGGAGGTAGAGGCTTCTTAATGTCTCCTTATTGCTTTCAGAATTCCAATTCTGTACATGTTTGCCTCCCTCTGATCCCCCCCCGCCACATGTGTGCAATAACAAAAAGGTATTTCACATTCTCCTTGCACTTGCCACTTATATTACTCAGTCTGTAAGTTCACTAAAGAACTGAACACTGGTTGATGCTAAACTACATTGTGGTAATTTGGCCTTACAGGGAGGCAAGGAGGAGTCACATAGGCCATTGAACACTCAATTTTTCCTTTTACCCCCGGCCCTGATCTGAATGTTCAAGCTTAAGGCTTCTCAGATTTTCCAGTCATGTCCAGGACATAAGCTTTATTGCTTATTCAGGGGGGAAAATCATTTATGGAACAAAAACAACAACAACAATAAAAACTGTAGGTTTTTTTTTTTTTTTTTTTTTTTTTTTTTAGGTTGTGTAATTTCAAAACCTGCTGCAGCCCCACATAACTTCAGTGAGTAGGGTGTGACAGAAGGAACTTCTGAGGGACTGGTCATGCTTAACTTCCGCCTGTATTCTGACTGGGTGGTCCTGTATGAGTAACAGGTTTTCAAATGCTTTTCTTCAGCTAAAAGCTCTGAATTGGGCTCTCTCTTTTCTACTCTTAATACCAATTGCCCTGTCATTCTTCTTCTTCTTCTTCTTCTTTTTTTTTTTTTTTTTTTTTTTTTTTTCCTGTTCCTCTTTCTCTAGCCTGGGGATTGGCTAGGTTATTTGGAAGAATTCTCTGGGAAGAGGAATGTAGGCTGTTTGCAAATTAAACTGTGACAAAGTGTCAAGAAAATCCACTAAAAGGGCCCTTGACTATCACCTAAGATACCATCTTCCTGCTGCATCTTCCTCTAGAGCTTTGCTGAAGGATCGAGCATTAAGCAGCAATTCCTCTAGCCCTGAATAAGCCCTCAGCTTAGGTTTAAATGACCTCTTGGGCGGTAAATTCTCAGCTAGAGGCAACCTGAATCACCATAAGCTCTCAGGATCTGATGCAATCTCATAAGCATCATCACAGATACAACAAAATTCAGATGTGGAATATGAGGCATGAAAAGATGAAAGAAATTGGGTGGTGAGCAAAGAACCAGTTGCTTCTGGGGGGACCTGTTTAATGGGCTAATCATGGGAGTAGACTCAGAGAGCTGTCTGCTGATTAGTTCCCTGCCAGGAATAGTTCATATTTAACTCAAGTTAAGATGAAAAGATAGTGTGGATTTTCTTATTGTTTATATGTATGGGTATTAATTTTTGGGGCTGGGTGTAGCAGAGAGAATTAACAAAACACAACACATCTAGAACTTTTTTCCAGAAGAAACTACAAATATCTTTCACTCCTCACTGAATTTGTTGATTGGGGGGGGGAAAAAAGTAAATGTACTGGCAGATAATTTATGTTTGCCTGGAAACAGAATACCCTCCACTGGATTTAATAATATAATTGTAAAAATACACATGATGCTCGTGTGAGTGGATATGGAGACTTTGGATTAATGTGAGAATCTCTGTCATTTTGTTTTTCTCATTCTGAAGATGACCATTTTTCCTTAAGATAATATGGGGAGCACAGAAATGTATAAACAGACTATGTTCCTAAGTCTAGTAGTCATTGCAATAACATTGGGTTTCTCATTAATGGTGCAATGAGTCAGAGACTCAGGTAAGCTGTTGAAGTGTAGAGGGGAAATCTCATCTGTGTCGCTGTAAACCATAACCACTAAGAGAGAAGGCTAGGGTCATATTAGCTTGGAAAGAACAATTCCCCATTATTCTTCAATTTCCTCTTTGCCTTGAAGAGTCATGTTCTGGGAATGGCAGCAGAGAGTTCTGCCATCAACAAGGTGAAAACCAAAGAACAGAAGAACAAGAATGCAGAAGGAACTGCTGTTTGTTCCTTCCTTGCCAGGAGTTTGAACAAGACTCCGAGGTTCCTGGGGAGACTCCATCGGTGTGAAACAACTACACTTCTGAAATCCCACAGCTGAAAACCCACAGTCCTGAAGTCTTAGCACATCAAGAATTTTAAACGAAGCTTAGAATGCTTTCTGTTACTTTCCATACCTTGGGGGGAGAGGGGAAGAGACAAGGTTGCAGTTTGTGTCACTTTAACTTCTTCCCATAATTGTTACCACAGGGTGCTTCAGTCACTTGATTTGTAGACCTCAGAGTGAGAATGAAAAAATTGCTGAAACACAGGTATCTGGGCTCTGAGCAAGGAAGAGCATCCTATCACCCTAATGTCTTCTCAGCAACTAATAATGCCTGGAGGTGGTGGTGGCTACAGGAGCTACTTTATTCTGTTAGACCACTCTGTTCTCACACAACCCCAGACTCACAAGATGACTGGCCTCATTTAAAATCAAGAAAATAATTTATGCATCAAAGGAAGCAATCAAGAAAATACAAAGGCATCTTGTAGAATAGAAGAAAGCACAGGGTGTGTGTGTGTGTGTGTGTGTGTGTGTGTGTGTGTGTGTGTGTGTGTGTACACTACCCTATATATGTGAGGAATTTATACATCTCAATAACTGAGCGATAATAACACAATAGCAACAATATCTTCAAGGATTTGGATTGCCATTCCAAAATAAACACAAATGTTCAACCAGTAGAAATGTAAATCAAAATCACAATAAAATAGCACCCTATGCTTATTAGGGTGGTGGTTTATCAAACAGAGAAAGTGTGAAGCAGAGGGATGCTTTGTGGTGGCTTCCCAAGCTTAACAACCTGAGTTTGTTCCCTGGGTTCCACATGGTAGAAAGAGAAAGAGAAAAAAAAAAGACTCCTTTAAACTGTCCTCTGCACCCCCCATACATGCACTCTGCTGTGCATAAGGTACACACCACACACACACATACACACACACATACACACATACACGCACACACACAGAGAGAGAGAAAGGGGGGAGAGGGAATATGTTTTTAAAAAGGAAAGGTGAAGACATGAAGAAAAAACTTATGCTATTGGTAGGAATAGAAATTACCATATTCACTACGGAAAATGAATTAAAGGAGAGCTGGAGAGATGGCCCAGTGGTTAAGATCACTTGCTGCTCAACACCCATACATAAACACTGAGTCGAAGCAGATGGAGAGGACAAGACCATGCAGCAGAAGCACATAGAGACAGCTTACTTGAACAAGGAGGAGCTAACGGCCACTAGACTGATAGCTGGGAAGCCAGCATGGGACTGACTCAGGCCCCCCTGAATATGGGTCTCAGCCAGAAGGACTGAGCAGTCTAAGGGACCTCAGACAATGGAGCCAGGATGTATCCCTGGTGCACAAAAGGACTTTGCAAACATATCCCCCATGGAGGGATAACTGCCTTAATCTAGAGACAGGAGAGAAGCCCTAGTCCCTACTTCACAGGACCTGTCAGATCTACATGACCCCAACTGGATGGCATTCCCCTACATATGGAATTGGGGTGGGGGGATGGGAGGGGAGGGTGGTTAGAGTGCATGTGAGAGGGCAGAGAGGGTAAAAGGGAGGGAAGGAGGGAGGGAGGGCTGGGGGAAGGGAGGGAGGGAGAGGGAACTGGGATGGACATGTTAAATAATAAATTAAATTTAAAAAAATGCTTTGACTCCAACATTTAAGTTGAAGGACAAGTTACTGGGGAAAAGGATTTCTATTTTTGTTTCCACAGAAAATGAAAAGATGTGGATTTCTTCCAGACTAATGTGGTTTGATCACGCCAGACCACCTGAAACAGAGAAATAGTGTAAGTGGACACCAGTAGAAAAGTTCTGGAGAAAATTTTACATGGAGGTTGGGATATTTTTAAACCAAAAGAAGAAACAAATCCTGTCATGTGAGACAAAATCCACAAACCTGGGTGATATTAAGCTGGGTGAAATAAGATGGAGGAAGGCAAATATTATATGATTTCCCCTATATGTGGAGTCTAAATAAATCAAATTCATAGAAATAGATTAGAATGGTAGTTGCCAGGGGCTGGGAGACATGGAAAATAGTGAAATACTCAACAGGGACAAACTTTAACTTGTAAGATGAATGATTGAATGTGTATCTAAGGTATAGTAAAGGTGGTGATATATCAATTAACTTCATTGTGGAAAGCAAACTGCATGCTTACTATCTTGAATAAATTTTTATTTGTCATTTAAACTTTCTTTACAAAAATAACTCATTCTTATATGTAACGAAGAAAAAGGCCAGACTATCTACCAAAAGTATACATTTATTCTAAATTTTTCAGTTGAATCCTAACCAAATGACACCTACCTGTGCTTGCTTGAAGCAGGCCATACTTTTCCTTAGCCTATGGCTTTTGCTTGTCCTGCAGTAGTGACAAAGTTTGTACGTAGTATGCTTAAGGCCTTGGCTCTAGTCCCCAACACTGAGAAACTTCCCTTGTCTTTCTTTGTTTCTAGGAAGTCATTATTGTTCACAAGTTATTTTTTCCCTTCTCTCCTTCCTTCTCTTCTTCTTCCCTCACTTCCTTTCTTTCTTTTTCCTCCCTTCTCTTTTGAGATAGATTATTGCAATGTAGCTCAAATTGTCCTGAAACTCAGAATCCTCCTAAGTATTGGGGTTCCTATGTGTCAGCCACCACACACAGACAAACCCACATGTATTAATAGGCTTGAGACTCACAGATCATGTTAGGGGAGTCTACCATGCTTTCACGATGTAACTGTAATATCCTGTCTGGGACATTTGGGCACATCTTGCTAGGAAACGCTCCCTATAGGAGTCATCAAACTCTTGCTTTCTTCAGATGGCTTCAATTTCTAAATTCATTTGTCCACATAGCAAAAATAAGAAATTATTTTTGGAAGAAAGAATAAGGAATTCCCACTGGTCCATCCAATGTAAAACTGCAAACAAACCCAGAGCTCCCACTTGCTGTGTGACACGGTGACATAGCAAAGAAAGCAAGGACTTGGGGGTCAGTCAGCCTGCAGTTTGAAAGGAAATGTTGAATGCTGATTGTCACACTAATTGTGTTCAACTATTTTCAGTCTTAGGTCCTTTAACCCTCTCTTTGAGATAATGTCATCTGCTAAATGTGTTAAATAAATGGACAGCATCTGATGGTTGACACTGGATAGAATACTCTTTGTTTTTCAACATTTATCCAGTGTAACATTCAATTTGTTTATTTTTATTAAAGCGGTCACCTGAGAATAAACTTTGCAGGAAACACGATCTAAGCACGTCAATGGTTAACTAAAGGTTTATTTCTTGTTTATATTATATGGCCCTGACATTTTACTCTATTTTATTTTCATTATGGGACCCAAGCAGTAGGATCAATTTCTATACAGGGCATTTCAGTGTTATGACAGGGGTAATGGAACATGACAGAACCTTAAGATGGTTGTTAAACTTCTGATTTAAAATGTTGTGTATTGTTTGCACATCTAATGGGCTAAAGCATAACCATTAGATCAACCTTGATGTCAGCATGCAGTGAGGAGTTGTGGAGATTTTACATAATGATGCATCCTGAACAATGGTGAAGGCATCATAATATCTGGTTTGAAATTATGCTAAAGAGCCATAGTGACAAAATCCTCATGTTACTTGCACAAAAAAAACATGGATACAAAGATTAACTGAATATAATAAAGAACCCAGAAATAAATCCACACAGCTACAGTGTGGTAGTTTGAATGCAATTGGTACTATTAGGAGGTGTGGCTTTGCTGGAATGAGTATGACCTTGTTGGAGGAAGTGTGTCATTACAGGGGTGGGCTTTGAGGTTTCCTATGCCCAGTATTTCAGTTGATTTCTTGTTGCCTGTAAGGTGTAGCACTCTCAATTCCAGCACCACAACTGCCTGTGTGCCTCCATGCTCCCTGTCGTCTTGATAATGGACTGAATCTCTGAAACTGTAAGAGAGCCACCACAATTAAATGATTTTCTTTGTAAGAGTTGCTGTGGTTGTGGTGTCTCTTCACAGCAATAAAAACACTAACTAAGACATTTAACCAGCTACTTGTATCAGAAACGCATGTTTGCCAGATGAGGCTAAGAAAATGAAATAACCACATGAAACATAACAGAAGAAGATCTGTATCTCTCCCCCTACCTAAAAGTCAATTCAAACTGGGCCAAAGATCTTAATATAAAACCTGAAACTTGAACTTATAAGGAAAATATAGTCAGACCATTAGTAGAATACAGGCACAGTCAAGGATCGTGTGAAATATACATATACATCCTAGCTCAGGAAGTAGACCCAAGAATTGACAAATAAGATAGTATGAAATTAAGAATATTCTACATGGCAAAGAAAATAATGATTACATAGACAACATTACAGATGTGAGAAAATCTTTACCACTTACTCATCTGAGTGAGGGGATCAATATCCAGAGTACATAAGGACCTGCAAAACTAAAATAGCAACAAAATGCATTTATCTGACATTTTAGGTCACATAATAATATTAATTAAAATATAAAACAAAGAAATAATTATAATGCAATCTATGACATTTGTATTCTTTCATGTTTTGTTTGTATCCAAATCTTATGCATGCTTGATGTTAATTATTCTTTTAAACCCGTAAAAGTTGTATTAACAATGTGCTCTTTCATAAGTGATATACTGCTTAAACTACTTTGTACACATCCTATGTATTTTATACTGTAGATTACAGAAGAATTTATGAATTGTGTATTTTTCTTAATACTTATATAGCAACTTTGCGTAGAGTCTTGGTGACAATTGGAAGAATGGCCATTACTTGACTGTGTAGGTAGACAGAACAGCATCAGAGAAAACCATTAGCAGTGATCATCAGAAATGAGCAGGTGTTGACTTGCTTGACTTGAGAACTGTTCTTATGGAAACTATTTTTCCATGACCTCTCAACCCCTTTCTACATACACACACACACACACACACACACACACACACTCACACACTCACACACACATACACACACACTTCATATACATTGAAGGAGTCTTACATAGACTCAATTAATTTTTTTCAACTTAATCTTGGGAGTTTAGAACATAAGAATTAGGACAATTCAAGGTCAATTAACAATGCTGTGAAATATTGGAAATTAGTTTGTCAGTCTAGCTCAGAGACAAACCCAGTATATTCACATATTACCCAGCAGGCAACACACAAACCCGAAGTCTGCTTTTAATTTAGGACCATGATATGTTTCACCAAGTGTGAAACTGGTGAAGTTGTGTTACAGACAGTATAATTTCTTTGTTATATTGAATATTTAAATGATATTCTGTTACGAGTAAGGTTTTCCCTGCCTATCTGGTCCTACCACCATGCCAGCCCCACTTAACACACATAGACTCTGTATTTGATATTATGCTGTTGGCCAGTTACTAGTTTCTTATCGGCTAGCTCTGTCCTAAATATTAACCCATGTCTATTAATCTAAGTACTTCCACGTGGTCTCGTCTTACCGGAGACAGGGGCCGGTGTTCTGCTCTCTCCACTCTCTCCAGTCTTTCCATGTTAACCCCTCCCTACTACTTCCTCTTTCCTCCTTGTCTCCTAGTCCCTCCTATATTCCTTTCCTATTGGCCAACATTTCTTTATTCATTAACCAATAAGAGAAACATATTTACAGAATGACACCGGCCATCATCTCCTCTTTTCTGTCTAAAATAAAAGGAAGGTTTTTAACCTTAACGTGATGGAAGACAGAGAGAACAGAGGCCTGGGCCCTCTCTCCGGTAAGATGAGACCATGTAGAAGCACTTAGATTAATAGAAATGGGTTAATATTTAAGACAAAGTTAGCCGATAAGAAACTAGTAACAGGCCAACAGCATTATATCAAATACAGAGTCTCTGTGTGTTATATGGGGCTGGCGTGGTGGTGGGACCTGACCAGGCTGGCAGGGAAAAACCTACTGCTAACAATATTCTTGTGGTGTTGTCTATCTCCACCTATGTATCTTCAAAATATGCTCTTTAATATGGATTGTTGACTGAAGTATGTCATGCATCTTTTGATCCAATTAATTGGTTCCCCTGCCTTTCATTGTTTCTCCAATCCTCTGATAACTACATTTTCCTTCTTACCCAACTTAAGTTCCACAATAAATTGTTTTGGCTCCCTTGTCTAGGCCCTTAACCTCATTACAACCCTCACTCCATTGGGATCGCTGTAATATTATAATGTCTAGAAAAATCCTCCTGAGTGAGGTAATCCAGAACCAGAAAGACAAACACAATATGTACTCACTCGTAAGTGGATATTAGATGTAAAGCAAAGGATAACCAGACTACAATCCATGGCTCCGGAGAAGCTTGACAACAAGAAGGAGCTTAAGAGGGACACATGGATCTCCCTGAGAATAGGAAGTAGATAGAATGTTCTGGGTGAACTATGGGTGTGTGGGGGGGAGTAGAGGGGAGGGAATTGGGGCAAGGGAACATGAGGGATCAGATGGTCAAGTTTTGAGCAAATGAAGGGGAAAAGTGATGGGGGAGATATCTTGATAGAGGGAGTAATTGTGGGATTAGGGTTCTCCTAATGACAGGGAGGCTCCCAGGAACCCACAAGGATGATTCCAGCTAAGATTCCTAGCAGTAGTGGAAATGGTTCCCAAACTGGCCTTTCCCTGTAATCAGATTGGTGAATACCCTATCGGTCATCACAGAGCCTTCATTGAGTACCTGATGGAAGCAGATGCTGGGATCCATAGGCAAGCACTGGGCCAAGCTCTCAAATCTAGTTGAAGAGAGGGGGGAGGGATTGTATGAACAAGAGGGAGGGATCAAAATCATGATAGGGAAAACCACAGAGGCAGCTGACCTGAGCTTGTGGGAGCTCATAGACTCTAGAGGGACAGTTAAGGAGCCAGCATGGGACTGACTTAGGCCCTCTGTATCTGGATGACAGTTGTGTAGCTTGATCTTTTATGGGGTGCCTAGCAGTGGGACCAGGACCTGTTCATGATTCATGAGCTGGATCTTTAGAACCTATTCCCTGTGGTGGGATGCCTTATTCAGCCTTCATGTAGAGGGGAGGAGCTTGGTCCTGCCTCAGCTTGATGTGTCATGCTTTGTTGATTCCCATGGGAGGCCTTACTCTATTTGAGTGGATACAGAGAGTGGATGGAGTTGGGGTGGGGGAAAGGGACAGGGGGGGAGAGGAGGAAGGGGAAATTATGGGAGATGTCTTTCTGTAAATATATTTCTCATACTGGTTAATGAATAAAGCACTGTTGGCCAATAGGAAAGCAAGATAGGCGGGACTAGGAGACAAGGAGGATTCAAGGAAGTAGTAAGGAGGAGTCAGCATGTAAAGATGGGAGAGAGCAGAACTGCTGGCCCCTCTCTCCAGTAAGATGAGACCACATGGAAGTACTTAGATTAATAGAAATGGGTTATACTTATGACAGAGCTAGCCGATAAGAAACAAGTAACTGGCCAACAGAATTATATTAAATACAGAGTTTCTGTGTGTTAATTGGGGCTGGTGCCATGGCTCTGGGTCCAGGCCAGCAGAAAAAACCTTACTTCTGACAGGGAAACTGTGGTTGGCTTGTAACAAATAAAAAGAAAAAAATTAAAAGAAAAGAAACTTCTAAGTTCTTTTCTCTATTACCCCACCCTTCTTCTCTCCCCTCCCTCTTTCCCTCCTCCCCTCTCATTGTTGATGTGGTAGGGTCTCATGTTGTCTAGGCTATCAAACCCCTTATGTAACTGAGGAAGACCTTGCACTCTCCTGAGTGCTAGGTTACAGGCACACACCACTATGCTTGGCACTTCTGCTATTTTTTAAATACAAATAAAAACTAGAGTGACAGTATCAGATGCTTCCCATCTCCAGGAGCACTGAGGTTATAAACCTTTAACTTTTCAGTCATTCTTGTGAGTTGTAGAGATTACTAATGAAGCCATTAGTTTACATTCATTTAATAACTAATTCCACTGAAATCCTTTGCCCACTTAAAACAAGTTGCCTTTCTATTATTCAATGAATAGTGCCCTATTTATTCTGGTCAGAAGCCCTCTCTTCTACAAGATGCGAGTTTTGCATTTATTTTCTCCCAGTTACTTGATTTTTTTAATGATATCTTTCAAATAGCATAAAATTTTCATTTTGATGAAGTCCACTGGGTTGATAATCCCTTTTATTCAAGCTTCTTGTGCATTGAGAAATCTTTTTTAATCCAAGGTCATGAAGAGCTTTATCTGGAAGCTTTATATGTTTATATCTTATTTTAGGTCTATAATTCATTCAATTGATTTTTGTTAGGAAATAAGACTTGTGATTAATTTCTTTCTATTGACACATCCAGTTACCTTATCAGTATGTCTCCTTATTCTTTGTGTTCCCAGCTATTACCATAGAGAGCATCCCATTGTTAAAAACTGTCCCATTTTGATATCCTGGCGCTTTTGCTAAGCATGTCTATGTAGATCATTGCCTACCCCTTCGATCTGTGTGTCTGTCTATAATTCCACCAAATCACACTTTTCTAGTTGCCTTGGCTTATAGAAAGATACAAAACTGGGAAATGAAAATCATAAAACTTTGTTTTCTAGAATTGTATGTTAGATAACTTGCTTATAACATGCCATCTTTAATAAGCTTATCAACTTGTATATTTAATGCTAATAGGGTTTGGGTTACAATTACTTGGAGTTTATAGCCTAACTTGAGATGAACTTACAGAGATCTGCCTGCCTGTGCCTCCTTAGTACTAGGATAAAGATGTATGCCACCTGCCAAGAAGTTTTTATATTAAACTTTCCAGCATGATTGCTTTTTTTATTTTGCCTATTTTGAATAATTCAACAATGATCATTAAGGTACAAGTTTCTCTTCAAGATGCCCTTTCACAGTCTCCTAGTGCCTCTCAGGACACGATCTCACTCTTATCCTAGGCTATCCAGAACTTGCCATGTACCCAGATTTTTCTTCAAACTTGGCATCTACCTGATTCTAACTCCCTAATGCTGGAATTCCAGTTATGTTCCACCATGCTTGGCTTATGGCTTCATTTTCTTCAGGTATTTACTCAGAAGGGAAAGATCTGTTTTAAGTTTTTAAGGAACCTTCATGTTGGTAGTCACCATGGCTACCAACAACCACTCTCACCAACAGTGCACACAGGTTCTATTTTCTCCTTTCTGGCCATGACTTTGTATCTTGTGTCTTTTGTTGCAGCCATCCTGATAGGTCAGATCTTATCGTACTTTTGTATGAATTTCCCTGATAACTTTATTTCCACCATTGCTTTATAAACTATAGGTGTTTTGTTTGTTAAAAACTGAAGGTTGATCAACACACATTTTAATTTATAATACACATCCCAATTTGTCTCTGTCTAGTTTTAATAAGTGAAATGCTCTTGTATAATATATGAATCTGTGTCCCAACATTCTAAATAATTAAAGGGGACATAACAGAATTAAAGGCATGACCAAAAATGTTCAATTTTGTTGAAAATGTTTTTTAAAAACCTTATAGTCTAAAACCTCAGGCACAATAAAAAATAAATTAAACACTTCATGCATAACAGAATCAAGTTGAGGAAATCCATTGAAAATATGATAAAAAACTTTAAATCTGCTAAGGGACAGGGACATATTATTTTGAAAAAAAATGAAGGGTGATATTTTCTCAAAATATATACATATATAAAATGAACCTAATGGATTCACCAAATAGTAGGAAAAACAATGTTCCACCTAGACATCCGATACCACCAAGTGAAATCTCTAGTGCCTGGAGTGGTTACACCTTATTGTGTTGTTGACCAAAGGGGCCCCGTCTAGAAGTGGTTGGCCAACATAAAATGAACTCAAGGGGTTTTGTGGACTTTTGTTTCATTTTGACACATTTTTTTTGTCTTGTCTTTTCCCTGTTTGTTATGATTTTTGTTTTTGTGGGAATTTTTTGTTATTTTGATTCTGCCCATTTTTCTTTTACATTTCTCCATTTTGGTTGGTGAGAGTATTAATTCATTTCAGCCCTTTATGACCTTATTTTGTTCTGGATGCCCTGTCCCCAGCTTTGGGAAATTGTCTTCAAGGATATTCAGATCAGTCCTAAGCAAGAATCCATGTTAGATCTCCAGGTGCTAGGCAGCACCATTCTTTTTTACATATTGCCCTGTCCTTTCTAGGAATGGTGATAGCCTCAGCCTTTGATCTTCATCTCTTTAACCTAACAAGTGTATTTTTGAAAATACCACTAGCAACAAACTATCCTGTAGCCAAAAATCTCACCTCTAAACAGCAGCCTGGGAAGATGCCAAAGTTTGGTTAACATGCTTTCTTCACAGTGATTAGCGCTACACCACTGTCAAATGTATAAAGACTAGTGTTGTACCCAGTTTGTCAAATCTTACAGTTGTTTATAACTGAAGAGGAATTCCCAGTGCTGCTAACTTTGACTTTTTAGTCAAAGACGTCCTCCTGTCCTCTGTGAACTCACTCTAACCATCTGCCCCACATCAAGGCCACCCATGATGAGACTGCTGTTGGGGCTCATGATTATGGCTCAGCTTCATCTTGATTTAACATCAGAGAGTTCAAAACTACCCTTACTCTTCCAAGTCATAAGACCTAAAGTTCTAAGGCATGACTACGGAAGAATGTTGGGTCTAAAGTGTGGATGTCTTATCCAGATAATAAGAGATTTAATCTAAGGAGTGGCTACTAAATGTTTGGAGAATTAAGGAAGAAAGTGTTTTCCTTGTACCATGGTCAAGAAGTGGTTTGTCATTTTCCCCTGTTCAGTTGGGGTATGTAAGAACATTGAAGCATAAACTTGGGGCATCAACATTCACTGGAATGCCCTACCAACTCTATTCTGTATCTCTATCTTTTCCTTAGTTTCTTTACTTGACATTTTCTTAATCTACAGTCCCCCTCTCAGGTATGAGCTGGGCAAGTCGGCTAGATCTGACTGAAGCCCTCCAAAAGATGGGTTCCTCAACATGGGTCACAGATAAAGACAGGATACTACAGCTAACTCAATACCACCTATGTGTTTATGACTCACAAAAGGCAAATGCTTCTTTGGAAGTTATAAACCACGATCATGTTATAAACAACATGACACGGAGGGACACTAAGTAAATCTTCTTAACAGACTGAACCTAAGGAAAACTAGTTGAGAATTCTTAGGACTTGTTAGATAATGTGAGGCTTACAAAGGTGAAATATAACTTGTTTGAAACATCATATCCTAGTCACTATTCTATGGTTGTGAAGAAACACAAAGACTAAGGCAGCTTATAAAAGGAAGCATTTATTTACGGGACTTGTTTACAGTTTTGAAAGGCTAGTCTATGATCATTATGGTGCAAAGTGTGGCAGTAGGCAGACAGGCATGAAACTGGGGCAGTAGCCTGAGAGCAGAGAGAGAGAGAGAGAGAGAGAGAGAGAGAGAGAGAGAGAGAGAGAGAGAGAGAGAGCATTGTGGAACGAGTGAGAGAGATGGAGGGTCTGAAGAGTTTGGTCCAGATGTGAGTTCAGAGGCTGAGCTCCAGAGAACTACAATGAATGGGTAACCTTTCCCTCTCATCCATCTCCTCTGCTTCAACTCCACTTCTCTTTTCCACATATGCAAACAATGGTGTTGTTTATATGGTGCACATCATTTTGCTGTTTTTCACATACTTAACATCCAGCAAGTGGCTACTCAGAACATGTAGGATCAAGTCCAAATTTCCCAATAGTCAATACAGCTATTGGTCCCATCCCTCTATAACTCACAGTAGTTTCAAATAGCTTTTCCCTAGACCTTTTATTTGGAGGCAGGCTTTCACTATGCAGTGCTGGCTATCCAGGAACTCACTACATAGACCAGGCTGACTTCACAGTCAAAAGTCCCCCAGCCTCTGCTTCCCAGTTGCTGGGATTGAAGGCATGGGTCTCCATGCCAAGCCGCCCATTCCCCTAGATCTTTGAAAACATTAGTCTCTTATTTTCAGCTCTTCACCCTTGTTCATGCCTGTTCCAACATCACAGGACTCTTCCCACCTTGACACTTCTTAGAGAGGTTTTGTTCACCCAATCTACCAACTCATGTCCATGCCTGACTGCACACAGCACTCTGCGCACTGCCATGGCTCTGACCACACTTCTAAATCTGCACATTTACTTCTTTCATTTGCCACAAGGACGGAGACCACATAAATGATAAGATATATTCACTTCGATGTTATGACTCAACTTCCAGAATTGCCTCACTCCTAACAGTTTTCTGCTGGCATGACTGGAATGTACCTGAGGAGGTGATAGACCACTCCTCAGCTTCAATGAGAACCAAACTGTTCTCCAGGGGAAAGAAAGAAGACACTTCATTTTCATGGGAAATTTCACCTCAAAAAGTTCACTCTGGGTTTTCAAGCTCCTTACGGCCAAACAAGTTAAAATAGCCATTGGTGTTAGTGATCTTCTAATCAAGCCATGCTTGACATAAAATGAGTCATGAGAAACGCAATGTTGTCAAGGGGCAACAAAAATTCTAATGTGTTGTAAATAACACTTTTTGTTGTCAGCATTAGAGCTGACATCACTACTTTTCTGACTTCCATATTTTCCAGAGAAAATGAATGAAATGTATTAAACAGGATCTGAGAAAGAAATCTCCAATGGCTGAAGAAACCTTGACACTACAGGAAATGTCTGCAAAGGAAAAGGACATGGGGGCGTGTGGAAATCCTATGGAGTTGTAACTGTAGTGCACTTCGTGGGGGATTGTGGTGGTGGTGGTGGTGGTAGTGTGTGTGTGTGTGTGTGTGTGTGTGACTGTGAGAGCCCATATGTATACATAAACATGTGTGTGTGAGTGCTTACGTGTGTGTGCATGCATGGATGTATGTGTGAGTGCATGTATGTATGTTCATGCATGCATGTATGTGTGAGTGCATTTGTGTGTGTGTGTATTTAAGAAAGAATCTCTCCTCAGCCTAGATCTTTGTTACATCAGCCAGGATAGCTGACCACAAGCTTCCAATGACAGACTTGTCTCTGTCTTTTACTTTTCCATCCCTGGAAATACAGGTATGTATCACCTCACTTGGCATTTTCATATGGACTCTGGCCATACAAATCCTGGCTCTTGTGCTGCAGTGCAAATGCCTTACCAACTCAGTCATTTCCCAAACCCTCTAGTCAACTTTGAGCATTGGCCTAGAAAAATGGCCTGAAATTGTAACAAGATATATTAGGCTAAGCATCAGGGAAAGTGGTTGTGTGATCATGGTCACTGAGATAAATCTCTCTCTCTCTCTCTCTCTCTCTCTCTCTCTCTCTCTCTCTCACTTTCTTTCTCTCACTTCCATTCCTTAGCTCTCTTTCATACATACATATACACCACCAGGCCAATTTATATCATGTTTGTTTAAAAGCAGCTTCGATTCACAAGCCACTTGTCACTCTCTAAAGCAACTTTGACTATTAAATGGCAGACATTTTTATCTTCCTGTTGTAGTCCCTTTTACAAAAGAAGGGAGCCTACACTTCTAAAAAGTTATCTTGCTTACAGCTTTCTCAGTACTGTTTTGTATTTTTTAATTTTAATAACCAGGAGACATTTCAGAAACTGTGAAAATCACTAGTGACATCACTCCATCATCATAAAATGATCATTCTGGGGCTCCTGCACTCCGAGGGTGTTTTAGGAACAGATTGTCCTTGGGGAGCATGGTCAACATCCAGAGCGCTGGTGAGAGCAGTGTTCTTCCCTAAAGAATTTAGGAAAATCTCATCAAACTCTCAGATCTCCAACACCTACTGCAGGGATCATGGATGATGTCAACATAAGGGCAAATTCCAGTGAATGTAATATAGTCAAGGCAAGGATTTGTGCATCTCCAAGTAGTTCACAAAGTTCTTTCCACATCTACGATTCTGTGACATTATCTGTGTCACAGATATCTGTGACACTATGGAGGATGATACATGTAAAGTGCCAGCTTCCACAGTTTATTACCCTGAAATTTCTCTGGACTGTGACTCTCCAGCCTAACTGCTATCCACTTGCAACAAAAAGGGCTGGATCGCATGCCCTGTCATTTTTCTTCCCATATAGTTCAGTGAGTGTGGATTGGGGATGAAGACATGGTGAAAAGGAACATGTCTCAGCAGAGCATCCTCCAGGTGGTACATGCCCTACCTGGAGGTCCCAGGACTCTAAGATGGCTTCTTGTGCAGGAAGCACAAGGAGGTGAGAGATCATCATTTCACTTGAGTGTGTGTATGTTGTAGGCATGAGTACCATACCTATGCATGCTTGTGTAGAACCAAGGTCAATGTGGGGCAGCTTCATCATTCTCTACCTTAGTTTTTGAGGCAGGAACTTTCATTGAACCTAAGGCTTACTGATCTGACTGTTTGGTTACCAAGCCTCTGAGATCACCCTGCCTACCACTGAGATTACACAAGTTGCCAACACCCTGGCTTTTATTGGGATCTGGGATCTGAACTCAGGTCTTTGTGTAGTGAACACTTTACTGTCCGGTGTCATCAGATCACTCTACTTTGTGTCTCCAGTGGTTGGTCTTGTAACTTTGCCTCTTTCCCTCGTAGATTTTAGGGCTTGACTTTCTCTGTGGCCCATTGCCTATATTACAACCACATTTTTCATGTTTGGGTTTCTGTCTTGACTATGTTAGCCAAATTGAGGATTTATGTAAATGTGTTTTCAAATGGCAAAACTTATGGTTGTCACACTTTTGGACCTATAAACCCTTTCTTTTGATAGGACCGACCCAGACCCCTGAATGCGAGTGTCAGTAAGGAGGCCTGGGCAGTCTATGGGACCTCTGACAGTGAAACCAGTATTTATCTCTAGTGTACAAATGGACTTTGGGAGCCCATTCCACATAGAGGGATACTCCCTCAGCCTAGACACACAGGGCCCTGCCCCAAATGATGTGACCTACTTTGATGATCCCCCATGAAAGGTCTCACCCTCCCTGGGGAGCAGAAGGAGAATGGGATGGGGGGGTCAGCGGGAGGGCATGGGGAATGGAAGAGAAAGGAAACTAGGATTGATATGTAAAATAAGATTGTTTTTAATTTAAATAAAAATCTAGTCATGACTATTGTATATAATCAAAAACACACAAAGCCAGTCATTTCAATACTAAATGCTAACTAGTCTCTTTTCCTAGTGAAAAAATCTACACCAGTTCTGAAACATGAAAGCCTGGGTTTAGATATAGACTTTGTAGTTTCCTACGCTGTGGCCTTTAAGATCTCTATAAAAGTGAGGTGAAAGTTAAATACAGTGGCACATGCAAGGGCCAGTGAAGGCTAAGAGGTTGTTGCACTAACTAGTGGGGTTTTAAGTGTGTGTACATTTCTCTCACTCCATTCCCTGTGGCAGATCTTTACTTACATATTTTAATGTTTTTGTTTATTTTATTTTGAGGCACTGGAAGTGGTACCGAGGGTCTCATAAGTGCTAAGCAAATTCTGTACATTCTTAGCTGGACTTGGGAGTCTTTTAACATCTCAAGAAGTAGGAAGGAAAGAAGAGAGGGAGGGAGGGACAGAGGGACGGAGGAGGGAATGGTGTTTGGGGGTAGATTTGTTAATCTGATGTTACCTTATTTAAGACCTTTAAAAATAGCTAATACTTTCTATGTTTTCTTTCCTGGCTCCCAGATGCAATTTGATGAAAACTGAACCATTGTTTATGAAAAATCAGACATCTGGACAGCAGCATTCTGTCCCCCCTTGACGACTGTGCCACTGTTTGCTTCAACCTCTAGAGGGCAGCATGCCATCAAGAAAACTCACCTAAGTCCCAATTAGAATCCATTCAAATGACCAGTTGCCTGAAGTTGTTGCATGTTGATCTTAAAAAATGGGGTGGGGATGAAGGGTGAAAAATCCCAGTAAGATACACTACCAAAATTTAAGCAGCCACCAGCTGTAATTTCTAATGATTATTAAGTATTAGGTTATTTTGAAACAATCTGATGAATAGCCCAGGAGATAAAGAAATCTGATGAATATGGATGGCTACCTGCAGGAAGGAAGTCTGTTCAGGAAGTAGGTGATTTCTCAGACATGGTTCCTTCTTCAGCTGTGACCTCAGCTCTCCAAACTCTCTTCAAACCCTGCACCACAGCCAGAAATAGAGGTGACAGCTCTTCCCCCTTCCATCCTACTTCCATCTTCATTTGATTCTTGGCTCATGTTAGTGTAGGAGTCTGAAGTCCCCTGCATTGTTTCATTGTTTCTAGTGTTAATGTCACTTCCTTCATGTGTAATCCGTTCATGAAGAACAGAGAAGACAGAGACAGACCTCAGCTAGACAAGAGGAACACCCTTGCAAACAGGCTTCCAGACCGATCCGCCCCTGCACCTCCTGAGCTCACATAGATACCTGCACACACGTCAGTGTTTCGTTCTGCTCTCTAAGACCTTCAGGGTCACAGTCTAGGCTCATTCACTAGTCAGAGCCTTATGATTCTAATATGCAGAAAGAAGGATGTCAAGTACTCTGCCCCTACCACCTTCTAGAGATGCAGATGGGAATTACTGGAACTTCGATGCCAAGATCATCTGGGAGAAAACAGAACACGATTTCATCTATTCAGAGACACGCCTTTGATATCCCTACACCAACTCTGGCTGGCTTGAATATTTGGTGACTCCTGTCTTTTTCAAAACATGTCTGTCTACTATTGGTTAAGATCAAGAGCTTTCACTTATATATGGGATGTTTTCAAACAGGACACTAGAGGAACTTTTTAAAATGAAAAATAACCCTTCCATTATTCAAAGACAGTATCCATTAATTCAATAGAAGATTATTTTCATAAGCAAATATGTTTGAAAAATTAGCAAGCAAACGCATAAATAAATTACTTACATTGATAGCTGTTACTGGCAGGTATGATAACATGTTTCCTGTTAACTAGTTTCCATTTCTTTTCAAGTGAATTTCTGGCTGCTAGTGTTTATGTCACAGATGTTATCCTCACCTGCTTCATTAAGGCCTGTTTAGAATACAGTTCTAATGTAGGTTTTATTCCATGTAAAGCCACCTAGAGATAATTTTAAATGATCAGATCGACTAACAAACACGTAATCAAGAAGCTCTTAAAATTTTATTAAAATTCAGGTCTTTCACCATTAGCAAACCTGCTTCATTAACATATTAATAGATAATGTTCCTGCTCATAATTAGCGTGTATTTTCTTTGCATCATTGTAGTTGAAAGAATTCAGGTGGAGTTGTCTAAAGTTTCTCTCTCTCTTTCTCTCTCTCTCTCTCTCTAGCTAACAAAGCACCTGGGGCTACAACTGATGATTCTAACCACAATTTGCATTTTTACTGTTTCCTTCGATCCACATCTCACTCCTTAAACTCAATTCTTTGAGTGATTTCCCCCATAGCCAGCCGCAATGAATGATAATAGTAAGCCATAGACAGATGGTAACCTGGCTCATTTACTGAAGACCGAATACTACCTGCATGAGAAACTCCAGGCTCAAAAAGAATTTATTTAGGATTTGAGAAAATCAGGCATATGAAAAACTTAAACTTTTTTCTTTAATAATAATAATTTAAAAGTTCCAGTTCTTCAAATTTTGCATACTTGAGATTGGAGTCCATGTGGATGTCTCTATAAGAAGACTGACATCCCTGTTGAGGAGTGGTATCTTACAGAGAAAAAGGATTGTTTGTAATTCAATAACCACAAAAGTTGAAATAAAGTTGTTGATGCTATATTGAAATATTCTAATTGAAGTAATGCACTAGGTGTTACTTGTTATCAATTTAGAATAAGATTAGTTCCATCCTTAAAGGGCCCAATCAAATCAAATAGAAAATTATATTTGCATTCAAACTAGCCATTGTCTTCCAACATGGCTTTTTAAACAATTAGCCTGATCTGTTACCACAGCCTCTCTAAAGTCATGGTTCTCTGTGACTTTGAAATTCACCTTGACATTTGGCAGATACTGCCACAAGGATCCAGGTGCATGGGAACCTATTACCTAGGCCGGAGATTAGCTTTATTTGTAAGGAGTTTGCACTATGGCTCTGCACTTTGGATTTGGGTCTCGGTATCTTAAATCTTAGAGGACATCTGGGCCCACACTTATTTTATCCAGAAGCAAATTCAGGCCCAGAGAAGTTTAGCAACTTTCTACAACTACCATCTTCTCAGAAGCACTTCTGAGCACAATAGAGAGACTTTCTGGTACATTTTTTCTTTTGGCCTCATTTTCTTTCTTGAAATTTCCTATCCTTGTTTCCCCTCAATGAAAAAAATAATAATAATAAGAGGAGAACTAGGTTTGGTGGCCTTTGATTCCAGCGCATGCAAGGCAATGGCGAGTAGAACTCTGTGAGTTTGGGCTGTCTTGTCTACAAGTTCCAAGCCAGTGAGGACTATATAATGAGACCTTGCCTCCAAAAAGATGTTAGTTATGAGTTATTAGAACAAAATAAAATAGCATGATTATTTTGAGGGGGAGTAAGTTGAATACAATGAAGAGTCCGTTTGCATCATCTGAGCAGGAAAGCATTTATTTAGATAAAGGGGTGACTCAAGTACAATGCTAGGGAGCCTGTTTCATTGTCCTGACACTGTGCTCCTGAGCTACTTCTATATCTATGACTTAGGTGTACAGCACTTAATGCAGCATACTCGCTTTTTACAGTGATAGAAGTTGTGGATGTCTGTACTGGCCATCATGCAAGCCAGTAGCTACATGTGGTAAGGCAACTGAGGGACTGAATTTTTATTTCATTTGATTTCAAGAAAATTTAGATAGCCATATGTTGTTAGTGGCCATTGTAGGGTACAGCATGGATTTAGCATAGTCTGTAGAAAATATTCAGTTATCAGTGAACTAGAGACCTCTGGTGGATGGGAGAGTCACCTACAAGACAAAGAAAACACAACTTGGGTGAGTGACTAATTCTCCGAATTGCTTATGTATTTTAATGTTAACACAACCACAGGATGTGCTGTGGAAATTCCCTATATAGCAAGGGATGAAATATTGAAGAACTAAAGACTAGTTGTGCTGATCAGTGGCCACTGGGTGATACCAAGTTCTTATTGGCCTTATTAACAGGACCCGGGGAAGAAAAACTGACTGAAAATTGTTGCATTTTGGATCTTCACATGAACAACAGAATGAATATAGGAATTCTCAAGACAGACGAGAGTCTCAACGTGTGTTCTACCAAATTATACTGTAGGTTGACTGAAGTCTGTGCTGAATTCAAGTCAAAGGCTGCTTGATTACCTAACTATAAAATACATGCCAAAGCTGTTGGCAAGTCCTATTGCCTCCATAAATTTAAAGTACCCTTGAATTCTTGATCTAAGTTAAAGATGAGACGTGGCCCTCTTACTGCTCTTACAACATGCTTCTAAAGTGACGTTCACTGATAAATTTGTATCTCTGACACTATTGTCTTCCACATTGCTCATTGCCTACTTTGCTATCAAAACCACAGTCACTTAAACACTCCAGCGAGTGTGAGAGCTCCTGTTTTTTCTCTTATCTCATGGCCTACAGCCCCAGTCGTTTGAATTTAATTTTGAGAGGGAGATTTCATTTGTAGTTCTGGCTGATCATGAGTTGGCAACCCTACTTCTAAGTCTCCTCAAGGATTGGATTACAGGTGTGGTTCCACCACACCAGATTTTTATTAAATGTCAGTGATTGTGTGTGCTAGGCAAGCACTCTACCAACTCAGTGATGTCCCTAGCCCCAAATAAGATAGTTTAATTTTCATCTTGGTATAAAAATATCACTATCTGTCTTCTAGTGTTCTAGCTACATCTTTCAGAGAGAGATAGAGTTTGCACTAGTAACCTTACAACCTGTTAAAGTAACTAAGACAATACCATTTTGTCCTGACACCGTTTTGTGTCTGTATAGACACTTCTCAGCCCTGTGCTCTAAACAGTCTTGTCTGCCTTGGCATCTCATTAAGATTTTTTTAATTTAAATTAGAAACAATCTTATTTTACATATCAATTCTAGTTCCCTCCCATGCCCTCACTGAAATTCCACTTCTAGGCATATACCCAAAAGATACACATTCATACAATAAGGATATCTGTTCAACTATGTTTGTAGCAGCATTATTTATAATAGCCAGAACCTGGAAGCAACCTAGATGCCCATCAACTGAAGAATGGATAAAGAAAGCATGGTACATTTACACAATGGAATACTAATGAGAGGATCAAAAAAAAAAAAAAAAAAAAAAAAAAAAAAAAAAACAATGAAATCTTGAAATTCCAAGCCAAATGGATGGAACTGGAAGGAACCATCCTGAGTGAGGTAACCCAGTCACAAAAAGACAAACACGGTATGTTCTCACTCATTTATGGATATTAGACATAGAGCAAAGGTTTACCAGCCTACAATCCACACCTCCAGAGAAGCTAAGAAACAAGGAGAGACATACATGGTCCCTGGAGAAAAGGAAAGGGACAAGAGATTTTCATGACCCTGACGTAGTCCAGATGTATTAACCAAACTAATTAACATCCACAAAAACTTCAACTAAAATAACTAAAAAAGGTATAAGTCAAAACTAATTGTAATGTGTCTGAAATAACCATGATGTTCTGGCAAAAAAAAAAAAAAAAAAAAAAATGCAGCAAGGTTACTCTGACCCTCATCTAACATTGGTGTAATTGTGAGTTTTGCCTTATTCATATTATTGTTGTTGCTGCTGTTGTTTTTAAGACAGGGTCTCTCTGCATAGCCCTGCCCGTCCTGGAACTCACTGTGCAGACCAGGCTGGCCTGAAACTCTACCTGCCTCGGCCTTCCCAGTGATGGGATTAAAGGTCTTTCCAGTGATGGGATTAAAGGTGTGCACCTTCATACTTGGTGTTTGGCCCTTTGAAAAATGTTATACCCCTGAGCTTCAGCACCAAGAGACTTTGAGGGATGAGCACACTCCTGATAACTGGCTAATAAAGGACTCATGGTTGTCTGTCTATCACACAGATTTATTACACTGTCTATAAAGAGGATTCCAAGGCTGCAGCTTCTTCTAAATTATGCAATCTATAAATTAAAAGAATAACATTGAAGTTGAGAGTTTTCCATGAGAATTAATAAAAATTAACCTAGAGACACTTTAAATGCTTTGCCAGCACATGAAAAAGAGATCTGCTTTCATTATATTGTTTATAAAGAAGCTCATATCTCCCACCCAGGATTTTCTTTTTCTTTTAAAAAGTTAATTTAGTTTAATTATGTGGACTGTGATGTTTCCATGTGTTTAGTGCACCCACGTGCTGATGTCCAGAGGCCTGAGACCTTAGGTGTCCTTAGAACTGGAGATAGCAGGTATCTGTGAGCCCCCTGGTGTGAGTGTGGGGAACTGAACTTGAAACCTCTGAAAGGACAATGTGCACTCAAAACCGCTGAGACAACGCTCCAGCAAGCCCTGCTCTTTTCTTACTAAACTGAAGTGTCAAGTTTGTTGTATAACCATTGTATAACCCTGGATCTATGGCTGGATTTGTTAATGAGTTATTTGTCTCTCCTAACCATTCGATATCATCTTGTAAAGGAGGGGGTCACCAAAGCATTATAGTAGGCTCCATACCTGAAGCACATCTTTTGCTTTTCAAAACCCTTTTATGGTAAGGAAAAGAATATGTATTTCTGTTGCAAGAAAGCCCTGTTTTGAATAGAGACAGCTTACCTGAACAAGGAGGAGCTAACGGGCCACCAGACTGATAGCTGAGAAGCCAGCATGGGACTGACTCAGGCCCCCCTGAATATGGGCCTCAGCCAGAAGGACTGAGCAGTCTAAGGGACCTCAGACAATGGAGCCAGGATGTATCCCTGGTGCACAAAAGGACTTTGTGAACACATCCCCCATGGAGGGTTAACTGCCTTAATCTAGAGACAGGAGGGAAGCCCTAGTCCCTACTTCACATGACCTGTCAGATCTACATGACCCCAACTGGATGGCATTCCCCTACATATGGAATTGGGGTGGGGGGGGATGGGAGGGAAGGGTGGTTAGAGTGCAGGTGAGAGGGCAGAGAGGGTAAAAGGGATGGAAAGAGGGAAGGAGGGAGGGAGGGAGGGAGAGGGAATTGGGAATTGGGATCAACATGTAAAATAATAAATTAAATAAAAAAAAATGCTTTGACTCCAAAATTTAAGTTCAAGGACCAGTTATACTAGGGAAAAAGATTTCTGTTTTTGTTTCCACAGAAAATGAAAAACTGGATTCCTTCCAGACTAATGTGGTTTGACCAAGCCAGACCGCCTGAAATAGAGTACCAGGTGATTCTACATTCAAAACAGCTGGACAAAGCAGCCTTACAGACTACAGCCAGGATTTCTGCATCTTCTTAGAATCCCCCATGACAGCGCCCCTTACCAGCAGGAAGTAGTTTGGAAAGAACAATGCCCAAATTCCCAAATATTGTCTATAAATGTTTGTTTTCATTTAAATGGACTTGGATATATATATATATATATATATATATATATATATATATATATATATATATACCCTGTTTTGAGAGGAACTAAATTAGATGTGTATTTCAATTAGAAAAAAATGTGACCTTTGAACCATCTTCACATCTAAGACACAGTATGCCTCTATATTTGTTTATGGCCTTTAGTAAAATACTATGATTATTATCTGTAACTTTTGTTTATTTTGTTTTTTAAAGCACATTTTAGTTCGTTTTCCAGCTCACTTGCACCATCTGAAGCTGACTCTTCCATGGGATACTGTTTTGTTCACATATGACCCCCTACATTTACTTCTATTAAAATTGGAGCCTGTCATGGTGGCATACACCCATAATCCCAGCATTGCAGGCAAAGGCAGGAGGATTGTTATAACTTTCAGGCCAGTGTCATCTGGTTAGTGACATCAAGGCCAGCCAGAGCTATGTAGCAAGACTCTCAAATAACAATAATGGTAACAATAATAAATAACAACAAAATGAAAACAAAGAAATTAGTTAATGCTGAATAAGTTAATTTAGTTCCGGCTTTACTAGGCTATTACTATATTTTCTTTGAAGTTCATAATTAGCTACTTTACAGAATACATTTCTCAATTTTGATGATTTTTAACAGAATCTCACTGATTTTTGGGTATGTAATCAAGACATTTCAGGTGTTTAAGAGGAGATTTGGATAACTTAACTTGGTAGGGGAGAACTTATATTCGTTTAAAACTCAAAAGACATAAATGATGGATTTCGCAACATAATTTTTTAAAATTTCTAGCTAGGCGGTGGTAGCACATGCCTTTAATCCCAGCACTCAGGAGACACAGGCCTGTCTGGTCTACAGAGTGAGTTCCAGGACAGCCAAGGCTGTTGTGATATTTTGTTTGTGTTCTGACAAATAAAGCTTGCCTGGAGATCAGAGGGTAGAGCAAGCCACTAGTTAACCATAGAGGTCTGGAGGTCTGTATAGACAGACAGGAAGTGACAAGGCGGGGCATAAGCAGGATCTCAGCCACCTTTGGTCAGAGGATTCAGAGACGTAAGAGGTGACTTGTGACTGCTTCCTTTTCTTCTCTGATCTTTCAGCATTTACCCCAATATCTGACTTCTGTTTTTTATTGGTAAGATTAATTATGATCATGCTTCACAGGGCTACACAGAGAAACCCTGTCTTAAAAAACCTAAATAAATTACTATATAACAATAGCACACTGAGTGATATCTTACAGAGATTATATTAGAAAATACTCTGGACATGCTAGACAGAAACTGGTTACTTTTAGCATCTATTAGAGTCATCTGGCAGTTTGAGGCATAGATATATTGAAGGTGAAGGCAAATGGATCAGAAGTTCAAAGTCATTCTTGAGTACATAATGGCTTTAAGCCTAGTCTGGGCTACAAGGTCCTGCCTTGAATAAATAGGATAAATTAAGCCAAAAATGATATGGGAGTCTTAGGCTTGTCACAATCAAAGTCCAGTTCTCAGTTATTTAATACCTTATCACTAGGCCAAAAAGATGTCTTGGTGGTTAAAGGCTGGAAAGAGACAACCAACACCTGGCAGTTTTCCCCTGACCTCCACATATGCTGTGGCATGGGAACACATACCACACACACACACACACACACACACACACACACACACACACACACACACAGGCATTCATAAATCAAATCTTAAAGTACCTTACTGTTCATTTTTTTCCTGTTATTATGGTTTTAGCATGGAAAGTCTGGCATGCCTCAGAATTTTCAACCCCAGAGGGAAGTCATTCACCATTTTCACTGACAGAGCTTTTGAAAAGTAGAGATATTAAACAAATGATGCTAATTATCAATAAACAGCTAAGCTTCAGGGACTTGCTCATCCTTTTTCTCATCTCTGCACATTCACTGTTACCATGCTAGAGGCTAGCAAGCTAGATGAGCAAAGGTCATCTATGCTAGAGCATACTAAAGTTCAAAGCCCCAAACCCTTGCTTTACAGTCTTACAGAAGCATAAGAAACCACTGGTCAACAATAAGAGGCTTTATTTCTGATTTGCCTCTACAGTTTAAGATTGAAAATGACTTTATGCTGTGAGAAGACCCTTCAGCTTAAAAAGTGATATTAAGTCGAGTCATCTTGTGCCACGTTTTACTCTGCCCACTTGTCTGGGAATAGATGGGTGAGAAGAGCACACTTATTTCAGTGTGGTGCATTTTCACATCACTTTTCTTCTGAGACAGACATATCTTGCCTCTCTTTTTAAATAGACTAAGTGAGGCAGAGTATCAGGAGATTATCAGAAAGTGAAGGTTGTCTTTTTGTTTTTTAACATTGCAAGATACAGGGTCTTTGTGTCTACTCTTCAACCCTGCTATTATGATATGAAAACAAAACACAGAGAAGAGGCATAACAGTGTTCTTAATATATATAAAAATAGACAAGACAGATTGGTCTCTGGGACACAGCTTACTACCCTTTGCTGAAAACAGTGGTTCTCAACCTTCCTAATGCTGTGACCCTTTAATACAGTTCCTCAAGTTGTGGTGACCCCCAACCATAAAATTATTTTTGTTGCCACTTCATAACTATAATTTTGCTACTGTTGTGAATTGTAATATAGATGTCTGATATATAGGATATCTGCTATGCAACCCCCTTGAATGGGTCATTCAACCTCCAAATGGGTTGTGACCCTCAGACTGAAGACCACTGGCTTAGAGACTTATTGATTGTCCACTGGCCATCAAGAGAATGAGCATCATTAACCAAGACTGTTAAGTTAAAAAAGTGAGGAAAGGAGTTGAAAACCATGTTGTCCTCTTTTGTATCCATTACAGTCTGGAATATGTAATGATACCAACATACTGCAAGATATCTGTATATCCTTGAGTCCTTCTGTAAGTTAATATAATGTACTTATCACATTTCAGCTGACAACAGAGATGACAGTAACAGTGTAATTTCAAACATAGCTTTTCTCAAGTTCAACAGAGCAAAGGATGATCTCACTATCGAGAAAATCAAGGACAATATCTTCACCGCAATCAAGAAAAGAATGCCCACAGAGGCACACTGAGCAGGAAGGAAGACAGCATTCTAGGTTGAAAATTCCTCTCTAACTTACTGTGATGGCTTGGAGTTGTGCAAAGAAGCCACCTCAGAAGGAAGCAAAGCACTTGCTGTAGTCACCCAGTACTTTGAAAGACTAAATACCAGCAAGTTAGATTTTAGATGTTTCTGTTTTGGTTTAATAAGACAGGATCTCATTATGTCCTGGAACTTGCTCTGTAGACCAGGCTGGCCTTAAACTCAGAGATCCACCTGCCTCTGCCTCCCAAGTGTCTGGATTAAAGGCATGTGCCACCATATCTAGCTGACTTCAGATTAATTATTAAGGCTTAATTTTAAATTAGTATTCTTTAAAGAAATATGTAAATTTTCATTTAAATAAAATGTTTACTCAAATGTATATTATATTTTGTGGGGACATATAAGTTGGTCCACAAAAGAGTAAGTTATTTCCATACTAAAAAATACTGAATTCATTTCTTATGTTGTTGTCCCATGATGTTGGCTTAAAAGAGTGCAATTGTAACTAGGAAAGATCTAGATGGGAGTGGGAGAACACACACACACACACACACACACACACACACACACTGGATTGCTTGCAAAACATCATTAAAAGTTTTCTCTTAAAAACTTTAACTGCAAAAAGTAAAATTTTAAAAGTACCCTCAAAGGGGGGGAAAAAAAAAAACAGGAACTAAGGAACTGCCCTACTCAAGCGATGTTAGTTTGCCCACTATCAGCTACTCTTCCTGGCAGTTGTGAGCCCCCATGTCAGGGCTGCAAACCAAATCTGGGTCTTCTGCAGGGACAGAAAGGGCTCTTAACCCCTGAGTCATCTCTTCAGCACTTAGGTTCATCAGGTAAGAGCACTGGCTGCTCTTCCAAAGGACCAGAGTTCTATCCCTAGCACTCATATCATACTCCAGTTACAACTGTAACTCCTGTTCCAGGGAATCTAAAGCCCTCTTATGGCCTCCATTGGCACCAGGCATGCACGTGGTACACAGACATGCATGCAAGTAAAATACTCATACACATTAAATAAACAAATAAACAAACAATTATTTAAAGTATGATTATAGTTTTTTTCTATTTGTTTCTAATTGTATGTGTATTGCAGTGCTTGCATGTGTGTTCACAAGTGTGTGCAAGTGTGTTCAACCATGTACAGATGCCACAGAGGTTAATACTAGATATCTTTCCCTCCCTCACACTTTTCCTCCCTCCTTCCCTTTTCCTTCCTTCCATTGTTAATGTTGTTTTGTTTTTCAAGACAGAGTTTCTCTGTGTAATAGCCCTAGCTGTCCTGGAACTCTCTCTGTAGACCAGGCTGGCCTCAACCTCAGAGATTCACCTTCTTCTCCTCCTGAGTGCTAGAATTAAAAGCATGTGCCACCTCCACCAGACCTGGATATCTTTAATTGCTGTCCACCTCATATTTTTGAGACAGCATCTCACACTGAACCAGAAGCACTGTTCGACTAAACTGCTTGGTCAGTGAAATCCTGTTTTTGTTTTTTGGTTTTTCCCTATCTAAACACTCCAAGTACAGGTTATACCTGGCTTTACCATGGGTTCTGACCTGGATCTGAATACTTTTACCATAAGCACTTTATCAAGGGTTCACCTCTTAAACCCTGGAATTCATTTACACTTTAAAAAATTATATTGAGCAAAACACTCCAAAATTCAATAACGTATTACTTGTTGTGATTCTATGGATAACCCAAACAGTTTGTTGCTAGTTTCATGAGGCACACGATGTGCCATTACCTTTAGTTGTAATACCAGCTGAACTGAGAGATGCATGGTGACCTCATTTATGTGTCTGGCGTTGGTTGTCAGATATGGGGATATGTGGCCCCATCCTCCAGTAGACTACAATGGATCCTCATTTTGGTAGTGTTCCAAGAGAGAAAGGTCTCCCGTAAACCATGGCTTCCACCAAATCTTGTCATTCACAACAGAGCTTGCCAGGATGAAGGGATGGGGAAAAGACAATTTTTACCAGTGCAAGATGCTGCCCAGAATTGTGATGATGCCTACTCTGCTACTATCCACCCTCAGCATAATTCTTTCCACCTCTCTCACAAACAACTGATGCTTAACTCCTTCCCCCTCCCAAGCTCTCTGGAAATTTGATGTAGCTCGAGTACCTGTGTGTCTTTATCAAATATGGACAAAGATCCTCCCATATGACAATTACTAACTAATGATCAACTAACTAAAACAAGTCCCACAAACTTATTCTTTAGCAAGCACCTAAGTAAATAATTTAGGGGTGGGACCATGTTGTCTATTTTGACTATTCAGTTGAGCCTTCATAATTTGACTGAGATGCAATAAATCAAAAACACTTAGTGGATGCTTCAGTCCCATAAGCCTTGCTTCCTGACCCTTAAACTAGAGGAAACCTGAGCTGTCCTACCAACAGCTCCTAGCCATAATACTGATGACCCATCATCTTCCAGTCTGGCTGAGTCTATTATTGACTTAACCCACATGTAATCAGTAGGGAAAAATGTCCTGATAACAATAAAATCATGGGAAACAACTAAATCCTGTTTTGACCTATTAACAGATAGCCATTTTGTTACACCATTTCTCTACCCTAGTGAAATAATTCATAGAATACTTGTAATTTTCAAAAGTATCTAACTGAAGGAGAAAATGGTCCTTGGATATAGGAGTGCCAGTGTAATAAAATGATATATTTGGTAAATAGTATCTATGCATGTTCCTGGGGAGAACACCAATAACTTCAATTAAATCTTTATAGTTATAAAATACATAAAACATTAAAAACCTCTACTCTTCATCTATCTTAACAAATGTTAATAAAAAGTTAACATCAGGAGATGATAAAATAAATATATCATACATTTTGGGGATCCTAATATTTTGTTAATTCACTGAAATATGGTAGACCTTAAAGTTAGAAAAGAGGAAGAGAGATAAATACAGAACAAGGAGGGAAGAAAATAAAGTAATAGTAAAGGTGTATGCAAAAGTCATAAAGCATAATACTCCTGTCTTCCTATAATTACATATAATATGTGTGTCTACATACATATGTGTGTGTGTGTATATGTGTGTGTGTGTGTGTGTGTGTGTGTGTGTGTATATATATATATATATATATATATATATATATATATATAAAGTTTCAGTAAGATTTTCCCAACCTGATTGACAAAGTTCTTCCCAAGAGCCACAGACTTTCTAACAGAAAATTTAATACAGGCATGAGAAGCCCCATTTGAGTTGTTGGCCAGGGTTGTTCTATAGTCTCCCAATGAGTTATAGGCTGCTGCTGCTGTCCTTGGTTCCCTCACTGAGGTGGAAGACAAGTCCATATTGCTGAAGACACCATACATTTCAGACACAGGACCCAGAAGTCCTGAGCTGGATCTGACCTGAAACACTCCTCCCTGAGGACAAACCTTCATGGTACCAGAATGTGCTTCCAAGGGAGGAAAGCAAACAACAGTCCTTCCTGGCTATGATGCCTGTGAACCACAGCAGTGACCAGCACAGCACAATAACCCTAAAGGTACAATAGTGGCATGCATATCTTACAGGTAAACAATAACTGTCTAACTGGACTTAAGGCCTTCACAACAAGAGGAAAACTGCCTGGCAATGGAAATGTAGCTTACTACCCAGGACTAGTGAAGCCATGGACCTTGGAGGAGAACCCACAACTACACTCTACTAACTCAGAATAATTCCTTACTACATTCTAAATCTTCATCGTAATTCCCACAGATAAATGTAGCTTTTACCCCTTACAAAAGAAACATACAAAGAACTCAAGAAGCTAGTTACCAAAACACCAAATAATCCAATTAAAAAGTAGGGTACAGAACTAAATAGAGAATTCTCAATAGAAGAATCTAAAATGTCTGAAAGACACTTAAAATGCTCAACATCTTTCGCCATCAAGGAAATGCAAATCAAAACAACTCTGAGATACCATCTTACTCCTGTCAGAGAGGCTAAAATAAATAAAAACAAACAAACAAACCAAACCCACCAAGGACAGTTTATGCTGGATAGGATGTGGAAAAAGGAGAACTCTCCTCCACTGCTGGTGGAAATGCAAACTGGTACAGCCACTTTGGAAATCAGTATGGTGGTTCCTCAGGAAAATGGGATTCAGTTTACGACAATATCCAGCAATTCCACTCCTAGGCATATATCCAAAAGATGCACATTCATACAATAAGAACATCTGTTTAACTATGTTCATAGCAGCATTATTTGTAATAGTCAGAACCTGGAAGCAACTTAGATGCCCCTCAATTGAAGAATAGATAAAATAAATGTGATACAGTTACACAATAGAGTTACCTGAGTGAGGTAACCCAGTCACAAAAAAGACAAACATGGTGTGTGCTCTCTCATATATGGATTTTAGACATAGAGCAAAGGATTACCAATCTACAATCCACACCACCAGAGATGCTGGGAAACAAGGACCCTAAGAGAGACATACATCGTCTCCCAGAGAAAAGGAAAGGACAAAATCTGAGCAAATCAGGAGCATGGGGGGTGTGAGAAGGAGTTAGGAGAAAGAGAAGGAGGAGAGGAGAGGAGGATATGAGGGAGCAGGAAGATTGAGTTGGGGGCAGAATAGAGGAGAGTAAGAAAAGAGATACCACAATAGACGGAGCCTTTATAGGTTCAAAGAGAAATCTGGCACCAGGGAAATGTCCAAAGACCTACAAGGATGACCCCAACTAACAATCTAAGCAATAGTGGAGAGGCTACCTATAATGCCCTTCCCTGATAATGAGATTGATGGCTATCTTATATGCCATCCTAGAGCCTTCATCCAGTAGCTGATGGAGCAGAAGCAGACACCCACGGCTGAACACTGAGTCAAACTCCTGGAATCCAGTTGCAGAGAAGGAGGAGTAATGAGCAAAGGAGTCAAGTCCAGGCTGGAGAAACCCACAGAAACAGCTGACTTGTTTTTTATATGTATATTGTTTACTATCCAAATTAAGACCAGTGTATAAACTTACTTGACAAGAAATAAGCAACTCTGAGCTTATTACGTTGCACAAACATTATATCAACAGGTCGCTACTCACATTTGTAGGTCTAAGGTAAGGCGTCAAGCCATGGAAAGAACATTTCTGAAGCACCCTATGTAGGTATAGACTGGCTGGGTCACCCAATTCCAGTGGAGGAGGTAGTCCCAGAAAGAAGCCCAATGAAATCTTCTTAGCCACCGAAATAGGAATCCTGAAAACCCTCTGGCATGAAAAGAGGCTGGGCCACAGCACGGAGAGGGGGGAGGACAGCAGAAGAGTCTCCATATTCTCACACATCTCACATGGCCTCTGAGAACCAAGTTTCAGCTTACCTGATCCCAGCCAACAACCTCAACACACCTGCACTGGCACCTCCATGCCATCCCCAAAGGTATGACACCACTTTAGAATGAAGACATTGAACATGGCAGACAGAGCCACCCGTGACAGAAAGGTTCCTGCATCGCTAGTCCCTTACTCTAATCACCAAACCCTTAGCCCTGTGACAAGTGTGTGAAATTTTCCAAGTCCCTGAGAATTTGTGTACTTAGCATATTTTTAAAAAAGAGAAATGGCATTGGGAACTGTCTTCCCTACTGTTCCCCTCTAAAAGAGACATCAAGTCCAGCTGAAAGGCACCTCTTGGAGACCCACGCCTTCTCTACGTTGAAGCAGCTACTCCCACACTTCCAAAGGCTAACAGGACCATAGGGATGCAGGGATACAGCTATGTCCATGACTCCTCTGGGCCTGTGATGGCTGAGTGTGATGATTCCTGGCATGCACAGTGGGAACAGCTGTTGGGCTGGCTAAATAGACTGGAGGCTGAGTCTGCAAATGAAGGGAGATCTGAGGGAACCACACAAGTACAGGTGTCCATCGTGTTCGTGTGCTTCACGCACACAGGAGACCACTACTCCATCAGGATCATGCAGGCTTCTCTGGAAGTCACTGCTGTCACTGACTTCTAGGACCAGGTTACACCGTAGCACAAACTTTATCACTTTCTCCTGACTGAACAGCTTAAAATCATTCTTTTAATAAAAGGATTCTCAGAAAAGAAATCCAACTTGGAAGCCCCATGGTTAGAACGAATTGTCGCAGCAGCAACCCAGTACCCGTGGGAGCTGCTGGGAAACCAGCATAGGACGTATCCAGACCCCCCCCCCCCCGAACGTGGGTGTCAGTTAGGAGGCTTGGGCTGTCTATGGGGTTTCAAGTAGTGGATCAGTATTTATCCCTAATATAAGAGCCCATCCCACATAGAGGGATACTCTCTCAGCCTAGACACATGAGGGAGGGCCTAGGCCCTGCTCCAAATGATATGGAAGACAAGGAAGATCCCCCATGGAAGGCCTCACCCTCCCTGGGGAGCAGAAAGGGGATGGAATGGGGGTTGGAGGGTGACAGGGCTCGAGAGACTGAGAGGGAACTTGAATTGACATGTAAAACAAGTTTGTTTCAAATTTAAATAAAAAAACAGATAATAAACATAAGTAGAAATAAATGAAGTAGACACTAATAGACCAATATTAAGATTAAAAAAGAACGATAAATGAATTTCCATAAAAAATATTGAAAGTAGAGGGTAATAGAATATCATCTTTAAATTCTACAGAAGACAAATAGTTTCTGGGAGGTTCTGGCACATACCTTTCATCCCAGCACTTGGGAAGCAGAGACAAGCTGATCTTTGGGTTTGAGGCCATCCTAGTCTACAGAGTATAGTGGGATATTCACTTTGTCTCCTGTGGCACTGACCATGCCCATTGGGGTGGAGCCAGCGGGGGAAGTGACCTGTGGAAGGAGGTCTGAGGAGGAGCTGGTGATTGCGGTGATTGCGCTCTTGCTGGCTAGATGGGGAGAGGAGAGCATCAGGTGGAACTTGCTAGTGTTCATCTGTCTAGATTGTAAGTTATTTCTCCCTGAATAAACATCTATTCTGCCTATTTGTTTATCCTGATCCTTATTAAACCACAATAACAGAGCAAGTTCCAGGACAGCCAGGGATACATAGAAAGACCCTGTCTTGAAAACACAAAAACAAAAAAGAAATTGTGAACCTCAAAACTCATAGTGGACAAAGACTATTCCTTTAGTTAAAAGGAAAAAAAGGATTGCACACCTTTGATACCAACACTCCAGAGGCAAATAGATCTCAGTGAGTTTGAGGTTGACTTTGTCTGCATAGTGAGTTCTAAGATAGCCAGGACTATATTATTTAAAAAAAAAAAAGTGTTGTTTTTTTTTTTTTCAGAGTAATAAGGAAAGATACCATTGTCAGCAGACTTAAACTACAAAATATTTAAGACAGTTTTTCACACTGATAGAAAATGCCAAAAGGAAATTAGGGTCCACACAAAAGAATGAAGAGTGCCCCAAATGTTAGTATATGAATTGATACAATAACATTAATAACAATAATAGTTTTCTGTATGCATACAAATAAAACATACAATAGCCTAAACTGTGTGAAGGAAAAGCAAGCTGTTTACATTGTATGTAGTTTGAAAGGAAACTACAAAAGGCCTGCAAAAACAGTCCAGTAATTAAGAACACTGCCTGTTCTTTCAGAGGATCCAAGATCGATTCCAACACCCACATGGTGGCTCACAAACATCTGTGACTCCTGTTCCAGGGCATCAATCGCCCTCTCCTGGCCTCCATGGGCACTGCATATACATAAAATACCCATATACATGCAAGTAAAATACCTAAACACATTTATTTTTTTTAAAAGAAAGTAAACTACAGTAAGTTAAAGATGCATATTTTAATGCTAGGGATACAGAAAAGGCAATGACAGTATTAGAATGTAATACTTAAAATCCCTCAAGGGGAAAAAAAGCTGAAGAGAGACAGAAAAGAAAAAAAAAGGAGAAAATAATAAGTGAACACTAGTTTGATAATATTTGAAATTGATATAAATATAGCCAGGTAGGGTATTTTCTTAGCAGGTACAGAGTCTTGGGTTCAATCATTTGTACTGTAAGGTGGAAAAGGCCCCTGACATACACATATATGTGTGATATACAATTATACATACACACGCGCGCGTGCACACACACACACACACACACACACACACTGTATAAACAACTCAGTTAAAGAGGGAACTGTGCTAGTGAGGTGGCTCAGCAGGTAAAGGTGTTTTCTGCCTGGTCTAATAACCAGAGGTGATGTCCATGTCCCACAGGATGGAAGGAGACAATTGACTCCTGTAAGTTATCATCAGACCCCCACATGTAGTACACAGATGCTCACAGACATAAATAAATACATATACTAAATAAATGCATGAACAAGCAAGCAAAATTTAATAAAATATTTAAGGAAGCAGAACTTTCAAGATCAAAAGTAAATAAATATCAAGAAAGCTTGATCAAGCCGAGCAGTAGAGGCACACACCTTTAATCTCAGTACTCTCAAGGCAGAGGCAGGCAGATCTCTGTGAGTTCCAGACCAGCCTGGTCTACAAGAGCTACTTCCAGGATGGCTTCCAAAGTTACAGGATGGCTTCCAAACAAAGTCACAGAGAATCCTGTCTCAAAAAAAGAAAAGAAAAGAAAAAAGAAAGAAAGAAATATTGGTCAAATGCAAGAGCAAAAATAAAAAGATGGAGCCTTACAAAGACATGTCTTTCCAAGGTCCAAGGTGATTATAAAATTTTAGACAAACAGCAAAGAGCTTTAAAATCCCTAGAGGACAAGTAAGAGAAGGCAGAAACTATACACAGGTGTCCTCCTGTGTTGAGCAAAACCACGCTAAGGTAGAACTGTTGGCTTGCATGGCCCTCATCTTGAAGACAGGGACACTCACAGACTCTACAACAGGAGTTCACAATGGTGCACAAGGGTGCATCACCAGAACTATGAAGAAAAATAAAATGACAGCTGTGTATAAAACATAATACATCAACTGATACAGCTTGAAGAGGATATGGGTATCCAAATCACCAAACACCTTTAAAGTCACTGTTATAACTATTTTTCAAGGGCATACAAGACTATTTTCTTATGACCAAGTAGAAACTATGAGTAGGTGGCAAATGTCACTAGAAAGCCTAAATGAGGTGAGAGGGCTGGACGCTGTGGTGAAGCTGAACAAGAAGGTTCTGGAGCAGAACATCTAAGCAACAACTAAGTGCAGCCTTCGACTGACATCAACAAGCTGAAGTACTACCTCACCTGGCACAGTCATGTCTTCTTCATACAACTTTTAAGAGTCTATTTCAGATTAAGAATCCCCTAAGTGTTGTTTGTAGACCAACAGATCATGTTGGACAAATTGGGTAGTTATTACAGAATTGTCAACTTAACTGCCAGTGTTTCATAGTCCAGTTATAGTTGTCTCTCCCACTACAGCATGGGATGATGACCAAAGTACTGAACTCCAATTCAGTCCCTGCTATGCTTTAAGGCTTGGACTTTAACTCTCACATATAAGCACATTATCAACGACAAAGGAGGGACCCATGAGCTCAGTTAAGCACTGAGTATTCTCTTCTGTTAATGCAGGAGATAAGCTCCAGGGTCATGCCTAGTGGGACTTGTTCAGCTTATGTTCAATATTCTTCAGTTTTAATTGTGAAGATGTTGGTTGGCCATGGTGTGTGTGTGTGTGTGTGTGTGTGTGTGTGTGTGTGTGTGTGTGTGTGTGTGTGTGTGTGTAGACAGGGTCCCCATGGGTATCCCAAGCCAACCCAGCATCTGCAGTTTTTTTTTTTTATCTCAAGTACAATTGTCCACCATCACACCTCATCATGGACCAATCTTTTGTATGCTGTAATGAATCCTTTTTCTTTTTTGGTTTAAGAGGGGTTCTCAGTCCTGGAACTCTGAAACTCACTCTATAGACTAGGCTGGCTTTGAACTCACAGGGATATACATGTTTCTGGCTCCGGAGTACTGGGATTAACAGTATGTGCCACTACCACCTGGCTCTCTAATGAATCTTAGGCTAAGAAATACCTTCATTTAAGAGCAGTATTTAAGATATTTATGTCAACAATTGTAATAATCTTGATTGAGTACTGGAAGCAAATTGTAAGTGGAAAATTCACTTCTGGGTGTCTAATAATATGAAAGCATAAAATTGAATGTCTGCCATATATCTTTGATCATTTATTTGATGTTCCACATGCTACTGCAGCTGTGTGTCTGTTTTTATTCTTTTTCATACTGCTTCTCACATTGGATGCTTTCTATGGATCTATTTTCAAGTTGACTCTTCTGCTGTTTCCAGTTTTCTCTTCATCTCATACAGTGATTTATCCTTTCCATGTAAGATGTTACAGCTCTTCAGTTCCTAAATTTCCATTTGATTTTCAAAACAGATTCCATTTACTTGATAATATTCCCCTAGTTGTTCAGTACTGTTGAAATAGTTTGTCTTTGGATATAAATGTATGTGAGAGGGAGGGAATGAGAAGGAAGAAGAGAGGACATATTTACCGTACTTTCCCACCTTGATCATCCTGAGGTATATCTTGGATTAACTGCATTTTCTTAGAAATTATTTCAAATGATTTGTATCCCTGGTAATATTTATTACAACATGGCCATTATAGAGAATATATTTTAGAGTGTCTGAATTAATCTATTTTAGGGTTTTATGCCTCTAATTTTACCATTTGGTATTTCACACTAAAGCACTTGGCCTTTTTTGACTTGTCTACCATATCTGTCCCGCATATGGGACCACTTGTGGAGGTAATTCTCACCTAGTTAATGATTACATTCAATTCTCTCTCTCTCTCTCTCTCTCTCTCTCTCTCTCTTTCTCCCTCCCTGTGTGTGTGTGTGTGTGTGTGTGTGTGTGTGTGTGTGTGTGTGTGTGTGTGTGTATTTTCTAGGCTATGTAACTATTATCTTGGAAGGGCCTAGCCTGATACAAGGTACTTTCTATAACTGTAATCACCTACTCAAAAACATACACTCAAAACGAGTGGTTTTTTTGGTGCTTCTTGTGCTCTCTGAAGCTTGAGAGTGGCTGTCTTAGACAAACTTCTGTGTTTAACTCTATCTTTTGAGACGTTATTTTTCTTACTCCAAAGAAGAAGTTAAGCTCTTCGGGTACATTAGTCACACTACTTTACAGCTGAAACAAAGGTCTATAAGCCTGGTGGCAATATTTCCCCTACAGTATGTTTCTTCTCTGCTGTTCCCACAAATTGACTGGCAATTGCTAGTTGAGACTTAGGGGAACATTGTAACAGAGTGGAAATAGTAGTGCTAGCCCAAAGTACCTTGGCTTTAAATGTAGTAAAGCTTAAGATAGAAAGCCAGTAACATAAAAAAACAAACAATAACAAAAACCCGATGACAAAAATCTGTGTATATAATTTGATAGAGTAAGTTTTAATTTTTTTAATTTATCTTTTATAATCCAATCCCAGTTCTCCCTCCCTCCTCTCCTCCCAATCCCCCCAACTCACATCTGCTCCTCTGAGAGGGCAAGGCCTCCCCTAGGAAGTCTACTAAGTCTGTCTCATCATCTGGTTGAGGTAGGACCAAGGCACCTATCCAACCCCCACACCCCTGTGTCTAGGCTGAGCAAGCTATCTCTCCATATAGAATGGGCTCCATTAAGTCAGTTTGTACATTAGTGTTGATCTTGAAACTACTGCCAGTGGCCTCATATATTGTCCCACTCACACCATTGTCACCTATATTAAGGGAGCCTAGTTTGGTCTTATGCTGGTATCCCAGTTCTCAGACCTAAGTCATATGATCTCTCACTAGTTTGGGTCAGCTGATATTTTCTCCTCCCTCACTTTGGTTGTACTCTAGGTGTTTGGCCCATTGGCTAGTTGTGAATTTCTGCATCTGCCTCTATCTGTTTCTGGAAGAGGGGTCTAGTTTCTCTGGGGTGTGGATTGTAGGCCAGGTTTGCTTTATGTCTGATATACACTTATGATTGAGTATATACTATATTCGTCATTCTGGTTTTAGGTTACCTCACTCGGGATGTTTTTATTTTTTGTTTTTCTAGTTCTGCCCATTTGCCTTTGAGCTTTTGGATGTCATTGTTTCTTACCACTGAGTAATAGATATATAAAACTTATATACATGAAAATTTAGCAATCGGGCTACAAAAAAGGAGGAGTAATACAAAATAAGTCTCTGATAGTGAGTGGATTTCAAACTGTCTCTCTGTCAAATAACTCTAAGTGTCCAAGAATTGAATGGTGGCTAGGTAGAGGTTGCTCTTTCCTTGTTCGATTTTGGTTTGGGGACATGATCACATTATTTAATTAAGGCTATCAGCCTTCCTGCTTCTCTCTCCCAACTGCTGGGATTACAAGCCATACCCACGTGAGAGTCCTTAAAGTCCCTCTTGATTTGGGCTTCTCTTGTATTTTAGAATTCATGTTCACAATAAAAACTTTCTCTGCTACTTATTACCTATGAAGTATTCATCAATCTGCTTAAATTTTCTGGGTCTTAGTTTCATCTATAAAATCTGAGGAAATGAGCCAATGAGACGGTTCAGAGCGTGTTCTGTTTTGTTTTTTTCAGAGAACCCAAGTTTGGTTCCCAGCACCACGTCCAGATACTCAAACAGCCTACAATTCTAGTTTCCAGAGATTCAATGTCTGCTTCTAGTCTCTGTGGTCAGAATTCACACACACACACACACACACACACACACACACACACAAAAAAAAGTTATTATTTTGGATACAGAGTCTTACCATGTAGCCCAAGTTGACCTACAACTTGCCATCTTCCTGCCTTCCTGCTTAAAGCAGTTAAGATAGCACTAATTTCCAGGGTTGAATCAAGGAATGAAGACCTACAAAATAGTATATGAATTGTATGTTACCATATACTACTTTATGTGTTTATATATTTACAAAATATGCTTTATCTATTCAATGAAAAAATTTTAAAAAGCTAAAAATGCAAAAAAGTTCTTAAAAGGCATTCTTCCCACAGAAAGAATATAACTCTAGGACTGGAGAGATGGCTCAGAGGTTAAGAACATTGGCTGTTCTTCTAGAAGTCCAGAATTCAATTCCCCACAACCGCATGATGGCTCCCCCACCATTCTATAATAAAATCTGAGGCCCTTGTCTGGCATGCAAGCAAAAATATAGACAGAACACTGTATGTATAAAAATAAATAAATCTAAAAAAGAAAAGAGAACTCCAGATAGGAATAAGGGCTTCCAGAAAGGGATGGAAATTCAGAAAATAGTGACTGTGTGTGATGCAAAAGACTCTTTAGTATTTAAGTATCCTTAAAAGGTAACTGTGTGGGGGTTGATAAATTGGCTCAGTGGTTAAAAGTCCTTACTGATCTTGTTCAGGATCCCAGTTCAGTCCTCAGTGTCCATATCCAGCGGCTCACAACCACCTGTAACTCCTGCTTCAGGGGAACTGGCTCTCTCCAGTGGCCCACGGAAACCTGCACTCACATGCGCATATCCCCATACAGACACACATAGTAAATAAAAAATTGTTTTTATGTAAATGTAAAAATAAAACAAATCTTTAGAAAAGAAGCACAGAAAAGCTAACGATGTGAAATAAAGGTAATAAATATTTGTCGTAGAGTTTACATTTACGAGTAGGATACATGACAACAATAATACAAAAAATGGAAGTGGAGAAGATGGAAGTGTGTGGTTGCACGGTTCTTATTCTACATGAAGTGGTGTACTACTTGAAGGTAGACTCTGACAAGCAGAATATCAAAGCAGCTACAAAAATAGAAAAATAAAGTTATTGATCATAAGAATTTTTGTTTTGTTTTCTGATTTATTTGTTTCTTGTATTATTTTATTTTGGTTTTGGTTTTGTGACAATGTCTCACTATGTAGACTATGCAGACCTCAAACTCAGAGAACTGTTTGTCTCTCTCCAGAGTGTGGGGATTAAAGGTATGTGCCACCATATTGAACTAAGAATTTTTGCAGGGACTAAAGAGAACTCCAGGAAACACTCTACCTAAATGAAGGTGAAAAGAGAAGAGAAGATGTGCAATGTCTCAGATAGAATACTGACAGCAAGACGGCAGATTAGAACCCAACAGTATCAGTCCTGAGGATGTTGCTCAGTGGTAGAGCCTTTGCCTAGCGAATGCAAGGCTCTTCATTAAGTCCTAGCACCTCCCCCTCTGCACACGTAGACCAATAAGCCTTATCACATAAATGAAACTAATCTAAGCATTCCAATTACAGGCACCAGATGAAGATTGTCAAGGAGACAAAATAAATAAATAAAAGCAACATTCAGATACCTGCTGCTCATAAGGACCCACACTGACTATACATGAATGGCCTAAAAATAAAAGAAGATGATATCCACTCTACTCATAAAAGGAATTCTATATTTTATTTCAAAAAATACTTCTGAAAGTGGAATACCAGCAGAGACAAAAGCAGGATCATTTCACAGCAATAAAACCCTGAATTCAAGAGGCCCTAGTGATTTTAGATGTTTATAAAACTCATGAAAGAACTGCAAAAAAGATAAAGCAAATTCTGTTGGAACTACAAGAACAAAGAAACTCACAATTATAGCTGAAGATTTCTACATCTCTCTCAATAACTGATGAAACAAGTGGGCAGAATTATAGCAAGTATCTCAAAGTCTTGAATAATGTTACAAAGCAAGTTGACCCAAATGACAGTTATAGAACACTCCGTTCCACAACAGCCGTGTAAACATGCTGTTCAAATGTATGGACACATTTACCAAGATAGGCCATATTCTGGGACGTTGAATAAATCCCCATAACTTTGAAAAGATTCCAGTCAGACAAAAGATAAGGATCACAATAAAATAAAACTAATGATCAATAATCACAACCTCTCTACAAAGTCCACAGATGTTTAAAAGTTAAAGAGGCTACATTACATAACTTATGTCAAAAGACATCAGAGAAATTAAATGCCAGTGTCAGGAAGTTAAGAAAGGAACACCATACATTCCAGGCCAGTATACTATATAGTGAGATCTGATTCAAAAAATGAAAATCTTCTCCCTCCCTTCCTTTCTTTGTTTCTCCCCCCACCCTCTCTTCTATTTCTTTTCTTTTCATATAGATAGTCATGGTTGTGCTGCCGCTTGAAGCCATGTTGATGTCTGTGGGCCATGCTGCTGTAGGGGACATTGTTTATGTGAGTGGCTTGTGCAGAAGCCAGCTGAGGCCATGTTGATGACATTGACCTATGCTGCCTCTAAGAGACATGATAGTATCCAGGATCTGTGTAGCAGCAGAGAGTCATGTTGAAGTCTGTGGTCTATATTGCCACTGGAGACCACACTGAGGTCCACAGCACATGCTGATACCAGAGACCATTGATGTTCATGGTCTGTGCTGTCACCAGAAGCCATGTGAAAGTTCATGATCCATGCTCCTGCTGACTGCAAGGAGCAAGGAAGCTACTTTTGTAGTGGCATTGAAAACTACAGACTCGCAGTTGAGAAAGAGGGACATAGAGGGTTTCTGTGATAACCCTTTCCCCCACCCCACCCCCCAATGAAGTAAGAATCTAGACAAAAAGCTACTGAAGAGAACTCTTAAAAATTGTGATAAGGGCCCAGTGGTGTTGGCACATGCCTTTAATCCCAGCACTTGGGAGGCAGAGGCCAATAGATCTCCATGACTTCGAGACCAGCCTGGTCTACAAGAGCTAGTTCCAGGACAGCCTTCAAAGTCACATAGAAACCCTGTATTGAAAAACCAAACAGAAAAAAATAATTGTGATAAGGATGCAGAAGTGTAGTTCTCCACAATTGATGGCTTCTGGCAGGTGTCAGTGGTGAAGGACTTAGTTTTATTTTAGGGGCTACCCACCATGAGTTTGATCATGCACCAGTGGGTATATGAGGAATACAAATTGGAATTGTTTTTGTTGTTGTTTCTTTCTTTTTCTTCTTTTATTTGCTGGAGAGATCACACGGGTAAATGGACAAACTTGGGAGGACTGGAAAGTGAACGTGATAGGGGTGCATGCTATGAAACTCCCAAATAATCAAAGTATTATGTTGGGAAACAAATGAAAAAGAAATAAAAAAAAAAACAGTAAAAATAGGTCCCAGGGTTTTTTAGTTTTGTAGCAACAGAAAGGTTAGAAGTCTAAATATAAAGACTTTTCCAGGTAATTTGTTGTAGACTACATTGGGGGGGGGCATCTGTCGGGTGCAGCTGGCTTGACCAGTCTGTACCTGAGAAGGAGAGTGTGGATTAAGAAATGCCAGATATAAAAATTAGATACTAAAGAAAAGACAGAGGCACAGGATAGTCAGGAGGTCATCTGGTGAAAAACCAGCAACTATCCCAGGTTTATTATTCAGACCCCTTCTATACGCTAATCAAAAGAGGGGAGGCAAAGGACTTCATTACCAAGATACAAAGGACAAGCAAATGTAATTACCTTCTCAATACTCAAAACATAAACAACCACATCCTAAGCCAAATGTCCACTTGCTAAGGGCTAAGGTAAGACATCCATTAGCCACACTTTAGCCCAAATATTCTGTTTTGAAACCTTGAAAGAGCAATAGTGGGTTTGAACTCTCTGACTTTAAGTCAAAAATAATCTGAGACATTTTTATGGGCCCTGACAGTAACTGTTTTTTAGAACATATTTTATGGAAGATGTCATTCTATAAATATGTTTCTCGTATTGGTTAATGAATTAAGCACTGTTGGCCAATAGGAAAGCAAGATAGGTGGGACTAGGAGACTAGGAGAAAAGAGAAAGTAGTTGGGAGGAGGTCCAAGATGGAGGATGAGAGAGAAGAATGCCAGTCCCTCTCTCCGGTAAGATGAGACCACATGGAAATACTTAGATTAACAGAAATGGATTAACAGAAATGGGTTAATATTTAAGACAGAAGTAGCCGATAAGAAACCAGTAACAGGCCAACAGAATTATATCTAATACAGAGTCTCTGTGTGTTATTTGGGGCTGGCATGGCAGTGGGACCAGACCTGAGGAAAAACCTTACTCATAACACATATTTTTATTTATTATTTGAGAACTTATACATGTATACAATGTGGTTTGATCAATTCCCCTACCCTTCCCCCCAACTTATCTTATACTGAGTGATTGCAGATTAATTCACTCATGTAATCATTCATTCATGTGTTCATTTATTTGTTCAAGTATCTTTCAAACATTCCAAGTGTTCTGAGTATCAATTTTAGGGAGAAGTTACAGAATAGGAGACACTTTAACACCTTAAAATACATTTCTCAAGATTAAAGTTCTTAGTTCATTTTTTTTAAGTTTGTAGAGAAAAACAACATATACAAATGTTTGGAATGCAGCCAGCACTGTGCTGTGAGGAAAAACTGTGCCACTAACTACAGAAGAGAAGAAAATGCCACATGGTGACACCCATATCCCAGGTTTGAAGAAAGCTGTGGCTACTTGGTGAGATTCTATCTTGAAGAAAAAAAAAGACTAGGAAAAAAAAATAACCCTTCTTAGTGGGCCTGCTTGTGATCTCAAGAAAGATCCTAGTCAATCACCGTGCATATTATCTTAAGAGTAGTTAAAAAGAAAGAAAACCCTCTTGCCCCATGAACCATGTGGCAAGAGGGGGCTCCAGCCACCTAAGGTCCCGCAGCACCCCAACCCTGCAACCTTTAGTTAGAAAAAGGACTTTTACAGATGAAAGGAAGGATCTTGAACTGAGGTGGTTTCCCTATGTTTCCAGCTGGCTCTCAGTACCGCCAAAAGCATCTCTGTAAGAGAGAAACACAGAAACACACAATGAGATTATATAAAACTGGAGGCAGATTGGAAGAATGAGGTCACAAGCCATTGGGCATCAAAACCTAGAAGGGACAGCACCTGTGAAGAGTATGTGATCCTATTGACATGGTCATTCTAGACTTCTGATCCCCAGAACTGGGAGAAGATGAATTCTGTTCTTATGACACTTCAAAGTTTGTTGTAACTTCTTTCAGAAGCCACAGAAAACTAGTATCATAGTAAATGAATTATCTGACTTTCCTTGTTCAGAAATGAACAAACACAATTTGATGTATCGCTAAAACTGGAATGCCGGCACTAGAAAGATGGCTCAACAGTTCAAAGCATTGGCTCTTCCTCCAGAAGACCCAAGCTCCACTCCCAGAATTCATATGGCAGTTCACAACTATCTGGAACTCAGTCTCAAGACATCTGACACCCTCTTCTGGCCTCTGCAAGCAATTGGCATGATCATGGTACACAGATAACATACAAGCTGAATGCACATACACATAAAATAAAACTTAAATTAAAAATGGAATGACATTCAAAGATCAAAATAAGAGCTCTTTAAGCATCAAAATTGACCTGTAAAAATATTACTGAGCCTTAATAATTATAATAAGTGAAAAAAGGACAAAATAGTCAGTTTGATTTAATTCATGAAAAATTCTAAAAAGTTACACACTGTAATATACAGTGGCCAAGGGCACAACAGTGATCATGACAGGATGAGTGCACAAAAGAACACAGTATAAAAATTATGAAGGGACATACAACCTTCTGGGTATTAGTTATTATTTCATTATCTCTTTTGTGGCCATGTTTTCATAGATATACACAAAAGTCAAAACTTATTAAATTTCACACAGTGGTTGTAGGCAGCTCAATATGCATCCAATATATTCCAATAAAGCTGTACAAAATGCAACCAAGTGTGGACAGTTTAGCTTAGCTACAGAATAGGTTGGAAACAGTTAAGATGGAGATGCAGGCTTTGTTGCAGGGCATAGATTGCACTGTGAACTGTGGAAAGGGTTATGGAGTAAGCTGGAGTAAAGCCTGATCACTAAAACCAGAGCTACAGATGAGGCAACTAGGGATGAGTAGCCATGGTTAAGAGAGTGAGAGCAGAGAAGTACTTATAAAGAAAGTGGGAATGGATTCAGGAGATATCTAAGGTATAGGATAAAGAGGAGAGCTATCTGGCTAGGGAACACTAAAATGTGTATTATTAAGTCCTAAGATGACGCTATTGTATCTAAAAGTAAGAACTTTAGGATGTGCATTAATCTGTGTGCTACTATGACTGAATACATGAAGATAGTTATTTTTAAAACAACAGAAATTATTTCTTGCAGTTCTAGGGGAGAAATATAAAACATAAGCTCAATCTGACAGGATTTGATGGAGACCTTCTTGCTGCATGCCTTGGAAGGGAGCTATGTGCTAACATGGCAGAAGAGCTCAAGGGCAAACTGCCAGGTGACACATGAAGTCTGTTTTATTGGAGGCTAAAAGCTGTTAAGCAGGAAGAAGCCATTATAGTCACATAAGATCTTCAAGGCACCATCTCTTAATCCTAACCTATTAATGATATCTGGATTTTAGAAGTGATACTTTCACATTGTACCAGTGGGTAAAATGAAATCAAGTCATAAGCATGGATCCCTAACAAAATAAAGCAATGGTCTTGCAAAAATGTATGTCTTAAAGAACTATAGCAATGGCTCACCCATTAAGAGCACTAGTTACTCTGCTAGTGGACCTGGATTCTGTTCCCAGAATCCACATAATACCCAACAATCATCTGTAACTCCAGTTCCAGGGGATCTGATGCCCTCTTCTGTTCTCCATGGGAAACACAGGCATTGGCATTTGGTGCACAGACAGACTTTCATACAGACAAAACACATAAAATAAAGATAAATAAAATCTCAAAAATCTAATTATGTATTTTTCTTCACTGTGGAGAAGGTGGTTTCTACAAGTCCCAGAAGTCCTCAACAGTGAATCCTTTTGAACCTTCATCTTGGACTCTCCACCTCTAGTGTAATAGAAAATGAAATTCTGGATGTGAGAAAGAATGTGTAGCAGATAAGAGCACTTGCTGCTGTAGAAGACCTCAATTGGGTTCCCTGTACCCACATGACAACTCACAAGCATATGTAATTCCAGTTTCAGGGGCTCTGTCATCTTCATCCTTGGCCACTACACACAAACAGACATGCAAACAAAACACTTGTACACATACAGTAAAAATAAATAAATCTCGATGGGCAGTAGTGGCACATGCCTTTGATCATATCACTCAGAAAGCAGGGGCAGGAGGATCTTTGTGAGTTCAAGACCAGTCTGGTCTACTCAGTGAGTTTCAGGACAGCCTCCAAAGCTACACAGAAACCCTGTCTCCAAAATAAACTTCTAATTTTTTTTCTGTTGTGTAAGTCATTCAGTCTGACCTTTAGTTACAATAGTCCAAACTATTAGGAGAGTTTATTGGAGGAGATGGGTTGTGGGAGCAATAACTGTACAGATAGAATCATGGTGTTACTGCATTAAGAGCAGAAACAAAAAAAAAATCATGAGATAGCCTTCATAAATTTAGACTGGAATGTGTCTAGTGTAGTGGGCATGTACAAAAAGAAACAAACTAGAAGGTAATTCAGTTCAAGGGAATGAGAGAGAGGTTGGCTGGAAATATGAATTTCAGAACTTTCAGAAATGGGTGATGATTTATGGGCCCTAAGGATGAATTTACATGACAGGAATCTAACATTTGATTCTGAGAAGAAATGTCAAGGGACAGAAAGAGGGAATTATGACACAGTGGTGACTTTGAAAGGCCCAAGTCTCAAGGTAAATCCTCAGTTGTAAACCCCTGTAAAATGTTTTTATTAAGTTACATACTTTCAATATGTAATGACACAAAGTATATGTTTCCTTCTAAAAGGGATAGATGCAGGCATAGGAAGAAAAGACCAAAGCAAGACTGAACCCCTGCAAGGCAAACAACCTATAGCTTCATGTCCAGTGTCTAGGGTGTGGGCTAGTACATGGGGTTGGACAGCCCTGCTCATATGCCTTGTCATTTACAGCCCGCACAAAGCCTCTTTTGGGACAGCTCTTCATAGCCCTGGCTTCTGTGACACCGAGTCGTAGGCATCACTCCCAGTTCCACACCCAGGGGCTCCCTGTACACATTACCTGGCCTCATTGGTTTTTTGTTTTTTGCTGTTGTTGGTTTTTTGTTTTGTTTTGTTTTGTTTTGTTTTTCGTGGAACCTGGCCAGCCTCTGTAGTCTTGAGCCATTGCATTCATTAAGTTTGCAAAACTAATGTTATATGGGTGGTGTTAAGTTCTGTTACCAGCTTGAGAAGTAAGCAGGACCCTTTCACTATGGCTGCAATGACCTTTGAGGGCCTTCACATGTGGCTCAAACTAGGGAAACATTTTCCTGGAGAGTCCTTTTCCAGCACAGCATCTCAGAACTCTCTCTCTCTCTCTCTCTCTCTCTCTCTCTCTCTCTCTGTCTGTCTAATGAAAGTTTCTCCAATGGCTTCATGTTTTTATACCCTAAAGACTTCTCTTGGTGGGTCTTCTCCCCAAAAGACCTTTACTATTGTCCCAATGTAAAACATGAGGTTTTTGTTTAAGTCTTTAACCATTATTGCTATGTTCTCTACTCTGTCCACATAATATATGCTCTTTTCCTATGCCAGCTGCTCATTTTTCATATATTTCATATATCTCAAATATTTCATATAATTCATATATTGTTCCTGATTCTCTTGGCTAAACACAAGCAGTAATAACTGTGCTTTGGCCTGTCTTAAGAGTTCCTTAGTTGAATCAGTTAGGATGCTGTAGCGGTGTTTTTCTACTGATGACCAGTAGAGGGCGCTGCGGATAGCCTCGGCCTGTGAGCGGAGAGGAATCCAGACTGTCGGGTGGAGATTATCAATGCAGGCCTGACAGTACCGGGCCATCAGGAACTTCCTGGCGACAAGTTTTGAACATGAGGGGCAAGGAAAGAAAAGGGAAATGTCGTAGAAGAGAAAGACATTGGAAAGGGAAAACGCTGTAGCGACTTCACAGGAAATATTGCAAGCATACTAAAGGCAACAAATTTTGATAGGCGATAGAAGGCAGAAAAAAGGAGGTTCTATCACCTAAAGCTGAATGAGAAGTGCTGGAAATGTAGCTCTCCTGGCGTGCTCGAGGTCCCGAGTTCCAACCTCAGCACCAAATAAAAAGAAATACAACATATAACATAAAAGCTAAATGATGGTGCGCAGGTAACTGCCCACTCTTGAGGACCTTTGTAGCATTTACTGCCTTTAAAACGTTCTGGCTAAAGTTCCCAGCTACCACGTCCACTCTAACGAAGAAACTGAATACAGAGACTAGCAAGCTCCCAGTGTGCCTGGTAATGAAGGCGCACTGCATCAAATGAACATCTTGTTCTCCACATCTTGTTTTCCCTCTTTTCAAAGGACAATTTAGCGCTCAGTTCCCATTTCTCTAGGCTTTGTAAACTACTCATGAGATTCACTCCTTTCTCAAACATTGTCCCACCAGGGGGCGTCCCTAGAATTTTGTAAAGAGTAAAGGTTTTGGTTTCAACTTGGGGGCGGGGGAAATCAAAAGCATAACTCCTAAGAGGGCTTGACCCTCTTAGAGCGAGGAAAGAGCCGCATCTTCTCCTCATCCAAGGCTGGGGGACTCTTCTGACAGAATTTAGTCTCCATAAGAGCTTCCTCCTTCTCACAGCAGAGAAGGAGGTACAGCAGCCTCTCGCTATGTCCCTCCCCTTCACCCGTGCTCCTTAACATACATACATGCATGCATGCATACATACATACATACATACATACATACATATATATATATATATATATATATATAATCTCAAAGGTTCTAGAAAGTCAAGCTGAGCAGTGGAAGGATCTCTTCCTTGGAAAACTCCAACGCTGTCCTGATGCTCACCTTGCCTAGTGAGGACCCCAAGGATGCTGTCAAAGCTAGGGAAAACGTAAGAGAGACTCTAGTAACTTTCCAGAGACCAGATAACAGAAGTTTGGAAGGCACTCCTTGAATCGCTGAGTTGGAGAGTAGTTAACAACCCCCCTACCACACACACACACACACACACACACACCACCTCACTCTTAAAAAAAAAAAAATCATGTGTGTGCTGCCTGCATGTATATATGTGTACTAAGTGTTTTCCTGGTGCCTGCAGAGGCCAGAAAGGGGCATCAGATCCCTTGGAACTGGAATTACAGAAGGTTGTGAGCCATAACGTGCATGCTGGCAACAGAACCCAGATGCTCTGCAAGTGTTCCTTCTTGACCTCTAAAACAGCTCCTCCAGGCTTTCAAGTCCTCAGCACAGCACAGCCTAGCAGAGATCCTGCACCTGCAGCGGGGGCATCAAGAGTAGTGGGTGTTGCTTCTTACACAGCATCAGAGGCTTGTTCCCCAAGTTTCTTTAGGTTCAAAATACTAAATCAAAATAATTCCTGTATGCTAAGGACTTTAAAGATGATCAAACCCTGTCACAGTATCTCATCATGGACTATCTAAGTTGCTATCTAAGTTGACAACGAAAATTAGGGAGTTATATGAGGCAGTTTTTTGCTTCTGCACTCTCTCTCTCTCTCTCTCTCTCTCTCTCTCTCTCTCTCTCTGTGTGTGTGTGTGTGTGTGTGTGTGTGTGTGTGTGTGTGTGTGTAGGGATTTGCTCCTGGAGCTCATTCACCAGGAAAGCTACTCCAACTCCAAGGCTTCTTCTGCCCACACAGACAGCACTAAAAGATGTGGGGGAAGTAAACTGGGACACAAAACTTCACTGGGACGGCCTCTTTCCCAGGGTTTGTTACAAAATGACTGTATACCCCTGCAATGATTTAGTGCTAACACAGACGCATCAGGTGGGGAGGAGCCATATATATATATTCTGACCTACCCACCCAGTATCTTATGAGTAGCTGTTAAATAAATCATGAATTGCAATAAAAGTTGAAACTGTGTAACATTAGAAGGAACACACTTAATACCCCAGAAAGACATGAAGGGCTTCCTGGGAGTTAGAAACTTGCAGGCTGAGGAGTAGGTGTCAATCCTCTCCCTAATATCCTAGCTTGCCAAGCTCCAGGAATTGGGAAGTTCACATAGCTTTCCCAGTGAGCACTCCCCTTTTCAAAGACAGTTGAGGGTAAGAAGGGAGTTTCCCTCTGTTCACTGTGCTACAAAGACTAGTGACTCCTCCGAGGCTTGGGCCTCTGCAGCTCTTTGATATCTAACCAGTGAGATCAAAGTGACCCTTTGGAGCTGAACCAGCTTCGGGCCAAGCTATGTATGTCCTAGGGTCACCAGGCTCAATCCACTTACAGCAAGTTAGTTGCAGGTGCAAAGGATGACAAAACACACCCTTGAGAGGTGGGATAGAGTTTTAAATATTAATCCACAACTAAAAGAGAAAAAAAATCTCTGGTTTAACCCATGTGGGCCCTATTCAGAAAGAGATGCCGCGAACCCGGGAGAGACTCCAAAGGCCTTTGCATACACCAGCTCAAAGATAAACACACAGCCAGCCTTTTTGCCATGAGGCTTTGTGCATTCAGTTTTACTCTTATCAGTGCCAGTGCTTATGGAAAATAATGCAAGGACAGGTGTTTATGAAGCGATAGGAACGTGAGGTTTGGGCCACAGGATGCTGCAGAGACCCCCCACCCCCCAGGTCTAGATAAGATCTGGTAGTGCTGCAGTCCTGAGAAGGTTGGAGCTCATTCCATCTCCCCCCCACCCCACCCCCACCCCCGGCGCCCTCCCAAAGGTAAAGCCCGCGTAGTTGCCTGCCATCTTCATCCCTGCAGCTCCAACTCGACTGCAGAGCAGCATCCCCACCCCGTGCTGTATAGTTGGGAATGGGATCCTCAGTTGCAGTAGAACCAAAACCATGTTATCCCCACTCTTCCAAACTGGACACCTGCTGGTGTTACTGAAAGCTCAGGCTGTGTGACCTAGAGACTATGGAAGACAGCACAAACCTTTCACTTCCGTCTAGCAGGCCGCTAAAGAGGCAAGCAATTTGATAATACCTACAGAAACTGAAATATCGACCTTGGCAGTGAGCTTAATTTTTTTCTCCTCAAAGCTTAGGGCGTGTTTTGCTGTGCCTGATTTTGCTTAACTCTCAAAAACAAAAAGAAAACAAACAAACAAACAAAAAACCTTTTAAGAACGATATCCTTAGGTAAATGGCATTGAAACGGAGAGAGATGAACGACACCACACTTGGTATTTCTTATGACTATCAACAATTATAAAATAACGGAGATAAAGGGAGACAGACCACCAATGCCTTCCTACTAAGACCCCTTTCCTAACACTGGCGGGTCTGGGTCACGCCTTCAGACAAGGTCTGCATTCGGTTCTGCCTGCCCTTCCCATGGTTCACTTGATCCGGCTATTCCCCTCCCTGCACTCTAGACACCTTAGACCAAAGTACTGTCGACGGGGTCTGAGTTCATCTTGAGAGCGCCCCCCAGAGAAGTCCCTGAGAAAGAGAGCGCAGAGCTTGGCTTTCCACTTGTGTTTAGCTACACAAGACACAGAGCACCTGTCTGCTTAAAGTCAGGGTTGCCTGCTCCAAAGCCACGGTGGGGGTGGGGGCTGCTCAAAAATGCCGGCCCAGATGGGAGGCCCAAGGGTGCTCAGGGCCTTCACTACTGAGGTAGGTGGTGAGGAAAGCTAATGCTAGTAGAATCCTTGGCTTTGTGGTGAGGGAGTGGAGAGCACTCTTCAAGGAGAGGGTTGAGATCTTAAAAAAGCAAATAAAACAACTTTCCATGCTATAATTGCTATTAATGGAAAGGAGCCTATGCTGAATTAAGTAGTTCAAAACTGCTTGTTCATTATCTGGAGCTCCCTCACTACAAGGAGGGGAAAGAAAATTTGAAAACAAAACAAAACAAAACAAAACAAAAACCCCAAAATCAAGAAGCCTCCTTGACTGGCCGCCGCCGAAGTGTCTAGGAGGCACCTGCCGTGCCAGGAAGCGCTCCGCCCTCCCGGCTCCTAGCGCGCCAAGGAAGCTCAAACAGTAGACAAGCGAAGCAAAAACAAAAACAAACAACATCGAAAACGTTTAATTTACAAGGAGAAAATCGGAGGTGGTTTCCAAATCCGTGTCATGCAGGGCTTGGCTGGGTGGCCCACTCAGCTGCTGAGGCCGACCTGGTAACAGCAACGAGGCTGACGCCCCCCGGCCCCGCTAGGGAGCACAGCCCACAGCTCCCCCTTGCCAGGCGCCCAAGGACCCTCAAGGCGCGGGGCTCACACTTGAAGCCTGGGAACGCTCAGACAGGAAACCCACTTCCTCCTAAGCAGTTTCTTGCTAGCCGGATGAGAGGCGCCCAATTGAAGCAGAATGATCCTCATCTACTAATATCCAGCGTGGCCACAAAGCGACCGGCCATTTACGCCGCCACTTTAGACAAAGATATTTGGTTATTCCCGGGGAAGCGAGTGCACTTTTGCATGGCTGAGCTCCGGGAGGAGGCGAGCCTCAGCCCAGCCTCCCGCCCGCTGGGCTGCAGGCGTCCAGATATTCGCCTCCTCCCGGACAGCGAGTTCCACCCGGGTTCAGACTCAATTTCTCTCGGCAACCGACCCGCAGCTGCTCATGCGGTTCCCTGCCCAGGCTCTCCCTGAAGCACCCGAAGGGAAAGCAGAGGGAATCTGGGCTGGAGTGCTGGGACTGTGATGTCCTCGGAAGTCAGCACCAGCTACAGAAGCCGGAGTATCCAGGCCATGGGCAAGGGTCAGGGGCACCAGGTTTGTTCGAGATGGGACAACTTCAGTGGTGGACTCTCATGTTAATCCCCGCACCCTGGTCCTCCCAGCTCAGAAGGCGAGCGGTGTTCTTGCCTGGGCCGGCAAAAGGGGTGGAGAAAGGGAGCGGTAGGGTGGGGTGGGCTGGGGGGGGGGCTGGTCCGCTGAGGAGCCAGGAGCTTGGGGGGGGGGTGGCGCGGGGATCGGCGACAGCCTCCCGGAGGCTGTCGTTCCCTTACTCAGCTCCCCCTCCGCCCGCTGGGATTCTCTCGGGTAAGGGGAAAGGGGGCGGGGAGCAGAGGTGTCCCTCTGACGGCGGCAGAAGAGGCAGACAGACTGACAGACACGTAGACCAACAGTGCAGCCCCAGGGTTCATCCCCAGACTCGCACACTCTTTTGGTGGTGACTGGGGCTCAGCGCAGCGCAGCCCGATGTGGTCCGGAGGCGGTGGGAAGGCGCGGGGCTGGGAGGCCGCAGCGGGAGGGAGGAGCAGCCCCAGCAGGCTCAGGTGAAACCCCCGCTCCCTGTACCTCAGCCCCCTCTCCCCAAAGACCAGCCTCTGACCCTGGAACCCCGTCCGAATTGGACCGCGGTTCCACTTTGTAACTCCTCAAGTTGGTTGCAAAGCAGCATTCACCTTCCTTCCTCCTTTCCATCCCTCCTCTTAGGTTACTCTCTACCCCACCTCTGGCCCTCCCGCTCTCGGCTCCCTCCTCCTTTCCCTCCCCCGCCTTTTCCTCGCGCGCCACAGGCACCCCACAAAAATGGGGGTGGGGGTGTCTAAGGGAGGGGGAAAGTAATGCTTTGGCTCTCTCTCTCTCTCTCTCTCTCTCTCTCTCTCTCTCTCTCTCTCTCTCTCTCTCTCTCCCTCCCTCCCTCCTTTCTCTCTTTGAGACCTAAAAATCCTGACAAGTGAAGCTTAAAGGTGTTTACCTTGTCATCAGCATGTAAGCTAATTATCTCGGGCAAGATGTAGGCTTCTATTGTCTTGTTGCTTTAGCGCTTATGCCCCGCCTCTGGTGGCTGCCTAAAACCTGGCGCCGGGCTAAAACAAACGCGAGGCAGCCCCCGAGCCTCCACTCAAGCCAATTAAGGCGGACTCGGTCCACTCCGTTACGTGTACATCCAACAAGATCGGCGTTAAGGTAACACCAGAATATTTGGCAAAGGGAGAAAAAAAAAAGTAGCAAGGCTTCGCCTTCCCCCTCTCCTTTTTTTTTTTTTTTTTTCCTCCTCTTCCTTCCTCCTCCAGCCGACGCCGAATCATGTCGATGAGTCCAAAGCACACGACTCCGTTCTCAGTGTCTGACATCTTGAGTCCCCTGGAGGAAAGCTACAAGAAAGTGGGCATGGAAGGCGGCGGCCTCGGGGCTCCGCTAGCAGCATACAGACAGGGCCAGGCGGCCCCGCCGGCCACCGCCATGCAGCAGCACGCCGTGGGGCACCACGGCGCCGTCACCGCCGCCTACCACATGACGGCGGCGGGGGTGCCCCAGCTCTCGCACTCCGCTGTGGGGGGCTACTGCAACGGCAACCTGGGCAACATGAGCGAGCTGCCGCCTTACCAGGACACCATGCGGAACAGCGCTTCGGGCCCCGGATGGTACGGCGCCAACCCAGACCCGCGCTTCCCCGCCAGTAAGTGAGGCCGCCCCGCCGCGGGGCCGCGGGCTGAGCACAGGAGGCGCGGTCAGTGCAGCCCGCGAGGTGCGGGGCTCGCCCGTTATGTTAGGCTTTGGGGTGGGCAGCCAGGCAGCACCGTCTAGGAGTGGGGTGCGGGAGCAGGACCTTCTTCCCCATGCTGGGCTAGGATTTCAAAAGAGGCACTTAGCAGGGCCGGGGTCCTGCGGATAGGGACAGGTGCTAGCACCCAGCAACCGCAGGCGCCAACTATTGACTTGACCCAGAAGACTTCAGGGTTCTCAAGGGGGGCCCACCCTGAGCTGAGGGCTTGGGCCAGCAGAGTTGGAAGAAGCCAGGCCGGGTCAGGAGAGAGGCCGCCCTGCTGGGACGCATCCCAGCGCCCAGCCCTGCTGCCTAGCTTTCTAGAAGTCTCTAGGCGGGTTGAGAGGGCAGCTCTGGAGCCGGCTCTAAATGGGCCGAGCAGGTGTCCTCACCTAGAGCTCAAGAGAGAGAAAGCAAAAGGCCAAGCGCTGGGAAGCTGGGGCTTTCAAAATTGAAAACTCCCTTTTGGTAACCCCCCTGAAATTGGGGTCTGCCGTCGGATCCCAGCTCTCTGCACCCCTGGGCTTCCCACCTAGCTCACACACCCTTTTCCCTCACTGTACATTCTGGTTCTAAAGAGACCCTGACACCGATGAAGAGTAGCTAGGCTTGAAACCCTTAAGCTCTTCGACAGCACGGCCCGGGCAAGTTACTAGTCACTCCCGGGATAGCTGGGCCTCTGTCGGGAAGGAGCGCTAGGCAGCCTAGGTGAGGAGGATGCCGTCGAAGGTTGGGGCCAGCGGACCAAGGGCAAGGAAAGCAAGTTTGGCTCATCCCCGGTCCCGGTCCCGGCCCCGGCCCCAGCCAACGCTGTGCGTTTGTCGCTTTCAGTCTCCCGCTTCATGGGCCCGGCGAGCGGCATGAATATGAGCAGCATGGGCGGCCTGGGCTCGCTGGGGGACGTGAGCAAGAACATGGCTCCGCTGCCTAGTGCGCCCCGCCGGAAGCGCCGGGTGCTCTTCTCCCAGGCGCAGGTGTACGAGCTGGAACGGCGCTTCAAGCAGCAGAAGTACCTGTCGGCGCCGGAGCGTGAGCACCTGGCCAGCATGATCCACCTGACACCCACGCAGGTCAAGATCTGGTTCCAGAACCATCGCTACAAGATGAAGCGCCAGGCCAAGGACAAGGCGGCGCAGCAGCAACTTCAGCAGGACAGCGGCGGCGGCGGCGGAGGTGGCGGGGGAGCGGGATGCCCACAGCAGCAGCAAGCTCAGCAGCAGTCACCGCGCCGGGTGGCCGTGCCGGTCCTAGTGAAAGACGGCAAACCCTGCCAGGCGGGCGCCCCTGCGCCGGGCACCGCCAGCCTGCAAGGCCACGCGCAGCAGCAAGCTCAGCAGCAGGCACAGGCGGCTCAGGCGGCTGCCGCGGCCATCTCGGTAGGCAGCGGTGGCGCCGGTCTAGGAGCACACCCAGGCCACCAGCCGGGCAGCGCTGGCCAGTCCCCGGACCTGGCGCACCACGCAGCCAGCCCCGCAGCACTGCAGGGCCAAGTCTCCAGCTTATCCCACCTGAACTCCTCCGGCTCGGACTATGGTGCCATGTCCTGCTCTACCTTGCTTTATGGTCGGACCTGGTGAGATGAGACGTGGGACCTGCAGAGCCTCACCACTTCGTCTCTGCCCGCCATAAAGACCACCACTCGCCCGCTGCTCTACGCGCTTCGACTTTTCTTAAGAACCTGTTTGTGTTTAGACCAAGGAAAAGTACGCAAAGACCAAACTGGACGCCTTCTTCTACTTCTCCTTCTTCTCCTTCTCCTTCTTTCTTCTCCTTCTTCTCTTTCTCCTCGACACCCTTTTCCCTTCATCCTCCCTTCTTCCTTTTCTCTTTCCTATCTAAAACTTGTGGATTATTTTTAACATAAAAAGAAAATAGAAACAGCCAAGCAAATCCGGCCCCTTATGGATTCTTTAAGCAGAGAACAAACACAGGGTATCTTTCTGGTGGTTCAAATGGGTTCCCCGGCTTGGGCATGGCATAGTTTTGGAATCTGCTCTTCAGGCACCATGGCCCCGGACTCTAAAGACGGAAAACTTCCCTCTGGACGTACTCTACCAGCAAAGTGGGCTTGCTTGTAAATATCAGGATTTCTCTCTCTCTCTCTCTCTCTCTCTCTCTCTCTCTCTCTCTCTCTCTCTCTCTCTGTCTGTCTCTCTCTGTCTCTCTCCCCCCCCTTTTTTTTTCCTCCAGAAGGAGGACAGGGGCTGGGAAGGGGAAAGATTCACTACACAACCCACTCGTACCTGACACAAAGGAAGTGCCCCTTCCCTCGCGCCCTCTGGCCCTATAGGTTCAGTCCAGGCTGGCCCCTCAGAAATTGTTTTAGGTTTGATGTGAACATGTAGCTGTAAAATGCTGTCAAAAGTTGGACAAAATGCCTAGTTTTTAGTAATCTGTACATTCTGTTGTAAAAAGAACCCCAGCCCCGGTCCCCGGCCCCTCACTTTTTTAAGGGCATCGACAAACCTGTGTATATTATTTGGCAGTTTGGTACTTGCAGCATCAGTCTTCTTCTTTTCTTTTTTCTTTTTTCTTTCTTTTTTTTTTCTGTTGTAACTTATGTAGATATTTGGCTTAAATATAGTTCCTAAGAAGCTTCTAATAAATTATACGAATTAAAAGATGTTTTTTCTGATTAAAACCCTTTCTTTTTGTTTGGTTATGATTTGGCTTTAAATGGATTGGGGAAGGGGTTAGGGGCTCATCATTAAGCCTGATGGGATCCAAATTATTGGGTCTGAGCTTGGGGATTCTGGTTCTAACCCAGGTAAGGAAGCCAGTTCCAGAGTTTCTGTCCCACAAAAGAGGGGATTTTGTTCAGCGTTAAACTTTAATGGAATAAAATCTTGAGCAGTCTTGGGGACTATTTGATAGTGAGGATGGAAAGTAAACTACTTCTCTAGAAGGGGAGGTAAAGGAAGAAAATGGGACAAAAGCAATGGACATTTTATTTTTCTTTTTAAAGAGCCAACCTTCTGTTTTTAGGAGCCTCAAAAGCTGGCCTTACACATCCAACCCCATGTTTGAAGCCGTGGACCAGGCCAGCCATTTGAAATAACTCAGGAGGACCTATCTTTCTAGTGAAACCATTGCCTTTGTATATATGAATGCCAAATCTATATTCTTAGTTCCCACTCAGCCAGCCTCATCACACTTAGAATCTGTGTGGTGACTGTGTGGTGAAGTGGTTCTAACACTCCAAAATGAGTTTCCTCTCTGCTCAGGGATCATCAGCTGCCCCCTCCCATCCTAGAACTCCCCATGGCTTCTAGTGGCTGCTCTGTCTTATTTCAGCGTGGACTTGGAGCAAGCTTTGGGGTGTAGTTTCACTCTTTATCCCAGAACTTTCAGTTCTGGGGTGCTAAATCTTTGCAGCAATGAAGCCTCCCACTCCCAACTTTCTATCATCCCCAAAACAAAACCAAAATAATCTTAACCCCCTCTCTGATCGTTTTTTATCTCCATTATTAGATATGTATGCTAGGGAAAATACTAAGGTTGTAAGGGGTAGTGGTAAAAGAATAATTATGGACGGAGACAGCTCCTTGGATGAACTGTTTTTATGAGTTACCCCTGGCAAACCAATGCAGACAAGGCAGCCTGTGGGTTCAGATAGACAGCCCTATCATCCCTGGATGCACTCTGTGCATGCAAGGGTTTGTTGTGGTGATTCATTGACTTTTGGCAAGTGTTGTGTTCATTTTTCACTCAGATGTTCAACTATTTTTTTCTTTCATGCATCCCTTCTTCCCTCCTTCCCTCCCCTTCTCTCTGGCATATCCTTGAACAACTTTTCCTGGTTCTGCACTGCATCCCTTCCCCCAGGGTCTTGTTTTTGAAAACAATAAGAATTCAGCAGTCTTCCACTGATGTCTAGGGGATTTCTACCCTATAGTGCCTTAGGAGGGGAAGCTAGGAGTAGTTTTCTTCCTCGGAAAACTAATCCTGGCTACTGGGATATGGCTTTTTAAGTCTTGAAACTGCTCTGATATTCTGAAAGAATGGTCGGTTGTCTGCTGAGAGTTTACACTGGTGGCTAGGAGGTGTGGGGATGGTACTCTCAGCAGACCTCATATTTTGGAAAATCAAAACCAGGAAAGTTTAATTATTTCTGTTGGGATAGCTATCTGAGATTTTGGAACAAGGACTGCAGGCTGTGGCTATGGGGGAAGCAGGTGTTAGCAGCTGCTGTTCAGCTCCTAAGTAGGGAGTGAGTTTAACTCAACCAGTCCCACTGGGCACTACAGGCCCAGGCAGAGCCTAGCCAGGGTCTGTAGACACCATATTGCCCTGCCTTCCTGCATTCTAGCAAAGTTCACAACTGCAGTACTCCCTGTCTTATCTTCCTTATGTAGTTGGAAACACTAACAAATACATTCTTCTCCAGAAGGCTTAGTTAGAAGTTTGTTTATTTGTCTCTGGAATAGATGAATCCTGAGGGGCCTTGGGGATGAGACCCAACAAACAGGGCTTGGGTCCTTTCTTATCACTCTGATTCCTCCAGCTGCTGCCTAGAGGACCTGTGGCAGCTTCTGAAGCAAACTTGGGATGTAGACTGAGGCTCTCTCTATAGTAAACTAGTTCAAAGTGAGAGCTCCCCACAGCTTGGGAACATCCTCCTCCTATACAACCTGCTACAGGTCAGCATCTGGAAGGGACACTTGCTTATTCCAATAACTCAGGCTCAAGTTGGTTCTGACCTCCTAGGAGAAGAAATAAGTACTCCGGAGATAACCTTGGCACTGAGATGTTACAAGAGGGAAAAACATCCCCAGTGAGCCTATGGAACAAATGCCCTAGAAACTGTCCCCTGATAAGTACCCCACCCAACCTCAGACCTCGATGGTTCAAGCCGTGGGGGGATTTTGCAGACTTGTATCCTCCTCTTTGCTCCTCTCCCCCACCCCACCCCAACCCCGCCACACCATGTAAACATGAGGACTTTCTCGAGAGCCCTGGAGAGCCGGCTCTAGTGGCCTCGGGGCCTGAAACCCCAGGCTTGGCTTGTTTGATGTTTAGCATCCCAAAGCGGCTCCCCACCCCCGCCCCAGCCTGGGAACCCCAAGCAGTGGGGCCGAGGGGAAGAAAAAGCAGTTCTCTCAGCTGGCGGGGCGGTGGACTGGGCTGGGCTCAGAGAAGAGGTGAAAACAACAGCACCGAGATGCTCTGAGCAGGGAAAGAAGGGATTCTGAGATGCTGTGGCCACCCATAAGGACACAGCTGGGGTCCTCAAGGCCAGAGAGAAAGAAATATCCCAGCTTGTGGGCACACACCGGAAATAGGGGTAGCCTGGTGGAAATAGCAAGAGCAAGATAAGCTGGGTCCGGTCCAGTTAGAGAGCCTTCAGGCGATCAGGGCCTTGAGGAGATAGCGCTTTGAGTCACTGCTCAGAATTTGGCTTTTCATAGGGAAGGACTTGTTTAGGAGTCTTCCAAGAGATTTAAAATGCTTCCAAGTCTGGACCTGGGAGCTCCAGTGATGATGCGTGGATGTAGCTTCATAGTCATTGATTTTGAAAGCCCAGGAAGATTCACAGACTTAAAAAGGCCACACAACCTTCGAGCTGCCTGGAGTCTGGGCGGCGGTGAGTACCGCGGAGCTGTTGCAAGGAATGGGTCTCTTCTCAGGCGATCCCAGATAAGAGAAAATGAGAGAATGGTTTCCTGACTTCCAACTCATTAGGGAACAGGTAAGGTCAATGCTTTCTCTATTATGTCTTTATCTTAAAAGCAGGTCAATTTAAGACAAGGGAAGGGGGAAAAATCCACAGCGAGAATCGTGCTGATATAGGCTGACCCCTTTCCCGAGCTTAAATAAGCGAGACAGTCTTTCATTTCTATAAACAAGGAAGTTGGGGTACCCTGCCTTGAATCTGGCCATAGCTTCACCACCTCCTCCCCATCCCTCCCTAGTTATTAGTGTGAAGCAGGGCGAACAGACGATTTTATTAGTGGGGAACAGGAAGCCTGTTGGGAAAATGTGAATCTGAAATAACATGATTCTTTCACAGTTTGCTAGCTTGTTTCGAAAAAAGGAGTAGCCTAAGGGTATTGGGGAAAATGAGAATGTTTTCTTGTTCAGCCTGTTCGGAGATGCCTGAAATCACCTTCATCCAGTCCTCCCTACCTTACTGCCTAGTGTGAGCTGCACTATTTGTATGTGTTCCTGGGGTTTCTGCTCACCTTCGGTGGGACCCAGTTCGGAAACCTACCTCAACAAAAAGTTTTCTGGTGTTCCTTCAAATGAGTGGCTTTTGGAAGGTGTGGCTTCGCCCCAGCCACCCTCTTGATGTCTCAAGAAATTGTTATGCCTGTTATTGAAGGGGTGAGTCAAGGATTGCATGAATCCCCACCTCACCCCACCCCACATATTTGCATTTTTGAACTTTCTTTAATGGTGTCTTAAAGGAGGAAGAGCTGGCCCAGTGAGATAGCACAGCTTTTGCCTCATCTGAAACCACAGTTAAAGTGTCTGTATTTCTTTTCAATAGTGACCTAATGCCAACTTAGCAGGTATCTAGGTTCACCCTTGATTGTCTGTTCCCTCTTATTTGATACATTTCCATTTTATTTCTGCTTCCTAGACATTTATTCCCTTCACTGTTAAGACTTCTTGGGTCATTTTGTATAAGATTTCAGTACATTTTCCTTGTTTAATTTCTTTCAGCAGTTGGAAGTAGCTGGTTCAAGCCTGAAAGCTACATAAAAACATAACATAAACACATATGTTGTCAATGCCAGGATTTAGTGAGTTTTTCCCCCTCCAATAGAAGGAGCCATATCTGTTTCCACCTACTCTGTAAGTACAGATATGTGTATAGATGTTTATGTATGTATACTTAGATATATACACATATATCTTCCATACATGTATTGATTTTATATACCTTTTCAAAAGATTTTCTGAAAGAAATTTCAACTATAGAACTGGATGTTACAGAATATATTAGTTATATTGAAGAAAGTTGAATGTATCTGTTACCTCAATTAAGAAATCAAATTAAATTGAGTTTCCCTTAAAGATAAATACAAAAGTCCTTAGTTTTTTCCCATTTTAAGTTACAGTGTTTATTTCTTGTAATGTGAAACTCTAGAAGCTTATTACTTGGAGAGGCATCACCTTTTGTTATCAAGGTGCCTGAGATCTATCTATGTACAAGACACCTTGTGGCAATCTACAATAGAAGTTGTACTCTCTTACTGTATGTCACTCATAGGCAAGTTGATAAGGAAACTACCAACAAGCTAACAAAACTAAGAAGAGATGGAAAGGAAACATTCCTGTTCTTTATTAATATCAAATGGCCTCTCTATGCTGGCCTTTCCATAGTAGTGGAAATAAGAGAGTCTGCCTGCATGCTGTTGGCAAACTGCCCTACCCTTGCCTCCCTCACTCTAAGAAATCTTGTCTTTGATAGCTAACTCCCTGTTATTAGTAGCAGAATTGTTGGTGTCGTGTTAAACGTTGTATTTCTAGGACTTCAGGTGATTGCTGTTGAAATTCATCTCCAAAGTATAAGAGATTATCCCACATATAATGAAAAGCAATCCTTGGATGCCCTTCCCCTGCAACTTACTGTTCTGAGATGATTCTGTAGGAAATCATCCAGAAATACCTTCCATTTCCACCTCCCAAAGATGTTGCTTGAGGTTTCCAAAGTGCTAAAGAAGCAGGTTTATTTGGTCTGTATGCTACTGATTTGCCCAGTCTCTGCATACCCTGTGCCTGTCGAAAGTGTAACCCTGAGCATTGCCTTAATGATCCAAGGGAGGTTCCTTTGAGCTGGTTGCTTCTTAGGCCCTAATTCAGGACACCCAGATGATATTTACTGAACAGACTATCCTGCCTAACCCAGAAAGTTAAAGTTCCATTGATGTTTCTGTAAGAACTATGTTTCTCAACAGGCTTACAGAGGCAGGCTACTTCAGGGGATTAATTGTTTCCCCAGACCTGGCCACTCTTAGGTGCCTCAAGGTCTGCAGGCCTGTGTGGGGAATACAGGAGGTGGGCCAGCCAAAGACTAGCAGCTTATTTTGTCCCATGACTGACTTTGTGCCTGCCTAACAATTGCAACCCAAAATCAAAAGCATCCACAGATCCCTATCTCTGGACAGCCAGCCAGAAGTTGGGGCTAGTTAGCACTACCATCAACCTACAGCATTACTTGACCATTTGCTGTTCCCTGACTGCAATTCGGAGGCTAGGATGGGTGCAGTCAATTTTGAAAGTGCTGTATTATGTCATACCCACATTTGACAGAACAGGTAAAGCTTGGGTCTTCCTGGACAACCATAAAATCTATCTGAAACTAAATGGAAAAATCTGCTGGAAACTCTTAACAAGAAGCAGCTCATTCCTCCATTGCCTATGATGGGGATAAAGAGAAGACACTGAGTTTTGTGGTGGTATACAAACACCTTAGCAGTAACCTTTCAGGAGGAGCCCTTTCTAACAACTGCAATGCTGCAGCAACACAAAATTAGTTGTTTAAGAAAACATCTTGCCGTGGCTTATGACTCAGATTCTATCGGTTGTGGACTCTGAAAGTTGGGAGCTTATTAGTGTGTGCTTGTCTTTGCTTTCTGGGGAAGCAGAAGAAGAGTTGGACTGGAAAAAAGGAAAACAGAGTGGTAAAACACCTGTGCCTGATGAAAGTATGGGCTTCTTTCCTTAGTTGTGACATCTGAGAGGTTGCTAAGTAAGGCATATGTGGTTTAAGGGTTAATGATGGTGAGGCTGGTCTGGAGATGCCTGGGAGGTGCTGTGTGTATGGTGTATGAGCTTTGGACCATCACACAATGGTTATGTAATTATCTGGCTGAAACATGTTCAAATGGCAAGAAGTTGCAAAACAGATAGGTCTTCCTGAGAAAAGAGGGCGCTGGTTACAGAGGCCTGCAGCCATCATCCTTTCTTCAATACATTTTAAACAAGAGGGTCTAGTGAGTGATTCTGATTCAATACACATAATCAGTTTGCAAGTCTTATTTCCATTTGAAAACAGGGCCATTTACAATCATAAGAGCCGGACACGCTGAAAGATACTGAGTGCATTAAGAGCAGATGATGGGTGACAGAATCTGTAGGCAAGCACTAAATATTTTCTTCTAGCCTCAGACCTGTACATCTTGTGTGTCTTTAGTCCCAGTGTAACATGAACGGAATATTCCTGTTGGATATATAACTTGTTTGCTTAAAAACGGGCACCCTCTGATCAGGAAAGGGAAAATGGCTAAAAAGAAGCCATGTTAATTGTGTTACTCTAAATTGCTTACTAGTCATATTTTTAAAGAGTGTTGCCTAGAAGTCCATGATCTTGAGCCATGCAGCCCTGTACTTTGTGAAGGATACTAACTATAACCTGAGGCTTAGGGCAGAAGTGCAGAGCCTGGAAGAAAGCACAGAGACTACTCTTGCAATTCCACAGCTCAAGACGTGGGGGCCCTCTGCGCCCTGGTGGCTCCAAATTGGTTGTCAGGGGTCTCAATGAAAAGTAAGGAGCCTTTTCATTGAGCCTCTTGAAATCTCCGGGCTGTTTTATGGTCTCTCGTTCAAAACCAAGACAAGCAGCTGCCTGCAGCCTCCGACTTCCTGCCGGCACCCTCCCAAACCCATTCCTCTCTCTCTCTCTCTTCTTCTTCTTCTTCTTCTCTCTCTCTCTCTCTCTCTCTCTCTCTCTCTCTCTCTCTCTCCCTCCCTCCCTCCCTCCCTCCCTCCCTCCCTTCCTCTCTCTCTCTCTCTCTCTCTCTCTCTATCTCTCTCTCTCTCTCTCTCCAGCTCCCATTCGAGGCCACAGCTGCTGCACCTAGCCCCACTTCCCTGACTTCAGCTTACATTGCCCATCACCCTGCTCAACCCCAGCAGGTGACTCTCTATCAGGTTGTGAATTTCCAGAAGGAATGATTTTTTTTTTGTTGCTCCTTGCTCGTAGCCTAGCCTGCCTGCTGACTCCACCTTAAACCCTCCTGAAAACTACACACACTCCCCTGTCATGCTCAAGAGTAGAAACTCCAATGAATTCTGAACCCCAGAGCATATAAATATTAGTTTGTTGGGTCAGGATACTGATGCAAGAGTTTAACCTAAAAGGATCAAACAACAACACTTGAACAAAACCCAAACCAGGGGGCTCTAGAGATGGCTCAGATGTTGAGAGCACTGGCTGCTCTTCCAGAGGACCCAGGTTTAATTCCCAGCACCCAAATAACTGTCTACCATTCCAGTTTCAGGGCATCTAACACCCTCACACAGACATAGATACAGGCAAAAATACCAGTGCACTTAAGATAAAAATAAATAAGCCATTTAAAACTAAGGGGGGAAAAAGAGCAAAGAGAAGAAAACCCAAAGCAAGTCACAGCTGTTTGATGGGGGCAGGGAAGAAAAAGATAGGTCAGTCAGTGGCTTCTCACTCACCCAGACCAAACTTCCCAGTTGATTGAAACTCTAATAACGGAGTGTGTCTCTTGTGTCTGTTCTTTTCTTTTCTTTTTTTTTTTTTTATCTCAAATGGGCAATAATGTGTCATACTTAGATTGGTGTCTCCTAAGCAAATGTAGTTTTAGAATTCTTTGTAAGATGTTTCTTCTCTGGGAAGATCTCTGGAGAACCAACAGACAAATCAGGGATGGGGGGGATTTCTGCTTCCAGTTTTTCTCAAAATTTCTACAAAACTATCTTAAAATCAAAACCAAAAACTATCCCAGCATTGTGTCTTTAACAGGCACCAAAATTTAAGGACCACAAGGCTCTAAAGACAGCATCCTCACACCTTCTCCATCCTCCCCAAAGTTTTCTCTCTAGCACAAATCCCCTAGATAAGCTACAGTCCTCTAGGGGAACAGTCTACCTTGGGAAGAAGGGTGGGCTAGAAGAAAAGCCTATTCAGCAGGAAGGGTTCAGACTCCCCAGTTCTACAAACTGGGGACTGGAATCCTACAACTGAAAGGAGGGTGAAGCTGGGGTCAGGAAAACCCGGGATAGGCTGGAAAGTGGGCTTGGCTGAGAGGGACTTAGGAATGTGGTAACCTACAGAACCAGGGAGACTCTCAGGGCAGGAAGCTTCAGCTCCCAGACACCTTCACAAGGTTGTGCAAACAACTGTGACTCCAGAAGTGGAGACTGATTTGTGCTTATCCCTTCATATCCTCTGGGGCCCAGGGTACTAGGATCAGGATTTCTAGGCCAAGTCTTTAGACATAGAGCCCAAGAGAGGAAACCTTGGCCTGCCTTCCCCAGGAGGCCTCCTTGGTTGCCTTCGGTTAAGTTCCAAGGACCACCTGCAGGCACATCTTAATTCTTGTATTCATAGCCTGACTTTGTCATCAGTTTGTTTGTTCCCGCATCCTCCCCTTATTTTCCATTTCTCCATTTCAATGCCTGTTGTATTTGCTTTCTTATCCAATTCCAAATTCAGAGCTGCAGTCTTATTTTGTAGGCAATTCAGTGTCATTTTCTTAATGCAAGTACTAAAACGAAAAGCAGCTAAAGTAGATGGGCTAAACCGTAAAGAATAAAAGCCGACAAGGTCTACATGGGAGGAGGCCATTTGGGGAGTAAGAAGACCCAAAGAATGACCAAGGTCTGCCTGACAGGGAATATGCAAGAAGCATGACAGAAGTAAAGAGCATACTGTCTAAAGAAACTCAATTCATACCAGTAGCGGGGGAGGGGGAGGGGGAGGGAGGAAAACAGCTCCCGCATCTTGCTGTGTCAGCACAGTCCCCCAAGTGGATGGGTAGCATACCTATCTGGAATGGTCTTGGAGGGAAGAGGCAATCCTAGAAGATACTGCCAGACTCACGAATGGAAACAACCATGCCAGGACAAATTAAAGAGCCCCTGGTTTCAGTTCTAAGCCCATCCTCTCTAGTCCATCTTGCTATTCCCAGCTGGCAACTCTGGGCTTTGTGCCCCGAGGAAGTACAAATTCGGGGATGACTTGGAAGCAAAAGATACCGTTATGGGAAGAGGAAATAACAAAAACAAAAAAATTTAAGCTAAAAAAAAAAATGAAAGAAAATAAAATGGCTTCTGGAAACTTCTGTGTAAGCAGATAAAACTTTTCCTTGGAGACGTACGGTCCACGTTCCACTGCACCCCTCCCAAACTGGGAGACAAGCTTTGGAACTGACCAGAACCGCTTTAGTCCCCGGCAAGCTCGGTTTAGAGGAGAAAGAGCGACCCAGATGCCTAGGAACTGGGTGGGAAGACTCGGCTGGATGTAGGGCAGGATCCCAGCTCATAGCCCTCACTTTGGAGTCCTTAGCTTCCCAGGATGGAAGTCTTCGATCCTCTGGGGCTGTGTTTTGGCAAAGGCCGCCCCTCTTTAAAATGAAACAAACAAAACAACTAACCAACCACCACCAACAGAAACAACTGGCTAGGGCAGCAGGCTCCGAGGGACTCACAAGCCTCGGAGCCCAGAGATTGCTCAGGCCTACTGGAGGGGCTCCTCCAGCGACAAGGAAGTCCCCACCCCGCTTTCGGCTGCCTTAGGGGGCATCTTTGCAGCGCCGGGGCACCCGGACTCTTTCTATTTTAAGGGTCACACACGCTGTGAAGTATTTTAGCTGCATCACAACCTTTTAAATACCCCAGCATGACACTGCCTGCCTGAATAAGGGCCTCATTTGGGTGGTGACCGGCCGAAGTGCTCATTTGAGACGCTTGGGCGGCTGTGAAGCACCAGCTCGCTCTGCACCGGCGGGGCCAGCAGGGTGAGGTCTCCCGTAGGGACCGCGGCGCTGCGGCCCGGGCTGGGAAGGAGGGAGGCGATCCATGCTGAGGGCCGTCGGTGCCCTCCGCTCAGTTCCAGTGGCCAGAGGTCGTGCGCATCGGGAGCGCCGGCCGGGGTGGCTCCGCCGTTGGGCTTTTCGTGGAAGAAATGGGCTCCGCGTGAACTTAGCCCGGCCGAGCTGAGGACTGAGTCCTTTCTCAACTCGCGGCTCGCCTATACCTCCCCAGTTCTTATTCTCTGATCATTTTAGGGGCAAAGATTTCCATCTTTAGGATGAATTTGTTTTATATTTTCTAAATTCAGAAACTGTTTTAAAGTCTCTCTCTCTCTCTCTCTCTCTCTCTCTCTCTCTCTGTGTGTGTGTGTGTGTGTGTGTGTGTGTGTGTGTTTACTTTTTTTTTCTAGCGTTTAAATGAATGCGAAGCCACGGATAGAATTCTGTCACTCATTTGGAGTTAGCGTCTCCCGATATTTCACACGGAAAACAAAACTTGGTCCTCTCTTATTTGTAGTTGTCCTTAACCTCTGCAGCAACTGCTGTAGATGCGGCTCTGTCCATTCTCTAATAGATTTTACCAGGGACGGGTGACAGAGAACTGATTTCTTTTCTATTAGGGTTTAGCACATCTTTGTTGAAGGCCTGTAGAACGACCAGGGATTAGATTTGCATCTCTTAGACGCCCTGTGTGGTCTTTGTGCGAAGCTTGTAACTGTTAAAAATGACTTGTTAGGAAGCGTGTGGGCTCTCAGAGCTTTCCTTTTGACAGAAGGATTGAGAAATTCAGATTGGCCCTGTAGGATTTAGCCTGCAGATTCCACCTGAACCCTAAGCAATTAGACCCTAATCTCACGGCAATCATATTTGAGTTAGGATTTGTTGCACTTTGTTTACTTCAATTAAAAGCAGTGGAATAATTTTTTTTTCAGCTTTTAAAGTGAAATCTTCAGGAATAAAACCCCAGGACTTCTTAAAAACGGTTTTGGTGGTGATGGGGATTTTCTTGTGAGCTCTTTTTCCTGGCCCTCTTGCCCGTCCCCTCCCCCATTTAAATTATTCTTCTCCTGTCGCTCCGCGATCATCTTCCTGGGGGTTGAATTCGGGTCGCGACGGGTTGTATCGAGAGGCTCCCAGCAGAGAGAGGTGCCCTTGCCCGGAGAGCTCGGGAGGTGGGGTGGTGGCGGTGATAATTCCTCGCTAGGGCGCTTACACCGGTCTCCACGTGGCGCTTCCCCGCCGGTGCGCGCCCAAAGGCTGCTAAGTGCATAGTCTCTGGCCTGTAGGCACCCACCCGGCGTCTGTCCTCTCGCGATGAATCAGGGCAAGGTAGCACCGACGGGGTTCCCGATGTTGGGACCCTGGAGGGATGCTGTCATCTGGCTCGCCCCGCTAGCCGCCCTCCCTATCCCGCCCCAAGGTGGTAACATCCTCTCTTGCCGGGTTTGGTCTTAGTGTCGGAACTAAGGCCCTGTTGCGCAGAGTTGGTCAGCATAGGGAGACGCACAGTGATCTTCTCTTGGCCAGATCCTCTTCTGCGCTGGCTTCTGCCCTGGGTCTTCCTAAAGCCAATGACCCTCCAGCACTGAGTACTATCGGGGCGGGAGGGGGGAGGCGGTTCTCAATTCCGATCGAGGCCCAAAGCCAGGCCTGTCTGGGTGATAACTCCACTAGGCTGAGGGGGGGCTGGTCACTCAACTCTTCCGAATCTCGGCCATTTAGTCCTTAGGCAACTCCAAGGAGTAGCCGGTAGATACTGTCAAGTTAGCAGAAACCAGTATCTGTGGCGAGTTTATTACCTTCATCGTTTAATCAAGTAGACTTCCACTCTAATCAGTTTAGAGCGTTTCTTCATTTGAGAGAAAGCAAGGACTCGGAGTTACTGCTTCTTCTGTTTTGATTCATGAGTTATCGCTTTTCGTTCGTTTGATTTCCTTTCCCAAAGTACCTTTCCAACTAATACAGAACCTAAACACGAGGACTTCTCACAAGGAGGGCTAATTATTTTTTATCTGAAAGAGAACCCTGGCACTTTGAAAGCCACGCCCTAACTTTTAAATGGTTCTTTTATGATCACTTGCCCCAGAGTGAATATTTTAATTTTTCATTATTTTTGAGTCCATCAGAACGAAGCAAGACAGCCCGCAAGCTGTCTTAGATTGTGACTGAAATTCTTTAAATGGGGAGAAACTGTTTTGCTGATATTAAGTATTAAATGCTAAGTCTGGAGCGGTAGTTTAAGAAATGCTTTTTCAAGTATGCATAACATAGGGTGTGTCTTTAGGATAATTGTTATTCCTGGTTACTATGAACGTCATTAAGAATTTTTCAGCCTCCATAAAAGACAATTCAGAAAATTTCTTTTATGAGCTTGGATGTGGAGTCAGAACACAGTTTGGGGGAAGAGAGGAGAAGACATGGCAGTAGTAATAATCTCTTTGAGACCTACCAAGGGAAGTCTTTATGGACTGCTTCAAACCCATTCTGTGTGTAGTTTAGTGCACCCTTTCATTTGTGAATAGGATCTGTATCAAAAACCCTAGTGTGACCATGACAATTGGGTAATCACACACAAGGCATCTTTGCTAATGGAGAGATTCTGTAAATATGTTTCTAGTGAATGCAGAGATAACAGTCACAGTGAAAGGGTCAGGTGCCACAAATCATAGATGGCTCTGCCAAGGGTTGCCAGCCATCTGAGGTTTGGAAGGACATTAACTGCCTCTGCATTCTCAGAGTGCTCTCCTCCGTTTGTGATTTCGCTTACTTGACCCTACTTCTGTTATTAAAAAGCTGGCAGGCACAATCAAGGGCAAGCAGGTTGGCTACCTACCCTTCTGGCAGCTCTCCAATAGTCCCATTTAGCTGCCAGGAGACAGAAAGAGGAGTGAATCACTCCTGTCACCCTGAAGTAGCATCTAGAACGTACTAGGAAACTTCAGTGTGGTTTGTAGGTTCACCATTGCCCCTGCATCTGCATTTTACACCCCAAATTTCGAACAGATCCCTGGGAAAATTCTTGGAAGGAGCCGGAGGGGAATAGACAAGAAGTGACCTAGATAAAGAAATCCTCAAGCAGTTCCTTGGGAGAGTAAGTTGTGTGCTACTAGACAGCCCCAGTTTTGAAAAGTACCGCAAAGGTAGGGTTCTCATTACCGATAGTGGCAAAACCTAGGAATTCCCCTCGTTAGAGAAAATTAAGTGCTGTTTATGAAATTTGGTGAGGTTCTAGTTCATGTCAGTTGAACAAATTTCTAACTTGTATAAGTTGCTTTAATCAAGTTTCCCCCCTATTAAATCCCTTAGAGATTAGGTATCGAATTTACAGAGAAATGTGAAACTGGAATAATATCAATGGTTTTTTTCCTTCTTCAGGTTGAAACAAGCTGCTTTTTGGCACACCAGGGTTATTGTAAAATCAAAGTACATTTCTCTCAAATATCAGTTCTGTATGTGAGGCTACTACTACATGTAGGAGTGTACCATTAAGAGTTCTACAGGTGAAATAAAGCTGAGAACATACTGTTGGTTGGAAGATAGGCCCCCTTTCTCATAGTTTCATTTTGGAAGTGGTTTGGGGACCTAAAATGAGCTATTATCATCAAAGGTAAAGCCATAACTTGCTAGTAGGTATCAAGAAAATTCCGTGGGCTTCACTGAATTTTTTCCTCAGGGAACTTGCCTGCATGAGAGGGCTTGGAACACTTTTGAACAGAAAAGAAAGGTACAATTTATTGAAAGTGAAAAAAAAAACCAATTTATTGAAAGTATGAGTGTTCAGGAGAGCTAGAAAAATGTATTCTTTAGATAATATTTTCTAATATTCCAAGGGGGTCTCTAGATGTAAAAATCTCCAAATTTAATCTTCCAAAATTATATTATCATATTAGTATATTCTCGAGGAACAGAGATAGACATTAGTCATCTACATTACTAAAGGGGGAAAATATTTTAAAACCAGATGACAGATTTGTGCTTTATAACTTAAACAATACTGAATGATGGACATTCTTCCATGTTCATTAAGCAGAAAGAAGAGAGAGTGTCTGTAAGAGTGAAGAAAAGAGACTTGTATTGAACAAATATGCCTAACCCCATTTTATTAGCTGATAATACAAATCATTACTGGCTCTTGCTGCAAGAGTCATTTTAATGTAATGAGTTCATTTTAGAACCTTGGCAAAGTTGAAGCTGAAGTCCCTTTGTAACTTTGTGAGGAGCTCTCATATGGTCCCACCCAAGTTGAAGACATTGTTTCTTGCTTAAGTTATAAAGTTAAAATTTTTGCTCAAGAACATTTTACACCTTGATTAACACTTTCTGTTAGACATGTTTTCCTTCAAGATGACAGAGAACAAAAGGCAAGCAAAAACACTCAGTCTGTATGACTTAAGTGGTCACATTTTATATCCTTAAGTTCAAAGTGATAAAATAAAAAGTTTTTTTATGTGCCCGCTGTTTATACCCTGTATAGTGCTTTATACATAGTATGTTCTGAACTAACACTTTCTCACATTCTAACTTAGTTTGTGAAATATCCTTATTATTTCCATTATAAATTTTACTTGTTTCTCATTCTCCTCTTTCTTCTTTTTTTCTCTTCTTCCTCTTCCCTTTTTCTCTTTTTCCTTTTCCTCCTCTCTTTATTTCTTTGAGATAGAGTCCCACTATGTAGCCCTGGCTATCCTGGAATTCACTATGTAGGCCAGGCACACCTCAAACTCATAGACATCCTCCTGCTTCTGCTTCTGCTGGGACTAAAGGTGTGAATCACTACACCTGTCTATGGTATTTTTTATTTTAATGTTAATGAAACAAATAAAATTCTAGGTAGTTTTGATAACAAACCAATAATCAAAAATAACAGGAAAAATGGCCCAAACTTTGCCAATTGGTGAGAGAGAATTCTGGTATTTTCCTATTCTAGTTATGACTGTGTGGTGTGATACTATTTTGTTTGAAACAAACATGAGATCCTAGATGCAACACAAAATGAAGTTAAAGAAGAAACCACATTTAAAGCCTTTATCTTTCATTACATTTCAGATGTAAACCGCCATGGAACATTTATCATCCAAGACTTTACCATCCTAAAGAATGGCCTTCTTTTGAAATTATGACAGTACTTTAAGTCACATACAGTATTTCTTCTTATGTGGATAGATTTAGAAACTGATTGGCATGGCCTTATCAACCAGAAAAGATTTTAAAAACTAGTGCTGATGGTAAATCGTAGTCCCACACAGGACTGTTTGTAGGAAGGTGGCCTAGTGACCACTGGACTGTATTTCCAACCTCCATTCTCACGAGACTGCTTCTCATATTTCAGTATATAGCTTGGAGGCACAATGGAGTCAGTGGAGTGATTGGGGGTGGTAGGTGGGATCCAAAGTGTAGAAGTGGTCTTAAACTTGAGATATCCTGTGCCTTCTCTTAGTCCATCGAGCTACTAGATGGTCTCTTCATTTATTTGAGGCCCTGGATCAAGAAATTTTGCAGTTTTGAAGGGTGACTATGAGGGTATCATTTCATGTCATCATTCATTGATGAATATGAGAGTATAATTTCAAGTGGAAAATATATTGTACTGAGGACATCCCTAGCTTCCCTGGGCAATCTCTCATAGCAGAAGTCTGTATCTAGACAGTGTCTACTCATCAAGATAGGCAAGACAGACTGGAAAGAGTCAAAGTAATAGTGACAGTACCCCAAGAAACACGAAATCTTATGGTCTGCCTTCCACTCCTTTAAACCAGGGAATCTGTTGCTGAAGCACTCGCTTGGTATAGATGTGGTGTTTATATCTAAATGTGCATTTACAAGCTTCATGGATTTTAAATGGTCTTTCAAGTTGTATTCCTAGTAAGAAATGGAGATAGTGGTGCATTTCTATTATCTCAGTGCTTGGGGGAAGAGTTGGGAATTTAAGGTCAACCTCAACTATAAAATGAATCCAAGGCCCTGTCTAAAACCAAACAGACAAATAAAATTTAAAAAATAAAGGGAATCTCTTTACCAATGTCTAGAACAGCGACCCCCCCCTTTTTTTTTTTTTTTTTTTTTGGTCAAGAACTCACTGTTCATTCACATGAAGGAAGGAGCTGGTATTTCAAACCTGATATTAAAGTCAATTCACTACCTTGAGAAGTGGTGGAAAGAAGTTCAGTCCAAGTTGCTTCAAATATCCTATTGTCAACATACATCCAGTTTAGAGATTAGAATGGAAAACCAGGGTTATCATCTCAAGACAAAGATGCTGAGATGAGAAAGTCCAGTAGTCTATTTAACAATTCAGTCAACAAACATTCATTGAATGCTCACACCAGGCAAAGTACTAACCATGGAGAGAAAGGCAGATCTTTGATCTCAAAGACACACTTGGGAGAGTTTTTTAGATAGTTTTTTTTTTTTTTTTTGGACAGAAAATTACAGTTCAGTGCTCAAAAGGAGTCATGCAAAGTCTGCAAAAGGCAAAGTTTGAGCTTACTCGTGAAGGAGGATAAAGGTATTCTAGGTAAAGGAAACAGTATGTCCAAAGGCCCCAGGTGATGGGAAGCCTGTATTGTCAGAGAGTCATACCTGTTTTGTATTGGTGGAGCATAAAATGCAATGAGATTGCTGGAAGTAAAACTGAGGAGTGGGTCCAAGTTAAAAGTTAAAGACCTTAGGATGACAGAGTAGGAAGTTAATATTTTATCTTGTGTACCAGGCCACTGTACACCTCTGAACACAGACGTGCAATCAAGGAAGGCCATGCTGTCTGACGGATAGGGAATATAGATTGAAAATTGGAGCCAGTGAATAGCAGCACTTTCCACAGCGGCTGGTTGTGCTGTGAGGATGCTAAAAAGAAGCACACTTCATTTAATAGTTCTATACCCTAGAAGCACAGTGTGAAGATATTTTCTAGAGAAATACTTTTTTTTTTTTTTAAAGAAAATAACTGCTCACACTGTGCAATGTTTGTGAATTTGGTGTGACCCACACACACCTTTTAAATGCATGCATTGTTTTACTTATCTGATTGACAAGCAACTGAGTGATGTTTCTATTACTGTAATGGAAGATGGATAGTTGCAGAAAGAATGCTACCAAGAAGCCAACTGGATTGCCTACCCATCTCATGTTTTAGTCTTTGACTTTTGGGGAAGTTGCTGTATCTCCCTGGGCCACCCTGTTCCCCTTTGTAAGGTGAAGAGCACAGTGTAAAGGGCTCTGGGACTCACAACTTTTTACTCACTAATCACTCCTAGTGTCCATTTCTTACTTCAACTTAGTACTTTTTATTTACTTAGTTTTTCCATTTTCTTTTTATAATTTTAAGAGGGATAGAAACATTTCAAAGATAAGCCCTCAGGGTGTTGGTTAGATACAATTTCATTGTTGTTGCTCCACGCTTAACTCAACCTGTGTCATTTAGATACAATTTGATTGTTGTTGCTCCATGCTTAACTTAGCCTTCTTCTAGGCAGGGCGAGGATGCTGGTTGTTTTTGAAACAGGAAGCTTTACTGGGCACGTGAGTCACATTACATCCTCAGATGAACAAAAAGAGGAGTACTATTTAATCACTTTCTAAGTCTACTCAGCTAAATGTACAATTTAAGCTCTAATATTTCGGTTATGGATTTTCTTGTCCAAAATCATTCTGTTTGACTCAGGTCAAATGATTGCATGGCCTCAGAAAGGGTAGTATTGTATAAAATTGTAGTCCTTAAAATGACCTAAAGTGTGCTGCTTCTAATAATAGCTCCTTATTTCAACTTGTGTATTTCTTTGGAAACTTCCTGTTACTTAATTCTCTCCCTTCCCCCACTTGAAGTCTGTTTACTTTAGTCATGTATCCCCTAGTGCTGGTGGAGCTTGGTGGGGTTTGTACCTACCAAACATTGCAGCAGAACCATTACTATGCTGTAAAGACATGCAGGGGTCCCAGGGCAAATCAAAATGTTTTTTTTAAATGTGTGAAGTTCATGAAAATTTGTGACTTTTTTTCCATCACAGCTGTTTCAGCTTAAGTCATCAGAGAAAGGTGAGTGCAAAGAATTTTATTTCATATTTAAAATTCCGGAATCCTTCCCATTGCAAGGAACCCATGCAAGTTCCATATTATGGCTCTGTTCTGTTTAATAGTCTGATTAAAAAGTACAAGAAAATTACTTTCAGAACTTCCTGCTTACACCATTGCCCAGATACACAACTCTTAAAGAGAAATTGAAATGTGGTTTGAGAAAACAGTCACCAAATGTAAACATACTAAATATGTGTGAAGGACCACAAGAATACCATTAACATTTATTAATTTTGTGGTGTAAAAATATCTTCAAATGTATCTTTCAAAATGGAAAATAAAATATTCAAGAAAATCCTAGGAAATTAAAAAAAAAAAAACCAAAAGGCTGCAGATACAGTGATCAGCTGTTATTAAGTAAAAATCCATTGAAAGCCAAATAAAAGGCATTGTGTAGTGTGTCCCGGCTAAAACTGAGAACACAAGAGCATCACAGTTAATTAGAACCAATCAACGGCATGCTTTGCAACACCTTTCACATCAATGCACCATCTGATGGTCATGGCCCCCATTTCCCACAGTCTTGTAAGGACCAGAAGGGAATATCTGACTCGTTACATTCTGTGACACAGTTTAATTTCTCTTCCTTTTAATTCTTTTTAAATAATTGTTTTAGAAATAAGATCTCAAAAACAATCCTCAATTTTTTTTTAATGTGTGCTTTAGGATAATGTGACTCAAATTTTTGTTTTAATTTTATATGCATTTGAGCATGAGAAAAATACTGCTTTTAAAAATAAAGTTTAGGACATGAATTTGAATAATTACATCCTTTAAAAAATTACTATTGTTGTGAAAAAGAACTGAGCCACTTAATACAGGCATATTATGAATGACTGATACATTGCAAATAATTATCACATTACGTCTATTCTCATGCTAACATAGTACTGAACTAAGTTAAGTACATAATATCGACACTACCTATCTTAAGAGAATATACAGGACTTAACACTGCCCTGTTTTCACAATTTATTCAGTGCTTGCTTCTACCCAGAACACTTTAGCTTTAGGTTGATTTCTTATTCTCAGGGGAAACATTACTAGAGAAAAAATGCTGCTTTTATCCTATTTTTGTGAAGTTCACAGTGTGTTTATTGTAAGCAGTATTTATAGTTTTGCCATGTAGCCTACACAAGAACTATCTGGTAGTTTGTTGTTGTTAATCACCCAATATGAAAGGCAGAATATTCTCAGCCAGGTGTTTTAGAACATTTTAAAATACGGCCTGTGAAAAAATATTCTCATGCTTTGATAATAGTTTGTTGTCAAGTTTTGCCCCCTTTAAAAAGCTAACTTGCAAATACCTGTTTGGAGGTAAAACTGGCCATAAAACTGGCCCTATTGCTATAAGTGAGATGTCTTAAGAGTTCACAGTCCAGTCTCCAGTGTTTCTACAGCATGGCTTGTCATTGCAAATGAGCTGCTCCTCAGACTCTGCAGCCATCTCCTGGTAGGAGGAAACATGCCTTGGAGGAAAGTTATGCTGTCTGGTGTGCACCGTCTAGCTTTTGTTTATTTTTTCTGGTCTGCACATTGTCTCCTCCTACTTCACGCAAGATGTGGCTTTTCCCCTGTTCCTCACCAACCCCATCTCAAAAAAAAAATTAATAAATGCAGAAAAGATAAAGGCCTTTGCTAAGTATTCCCTTTCTTGAAAACTCATGTCTGCAGAAAGGAAACAAGTTTTGAGAACCATTCTCTGCCTAGCACTAAATTGTTTCTTTCTCCTCTCTGCACAGATTTACTCTCCAGCTCGGTGACAGGGTACATCTGTGACCCTTAGCAAACTCACCCTTCAGACCACCAGCCTCAGGACAAATATTTTAGTTTGGATAATCATTTCACAAATAATAATAATAAAAGGTATGTTGCAATAGGATTTTCTTTTCCTACTAAAGACACAGTAGCACATGTGTTTAACTCAAGACTACTGCATTTATTCTACAGGGTGGCTGTAAATGTTATCTTTTTCCTCAGAAAACATTTTCTCAAAGCATCATCAACCTCAAGTCTGCTGGTGCCCACCCATTGATTTGTAGGAATCTGGGTAATCATGGTGTAAAATGTGCATTACAAAAACTCTGCTTATCTCTAAATACCCGTATTTCTTAAAGCAAACAGTTTAAGTAGAAAAGTCATTTGATAAAAATAATTGGTTCAGCCGAAACAGGGTTCACATTCTTCTGCCAGATAATGATGCAGTGGTACTCTAACCTCAGTGGTACTCATTACACCCAGTTCTCATTCAGCTTAACGTCCTGGGCAGGGGGAGGGTGCATTAGCTTAAACATAATTCTAGAGAAGTAAACAAATGTGGGGGTGGGTGGTGGAGTAAAATCTCTATCAGATTGTCTTGTGATTCAGTTCCTCAAAAATTTTCTCAAAGGGCAGGAATGTTGTACGCTGTGCGTCAGGACAAGAGCGCCTTTTAACTGGAGAGCTTAAAGAAAAGACATTTGCTTAACAGATGGCAGCTTAACTGAGCCATAAAAAATGATCTGGACTACAGTATTAGGGAGACCCTAAAGTTCTATGATTTTAAAACTCATGTAATACTGGTCTTTGATAAATGGAACCTCTGGAAAATTAGTAAAGCTGTTACAGCAACTTCTGTGACTTCCAAGTCCAGGAGCATATCATTTATATTGGCTTTCTTAACTTGGGAAATTATGAAAAATCACATACTTTTAGATTGTCTTCAGGCACTGGTCCTATGCAAGTGGTATGCCATTAAAACTTACAAACAGACTAATTATCATCTATTTTGTTATGAATATTGTTGTTTGATTTGGTAAATAACCAACCTATATGGAATGGATATAAAACAATGCAGATTCTTAGCAACATCACAAAATATTCTTTAAATACTTTAGCAATTAATTTAAAAGTCCCTTGCATGTGATTTATTAATATCCATTCATATATATTGACCTATGTGCATTCAAATTTTACAGGTAAGAAATGTTTTTAGCTGCATATTGTATCGAGGTGAAATTAATATGTGGCAAGCTAGAGTTTAGTTTTAAAAAATTTTGACATTTAAAGCTATTGTTAATTTGCTAAAGTTGCAAGCATTTTTATTGAAATACCTCAGTATTGAGAATAATACCACGCCAAGGTGCTGATAAATATTCACTTCCTTTATTACTTTATCTTACACACTTTTTACTCTCTTTAGAAGCATAATTATGTGTTATTTTCAAGGGACAAGTAAATAAACGTACTTAAGATCCAAATTTACTCTGGTGAAAGGAAATTCAAAACCCTCAACAGGACCACGGGTTCCTGACTTGGCTTCAGTTGGTCTATCTTATATATAAAACAAGTTGGCAAAATTAGCTAGCAAACACTAAGCAAAATGAGAAATCCATGGAGAGAGCAGCTAAGAAGGAACAAGGACGAACTTCAGGAAATGATATTTTCCCATCAGTGGATAGGCATGCATACATTAAAGGTATAAAAGGCATCAGGGAGAGAAACAAAAGCTCTACGCTGAGGATCCTGTGAGTCTGAATTAACAAAATGGGGGAAAAATGAAATCATTCTGCTTAAACCTTCTCACTAATAAAAGGAGAATCGCTTTTGTTAAATATGCTTGGTGTGATTATCGAGCAAATTTTTTTTTCTCCCAGACATCTATGAATAAAACATGCAGTTTAAGCATTAGGTAAACAAACAATAAATGGATGAGTTCAGTTGCAACATAACAACATTTTATTTAGAAAACATATATAATCATATTTGTATTGGCAATCCAAATTTAATGACTTCTTTCAGTAAAGGCAAAATGCCTTACAAATAACATCTAATGTATGAAGGGTTGCTTATTCTTTGCCCATTTTTTTTCTGTTCTCCCAAAGAAAGAGATTTTAAAGCTCCCTGTTGAAACATATAAACTGGATGAAGTCTGGTTATTTTGGAAATTCTTCTTTTAAATAAACTTAATTGTAGTTTACACATGCTGCCAAAAAGAAAAAAAAAATACATTTCTGGGACAGAAGAGAAAATGTTTCTAGTCTGTCTAGCGTGGGCTGACTGAAACAAGGCTGCAGCTGAGTAGCAGTCTTTGGCTTATTAGCCATTTCATTAACACCACATCTGTAAAATATGAATGAAAAGAAACCATTTACAATAAGGAAAGCAAACAACAGAATGAATTTCCTCTGTTGGTGTTTTACAAGACTGTTAAACAGAAAATGGAGGGAAGAACTCTCTTTAGACGATATCACTTAATTAAGTAAAGCGTCCTAATCAGAGTCCCCTCCAATTGTAATGACTGTAGGGAGTCAAGTACATTTCTGTCTATATTAGAGTATCTAACCGCAATGATTTATTGATATTTATTTTAGAAGTACAACACAAAAGCAATAAAACAGCAGACAAGGGGAGAGAGGGAGCCATGCCCTTGCTTTCTGAGGTGCAGCAAGCACACTTTGAAAACATTCCTCATTTTCTCGCGAGAGGTTTTGCTGTTTAAAATCAGGGCACACCTCTCAAGAAAAGGGTTACTTCCCCTGCATTTGGTCCCCCCCCCAACATGTTCGCTGTGACGTTTCTTTGTCCATTTGGGCAAATCATTGATTCACTTTCTTCACTGCAAGAATCACTGTAAATGAGTGGACGGGCACCTGCTGGTTTCTGCAGTGACATTACTGGATTGCATCCTACACTGATTTTAGTCTTAAAACACGGCTTCTCTCTATGGGAGAGAGATTCAGGCAAGGAGAGTAAATACACTGTATAGGCAGGCAGACATTGGCCGCCCTCCAAGTTGCACACAGCACAAACCTGTTTATCTGCCACATTTCACAAATCTCCAAGGCACGTGAATAATCAGACAAGCAACTGGGTAAATGATTCACACTGGGGAGCCCAGCCAGTGTTCTGATGAGAGGACATGAGGATGCTAAGACACTGGCACCAATAGATGTGAATTGTAGGGATGGTGCCTAATAAAGTTGATTAATGGTTCAAAGAAGAAGACAGTCTGTACTAAAATAAATTTGAAGAGCTACCGCAATCCTGTGGGCTTGGTTTGGTGTATTTATGTGCAGCCTTCTGGAGAATAGAGTAAAATAAAATATGTACTCTTCACCCACAGGCCATTTCAAGTCCTCAGTGCCAATGTGCCGTGGGGCTTTCTGTTAGTGGTTAAGATTGTTTATCTCTTAGAACTCAAATCTAAATATTGGAGGACAATGTTTTGAAACTCAAATTCACACCAACACATACACTTGAAATTGAATTGCCAAGTGGGCTTACAACCTGTCCATTTCAAGGAAGTAAATTTTCTTTGGAAGTTGCATCCCCCCCCCTTTTTTTTAACTGCAGAACATGAATATTTGGGTATCAAACAAACTAGGGAAACTAGGCTTTTGCTGTGTTTCTTTGTTTTGCTTCAATTCCTTCTCTTCTTGATTTACTGATCTTTTAACCCACTTTGCCTTAGCCCAGTGATCATTGGGCTTGAGCATTCAGTTGTAAAGTGGAAGCCCTCCAGGCTGCAGCACTGAACTCCAAAGTGCACTAAGAAAAACCCAATGTTGTTTAGGAATTGTGGGCTTGGTTCATGTCTGTGAGCTAGACCTGGCTATAACTACAGTGAGATAAAGTGCTTGCTTTCTTGATATGCCTTTACCTTTTGTTTTGTTTTTCGAAACAGGGTTTCTATATGTAGCCCTGACTATCCTAGAACTCACTGGCCTAGAACTCAGGCTGGCCTTGAACTCATAGATACACCTGCCTCTGCCTCCTGAGTGCTGGGATAAAAGTGTACACCACTTTTATTTATTTATTTTGTTTTGTTTTGTTTTTTTTTTTTTTTTTTTTTTTTGAGACAGACTTTTTCTGTGTAATAGCCCTGGCTGTCCTGAAACTCGTTTTGTATGCCAGGCTGGCCTCGAACTCACAAAGATCTGCCTGCCCCTCCCTCCCAAGTGCTGAGACTAAAGATGTGTGCTACCACTACCCAGCTAAAACTAGTTAGAATGTCTTCTTCTTTTTTTTTTTTTTTAAGATTTACTTATGTAATGTATATGAATACTACATCTGCATGTATGCCTGCAGGCCAGAAGAGGACATCAGATCCCACTATAGATGGCTCTGAACCACTATGTAGTTGCTAGGAACCCTGGTGCTCTAGAAGAGTAAGCAATGCTCTTAATAGCTGAACCATCTCTCCATTCCCTTATGCACCACTTTTAATCAGTTATCTTTTAATGCAGACACCAGCTTACTATGAAGAAAGTCTTCTCTACATTTGTAAACACAAGATACTCTTCCACGCTTAACAGTCATAATCCAACAAGGCAATTAAATAAACACTATAATGTTTTTCATATTGCAGAAAGCAAATTTGCTAAAACTCTCCAACCCTGAAAGTTTTGTTCAAATATAGGCAAAGATATCATCCATCATCTTAGCAACAGTTAGGTGATCTGTAACTTGATGTCCTAAATGATATTCTGCTACATTTGAGCTTTTTTATTAAAGCCTTGCCCCAAGAGAATGTGTGTTGAGTCTATTGCTCATTGCACTGGCCAAGTATTTTTTTTTCTCTCTTTCTCTTTCTTCCTTCCTTCCTTCCTTCCCACTCTCCCTCTCCCCCTTTTGTCTCAGGTTCTTCTTCTCCAAGACACAGGACAGAGATGAACTGAATGGCTCCAATCATCAGAATGTGAAGTCTACCACAGAATCAATCTATTTGGAGCATTCTCTTCTTTAGCAAAGCAGGTATTTGCATAAGGCGGTCACTTCTCCCTGACTTTCCAAAAATATTATACATTTCTTCCATTGTTTTAAGTGAATTGTTTTGGAGATTTTTCAGGAAGCAACAGAGGAACTAAAATGTGTTTTTAAAAGATGTGCCCTGGTGTTCCAGGCAGTGGTGGCACACACCTTTAATCCCAGCACTCAGGAGCTAAGAGGCAGGTGGATCTTTGTGAGTTTGAGGACAGCCAGGGCAGCAACACAGAGAAATCCTGTCTCAAAAAACAAAAACAAACAAACAAAAAAAATCCCTAAGCCACCAATCCCCAAAACTAACAACAAGGAAACAAATAAATAAAGCAAACAAAGAAAAACCCAAAAGATGTGCCTTGGTAAGTAACAAATGGCAGTGTATGGAAACCGAAGGATGGTACTAAAGTTACACAATCTGACCAAGGATGTGCTGGGCCATGAGAATATACCCACAAAATTGAAAACAGTTCTGTGAACTTCAGTTAAGGTTACCCAGAGCTGTTTACTCAGCTATAATGAATCCCTGTTAAACAGGGTTTTTGAAAGTGATGATATTTTGAGTCAAACATGATCATTAAATACCACATAACTTAAACAACAAAGGAACTCAAGAATTAATAGCTCATGTAATGAACTTTGCAACTACAAAAACAGCATAAAAGCATCTGAAAAGAACTATCTCATTTGTTCTCTTGTGCCCTCAATCCCATTCCTCAATGATGACCATTAGTAATAGTCTCTCATATTTTTAACAGACATTTTTTTTTATTCCAATGTAACCATGTTTTCTTTCAAATAGTGAAGGTGTGCCCTACATTGGCTGTTTTAAGTTGATTAACTTTATTCACTTAGTAATGATGTTAGCCATTGCTCCTAATTCTACACAATGAGGTTTACCTCATTCTTCTAGCAGTTGGGAAGGATGCTATATAAGATAGCATTATGAATAAAAAAGCCATTAACATACTGATGGAAAGTTATTTTATTTCATCTTTGTCTCTCAAAATTGTGCTTCAGCAAGCATGTACACTATGTGTGCTTTTATAAGTGTACCCACAGAATTCATTCCTTGAAATAGAATCATTAGAGAAGAACACATTTGCACTACCACACTGATACAACCAAAGACGTTGTACCACTCCACCCTTCTCTGGCAATGTCTGAGGGATTTTAGCGAGAATTGAGATGACAGTTGCACCTGGGATGCCTCTATGTTTTTCAAAGTTGGCTAAACATAGTTCATTTGCTTCTTCAATGACTGATGATGACCTCATGGAAAAAGAAACATTCATTATAGTTTGCTTGCTAAGGTTGAGCCTCTAGAGCTTTGGGGGCTGCTGCTCTTGGAAGGAGCATGTGAAGCATAGTAGCTATGTTTGTCTTACCTAGGCTTTTCACTAGCAAATTCCCTAAGTGTGGGAGCTTCCAGAGCAAAATCCAGAGCTTTCATGAGGATTTGTGTGAGAAGCTAAATTAGAACCATGTTGCTCCCCTCTCTCCTTCTTCCTCCATCTCTGTACAGGCTCTGCTTTAAGAGTGCACTCACCTTCTCCCCCTCTTTGGCTTGAATTCTAAGTTTGTGCTAGTCTCAGTCTCCATGGCTTCACCAGGAAGGAACTCTCTAGGTTTCCTCTCCATCTTGTCATTTAGCCTCTGTGCATAATTAACCTGGAGATTTACCTGACATTCACCCAGTGCCTGGATTCAAGAGTTAGCCTTTTCCTTGAAACTGCCACTCCCTATTCAGAACTTTTATCTTTATCAGTCCCATTTTCATCTTGAAATATAAACTCAGAAATGCCTCAATCTGCTAGCCCCTAAGTTTAAGGGTTATGTTTATGCTATCAAAATTATATTTACCGTAGGACATCTAGTTTGTATTCAGTGTTAACATTCTAGGTGCTATGGTGGAGACTGTGGTAGCTGCCCCTTTGGGGGTCCACTGACCCGTTCACAGGGGCCACTTAAGACCAACAGAAAACACAGATATTTACATTATGATTCATAACTTGCAAAATTACTGTTATGAAGCAGCCACAAAATAATTTTATGGTTTGGAGGTCACTATAACATGAGGAATTGTATTGAAGGGTTGCAGCATTGGGAAGATTGAGAACCACGGGTCTAGAAGCTTATAAAATCACAAGGAGACAGACAGCAGTAACCAAATAACCAAATGTAGGACACACTTAGGTAAATGTTAAAAATAACCAAATTAAAATCCTATGACAACTCCATTCTGGAAACATTCTACAGCTATACCTGTGCATGAACAAAAGGCAAATTGCTCAGTGCAGCATTGTATGTATGGTAAGAGTTAAGGGATCTTTTGATTATTGATTATTGACAAGGACAATCTATCAATTAGGAGATGCTCTCCATGGAATAACACTGAGTGACTCAGGATAAATTTCACATGATAAAAGCAAACAATGGGCTGGGTGGTGGCAGCACACACCTTTAATCCCAGAATTCAGAGGCAGAGGCAGGCAAATCTCTGTGAGTTTGAGGCCTGGCTGATCTACAGAATGAGTTCCAGGACAGCTGTCTTGAAACCATGTCTTGAAACAAAAGCAAAAAAGCAAACAATGGAAGAGGTATAACGTATACTTTCCTCTGTAGAAAAACCTGTGAAATAGTGTGTGTGTTTGTGTGTGTGTGTGTGTGTGTGTGTGTGTGTGTATTGAAGGTGATTCAGTTATTGATGGGTCATTGTATATAAAGTTATGGTGGAAATCCTGAAGACTACCATGGAGTTGGAAAGTTGTCTTAGACATCATAGCATTGTAACTCACATGCCTGTACTCAACTACTGCAGATAGACCTACTGTGCTGACAGCTGTATAGATACACAGTGTGTAATACTGGGTAGCCATGACAATAATGATGTGCTTGCTATGAGGGACATTTTTTTTCTTAGTAAGAAAGAATGAGCACAAAAACAGGATTCCATTTCACTCTAGGAGTGGCTTTCATGTTCATCTCATATTCTGCCTGCATCAAGGGGACTTGTCCAGTTAGTCTGAACATGTACACTTTATGTGGTTCACTCAGTGGCTAAATTGCTTAGTGATACATTTCTCAGGAATAATCTCTATCATTAAATGAAATGTGACTATATATGGAAACACTGGAAGACCCTCCCTCCCCCCAAAAAGCCATGGTGAGAGCTAGCCTATAGTGGACGTTAGAACCAGGGGTTAAATGTAACTTTTAAACCTATATCTCTTAGTGTTATTTTAATTTTATTCTTTTCTCTTCATATATATATATATATATGTATGTATATATATAAATTTTTCTCTTCTTACACACTCACACACATTATCATATGTTAACTATACATAATTATGGGTTTTAATGACATTTTCATTAATGTGTTTCCATGTTTGCTATATTCACTCTCTTTTACCCCCTCTCTCATTTCCACTGACTGCCTTCCTCTGCCCCAACTAGTCTGCTCCCTCCCCTTTCTCTCCCTCCTCACCCATGTTTCATTATGTTTGCTAACAGGAACATGAGTGAGGAGAACATGAGCAACTTACTGTGTCTATACCATTGAAGAAAATGTCTCCCCCTCCCCAGAAACCAACAGCTTCTATGAATCCTTAGGGTGGGGCCCTATGAGATCCCTCCCTCCTAGAGACTGTTAGTTGCTTATGAATCCTCAGGGAGGGGTGGGCCGTTTTACTTTTTCAAGCACTTGAATGTTACTTATAAATACCTGATGAAATACTTTCAAATTTTAAAATCAAATTCTTTCTTTACAGACTGTTTCCTGAGGTGTTTGGAAGTGCTTGGCTACATTAACATGCAGTAAAGAATCTTACTGGAAGAAGTTCTGAGCTGAAGACTGATGAGGCCTGGATTTTGTTATCTATCTGTAAATCCGCTGCATATTTTGAGCAGATCTAGGGGAGAGAATACTACACAAAGTTCTCAAAGCTGTGATTTCTCATGAGCAAGGCACATGTTAAGATAGGTGAACAATGTTAGGAGGACAGCTCAGTCTTCAGCCTGTTTACAAGGATATTCTAAGTGGCTCCCTGAGGTTTCCCATATGAACTTGATCAAAGAGGCATGATTTGCCCATGCCTTGAATTAACCTGCTGAAGCTCCCAAGATGTACAATGTGAATGTTGGTTCTTTTCCTCAAGCCTTAAGTAAAAGCCTTATGCCGAGTTGTAAAGAGGAGGAATTAGCTGCCTTACCACACAAGATGCTGCTGCTCTGTAATAACAATGTGCTCCACAAATTTCCCAGAACATCACATTAAGGTGATTTGGGGAGATGTATTGGGATGAAATTAGATCTGGAGAATTCTTTGGACTCTTCCATGAACTGAAATTAGGATGTCTCACAAGAAGGTAGCAGAGAATTTTTTTAAAAATGAGAAAAAGACACTGATGATTTCACTATTGTAAATGACATTGTCGAACGAATGGGAGATTTTAAAGTCATCGCACAAGTCACACAAGGACATACATGAAGAAAACTTCAGGTCCCTGTCTGTCTCCGCTTTGTGTGTCCTCACTGCTACTACCCTGTCTTTTTCGCTCCTTTTAGCCGTTTCTTGCTGCCCCAACACTATATCTAGTGTTGGTTTAGTAGGACGCTAATGTTCAATGGCAGTGATCATAAAGATGGTGACTCCTGTCTCTTTCTTTGCTCCTAACTCCACCCATTTTACTACCACCTCTCAAAACGTTTGTTTCCCAGTGATATGAGAGTTTCAGATGTGATAAAATGTCCATGCAGCTTATGAAGCCCACATCTTGGTTTGGTTTCTTTTCAGGAAAAGTAGTGGTTCATTATTTTATTTTTATGAGCTTACCGTGTAAATGCGAGCCTGTTAAGTGAGTTATTGCCAGCAATCAGGGCCATTTGTTACATAACATCAGTAAGAGGGACTCAGGTGAGAAACAACCTTGATTGTAGGTGTTTAGTCCCAATGTACATCAGTTGTAACTCCTTAAATGTATTTCTTCTAGTAGCTAATTTGAAATACTTTATCAGTGAAAGTCTTGACACAACAGTTATATGAACATACATAGTAAAACATGAGGAAATTAAATCAGACTTATAATGTAAACCTTAACAAAATGATGGCTTAATTTGTACTCACTTTGTAATTTTAACTAAATATTGTGGTAAGTAGTTCTTACTTAAATCCTAAGTATGTGGGCATTTATTATACACAATATGAAAATACTTCAAGAGGTTTGTGATTAACGCTGTGGTATTCAAGCATAGTTTACAGCGACTTTCAATCAAAGACAAAAGGCTCAAGCAGATGATGAAACATGTTAAAAAGATGTATGTGTACACCCAAGGACTTAATTCAGACCTGCTTGCTCATGGTAGCTCAGTTGTAGCTTTTATCCCCTAACAAGTATCCCTGGAGCTTGGCACAGGACTATCCATAGGGCAGAGTAACCAGACAAAGTCCAAGATTGCCTAGTTAAGTTGAATTTCAGATCAACAATGGATATTTTCATATAAAATTATATTCCAGTCATTGAATACAGCATGCTATACCAATAATGTGGTTATTAGAAAATCAACTATCTCTGAGTACCTTGTGATATTAATTCTTTTTCTAGACATGGCAACTTTCCCCTAGGGGTTCTGAAGAGTCTCTACATATCGCCTTCCCTGACTTCTACAGTTTAGCTTGAGGTCTCTCAATCATGTAGACGTGTATGTATGCACTCTTTAAAAGGATGATGCCTAGAAGTTTAGAAACCCCCAAATCCAAATGTCAGTCAAGCATGGTGATCTGACTTATATACTGATTGTCATGATTTGCATGGAGTTTGTTCCCCCAGTGATCATATGTTGGAAGCCCATTCTTCACTGTGGTCAGGGAGATGGGGTGGGGTCTTTAGGAACTAGGACTTCATTGAAGGCATTGTGCTTGGATGGGATTATGACAGTTCTTATTGCCTCTGGGTTAGTTCTAAGGAGAGTGAGTTATTGTAAGAGCAAGGCCAATCCCTGAGCTCCTAAGTTGCTCCATAACTTCCTATCTTGGGATACTATCTCCAGAAGTGGTCTCACTATTTCAATACTGGCTTCCAAAGGAACCTCACCAAAGCTGAACTGAAGCCAGGGCTATGGTGTGTGTAAAAATGCTCCTCAGAAGAAGTGAACAAACATTTACTTCCCCCACCTCCCAATAGGGAACCAATACAGACCCAAGTAAGGATATCATCAAAGTCCAATTGGTGAATCAGGGCATTTTATTGGGGTCATTTACAAGAGCAGAAGTAACTCAAAGACAGCTGCATCATCAAAGTCTACCCCAGCATGGGTGAAAGATTGTGAAAGCTGGAATCCTGGAGTATACTACACAATCTCAGACAGTTGAGAGATTGGCGGTTGGAGAGTGTTCTTTATAGGTAGTTCAATTGGTCTGAGTGAGTCTCTTCCATCCTGCTTAGCAGGACTTTGCTTCTTCCAAACATCTCAGCTTCTCCAGGAGTGCTTCTCAGCAGCCCTTATTGCTTATATATGTTTGTCATAGGGGGAATCCAGTGAGTCTGGTCAGTTTTAAGGATTTCCTGGAGCCTTTGAGTTGTTTACTTTCTGAGTTTAATGAATTTTCTTTCAAGATAGCATGTTTTTTTCTTCCCCTAGAACATCCTATGTCTTAGTGAGTTTCCCTCCAATAGCTGAATATCCAATCCCCAAGAGACAGTTTAGAGTTTTGTGTTTAATTATATTTATTTAGTGTGTATGTATTGTGGATTTTCTTGTCCCACCTGGTTCTGCTGCCCTTCTCAGCCCCAAATATACACACAGACACTATATTAATCATTAAACTGCCGGCTGATAGCTAGGGCTCCTAATTGGCTAGCTCTGTCATAATTATTCACCCATGACTACTAATCTATGTGTGTCTACATGGCCATATCTTACCAGAGAACACCTGGCACAACCTATCTTCCCAGTCCCTCCATGGAGTCTTTTGGGGGGCTCACTCTGCCTATCTTTCCCAGAATTCTCGTCTCCTAGTCCCGCCTATCTTCCTGCCTCTATTGGCTATCGGCCAAACAGTGTTTTATTCATCAACTAATAAGAGAAACATATATACAGAAGGACACCCCCCATTGCGTATGTGTGATTGTGTATTTGGGAACACACCATGGGCATATGAGTAGAGTTCAGAAGATAACTTACTGGAGTACATTCTTTCCTTCCACTGTATAGAACTAGAGCTGTGTTCATACCATGTAGAACTAGGTTATCAAACTTAGGCAATTAGATTTGATGGCAAGGCCCTTACTCACTGAGACTGCTGGTCTCTGTATTAGAGTTTTAAATGTTTATTACCTACTCAAGTCATAAAAACTATACATGCAAGATTATTGTTATTCTATGGGTTGAGAAAATAAAGGCACAAAAAACAAACTCAACTGAATATTCTTCATTCATTCACTCACTCACTCAAGACAGGGTCCAGGTGGCTTCAAAATCTTTATAGCTGTGGATAACCTTGAATTCTTGCCCTCACCTTTCAAGTGAAATTACAGGTGTATTCCATTATGACTAGCCAATTCCATATACTTTAGAAATATTTTTATAGGAAAGACTCACCTTTATTTATTTAAAAATATAACAAAATAAAATATAATGAGATAAAACAAAAACTATCACATCAAAGTTGAACAAGATGAACCAATAGAAGGAAAAGAGCCCAAGTGAAGGCTTAAGAATCAGAAACTTGCTTGTTTACACACTCAGGAATCCCATGAAAACAATGAACTAGATAGAATTCATCGTATATACATTGAGGACCTGGTGCAGATCACTGCAGGGCCTGTGCATACTGCTTCACTTTCTGTAGGTTCAGATTAGCTTTGCTCAGGTTGATTTACAGGGTTATGTTTTCTTTCTACCCTTTCTAGGTCTCACACTTTCTGCCTTTTTTTTCCCTAAAAGTTATAAATAATGCCACACAATGATGGTACTTTTCAATAATTTTATTAAATGACTACTGGGCTCCAAGACCTCATCTTGTCTTCCTGTTAACTTGAATTTGATTTAAGCATCTCTGCTTCCTACCCCAATTTTATGATCTAATAATAGCATTTATCTTATAGGGTCCTTGCCAAGATTAAACAATGTCATATCTCCCAAACAAGCTCTCATGTCTTGCTCAGGATGCAAAGGGATAAATGGAAGCTTGAATTGTTACTTACAATTTATGAGTTGTATGCTCTTAGCTAGATTATTCAACATCTTGGTTGAATTAATTCTAAATGAATCTCACAAATACATATTAGACATTGTGCCATTCACTGTAACACATACAGCATACCCAGTGATGAACAGCTCAAATTGAGCTTTCAGTGTGACCTGGGAGCTGGGAAAGAGGGAGAGAGATTAAGAAGTGATTATAGCTCAGAGCTCCAAGGATATTAAATGCTTATTCAGCCAATGGGAGCTGAACCAGTGGTTTACCCTAAATAATATAGTCACATCACATTGACATCTATATGTCTAATATGTTCCATTTAAACTTAAAACTGATTTGGGGCTTCTAGAAGATGGGGAGAAAGAATAGGGAGTGATTACTTAAACACCAGCCATTCTTCTGGGGTAACTAAACCATTTTGCACCTAGAAAGAGATGGCAGCTATACAATATTATGGATGTAGTAAATATCACTGAATAAATAACTTTCAATGGCTAATTGAATACTATATAAATTTCTATTTCAATAAGAAATTAAATGTAAATGGCACAGGGTTAAGATGTTTTCTCTATGTTTATGTCCAAAAATTGAAATCTGTGGTCATATTTCTGGTACAAACTACAGTCATAATTTATATTCTCAGAATAATTTATATTCTTTAAATTGGAGCACAAAAGAGCTGGAGAGTTTCTCAGTGGTTACAAGTACTTTTTGCTCCTGCAGAGGAGCTGTTCAATTCCCAGCATCCACACAGTGGCTCATAACCATCTGTAACTCCACTCCCAGGGCATTCGACATCTTCTTTTGACCTTCTTGGGCACCAGGCACACACATAGTGTACATACATATGTGTATAGGAAAATATTCATACATATAAAATATTAGAATAAACATAAAAAATAATTGGAACAAAAGACTATCACCTGGAAGTCTATCTTAGAATAGATCTTCTTAGTTTTTCTTAAAAATTAATTTATTTTTATTTAATGCGCATTGGTGTTTTGCTTGCATGTATGTCCATGTGAGAGTGTCATCCCCTGGAACTGGAGTGACAGGAAGTTGTGAGCTGCTATGTGAGAGCTTAGAATTAGACCTGGGCCATCTGGAAGAGAAGCCAGTGCTCTTAACCCCAGAGATATCCCTCTAGTTCCCTTTTCTTAGATTTTTTTTTTATTTTTATTTTTAAAATCTCATTTATCATCTTCAGAGTAATTTTATTTTTCTTATTCATTGTTATTATTATTATTATTATCATTATAATTTTTTTGAAGACAAGATTTCACTAGTTCTGGCTATCATGTCACTCTTTCTGTAGACCAGGCTGGCCTCAAACTCAGAGACCTGACTGCCTCTACCTCCCGGTGCTGGGATTAGAGGTGTGCACCACTATGCTTGTTCACAGTAGTTTTCTTAATAGTTCACATTTATGTACTTGAACATTATTGAAAGAAAGAATGTGGAACAGAGGTGGTTTAAAGATATTATGGGATGTCCACTGTCAACCCAAGTCTCACAAGAATGCAAAGAATGCAACGGTGAAACAGTTAACACATGAGCCTGATGGGGGGTTGAGGAGTCTGTAGATGTGACAGGATCCCTGCAGGCAATCAGAGAACTCCAACTTTGAAGAGGACAACAATGTAGGGGACGAAGCAGCCGGAAGAAGTAAGACATGAAGAACATCTAATGTTTCTAAAATGCATCAGTGGGAAGGTTGAACTGTTCATGTAAGAGAAGGAATAAAGCAGGAGCTGGATAGAGAAGTCTGAGAACTGCCATGAGGGGTGGAGGGAAGAAGGCCTTGTAAAGCACTAAGCATGAGGCTGCAGAGTAACTATTGGTTCCTTCCGTTCTCTATGCAGTTGTTTTTACCTCTATGTTTTGTTTTATTTTTATCTCCTATTGATGTGCATGTGTTGGTTTGCTCTCCTAGGGTTTACCTCTGTAGTTTATAACTGTGAAACTCCAGGTGGACATCGGTTTAGAAACTTGAAGAGGTGGGTCTTATATCTTCTTCTCTTTGACATCCATAAGTGTATCATACAAGGTGTCTCATCACACACACACACACACACACACACACACACACACACGCACACACACACACACACACACACACACACACACATTTATTTTGTGGAGTCAGGATCTTGCTATAATATCCCAGGTTGGCCTCTAACTCACTATGATCTTGCTTTCTCCATCTCCCAAACACTGGAGTTACAAGCATGTGACACCACATATGACTCATTACCACCGATTTGTCTCATCTTCAGCCGTGTTTTTCAGTGACAGGTTCCTTACTAGATTTGAGGATGCAAATGCACTCGTTTTGAACTTACTGACATCACCCTAGATTTGTCTTTCCTTTACTAAGCTGAGTTGTGGTGTTTCCATTCACTGCAGAAAAGAGGCCCCCTCCTCCAGACAGTCTCATTACCATTATTATCTTTAATCATCAATAACAGTTATTAATGGGGTTTTGAGCCTTGTTTGTCACTCACTCCGTTCGCTTCACTTAGTTCCACGTGATGCATCCTATTTCAGCATTGTTCACCTCTAAGCCACGTCTAGGACACCGTTTAGTACTCTTCCTCTCACGTCTCTTCTGTACTTACTTCTTTCAACTGTTCCTGTGCTTTAAGGCGCATAGTTTGAAAATGCCACATGTTCTTTTGTCACTGTTGTCTCAATATAAACTAAGCAATATTTTATTTTTCCGTTAAAGTTTTTAACCATTTTCAAAAGGTTTATTTACTTCGTGTGTATATGCCCAAGTGTATATTTACCATGTGTGTGTAGGTGCCTTTGAAGACTGGAAGAGAATGTTGGATTCCCTGGAATTGGACTTACAGGCAGTTAGTTGTGAGATGTCTGATGCCGGTCCTAGGAACTGACCCTGGGTCCTCTGCAAGAACAGCAAATGCTCTTAACCACTGTGCCACCTTTTCAGCCCTCGGTACCTTTTTGTTTTACTCGAGACAGAGTCTATGTGGTTCTGGCTGCCCTGGAACTTGCTGTTGTAGACTTGTTATTTCTTGGAACTTGTATGCTGTGTCAAGTTCACAAAGATCCTCCTGCCTCTGCCTCCCAATTGCTGAAATGAAGGGCATGCACCACCACACCAGACTGTAACTATCTTTTTCTTTTTCTTTTTTTTTTTTTGATGTCTATACCTTTTGTCCGTACTTCACGTTTTACTGGACTGTTTTTCCATATTCAGGCACCTGCATATTTATGCTTTTTTGTTCACATTGTTTTTGCTATACTCAGTTGGTAATAATGGGATCATTGTAAACGTTTCAAAAAGGAATAAGGGGGCTACTTTCACATTAAGAATTAAAAGTAATGCTTGTTTTTTTTTCACCAACAGATCAACTTTTCAAAACCCCTCCCCCCCCCCCCCCGGTATTACTACAAAAAGAATGCGTTAATGGATTTCACTGACTTCTTGTAGTTTTTTAGTATTATTGTCTCCTCTACCTTAAATGCATAACCCAGTGACTGTTTATTTTATTTATGTGCTAACTGAGCAATAGATAACATTTCTGTGTTTCAAAGTTTAGTCCAAGGAAGCACACTGTTAGAAGCATACATGTTGTGTATTCATGGAGCTCAGTTAAGGATTATTAAACCTACCCCATGGATGAACCACCTGAGTGACTATACTTAAAGGATAGAGACCAAAGTATATTTTTATACAGGCTTATAAGGGAGCAGACTAGTGGGGACCAAGTGGGACATGCAGTCTTTACCATGGCCAAATGTAACGAGCAACTCTATGGTCTGCTCATGCTCATGAAGGTCTGTGCTGTAGCGTATTTCTTCTCTTTTCCAGATCTATCACTTCTGACTCCATGTCCCTTTCTTTGACTTGTCTTTGCTATGTCTCCTTCTTGTCCCCTAGCCATGCCTCAGGCCCCAGACCAGTCCTGCTCTTCATCATAGAGGGTGTGGCCCACACTGGCTTGAAGAGCGTACTGAGTCTGTTACAGTTAGTAAGCCTGGAGTTGTGCTGTGAAGCCACAGGCTCAGCCCGTGACAGACCTCTCACCCACCTCCTGTTGGTATGCAGCACCCACAGGGTCTCCTGCCTTCACCCCTCACGCTTAATCACGCCAGACCGCCTGAAACAGAGTACCAGGTGATCCTACATTCAAAACAGCTGGACAAAGCAGCCTTACAGACTACAACCAGGATTTCTGAATCTTCTTTAAATCCCCCATGACAGTGCCCCTTACCAGCAGGAAGTAGTTTGGAAAGAACGACACCCAAATTCCCAAATATTGTCTATAAATGTTTGTTTTCATTTAAATGGACTTGGTTAAAAAAAAATTAAAAAAAAAAGAAAAGAAAAAGAAAAAAATTTTTATTTAATTTTTTCTTATTTTACATATCAATCCCAGTTTCCTCTCCCTCCCATTCTCCCATGCCTCCCACAGAGGCCCCCCCAATCCCATCCCTCATCCAGGGGGAGGGGGAGGCCTTCCAGGAGAAACCATCAAAATCTGTCAAGTATTTGGGGACTAGGCCCTCCCCCTGTGTCTCTAGGCTAAGGGAGTATCCCTCCACAGGGAATGGGCTCCTGAAGTCTGTTCCTGCACCAGGGATATATCCTGGTTCCACTGTCAGAGGTCCCATACTCCTCCCAGGCTTCCTAACTGAGACCCACGTTCAGGGGTCTGGGTAGCACAGTATTTTCACAAAGACTGAATGCTTGCGAGATGTGCACTTAGCATTTCATTGCCTTCCTCAGCTCTATTTATTCTGCACTTAGCTGGTTTTTGTTTTTGTTTTCTATTGAAAAGGTTTATGACTTGTGTATCATTCACACTGAATTTCACCCAATTATTTGCTTACTTGATCACACATTCCCTCATTCATTAATTTACTATAGGTGGCACATGGACTCTAGGGTGTCCCTAGTGATCTCTGCTCCCTAGTGCTCAACATTGAGTGTGGGCAGGATCTATGGCTTATTTATAGCCACTGAATATAATAAAGGTGGCAGGTGTCCACCTGTGATTGTGTGACATAATGGAAATCTTTCTAGCAGATGCCCTTGCTGCTGCCTTGACAAATAGCAATGCCATGGAAGAGCATGCAGTGATCATCTCAGTAGACTCAGTCATTTTCTGGCAAGGAGTCTGCTCTTAGAAGCACAGGAAAAGAATATTACAGGGATCTTCTGTTAATTTGGACGAGATTCTTTCCCATTCAAGTCTACAGACTAGAACAGTTGGAGAGACACTCTGTCTACAACTCCTGCCTGAATCAGAAGACTGTGAGAGCCACATCCTGACCTTATGGAAACTGTGAGAAAGTAATGGTTGTTTTAAACCACTAGGATGTGATCATTTGTTTTTCAGAACTATATACATGTTCCATACTATATACACACATATACTCCAAGAACTTGACAAAATGTTACTTGCGTTTTACAGATAAAGAAATCAAAACTCATAAATGTAACTGTCTTTTTTATTTTTTGCCATCACAGCATGATTTATCTCAATTCATTTCATCATTTCAACTTAAGTATGGTTTAAGATCCATCTTCCGAGACAAATACACTTAAGAAAAATTCTACTTGGTAGACATTGAGCATAAGGTGAGAGTTTTTTGAAATCCCACATTATTTGTAAGCAAACTTTCTCTGATTTTTAATACACACACACACATATATACATTTATATCACAGAAATAATATTGGATACATAATAGAAAATTTTCTCATTTATACTCAAAGCAGTTGCTATAAACTGTTTAGAGGGAAGAACACTAATGTAATCCAAGCCACTGGTGTGTCTTCACTGGAACCAGAGCCTCAAGGTAAGAATTAGAATATACAGGAGTTAGAATTCAAATTTATTTTTTTCTGGAAGACAAAGTATTTGATCCATGACCTAACTTTCCCATTATAATCAAATGTAGGAAAAAATAGGAATTGGAGAGATTCAGAAAAAAAAAGGTGCGTGAGTCCTATTTGATTTAGTGTTCAAGGAGCTTCAGTGTCTCCAGAATCACGTCTTCTAATGAGAGTCCTTTCAATGCTGAGTTTATCAAATACTAATTATTCATCTCTCACGACTGAAGATTTGGAGTCAGAGATTCACCTGTAATATTTGGAATACCAATGGAAATCCATCTCAACATGGAATTTATACAGTAGCTGGTGCCAATCACAGCTTATGACAAAATTTCAGTTTAATAAAAAGGCCCCCAAGTGAGTGCAACCATTTTGAAGAAAGTATACTTATCAAACTGCTTTCAATCAGTTCAAGAGAGACACCTTAACTGGGAAGATGAAGAATTACACAGCAGCTTGTCACCATGCCAACCTCAGATCAATAGCATTGCCATTCTTTTTTGTACACATAGCCTTGGTTTATGTCATTAACTGTATCTATATCCTCTCTGTTGAGATGAGATCTTTGTTTCAGTTGATAGTATGTGATGATGCCTCCTTCTAATTCACCCATTTCATTATAATACCCATGAATAAAATTTAGACATGTAATCATAAAGGTCAAAAATTTTCTTTTAATTAAAATTTCTATTTCTTGTTACTGGAAATCAGTTCTTATGACATTTTGTGTTTTCAAAAGTTATTTTTGTTGAAATAAAGCCACATAAATAACATAAAATCATGTCAGTTTCACTCTAAGAAGAGATAAGTGAATGATGATAATCTGACTTCTGTAAGATTATTGTGAGAGAGGACCTGACAGTCTCCTTTTTAGGCATATACCCAAATGATCCACATCCATGCAACAAAGACATCTGCTCAACTATGGTCATAGAAGCATTATTTGTAATAGCAAGAACCTGGAAGCAACCTAGATGCCCCTCAATTGAAGAATGGTTAATGAAGATGTGGCCCATCTACACAATGGAATACTACTCTGAAGAAAAAAATAATGGAATCTTGAAATTCGCAGGCAAGTGGATGGAACTTGAAGAAACCATCCTGAATGGGGTAACCCAGTCACAAAAGAGGAATATGATATGTACTCATTCATATATGGATTTTAGACCTAGATCAAAGGATCACCAGCCTATAATTCACACCACCAGAGGAACTAGGATACAAGGTGTATTCTAAAAGATTCATATAAGGTCCCTCACAGAGCACATGGGAAGTAGGGGGCAGTGAATGGAGAGAGAACTATGAGAAAGAGAAGGGGAGGAGAGAAAAGCAGGTGGGACTAGGAAGATTGAGTCAGGGTAGGAATAGAAGACAGAAAGAGAGAGAGAGGGGAGAGAGAGAGAGAGAGATAACATAAAAGAGGGAGCCATTATTGGTTTGAAGAGAAAACTGAACCTAAAGAAAGGTCTAGAGACCTACAAGACTGACTCGAACTAACATTTTGAGCAACCATGGAAAGTCTACCATAAATCCCCTTCCCTGATAATGAGATCAACAACTAACTTACCCACCATCATGGAGCCCTCACCTAGGACCTGTTGGAAACAGAAGCAAACATGATGGGAAATGTCATTCTGTAAATATGTTTCTCATACTGGTTAATGAATAAAGCACTGTTGGCCAATAGGAAAGCAAGAGAGGAGGGACTAGGAGAGAAGGAGGAAAGAGGAAGGAGTAAGGAGGAGTCAAGATGGAGAGACTGGAGAGACCAGACACTGGCCCCACTCCCTGGTAATACTTAGATTAACAGAAATGGATTAATACTTAAGACAGAGCTTGCCAATAAGAAACTAGTACCTGCCCAACAGCATTATATCTAATACAGAGTCTTGGTGTGTTAATTGGGACTGGCACGGCGGAGGGACAAGACTAGCGGTGGGAAGAAAAATCTACTCCTTACACAAACACCCTTAACTAAACACAGAGTCTAACTAGAATCCAGATGCAGAGAGAGAGAGAGAGAGAGAGAGAGAGAGAGAGAGAGAGAGAGAGAGAGAGAGGACAAGGCCAGGTTGCAGAAACACATAGAGACAGCTGACCTGAACAAGGAGGATCTAATGGGCCCCCAGACTGATAGCTGGGAATCTAGCATGGGACTGACTGAGATCCCCGGAATATGGATCTCAGTTAGGAAGACTGAGCAATCTAAGGGACCTCAGACAGTAGAACCAGGATATATTCTTGGTGCACAAAAGGACCTTGCGGACACATCCCCCATGGAGGGATACTCCCTTAACCTAGAGACAGGAGAGAACTCCTAGTACCCACTTCAAATGACTTGACAGGTCTACATAACCCTGCCTGGATGGTATTTCCCTATATGTGGAATGGGGGTGAGGGGATGGGAGGGAAGGGTGGTCAGGGTGCATGTGAGGGGGCAGAGAGGGTAAGAGGGATGGAGGGAGAGAGGAAAGGAGAGAGGGAGGGAGAGGAAACTGGGATCAACATGTAAAATAAGAAAACTAATAATAAGGAAAAAAAAGAAAGGAAAGGAAAAAAGATTATGGTGGGAGACGAGTATACAGAATAATCTATTAAAAGGTAACAAAGAATATGGTTTTATTCTGGGAGGATAAATTTGTAATACTAAAGGAGAATATAGTAGAATTGTCAAGTTTTAATCTTTGTATTTGATTTTTAGAAGGAAGTGGTCACCCAGCTTATTTAAAGGCTACTGGTTTCAATGGTGCAGTAGGGAACACGATTGGGGGAGGCTAGACAGGTGAAAGAGACCAGGAGAGTGCAAAGAAAACTCCCAGTAGATTAAGACCCAAGAAGGCACCTTCTTTAGTGCTCTTGCATGCATTTTGATATTTTGATTCTAGCCTGCCACCTTCCTCTTCCCTCCCCTCTCTCTTGCTCCCTTGTCCACCTCTTTCTCCCCTTTCTTTCCCTCTGTTCTACTGTCTGTATTTGCTTATCTAGATATAAACTTAGAAACAAAAATACTGAGCTTCTATGTAAGATTTTTTTTGAAAAGCTGTTTCCACTATTGAAATAGAATTTGGAAATCACTGAACCAAACAATTGCAGTTGCCAAGTCCTTTCATGCATTGATATTGTTAGGGTTTCAAGACCCAGGAAAACACAGAAAGGAGGCTAAAAACCCAGATACCACAGATATATAGTGTAGGTGAGCTGCAGTTCTGCTGAGAGCAAAACACTGAATGAAATGGCTTCCTGCAGCCATTTCCTGCAGGCCTATAACTAAGAGGTTCATTTTTCTTTCTTCTTCTTTTTTTAAGATCTATTTATTTTTATTTCAAGCATATGTTTTGCTTGCAAGTATGCCTGTGTACCACATGTGTGCTGTGTCCTTGGAATCCAGAGGAAGGTATTGACCCCCCCCCCCCGGAACTGGAGCTACAGATGGTTGTGAGCCACCATGTGGGTGCTGGGAATTTAACGCTAGTCCTCTGGACAAGCAGCCAGTAGTCTTAATCTCTGAGTGATTTCTCCAGCACACACATACACATTCTTTTCATTTAGGCACTGAATCTACTACATGATATTTGAGCAGAAGGACAGAATTAACTCCAAATATTAAAAATCAAAACCTCATCATCTAGAGTCTCATATCCTGTGGAGCATATGGGATATTTGCTCATTTTCCTCATTTTACATATTCATTCATTAAAACCATACATTTTTTATTGAATTTGATTACACGTTAGATAACATGTGTTGTGTTTACAGTATATTATTTCTAGCCATATGTAGGTTATAATTTAGTGGGAGACATAGAAACTAGTCAAATAATCATAAATTTGCAAATAAGAATTTGTAATTTGCAACTATAAGTGATATTAGGAAAAATAAGAGGGCTCTCTGTAATCCAGTGTTGGAGAATATATTAGAACTCTGGGTTGTCGAGAGTAGAAATGACTTTATTCATGTTATTAGTTAGTTCTGCAGGGCAGATAGATACTAGACTCCTTTAGTAGCAACAGCTAGACTGAGAAAGCTGAATGATTAATTGAAATGAATCTGAATCCGTGAGTACCTATCCTTGCTGGCAATGCAGTTGACTTACGGCTGAAAGAGGTTTGCAGGGAAAATGAAGATCTTGGGGTAAGAGAAACAACCTTCAAGTAGCTTTAGAGAGACTACTTACTAAACTGACCAGGCTGCAACACAGTTCGCCATCTTCACAGCTATTTGGTTGTTAAATTACCCTTTTCTTCCTGGAGAAGAAATATAGATTAATTTCCATTACAATCTACTACCAGACTTACTGCTTATTATAGAAGAAACCTCAAATGTAACTATCACTGTTAAAATTATTACTTAAGACAGATCTAATCAAGCCATCCTCCTACTTTGGGACTCAACCAACGGACATAGCTGTTATCACAGGAAAACAACAGGGGCATTGAGGTTACCATGTCTAATAAGACCCTGAAGAGTAGGGTAGAGTGGGCCTGCTTGATTAGAGATTCATATACCTTACTTTGGACATCCAAAAGACACACTGCCAAGCCATCATCTCTCACCAATGTTGAGAAGCTTTGCCTACATTGATGTCATCTGGGTAGCAGTTGCCATCAGAGAAGGTCAAGTCCTCTGCATCTTCTTAGGTGATGAGTCACAGTGTTCCTTTAGATCAGTGGTTTTCAACCTTCCAAAGGCTGAGACCCTGCAATAGAGTTCCTCATGTTTTGGTGATCCCCAACCATAAAATTATTTTTGTTGCTACTTCATAACTGTAATTTTGCTACTGTAATGAATTCAGTGTACATATTTTTTGGAGATAGAGGTTTGGCAAGGAGGTCGTGACCCACAGGTTGAAAACCATTGAGAACAAAGCCTAAGTCACAGTCAACATCATTTTGGAGTGATTCATTTTTTTATTTTTTAAGCACACAGGTTTTCATTTTAATTATATTTAGGAATTATTTATACACATGTACAATATATAAATATTTTCACTGATGTAGCATTTCTTTGCTTTGTATAGCCTATTTTTCTTCTGTCTCCTTCTTATCTCTTTTTTTTGTTTTCTCTATTCCCATTAGCACTTATGTATCAAATTAGCATGTGTGCATGAAAATTTTCAGTCCATCTGTACATAGTCCTGGATAAGGACACACACACACACACGCACACACACACATACACACACTCTTCTATGTAGAAGTTTTCAGAGAGTATTGTTTTTGAAAAAAAAAAGCATGATTATATAAATATCCTCTTTTCCTATTTTATTTATTTATTTATTTATTTTTGGTTTTTACTACCAAATAATTCAGAAGAATTAGTACCTCCTCAAGGTAACTGTTACAATGCTACTTGTTTTCTATTTCTTCCATGGTGTGTGCACCATGACTTAGTTTTTAGTTTTCTGACATATTAAACAATGCCATGACTGACCTTGGGTAAGTGTCCTTGTGAACTGGGGCATCCATTTTTTTAAGTGGATTCCAAAAGTGTGTGTTCTAGGTCAAAAGCATGTGAATATTTAATTTTAGTAAATGTTCCCAGATTTTTTTCAAAAAGGGTTGTAAAATTGTTGTTTCCATCAGTAAAAATTAGGACATCCTTTGCTCCTACACTCAAATTGGTAATTATTACTCTGGCGGAGGGACTTAAACCTCATTAATACCATGTTTTCTGTCTTCTGAGCAATCTGTCTTCTCACAGATTTTTAGGCCTTCTGAATTTGCTCCTGTATGAACCAACTGTGTGTGTGTATATGTGTGTTGTTTACATTTTTGAAAAACTCCTATGTTGATTTGTTATCATTTTCTCAATTTCTCCTGTCTTAGTTAATATTTAAAACATTTATACAATAATGCAGTTTTGCTTTATACCTTCTAGGTTTACTGATTAAATTATGGAGCTCCCCCTGTAACAATTTTGAAGGATGTCTAAGAGTCTATTAGTAAATAACATGAACATATGTCTAAACTAGCATAGATTTATGTGTATGTCTTTTGTTGTTATTGGTTTTCCTTTTGGAAGGGCAGGTTTGAGTTCAGAGCCTGGTGCTTGCTGAGTGCAACCTTTACCACTGAGCTCTATCTCCATCTCCATTATTGTATTTCTATACATTTTTAAGCCCTGGAAGTTATTTGGCATACAAATTCAACTTGATTTTCTATACTCTTATATTCACAAGGCTGCCAGCATAGCTTAGTGGTAGAGAGTTTGCTTAGAATGCACAGGCCCTATGTTCCATTCCTAGTACTAGAAAAGAGGTACCACACACAAACTAACTACCCCCCTCCCCATTTTCACCCACTGAGCTGAATTGTCATCTTTATCACATACTGAGCTCTCATAGATATTGGTGTTCTACACTCTGTTCCATTGGTTTGATGTCCATTCTTCTGCAGGTGCCTGATTGGATATCAGATTCTTGTGGTATCTTCTGACATTTGACAAAAGCAGGCCCCTCCTAGCTTTTCTTTCTAAAGATGATTTTGCCAAGCCTATCTTCAGGTCAAGTTGTTTGAGTGAGAACAGAAGTGTGGGGATGGAGTGCGAGGACCCAGTGTGTGATCAGCTTCATTCTTTCTGTCTTGAGAATGACAGAAGCACCTAGTGGAAAGCTACTTCTATGGGTTTGGGTTCATGCTAAGGTTCAGCAGAGCTACCCTGCTTGCATTATTAGCACCAGTAAAGTCTGCCTGTCTTAAGTCAGAAGTTGTGGGGTGATTTGGCACATCAGTATCATCTAGCTCACTGATTGTTGGGAAGTTTGAGATGGATAACTCAGGTACAAACATGTACCAGAGTCAGGACTCTGTCAGCCAAAATCACAAAAACATTAATGAGTCACAGTAGTGAAGTGGCATGCCTTGAGATAAATAATAGTTCTCCTTATTTATATAGTTTAATCTCAGGTGGTTGAGAAGATAGAAGATATATCCATCCTGTCTGCTCATCACAGCACTGTACTATACTTAAAAGTACTAATGCCTTCAAAATATGCAATCATTTCACACTGAGGAGAAACCACTAAAACAAGGAAAGAGACTTTGGGGCAGGGAATGCTGTGTGGCCAAGGTTGGCTTTAAACTCATGATCTTTTAGCTTCTGCTTCCTGAGAGTTGGGATTAAAAGTGTAGCATCATGTGTGTGTGTGCATGTGTGTGTATATGTGCGTCTGTGTCTGTCTGTGTACATGTCAGTGTCAGCATATGTGTAGAGATCAGAGGGCAATATGCCTGACAACTGGTTCTCTCCTTTTACCAATTGGGTCCCAAGGCTCAAACTTGGGTATTCAAACTTGGTAGCAGGTGTCTCTACCCACTGATCAATCTTACCAGCCCTGGGATGATGAAGTGTGGCCAATCCTGGGCTGTTAGGTGTGTTTCACTTTGATCACAGCATTTGAAAACTCAGGGAGTCATTCATGCACACACTTGCTTCTGGCTTCTATTGAAAAAAAATTAAAATTCTCCAACTCTAAACTCCCATTTCCCCACGAGCCTAATCTCTGGAGCTGTGACTGTATAGGATAGATCACCAAAGTCCTGCTGGACCTCCACCACCCTTATTTATACCTGGGTTACTGGCCTAGTTGCATTTCCCATTGGTCCAAGGTTGCATAAGAATACGTAGGTATTCAGTGAGTGAAAACTTGCTTACTCCTTCAACAATAGGGTATCATGAACTCCAGATGCAAAAAATGATAGAGCACTGTGGTGCATTGATACTGAGGCTAGGCTGTGTGTTATCCTTGTGATAGAACCAGTTTGGGAGGGGGAAAAACACAATTCTCCTCCTGCAGAAAACAATAAAAATAGATCTTTGATACCTCAGCAGCAATTTTCATCATCAAATCAGTTACAGACCACACAGACTAATTAATTCTCTCAACCCTGTCATAGGATAAGGATTCCAGAAATATCTTTAGTCAGAAAAAAGAATTCAAAAAAAATTGCAAAATCTCTTGTCTCTCAGGAATAATCTTAATACAGCAGGCTTCCAGTTCTCATTGGAACCTGCAAACAGAACCTTCTCCATCTTGTTCATTCAGGATTCGGATCATAACAGAGAATGGATGGACATATCTGGAATCTAGATCACTCAGTGGATAATATCTATGCAAATGCAGGAGCCCCACCTAAAAATACGTATATTTATAGCCTTGGAAATTCTCCTACCTTAATTGCATTCATAATTTTGACTTCAATTTCATGAAAAGTTAAAACTCCTTTTTCCCCTTAGCATCTTAGTGTCTAATTGACCCAGTTTTCAATACAAATATGCCTCTAGTTACACGTTCAACCAATGAAATAGCCTTTGTATTGTATTCTAACTTCAGAAATGTATTGTACCTTACTATTTTGGGTTTTGATGATAATTTGATTATTTTTTAGAGGTAGGCTCTCCCTGTACATCTCAGGCTAACCTGGAACTTATGATCCAATTGCCCCAGCCTCTCAAATACTGGGATTATGGGTATGCAGCTATATTCGACTCATGTTCCCTTTATTAAACTACTAATTTAATCCAAGGCCTGGGAAGCAAGAGTGGGCGAGACATAGCTTCAAAATGACAACAGTGTCATCTGAATACCCTGGCATTAATGGTAAGCTTGAGAATAGTGCATACCTGGTCTCCACTGAGTTGTCTCTTTATCTTTGCTGATGTTTTAGAGGTCAAGAAAGTTAGGCAGAAAAGGAGGACGATTGAAGAGAAAGCTTCTTAAGTCAGAAATGAAGACTTTCCACTTGCCTTTCCCCCCAAGATTATTTTATGCTTTTAGAAAATTACATTATCAATGATAAATTAAGATAACTTGTCTTCAAAGATAGTAAAGATCATTGTCATAGATCTATAAATAGAAATTTTCATTCTAGTTGTAGAGAAAGCTTTCCTGTTATTCTGGGCTAGCTTAAACACACACACACACACACACACACACACACACACACACACACACACACACACACACTGGAACCTTTTACAAATGAAAGAAATGTGTATAGTATGCAAATTCAAAGTGTGCTGTCCTCATTCACCCAGTGGGATTCAAAATAAGCCCCAACTTGTGAACATATTAAAGCAGATTGAGATGGATATTAGCAGGATTTAGAAAGAGAAGCTCTCCAGCCAGTCAAACACGCTATGCAAGAGAACTTTGATAATGTTGTTTTACTGATAATTACCTACCGGCTGTCACCTCAAAGTGGGATTTCATGCAGGTTCCAGTATTTAAATATTACGTTCAGAGCCAAGTCTGCAAAGACACTCATACCAATCTGGTCCTGTCCATTTTATTTTACAATTATCTATGTCTGTCTTCGTGAGAAGCGGTGCAGTTAACTCTTTTCTAATTGTGTTTGAACTGTGTGGGCTAGGGAACATGCATACCATGCTCCATCCTCCCTGGTCCACAGTCCTCTCTAGTCCAGAATTACTGGAAAGCAAAAATTCATGACTAGCATAAATTCTCATCCAACCTCAGAGGCCAGGCACCAGGCGAAGACAGCAACTCACAGTTACACTAGCTACAGGTAGTTTAAGGAATGAACAACTTGGTCCTCATAGGCTGTTAGTGCCCGCTGGTCTTCCAGCTCTAAAGGGTACTTCCTTTTCTCTGCCACAGCCCCCCACTCACCCACTTTTCGCCCTCATACTGAACTCCTAATTAAATTTAACAGTTTCAAGAGTTTAAACTGTATACCTTTTTAATTGTGTCCTACTTTGTATTGGCTAATGCACAAGTCTGAAAATGGATATTACAGCTTTTTATGATATAATATCACCCTAATTGGTGCTTCATAGGCCGTGGCTGAATTCTTTTCAATTAAGCTCTAACATACAGTAACTGTTTCTCTCTGCAAATGCTGGAAAGCCATTCACAAGAGAGGACTGGTACTGCACAATTCCGAAGTACCTTAATGTGTCAAAAATGTTTTGTGAAGAAAGCTACACTGTAAATGCAATCACCTACATTGGTGTTCCCATTGTTAACTGGGAGTGAAAGTATTGCTAATTGTCCTGCGTTTTAGCTGGGTTTTTAAAGCATTATGTAGTAAGTACACCGGAGGGTCAATTTGTGAAGTGAAATACTTAGCATGCAAAGCGTAATACAAGATGCTGTGTAATACTTGACCTCTCAGCATAGTAAATGCAGCAGCGAAACGCTGCGCATTCAGTATGCACTGAATAGAGCCTTCGCAGTGGAACAAAACCAGAAAATGTTCTCTTCATTCCTTTTTTTTTCCACTAAGCGAAAATTATTCTTTATAATGGCCATTGCAGCAATTAGCTGGCATTTGGTAGAATAAATGTGCAGAAATAGCAATTTCTTATTTTAAATGAGATTTTGTATGGAGCCTGCAAATTACTTGAGGTATATGAATAATTGTGCCTTATCTTTATGCTACAGAATAGGGTGTGGGTGGGGATAAAGATTTCCTATTTGCAGTTAAATGTTTGGACATTTTATTATTTTAATTTCACTCACAGTCTGCCTGGATTGACCCTGCTTTCCCATTGATCATTTCATGTGCTCCTAGAAGCAAGTGTGCAGATGGTGGGAGACCCCCAATTAGTGTGCCATGCTTTTTATGAATGTGACATGTAAGTGCAATCAGGTCTGCTGTGGAAACAGTGGCAGTATTTAGCGTTTGGTACCCTAAATCAATACAATGTAATAATCTATGTGGAATGAATGCTTATCGATGCTCTCCATGGTCAAATGCACTGAAAACTTCATTAAATTTTTATCTGAAGTTTTTCACCTTATTGAAATGCATCCTTCCAGGCATTCATGATTCATCTAATTAGCCTTAAGTAGGGCATTTTTTCCTCTCTCTCAAAGTGATTCAGTTAATTATGTCCATATATTCATAATTATAAGGTGGATGAGTTGGGTAAAACTGAAATTATGAAATCTGCAGAGAGATTTCATGAGGTTTAGAATGTGGAATACAAAAAAAGAGATGAGGGAAAAAAAGTCAGAGCAAAGAAATACTTTTAAAGAATCCCCTTAGCCCAACCTCCCAGCTGCTTTCTCGAAGGCTTATGAATTCATTTATTTATGCATTTACTTGCAGTTCAAAAACTTCCAAAATTGAGGCTGAGGCAAGCAAGTGAATAATATAATAAACAGAACAAATAATAGGACCATTTGGCAAATGCCTTAAAATGTTACTTTTTAATTTAAAAGTATTTCAGGACAACATATGGTCATTTCAAGATTAACTATTCAGTTTTAAAAATGGTTCTTTGGTCCTCTGACTACCATCACCCAGTTCTACCAGATGACACCATTTTAGCCTACTGCTTGTGGATTTCTTTGGCTAATGTCCTCTTTCCACATGTTGAAGTCCTTTCTTGGGGCTATAGAGATGGCTCAGTGATTAAGAGTATGTCCTGCTGTTGCAGAGGACCCGAGTTCACAGTTTCCTGTACACATGTCAGCAGCTCCCAACTCAATTGCCTAAACTCCAGCTCCTTGGGTGTCTTCACACACTGCTTGCACATCTTAAAACAATTTTTTTAGTATTTTATGTATATGAGTGTTTTGAATACATATACATCTGTGTACCATGTGCATGCATGCCTGATGCCCATGGAAGACAGAAGAGGGTGTTGTGTCCCCTAGAACTGGAGTTGCAGTTGTGATGAGCCATCATTTGCATTCTGGGAATTCAACCCTATGTTAACCACTGAACCATCTTTCCAGTCCATTACTTGCAAATCTTTTGTTTGTTTGTTTCCAAGACTGGGTTTCTCTGTATAGCTCTGACTGTCCTGGAATTCACTCTGTAGACCATACTGACCTCAAACTCAGAGATCCACCTGCCTCTGTCTCCTGAGTGTTGGAATTAAAGATGTGAGCCATCATTGTCTGGTTACTTGTATATCTTAATTACACATATTCTGTACACTGTCTTAAGATCTAAGAACTTTTTTTAAAAAAAATCCCCAAGTCAGATTTTTTTTAAATCTCAAGAATATTTTTTATAGCTTTAAAAATTATATTTGGGATTATTCCTTCCTATAATAAAGAAGAGTTCATCAGACCTTTGATTTTACTCAAGGACCGTGTATGTACAACTATTTTATTCAGACTAATTTTCTTTCTTCTATTGAGTTAAGGCAAGAATTCTTCTGCCAAACCCTGAAATGAATGTACCTGTCACCAAATAATGGAGCTCATCTGTTAAGCCCAACCTGTGCTGTTGTGAAGTCAGAATTACCCCCAATTAGCCATTTTAGTCTAGTGTCAGTAGTGATGTTCTCACAGAGCAAGCAAATATAAGCCCTTCACTCTCACAAACAAGGCTTCACAACAGGTCCTTGGCTGTGTGCTGTGCTGTTACACTGCCATCTGTGTATGCTCAACACACATAGCAAATTGCATAGTCACTAACCAGAAAGATTCCACATGTTTCCTGTCCCATCCTAGTTCCTCACGCTTACTCTCAATAGGGCAAAGAGCAAAGCACAATAATTTAGTTTTAGTATTCAAAATAGCTTAGAGTAGATCCAGGAATGCAATAATAAATTTAATTTAAAAATATGTATACAAGGGGCTGGAGAGATTACTTGCTGTTAAGATCATTGGTTGCTTGTCCATATAACTGGATTTTTTGATTTTCAGCACCACATGGCCGCTAACGATGCCCGTAAGTTCAGTTTCATGGCTGCTCTGGCCTCTGAGGGAACTGCACACACATGGCACACTTACATAAATGAAGGCAAAACACCCATTTACATAAAATAAAAATAAATATTTTAAAACTACATGTATTCAATGAAAGAATGTGAGCTATAATATGTTGCACCCATGCAGCCTGGGACCGAGATTGGCGGATGGTGTTGGGATTGAAACACTTAACAGACCACCATGGAAAGTGAAGAAGAAGCTGCTGCCACCACCGTTTATTACAGAGAGTAATGGGCTTATATACCCAAGCCAGGGGATGGGCTAAGCATAGGAGGAAGTCATGTACCACCCACACCTGGGGTCAAGATATCGGCACTGTGCACTGGAAAGTTCTGAAAACAACCTTGTTTGCTCAATCTTGTTTGCACGGAAGTTCTACATCTGGGTGGGGAAGAAGAGAGATGTAAGGGGCAAGTACTTAAATTTTCCAACAATAATATTTTAATTTCTATTAATAATACTTCCTTTTTTAAATGCTTCTCCTGAAATATCCCAGAGTTAAGTCAATGCAGAGGACTAAAGTCAAACTTTCTTCACAATCTTTGTAGGAGGTTTATAAAGACCTTCTAAACAACTACATTGGTAAATGATTCCCCAGACAGAGCAGTATGTGGATAATTCCTTCTACAGTGCTATTTCAGATCATTGTAACCATCTAACAAATCTTCACCGCATTCTGATAGGCAGACAGACAGCTGCAAGGATAGACTATTTAAAAGAGGTGAGAAAACAGTAAAGTGCTGTTACCCCTTTAGTTATTGTTTTCAGCAACATTGTAAGGTTCATGCCATTGTCACAGAATCTGCCAACAACATTCTTATCTGGAATATCCACCGGTATCTTATCTTCTCACTTCAAGAGTTGAGTAGAAAATCTATATCTATAGGTAATGCTACTTGCTTTGAGTGTCTATTTCAATAACTTTTCTTTTCTGTCCCAAGAGAACGCTAAGTGAGGTCTTCATGTAGTTTACTCAAATTGGATGTCATTTCACTATCCTTCCCTGTCCTTGCCCCCCTCCATATTGCTTTCACAGTTTCTTCTATCTTCAAGACATCATAGGGCAGGCTTTTCTCCTAGAGAAGAGTCTTTGGAAGGCAGAAAACTGACAGTTTCAGTTGTATATGTGCCTGGATTCTTGCTCTTGAACTGCAAAAATTCCTGGTGTGTCATGCCATTTGTGTCACGTCATGTGCAGTTCCTGCCCTCACCATACAAAACACTAAAAATGACTGTAGTACATTCAAAATACACCCATGAATTCAGGCCAGCACGTTGGGAATGCCCTTGCTAATGCAGAGGGAGGTGTGTGCAAAGGCCTGTAGAAAATCACATGCCTCATCCTTGTCAGGTGCCCATGGTGACACAGGCTCTGATCTACCATCTTCCTCAGTATTGGCTTCTCTGGGAGACTTCTGGCTCCTACCTCTGCCCAATACCTTCTCCTCTTCCAAAGATTGTCAAGTGCCCTCTTTGTGAAGCTTTTTCTGCTCTCCTAGATTGAAGGAATCTATCCAAGTCAGAAGGGCAATTCACTTTGTTCTTCTCAATGCTTGTATATCTCATGGCACTGTTTGTCTGTAGGCTTCTTGGGAGTAGGATCTAACTTTGGATGAATTATAGTGCCTTATACATTTCAAGCACTTAATAGACACTTTATGAATAAATCAATTTAACCCACTAAATAAGTGTGTTGGCCATCTTAATGTCAACTTGCCAGAAAAGAGTTATCTGGGGAGAAGGAGTCTCAATTGAGAAAATGGCCCTTCCAGGTTGGCTCATGGGCAAGTTAGTGATGCATTTTATTGATTGAGGATTGATGTAGGAGGGTCCAGTTCACTATGGGCTGTGTCATTCTCGAGTTGGTGGTCATGGATACTATTAGAATTCAAATTGACCAAGCCAACAGGAGCAAATCATAAAATAGTACCCCTCCATGATTTCTGCATCTCCTACCTTCAGGTTTCTGCCTTGAGTTCCTGTCCTGATTTCCTTGGAAAATAGACTACAAGCCGGAAAATGATATAAACCCTCTCCTTCCCAAATTGTTTTATCATAGCACTAGAGATCCCCAACTAAGACAATGAGTAAATAAGTTAGTAAAATTTATTAATGAAAATCATTTGTGCTACAAAACATTGCATCAGAATTCATATAGTGAAGAGCTAAGGAAACACTCTATCCTCTGGAACATAGCATCAAGCTTTTTAAATGTTCTCTTTAGTTTTGTTATTCCAGGCAACTTTGAGGACTTCATACACATGTATACATGGAAGTGGGATTCTACCCAGATTCAATCAGGAAATGGAATCACTTACTTTAGTCTCAGTTTATTGGGAGATTATGGAAGTTCGTCTTCTCTTATATGGGGTAGGTATTAGTATGATTATTTTTGAAGACACTTATCAAACAACTTCAGGATTCATGTCTCTGAGGATTGTGAACTTCCGAGATAGAAAAAATATCTGTACAATTCAGAGCCCTCCACCTTCTTCATGATAACCCCTCCTCTCTCTCTTAGAATAGAGTTCTTGGAGTTCTTGGAAATATATCATTTAAAAATGAATGCTATAGAGGCAGGTAGAGAAGTCAATATTCCAGATGTTGAGCTTGTTCTGAACAGTTTGTACAGTTGATTCTTCCCATCTGTTAATATTATAAACAACAATTTCTTTTTATTGAATAACTACAATATAAATCTGAACACTTGGTTAAGTAGTTCCTGATGCCCTCTTGAGTCTCACTCTTCACATTGTTTAGTGTCTGAATACTTCAAGAGCCTACAAATCTTTTACCCAAAGCAGCTGGCCACACCTGTGAGGGATTTTTCTTGATTGGATCTTTGAGGTGGAAAGACTCACCATAAATCTGTGTCATGTCTGCTGATGGCTGTGAATTTCAAATATCAAAAAACATGGAAGAAGGACACTTTTAATTTTTTGCCTGCTTGCCCTTACTCTCAATGGCAAGATCATCTATCTGGCATTAGAGCCTACTTCTTCAGGATTCAAACTTATACTGAAAACCAGCTGAGACATTCAGCCTTGTGTACTGAACAGATATCAGATTGTTGGCCTTCTGACAAGGGACAGCTATTGTTGGACTAGGACAGAGACTGTAAGCCACTCTAATAAATTATCTTTCATCTATCTATCTACCTACATATCTGTATATATATATATATATATATATTCATATATATGTGTGTATGTGCATGTTCCTTCTGTCAGTTCTGTTCCTCTAGAGAACTCTGAATAACACACTTCTGTTATATCTTATTCCTTGAGACATGACCAGATTCTAACAGCATCTGTCCTCGTTGGGCAAAAAAGTGTTGGTATCGGGTGATATCTTGGAGCTTCACATGGATCCATGTCTCATCTCAAGTGCACAATCCATGACAGGCATCACCTGTCTCTTTTCTTTACCTTCTAGTCATCTAACAGAAAAGCTAATTTACTTTAAAAATAGTAAAATGTAATTACCGTTCTTGAGAGTTTTATGGCACGATGTTCAGTGAGTACTTCTTGAGCACTGTCTCTTTCAATCCCTCAATCCCCTGGCAGATCTTGATGACTGTCCCACATAAAGTGAGGGCCCTGAGCTCATTGACTGAATGGCTTTCTCCAGCTATGGTAAGATACTGGGAAGGTCTGTCTAAATAAGAATTTGTCCTAAATCTCAGTCTCCCAAATGTCAGTGTCACAGCCTTTCACATCCCACTCCCCCATGAACCTTCTGTGTAACAATGTAAATGAGGAGATGTTTGTACATCTTTGTGGGAATGATTTATGGGAAGAAACGAAGCTGTGAGGTGACCAACAAAATATCCTCTTTTCAACAACAACAACAAAAAATATTAGGAAAAATAATTCTCATCTACTTAATTCCATGTGGCATGAGCTGTGTGCAAAGTCCAGTTAGAGAACAAAAGGCACAGGACACGAGTGAAGGCCCTGCAACTTCTCTTCTTGCCTGAGGGAGAGCACAAACACCGAGGAGTAGGAAGTGGGCTTGTGTCGGGGAGATGTGCTCAGGGATGAAGATGACCTTAGTCCACCCCAGATTTTGGTTTCCTGAGGCCTAGTAAATCCCAAACAGATATGTGCAAAGTGAATCCAAGCTGACCCATTACAGTTCAGAATGTGATTACTGGAGTGAACTTGAGCATTAGTGTATAGTGGAAGGAAGAAATGAATGAACAGTAATGTTTATTATCCTTATACAAACTGCCAATATATGGAAGACAATAAAAATAAATGGTATTCTCAAGGAATCAAGGCAAAAACTAGCTGGGATGCCAGTTACAGGTTACCTTCAAGTCTTAATGATTTTGCATTATTACTAATGGTTCTCAAATTGAAGGTACAAAATAACCCGGGGAAGTTGTTAAAACACACATGTTCAGATCTTATTCCTTACAATGGTTATTTTTATAGATTTAGAGTAGGTTCCTACATTCTATATTTTAGAAAACACTCATAAACAGTCTATGTCTCTCCCCAAATAAATGAACTATAAGCCAACCCTAGAGGTAGGGAAATGTTTTGAGAGCTCAACCCTGTCTAGTTAAGGATCTACAGAACCTATCAATCCTTTTTGTCATCAGAGCTGCTCATTATAGAGACCCAGCCAAGATTCCTGTAATCATTCAACACTTCTGAGAAAACTGAGGCAGGACTTTGGGGATGAGAATGGTTCTCAAGTATGTCCCCTGTGAACATTAGTTAACAGGCCTTCCTGGGCAGAATTGCCTGGGGCATTGGGGACACAGTGCTGCTGCTAGGTGGGCTGTCTGTGAAGGAGTGTGGGTATCAAGTCATTCATTCATCTTACAAAGGACTTCCTATGCACACAGTGTATTTGGGTCTGGGTTTTGCTCAGGGTTCTCTTACTTCTTGGAAGAATCCTATCCCTCAGCTTTTTCTCCCCTCATGATGTCTCTTCCCCCAGGACTTGATCTCCTGGCATCAACTTGTCATGTGTGTGGTCCCTCTATAATGCCTACCTTTGACTCATAAGGACGTGGCTCCTAAGGACTCAGTGGGGGTTATGTTTCACATAACTCTTACATTACTTTAAAATAATGATCTGAATCCAGTTTTCTGAATGTCACCGACTTGCTTAGTAAGAAATGTTTACCATAATGGATTAATTTTCTATTTATAAACGACATAATAAAATGTATTGGTTATAATATTTTAGTAGGTTTGTTGATATCTGGGAAGTTTAGATGGTTGGTCTTTGATTGGCCCTCACAATGTCATTTTGAGAATGGTCAATTGTTAATGCTACAGGTCACAGAATGGTTTAGCCTTTAAAGTATGCATTTAATATTCAAGGAAGGATTTTTAAAATCAGTGACTAAAGCTTTAAGGTTAGGACCCCTAGTTCTGACATTCATTCTCTTAAATATGAAGTCACTAGAAAGATTCAGCACAACCAAGCGAACATGAAATACAGAGACTTGGGGTACTAATTATGAGACATAAAAAGTAAAAATCAATATACTTTTTGAGGTATTGGTAAAAGAATGTAAAAGGATTAAAGATGAAATTATAAATGCCATTCAGAAAGTTGGGGGAAAGCTCTAAGACAAGTGGAACAATCAGTGTAATGCTGAATTTAAAGTTTTTAATTGCTAGAGACAAAAGTTAAGTCCACCATGGCACTGAGCAATGATAAAAAGAATATTAATCATAGAACATAATTTAAAAAAATTAGAAAATGACAGAAATTAGAAGTGGCTGAAGATAAAATTTTTTACTTACTGACAAGAAGTTGAGATAGTTTTCCCTGGTTGTCATGTGCCAAAAGATTTGAAATTAAAGGACAAACGTGTTCAGAGATGCATAAAAGAAATGAGGAGGCTCAGAGGGATTGGTGTAATGAAGTGAATAATAAACTTCAATTTTGATTCCTAAATTATCATAATACTTAGAAAGCAAACCCTACAATAGACTTGAAATATTGGTTAAAAACATTAGAAGTGCTCAAAGTTTAGGGAAATTAAGAAAAGGAGTAAGAAATAATGCCACAGCAGCATCATATACTAAGGCTGAATTACTTAGTTTTCTAAGGGATTATGGTTTTAAATTATGAAAAAAAAAGATTTTAAATTGTGAAGACAAGCTTGTACAGGTTAAGGACTGGACAAATTCTAATTATTCCAAAGCAAATCTATACAAGGTTTCTAAAAAAATAAACAGATGAGCAAAAATACTTTAAAATATTTTATGTGTACAAAATATATTCAAATCATAGAAGCAAAAAGTAGAATGGTGGTTACATGAAGCTGGAGAGGGCAGAGGAGAAAGGAATGTGTAAATGGAGCTGTCCATCAGGGGTTTAAAATGTCAGTTAAGACGTGAGGAATAAATATCAGTGATTGGACAGCATGGAATCTATAACCAATATATTGTGTATGTCAAAATCACTTAAAGATTAGCATTTAGCTGTTTCCACCACAAAGATAAGCGTATGAGGTGTTAACATTTCAAAATGCAAACACATCTAAATACATCGGCACTATGCCCTATAAACATAATTACATATAAACTTAGTTAAAAATAAAAGAAAATGTATTTTTAAAATTTTGCTATTATAATTAAAAGATTTCTTCCTTCCCTTTCCTCTCTCCCAAATCCTTCTTTGCTCTCCTTCAAATTCATGTCCTCTTTTTCACTAATTATTATTGCATGAATACATGTATATTTATATACATACATATTTCTAAATATAACCTATTCAGTCTATATAACGTTACTCGTATGTATGTTTTCAGGGCTGGCCATTTGGTGTGCTCTTCCCCAGGAAGGGACCACCTCTCCCACTCCCAGCTTTCCTCATTTACCTATAGTTTTCTTTGTGGGGGTTGAGGCCTCGTGGTTTGTCCCCATTCACTTTGACATGTATTCTCAAGGAGAGTAAAGTGTCCTTAGGTTTTGATGAATTAACTTTTTCTCCTAAATGCTGCTTTAATGAGTAAAGAAAATCCTCAAAAATACAATAGTAATTACTTATGATTTTATAAATAATTTTAAAATATACATTTTTTTGTGAATGATGAAGCTTGACACATTGGAAAAATCAATGGTTCATTAAATTGGTCATTTAATGAGCTGAGTGTTTGAGGCTGATCTTTGACCAGCTGGAGATATTCTTTTATTTGGAATGGTGGTTAAATTCACTTATATAGCTGAAGTTTGCTGCAGTGTCTATGCAGGAGGTAAAAATAATTAATGAATGGATTGTTCTGAGAGGACCACATCAGGGCGCAAACTCATCAGAGAAATGGTGTGGAGTGAGTTCCATCCCAGCTATTTCTTGTTACCAGTTACACAACTATAATGCAACGTTCATGGTTTGTTCCAATTCTTAGACTCACACAAAATGTGTAAACTTTCCCATTACATGGGATTTGGGGTTTATTTCATTGGAAAGGTAGCTTCATTCCATAGAGAGATAGTAAATATGTCATCAAATAAGACAGAGCCAGGCAACGAGGCAACCTTACATAAAATTAAGACTCGAATTTCATTGTAACAAAATGTTTAAAGTTCCAAAGGCAAGTTCCTGTGTATGTGACATTCCCATCCCACTCCATTCTGAAGTGACTTCCACACAGACTTGAGTGAGAATGGCAGAGGAAGATTATCCTGGCAGCCTACCCCACCTAGGAAGTCCTGAAGGAGCATTCAACAAATACCATCCTAGGAAGTCATAGCAGACTCAAGTCTGTCTCTCTCCACCCCACCACCACGTCGCACCCCACCCCAACAGTTAACTCATCTCCTTGTCTACATTCAAAAATGAATAGAAGTGAAGTAGAAGCAAGTCCAGCACTAGGCCAGATGGCCAGAGACAGGGTAGGGAATTGGATGAGCACCTTGGGCACAGCCCCTATCCTTGTCCTGAGCTGGTATGGACCCGTACAGTAAGAGCAAGAGGCTTTCCCTGTGCACTGAGTTGGAATTAAACATGCTAATTTGAGGTCTCTTTCAAGTATTTTTTTTTAAAACTCCATTGGCCTTTAATTCCTTTGTATTGCATCATTTAATGTAATGTTATTTATATATGAAGCATGTTATGCTTATTAACCAATGTGCAAAAATCTAAAGTACAGATTTTCTGTAATGGGCTAATTACGGGACTTTAAAGCCACCTACTGAGTTTTGCTGAGCCTCACAACAGGTTCACTGAACTGGATAAATTTATTCAAACGTGTGGAAATGAACCCCATTCTATGTGCAAGGGTACTGGGAAAACACACAAATTATACCTCAATACCAGTTTAATGGGTCAAACAGTGAACCTGAATACTGAACTTATCTACATCTTAAAATACTGGGGAAGCCTGCAGTAAGAGGGAAGTGCCCTTTCAAGGGAACTTCCCCCTGTTTGTAAACAGTGGCAATAAAACAACGCTCCTGGCAATTAGGAGAAGTTCTTGACTCCCAGAGGTGGCTGCTTTTCAACGACTTTTGAAAATACACAACTTTCATAACGTACCCCAGGGTAGAGGGAGGGATGAGAGCCCAGCAAACACAAGGCTCAAGCATGGAGGCTCTTTCATCTTTCCTCAGAGAACAAGAGGCATGTTTGTTTGGGACTGATTTAGGAGGAATTCGGCACAGAGTGTTCTGATAGAAATATAAGGAAGGTACAAGTTTTGGGGGAAGTAAGCACGTTCTCCATGTACCCCCCCCCCCCGCCACCCAGCTCAAAATAATGGGCATCTGTTGATTGTGTGTTGTTGTTCCTTTGGTGTGATAGAGATTGAACCCAAGGCGTTGAGTGGGATAGGCAAATGCTCTACAATGAACTGTCTCCAGCCCTTTATGTCACTCACTAATACATTCTCAATTGTTTTAAACCTCAGACTGCCAGAGAACTCCATAGAACATTCCATTATGTTTTGGGGAAGAAAATGGAGGCAGAGAAACCTGGTCAGGGACAGAGTTGAAAGGAAAAGCCCTGCATTTCCTAGTCTGCATCACTGCCAAGCAGAGTACTGTTTTCCAGTCAGACACACACACACACACACACACACACACACACACACACGCACACGCACACGCACACGCACACTCACACTCATGTTTGTTCATTTATATGCCTGAGATGAAGACAGGCATTGCTTTTATTCTTTGATAGGCTCCTGTAGCAGTGATCTATTAATTTTGTCATGAAAGGGGAAAGAATATCATTTCCAAGCCTGCAAGAGTTCTAGTCTTATCCTCAGGGCACCTTATTTACAATGTACAATGTACACCCCATGGCTGACAGTTGGGTGTTGATAACCTAATTCATGCTTTTCTCTTCAGGGAAACCCTGGTGTGCCCAGCTCAGGGAGCAGTGAAGGCAGGAAGGCAAGGAGATTTTTTTTTTTCTTTGCAAGTGCTGCATGTACCAATAAAAAGATGGTTCTTCAGAAAACGAGGTGTGACGCAGGCCAGCTTCATCAGGACTCTCGGACCAAGAAATAAGAATTTAAATATGAAATACTAAAATGTAACACATGACTGAAACAAAATAAATGGTATACCACTGAAAGCATTTGAGGTAATTAATCAATGCTGTGTTTGCACATATCATTAAATATATTATACTCAGTTTAGATTTGATTTCTATGCTCCTTTTATAAAGAGTTAAAAGAAAATACATTTGAATTCATGCTGATACTGAAAACATGCTCCTAGCTTCTAGTTTTTTGGATTTCAAATCATTTCCATTAACAAACAGCTATTTGCCCTCTAATAAAATATGTCATTATGCTTTATTCACACTACACAAAAGAATCACTGAAAAATCGCCCCAATGATGGCCAATAATTACACATTTTGCTCCTGTGCTAGCAATGAAGAAATCTGTTCATTGGAGAAAGCAGGTGCGGGGGCATCAAGCTAATCGCCAATGTGTGCCGTGGTAATTAGCCGTTGCGATTGCTAAAATTAACAATTAGCTAACATGCAATTCTCTTTTTTGCAGGCTGCAGTTTACTTTGTATAATCCTTGCATGTTCTTAGTAATTACTCTGACAGCTTATTATTTTTATTTTTTCTGGTTTGAACACAGCTTTAACATTTGTGTTGGGCAACCCAAATGTTCAACAGGCAGAATCGCAGCATCTGCTTGACTAGGCATTTTTCTGAGGCACACATTTGGTTGTTTTCCGAACTTTTCATTGTTGGAAAGGGGAGCAGTTGGGCTGAGAGCTATGATTCTTGTATAGCTTTTGTCTTCGCTCCTCGGGCCTTCCCCCCAGGACAGCACACTTCTGCATCATAGAAGCTTTTAGAAGGAAAACTGCCCAGTCAGTGGCAATTTAGATTCTAGGGAACAACTCCAGGGATGAAGTGCCACAGTCAAGCTGGTCAAAACATCTTCTTTTCATTCTTCTTCCCTGGAGTGTGTCTTTGGTAAATGCATTCACTGCCCCCGCCAAGGCCCCTCCACCCCACTTACTGAGGGAGAAAATGTAGCATCCTGTGTAGATTGTTCTTATGAGGAGCTATATGCTGAGATAATATTGCTGGGGACTTTGAGTGACTAGAATAAGGTCTCAGCCTACATGTGAAAGGGTAAAAATAGGGAGGGGGGATTAAAAGGCAGGGGGTAATTTGTTTCCAGAAAACCTACAGGAGAAAGAAGTGCAATGAAAACTCTTAAAGTATTCAAGGGTGATAAATTGTGTCAACAGATTTAGCAAACTGCTTTATCAAATTGTGTTAACTTCTTATGGTGGCCAATAAACTACCACAGAGTTCAAGGCAGATGATTTACCTTACAACTATAGAGACCAGTGTCCAGAATGGGCCCTTCTGGACTAAAACCAAGGTGTAATCAGAGTTGTTGGGGGGGACATCTGGTTTTAGATCTTTGAGGCTTGTGGTCCTTCAAGGTCAATGCCATTATATTTCTCCCACTTTTTCTGTAGTCATGGTTCCTTACGAATGGGAATGATTGGTTAGTTTTAAAGACCTATATGCTTATACCAGGCCTGCTTAGGCTGACTCCTTAATTGGATTGTATTTGCAGTGTTTCTTTGGCTGTGGAAAATAACATAGTGACACATTTTGGGGGCTAGAATATGGACATTTTGGAGAGCCATTATCTGCCTACTATACAAACTGAATTAAAAAAATACATGCACATAGCAAGTTTATGAGTTTCCATGCTATGTGGAGTTGTTGCACATTTGATGTCAGAGAACTGAAATATTTAGAATGATGGGTTGGAATTAGGGTGAAGCCATGAACTTGCACCATTTCTATAGATTTTTTTTTTTTTTACCCAAGGCCCTCCTGTGCCTTTGCTGACACTCAGAGTCTGTGCTAACTACCCTTCATTGTGTGACTCCCAGGCTCTGGAATCTAGAGAGCCTTTCTTCCTCTTGATGAGAATGAACCTTTTAGAGTGCAGGCTTGGCTTGACTGAGAGCAAAAACCCTGCTGACGGTGCTTTATAATAGTCTGGCTGCAGCATGCTGGTTTATAATGAATGGGCGATGTGGGCTTCTGTCCACAGTAACACTAAGTGATGTAAAAAAAAAAAAATGATCCAGTGTAGCCCTGATTTCTAGAACCTAGTGACTTAAAAACAAGCTCTGAATTTCCAGGGAAGAAGCTATCACTTACCAGCATATGAATTCAGTCTGGCTACCAGGAGGTGATAGAGATACTAGGATGAGCCCAGAGAGTCTGAGCTGGGAACCCATGGCTAGTTATAGAGGCAGAGGGCAGGGGCAGAAGTTGGGAAACAGGCACCCAGAGACTCATTCTGTTTGTCAAGATGGGGAACTGGAATGAGGAGAGGCTTCCCAGAGAGTTAGGCTGGCAGCAAATACCTTGAGAGTCAAGCACTACTGAGCTTAAAGAAAATGACACAGCATAGTCTTTTATATTTTTGGTTGTGAGCCTAGCCTTTTACTGCTGAGCTATCTCTCTAGCCCAACACAGCATGCTCTTTGCCAAATGGCAAGGAGAGAAAACAGTGCTAAGTGTTCCCTTGTTTCATAAAAATCTATTAAAAGCAGAAATATTAGACATTTCACAGAATTAAGTTGTCAATTTGATTGTTGATGTAGTGAACTCTACTTAGGTATTTAAAATAAAATTTTGTTCAGCCAAAAAAATGTATTGCTTACTCTCCCGTTAGCACATGCGTTCTGTTACAAGAGCTGCCTGTGTAAGCTAAGGTTCTTAAAACCAGCAGTGGATAGAGAGAACTTTCTGGAAGTATGATATCCAATAAAAAATTAAACTTTAAGCCAAGTGTAGTAGTGCATGCCTTTAATTCTAGCAGGCCATGAGTTCGAGGAAAGCCTGGTCTACAAAGTGAGTTCCAGGACAGCCAAAGCTACATAGAGAAACCCTGTCTTGAAAACTAAAAAGCAAGAAGAAAAAAAAAATTGAACTTCATCAAAGAGTCAAGATGTGTGCAGACTAAGTTCCATAGGTACCTGCATACACATGTGTTTGCACATACATGGATGCACACACGCACACTATGTTCTGAGCCCCAGCAGTGTTTCTTCACTGTGACCTTTCATCAATGTTCTGGTTTGGGGTTTTTGTTTTTTTTTTTAATTTACAGATGGGGATGCTAAGATACAGGCATAGATCTTGGAATAAAGAGGAATTGGTTTGAAGCGGGTCCCCTTTCCCTACATATTCTCAGCAAGTAGTAGTAAACAGGGAGGGCATTGGATCTGTATGGCGTGAAGGATAGGAAAGTGAGAAGGGAGAGAGGTTGGCATCATTTAGGGAGCCATGAAACGTGTGTTCCTTATGAGCCAAGGGGTCATGCAACCCCTTATGAAACAAAGAGCACTGTAGAAGGCTCTCATAGACAGGTATCAGTGGCTAAAACAAGGACAAGATCTATTAAATGCCATCTGCAGTCAGGAGTAGCTGGATAAATGAAACTAAAGTCGCCATGATTTGTATACTATAAATATATACAATTTTATTAACCATTTAAAATAAAATTACTTCTTTCAAAAGAAGAAGAAAAGTCACTCTAGAGGGGATGTAGTGGCAATGTACCCATGAAGGGACCATTGTCTCATTCTGAATAGTTTGTGTCAATAAAAATGAGTCAAGTTCACCCATGTTCAAATTAGTTAACTTGCCTAACTGTTGAGTATGGTCCAGGACATGCATCACTCCTTAAGTGTACACAGAAGTAACTTCATAATTGGGTGAGAGCAGTTTGCTAGGGACTCATGTCACACAGGCACAGCCCTAGAGACATCCTACCTGTCCCCTCCAAGCTGCTCTACATTGTCCTTCAGTCTCATCCCAACCCCCATGACAGGAGATAGTTTGCTGTTACAGCACATGGAGTGACCCTGGATAGTCCTCTAAAAGGAGAGGCAGCAGCAAATGCATTATAGGTCCACTGTAGATCAATAGTATTCTGCCCAGAGCAAAGTATCAAGTATGAATGTGTAGGGGTGTGCATATGTCAGGGACTCTCAAAAAGGCTTACAGTCTTCTGACTAGGAGTGCAGCTCAGTTGGTAAAACTCTTGCCTTTTTATGTGTGAAGCCCTGGGATTGAGCCCCACGGTCACATAAAAACATCAGAAAAAGTTCTGATCTCCTGTAATCTCAGCACTAGGGGGTGGAGGCAAGATGGCCAGAAGTTCAAGGTCATCCTTGATAACAAGTGAGTTTGAGGTCAATCTTGGATACATGAGACCTTATCTCAGTCAATTCATCTATCCATACATTCATCCATCCATCAGGCTTGTTGTCTTGACTGGTGTTCATCTTATATGAGTTTCAGTTTTCATAGGAGCTTAGTTCCTTCCACTTCTACTTAGAACATGAGTCAGAAATACTAAATTTGTTCCTTGGTTCAATTCAGGGCAGCAAGCAGGTTTTTGTTTGTTTTGATTCTGTATTTTCACTTTTCCAAGAATACTGCCACTTTCCTCTCATAACTAATAAAGTCAACACAAGATATGCAAACTTTGCCATAGCCTCGGTGCCATAGCATCACAAGCTATCCAGAACTTTGTCATTACCTCACTGACATAGCATCACACCCTAGTCACAAATATTTTTTGAATAAGCACAGGATAAGGATGTACTTCTGTACTGCTCACTTTACTCACCATTACCCCTTGCAAATCTCATAACCAAACAAAGTTTATGAGGAACAAAATGCATTAATTCATTCATTAAGTTACAAAACTGGCTTTTAATAATGTTTGGAGGTTTAGAGAGACAGCTCAGTCAGTAAACTGTTTGCTACACAAGCAAGAGGAACTGAGTCCAGATTCTCCATCACTAGTGTGAAACGCAGGCATATAGTACCTTCGAACTTGGAGCAGGAGAAGCAGAGACAGGAGGGTCCCTAGAGCTTGCTGGGCTGTTAGTCCTGTCCAATCAGTAAGGCCTGGGCTCAGTGACAGACCTGGTCTCAAAATCAAAGGCAGAAAGCAATAGAGCAGACACTTGGAATACACTCCTGGTCTCTATATGCACGTGCACACACATGTACACACACGTGAACATAACCATACCACACAAACATATAAGATTGTTGTCCTAAAAAGAGTATTTAAAGGCAAGAAATAGTTGCAAAAGTGGTAGTATATTCTCAGTCCTTGAGTCTTGAGATTTCCTGCATGAAAGCCAGTATAACTGATGCCTTTGGTTCTTATTTGCACAATGATTCATCATGTTATGATTATCAGTGATGTCATTGGTTTTTACTCACACTATGATTCACCATTCTGTGACTGATGGTTTTATTTATTTATTTATTTATTTATTTATTTATTTATTTATTTTTGTACACAAACTGTTCGGGTAGTGCTTCAGAATTCTTGGTCCATGCCTATAATCCCAGGCACTGAGGTTGTCTCTCCCCCATATTTCTAAATATAGAAATTCAGTTTTAAACCTTGACGTTAAATGTCTCCATACCAGAGTTGTGGAAGATTTAATGACTATAGGACACAAGGTTATAATCTGAATCTGTGAACTATAAAGGAAGTACCACTATGCTGACTAACTAATGAGCTTTTTAATGACGAGAAATAGATAAAGCTTGAAAATGTAGAATGCTTATCAAGGACCTCAGACAACAGCAAAGTGGAGCAATTTAGAAGTACTTACCAGGGCCACTGCTGTGACAGTGAGAAGTGAACTATTTTCTTTCATTTTAAAGCACTGCTTTTCATACATGGGAGCAATTTCTATATTTTCTTAACTTAAATTAAATGCCCTGGTATAATCCTCTTTTCAATGGGGTTCAAAATATAAATAACATATTGATAGCACTTGTGATAGGATGAGAGCAAAGTCCACTATGAAGGGGGAGAATATCTCAATATCAGCATGGGATCTATGAAGTTTGTAGGTTTGGTCTTCACTGAAGGCACTGCTCCTCTAGGCAGCTTTAACACAGGTGCTACCTCTGAAAGGTAGCAGGGCTCTGCCTCAGCATCCCTGTGACCTGTGTTTCTCAGCAAGTTGGATTTCTGAGAGAGAATCCCAAGAACACTTGGGATATGTCTTTGCTCCTGGGCTTTGGGCCGTGAGCAGCAAAATTTAACAACAACAACAATAATAATAACAACAATATTTCCCTTGGCTCTCAAATATCTTTTTCTAGAACACAATACTCCAGCCATCTCTGGGAGGCAGTCACAGCAGAGAAGATGCTAGATATTTCAGTGTCTATGTCTATAGCTGCTATGGAGAGCTGATCTTCTCTCCTCAGTTTTAAGACTCTTGAATTCACATGACCCAGGGCTAAATAAAGAACTAGGTTGAGTTTATCTTTTCTTTCCTAGGAGGTGGGCTTCCCAGGTGACTAATTATATTACTTTCTCTTAGACAGCGGGAAGACCCACAGAAAGAACATAATCCAGATATTTTGACACATGGGACAGACCCACTGACCATGACAGTTTCTTTTTTTGGAGAAGGGAGGGTTAATTATATCAGTAATGTTTATTAATTGGTTTTATTATGGAATTTGTGTTTCCACCCTCCCCCAAGTCCTCTGCTTTCTTCTATCTAGTTCCCTCCTCCCTCCCCTTCCAAACCAGAGGTAGACATCTCTCTGTTTTATTATCACCCATATCCCATTACTCTCTCTTCTCTTTCCCTTAAGATTTTTTCATCTCCTTTAATGATCCCATTTCATAGGGTCTCTCTCTCTCTCTCTCTCTCTCTCTCTCTCTCTCTCACACACACACACACACACACACACACACACACACATACACACACAAGCACATGCACACACATACTCTAAACATACATACAAGAAAATGTGGTACTTGAGTCTGTATTATTTTAATAATATAATGACCTCCACTTCCATCCATTTTCCTGCAAATATTGTGGTTTAATTTACGGAGTTTTTTGTTTGTTTGTTTGTTTTTGTATGTGAGTGATCTACTCGCATGAAAGAACAGGTCATGTGAGCCTCCATGTGGTTGCTGGAAGTTGAACTTAGTACCTCTAGACGAGCAGCCAGTTCTCTTAACCTCTGAGCCATCTCTTCAGCCCAATTTAATATTTATTTACAGCTGAATAAAATTCCATATTTTCTTTATCCTCCCATCACTTAATGAGCATCTAAGCTGATTCTATTTCCTGGCTATTGTGAATAGTGCAGCAGTAAACACGTATGTGCAAGTATCCCTATGATGTGTTGATTTAGAGTCCTTTGGGTATTTATGCCCAAGAGTGGAATAGCTAGCTCATATGATACCATTACTTTAAAACTTTTGAGGAAACTCCACACAGGTTCACCAAGTAGTCACACCAGTGTATACTGCCCACAAGAGTGAACAGACAACTCTTTACCTACTCACATTTCTTTTGTTTTCTTAGTGTTAGCCATTGCAATAGGATGAGATAGGATCACATGACATTTTAATTTGCATCTCTGTGATGTTAAGGACACTGAACGCTTTCCTCAACAATTTATTGGTTGTTCGTTTTCTTCTTTTGAGAACTGTCTATTCTACTTTATGCTCATTTATTGATGGAATAGTTTTGGGTTTGGGTGGCTAATTTTTGTAGTTTTTTATATATTCTGGATGTTAATCTTCCATATGATGTGTAGTTAACAAAGACCTTTCCCTACTGTGTGGGCTTGTCTTCAGTCTGGTGATTGCTTCCTTTGCTGTGCAGAAATGTTTAAATTTCATGTCAATTTGTCTTTTTAAAAACGTACATCAATTCTTTTAAAAAGCTTTTACATTAATTTATGTATTTAATTTGTGTGTGTGTGTGTGTGTGTGTGTGTGTGTGTGTTCACTCAAACACACAGAAAGCTTGCAGAAGACAGAGGATAATTTGTCTGTTTTCCTTCTACAATGTATATTTCTGGGATCAAGCTCAGGTGATCAGGCTTGGTGGCAAGCACCTTTACCCACTGAGCCATTTATCAGCTCTCATTTGTCAATTCTTGTGATTATTTCCCAATAGTTTTAATTCTCCACGCTAAACATGACAGTTATTGAGTGGAGGAACAGGGATAATTGTATATGTAGCACTCTTTGTTACAGAGACAATGAGATATGTGGCAAGTGTATTAGGGCTGCAATTTGAATCTCAGCTCTGTAGCTTCCAGGACTACCAACTTCAGGCAAATGGCTTGGTCCCTGGGAGCACTGCTTCCTTCACTGACTGTGATACTTCAACAGAACTCAAGCAACATTGGCTTCATCCACCCTAAGAGGCAGAACTGGAGAGTTTGACCAGAAGCTGCCTTGCCCTGGTTGTTTAGTCAGGACATTCCCATATTTGTGTTCAGTGCCCCTCCCCTCTTTCCCTAGACATACCATTACTCTCCCTCATATTCTAGCCCTCCGCCCTCTACTTATTCTCATTCATGTCTCAAAATCCCTGTTGCTTTGAAAATGCATCACTTTTTTTATTTGGATTTGCTATTTCTGAGTTTAGTTCAAATTATTTCACCATTAAAATGTGATTTCTGTACTGTCACTTAATTATACTCTATACTTGGGTTTATTTTACATCATATATTAGTTTAGACTTTCCAGATAAAATACAGAACTAGTTAAATCTGGGTTTCAAATAAAGAAATACGTTTTTAGTGTAAGTATGAAGTGTGCAATATTTGTGTTCTTGTTTGCTGTTTGGTGAGTCTGGTTAGCTAAACATGAGCTAACAAGTGCATTTCCCATCTCACCAGTCCTAAGAAGATTATCTTCATTATGTTGTATGTGTCTTGTAACCAAATTCTTATACTGCAAAGAATCACAATTTACTGAGTGTTCTCCTTTGCTCTTTCCAGGGTCTCCTCCCTCCTGCTTTGATGTATAGACACATCTTACTGAAGGAGACACAAAACCTTGAGAAGGTTGGAGGGGCATTTCTGCTCACAGCTCTCAGGATGATGAGAGTGGAGTACTGTGGTCAGGCACAGGCACTTCGAGATAACCACCCCAGAGCTCATTTCTCTTGTTTTCCCCTTTGCTAGGACTGCAATGCCTGGCTGCTGGTCCTCAGGCGGGGCACTGAAGAGATGTTAGAGCAGGAGGGAATGACTGATGACTTGTGCATAGAATTTGGCAGTTCCCTGGATTTCAGTGGGAAAAATTGTTTCTTTGTTTTCATAGCCTCTTTTGATAATGGATGCAAGCAACAAAGATGCTCATTATCAGTTCCTGGGGTTACATTGCCCACAGAAAGTAAAGATTTAAAAAGATATTGAATCAAAGTTACAATAAATAACCAAAACAATCACAGTACTTTGCTGGTAGTGGTGGCACACACCTTTAATCCCAGGGACGCAGAGACAGGCAGATCTCTGTAAGCTGGAGGCCAGTCTGGTCTACACAGTGAGACCCTGTCTCAAGAAAAGCAAACCAAAACAAAAGTTACAAGTATTGCAACCCTCATCCATAGATCTTGTTATTTAAATCAATACATTAATTATAATGATTTATAACATATAACTTAAAATATAAAAATATTTTGCTAACTTTATTTCATTATAACTGGCTTCTTTGAAACCCTAGTCATTTTATTTCTACATTTGATATTATTCTATATAGCTACCTGTATAGCTCAGGGGTGGAAAACATGTGTTAAACTTGCATAATACCCTGGTTTTGAAGCCCAGAACCAATAATAATAATGATGATGAATAAAGTGTACAGTCTTCATATTGTGAGAGGATTCCATTGTTTGTATAACCACATGTGTGTGCATGTATGCATATGTGTGCTTATTGTGTGCATGTGCACATGTGTATACATACACAAAGAATCTGGACCAAAGAAGACCTGATTTTGTGACATATAATTTACTTTTCTGAACCATTTCCAAACAAAATCAACACAAACTGGCTTCATTTTCTCTTCTAAATTAACAGTAGGCTGTCCTATTATGATTTCAAGTTACCCTTTATAACTGAACTTAAATTTTACTTGCTTAGGTTTTTGTTGTTGTTGTTGTTGCTTTATTTTGTTTTTTGGGTTTTTTGTTTTGTTTTGATTTTCTTGTTTTTTCCCAAGAGAAGAAGAATTCTAGAGAAGTCTGAAATCTTTGGGAAGACCCATGGAAGTAAACACAGTTGTAGAGAGGACAGGCATAAGGAATTAGACCAGAACTCAAGTTAACTTTTCATTGTCATTGACAGTCTGCACCATTATGAAATCCAGCATAGCACAAAAGTTATGTGAAAGAAAATATTAATTATATAAATATGCAGTAGTATAGCAGACCTGCATATTGGATGCAATTTCTGGGCTCCGTTTAGTAAGGAGGTAAATGATGCAGAGAAAGGGAATTTTACTGCCCACACCCCTTTGTTGTGTGTGAGTTTCCAAGGGCTTTGGGAAGGAGGTGAGGGAGGCAAGGGGCCTAGAGATGGGGGGATTGAGTGCTGGAAAATGGGTTGCTTGCTGGGTGGGAAGTGGGGGTGCATAGTCTTGGCTTGGGAGGGTGAGTGGGGGGAGCTGAATGAATGCCTGGGGGTTGGACCCGAGGAATAAAGCCACGAAAGGACTGGTCTCATTAAAGAATCCATTTCCCATTTTCAGCAGTTTGCTACATTAACAAGCTGAGCTGTGAAAGGATTAGATCCGCTAAGTGAGTGCCTGTTCTGTGCACCATTGCAAAACACATTTCAGAAAGCAGTGGGTTCGCCTTAAATGAGTATCTGCTGGAGGAGCAAAGCCCTAGGAAAACAAAGGGGCACACCAGGGTAAGCTAATAATTCCCGCTGTGCTTTGAGGGCAATGAAATGACTGCAGCCCTGAGAACTTTTTCTCCCTCCCCTGCAGTTGGTATAAACACTAGAGCCATTTTGATGATCATATCGACACCTCAGCAACAAGTGCTTCCCAGCCAACAAGATGTCACTTTCCAAAGGGTTAAATGAGCCACAAGGCTTCACCTCAAATATTCCTTCTCTGCACAGATTTAGTATGCACACCCATTAAGCGAAACAGTGGGTATAGACTCATATCCTGCCTCCAAATACTTAAACAGGACAAGAACAAATCTACCGCCAGTGGCTTCACTGCGCTTTCTGCTTTGACTGGGAGGGGAAAGCCAAGTTTGGAGCTGGGTCTAGCCTGACTCAAGCCTTAACTTGTGAGTCCTGCTATTCTAACCCCTTTTCTCGATCTGCTTTTCAGCATGTCTAGGAGCACACAGCTCAGAGCAGCAGGGAAGTTGCTTAGCAAAGGGCCACCCACTTGCCTATTATTCCTTCCTCGCCTGTGACATGACACAAGAACAAAGTAGACATTAACCGCCACATTAAACCCAGAAAGAAAGTAATCAGTAACCTGTTATTCCCTTAATAAAGGGAAACACATGCAGTGTGAAATCCAGAAGACTAATCAATAGCTGCAGACAATGCAATGTGCCAAACAAATTGCAAATCAATTAGAATCCTTGTTTTCTTTCAAATGGTTCACTATATCTAAAGCAATTACTCCTTCATTAGACCTAATTTAACAGCATGACTGCCTTGGCTACAACTGGCAGCGTCTGGCTATCAAATGGAAGAATGGCAGCTTATTTCTGTCTGTCTGTGAGTCTAACACCAATCAAAAAAAATTGAATTCCTTTATATGAGAGAAACTTTTAATGAATGGATGGATATTTGTTTTAGTCAAAATATCAATAACAGAATGAGGGTTCCTTTCCCTGTCGCTCATAAATTGAAGAAAATTATTAAAGAATGATTGAATGAAATTATTTTTAAATGTTTTTCTTCTTTTTGTGCTAGCTTCAAACAGATAATAAAAAAATGGGCATTTTAGTGAGTACAGTCCTTTCAGTTCTTCAAACCTTACATACACATCACTTGACATAAGTTTTAGGATTTTGTTTTTGAAGTAAAAAAGATTTTAAGCATTTTGGAGTATTCCAGATATCCATGAAAAATAAAAAGTTATAGTACATCTTATTATAAAGTTCTAGTTCATTTTGTTGTAATGGTTATTTAAATCATTTTACTGAAACGTATTTATGTTAAGGACATTTCAGTCAAGAAGGGTGAGTTTTGATGAATGGCCATGTAGCCACACAGACTGCCACTCTAGTAAGTTCCTGTGTGCCCTGGAGCCCCCTACCTCTCTCTGGCCCCAAGGGATCTGCTTTCTCTCAGCCCCCTTCACTGTTGAGAACACTTTGCCATTCTGTGGAGGTATGGGACTAGAAAAGTAATCGAAATAAATCTTAAAAACAAAAACAAACAAATATAAAAACAGATTTGGGAAAAAAACGTAAAGGGTTGAATGGTTGTATCCTAGTTGAAGGCATCAACAGAATGTAAAGAACAGAATGTAAAGACGATGAGCTTTAGAAAGCAGGCATGCTTGGAGAGATTAAGTCATTTCCACAGCTGGAGGCAACATTCCCAAGCGAACTGAGAAAAAAGTTGATAACCACACTAGTTTTGTTATAAATCTCGTAGCTAGTCATCAAGAATAGCCAGTTTCCAGAATTTCTTCAATTTAATTTTTCTGAATTATTTCTTTCTAAATGCAAAAGCAATAGTTTGAGTATACATAACAGCAATATCACAGAATTATAAAAAATAAATAGTAAGAAATTTTATGTTCCCATGTCCCCCCAGGATTTCCAAAGGTACTCAAAGCTGTCACCCATCCAAGGATGTTCTTTACAGCATTGTGGTAAGAGCAAAGCCTTGGGAACACTAGGAATTCGAGCCTTAAATTAAGTCACACATGAGCCCAAGTCCCTTCCTTCCTTTGCTTTCCCTTGTAACAGCTTTTCTCCCCTCCCCTCCCCCTAATCCTTCCTCTTCACCTCACATCAAATGGCTTTTTATTCTCTGTATCCTTTGCCTTTCTTCTTCTTTTCTTTAGAGCTCAGTGCAGAAAAATTCTTGCACTGAGGATACCCATATCTTTTGCAGGCCAATCAACCCGTTTCCCATCTCCTACACCTCAGAAGACCCTGTTTTTCCAAGGCTCCCACATTCTTCACAGAAATCCGAGCTACCCCCCTGCACCCTATTTTGCCCTCTTTAACCTCTCACTGTTAACACTGTCACTCTGTCAAATTATATTTTGTTTCTATTGTTTCTCCTAACATTCATGATGCAACATACTCTGCAAATCAATTAATCAATGAGCATTCACTGAAGGCCTGCTTCCCTCTGATTGGCTGGATCTAAGTGCAGATTTGTAACCTTAAATGAAAAGCATTTGTGTTAATGGGCGGGAGTTACGAAGAGGAAGTTAGGATGTTTAATCGATTTCTGAAGGTGGTTTAGTTTGGAGGTTAGGTAGAGCAAAACCTGAGTTGAAGGGAAGGGAGACATTGTAACTATCCTTGCTGTCTCTATGTCTACAGGAAAACCAAACCAAACAAACAAAACAAATAAACAACAGCTTTGTCTTGGAGCCCATAATGCTCCAGTCCCAGGGCTTAGTCAAAATGGGACTGACCCATAGGAAGATGCTGTAACTATCTAAGGAGGTTTTCTTTTCTTTCTAAATTTAACCTATTGTTATTTGTGTTCTCCTGACTTGTCTGTAGAGAATGCTTGTTTAAAGACACAGTGGTCTCAACTATCTATGTGTGCCCCTATGGCTGTTTGTCATATCTGCAAGACACTAATCAGTTTGTTAGTAAAGGCATACTTAGGCCAGTCCCTGGGAGTTCCCCATGTCATAGTTAAGGAGGCGATAAACATTGGTCTCCTACTGATTTTGTAGAGACCGTTGTACAATAGAACACTGCCAAATCCTTCGGAACCCAAGGCGAGAGATGGCAAGCTCTACCCTTTATGAGGCCAAGAAGAACATCTTCTGGCCTTCAGGCAGTTTCCTAAGGAAGATAAATAAATTGGACTTTATAAAGCTCCTACCGGAGTCTTAAGGAAAATCTCCTTACTCATAATTTTAGATACTGTAATATACACTAATCAAGTTAATGCTGTCAGTTTTTTGAATTGCCAGCAGTCATTCGAATGCCCTTGCAAAGCTAGACCCCAGCCAAGATCTGTCTGATGACTGCATTTCCTCTGTTTCACATCACTTGCACATGGTGTGGAGACCTGATTCTTGCTAATGCACAGATAAAAGCCATAAGAGAATGGTCACAGAACAAATGGAGCTTGCCCTTCAAAGTAAGCACTGCCCCTTTGTTGTTCTACTATAGAAAAAGTGAATAGCGGGGTCTTTTGGAAACTTTCAGGGTACCAACTTTTCTTCCCCTACCCCCACTCCTGGGAATAATCATTTTGATTGCTGGATATTTTCCCCTTCGTCTCTCACTGACGGTTAATATGAGTATTTTATCCTCCACGAGTGAATACTTAACTAGCAGAGTTCTTCATACAAATGCAAACTTCCTATTTACCAGACTCGGGTGACTGTGCGTCTCACATCAGAGTGGCATCATTCAGCTTCAGTTGCTATAGCATTTTCAAGAACCTCTCTGTTCTTGTCATAAATTATCTTTAAGTGAAAAAAGCTCAAAGGAGGTCCGTAGCAAACTGTATCAAATAATGAATTTGTAAGCGGTGGAGGGAAACACTTGTCTTACGCTCTTCTCCTATCGATTGTTCTGTGACCCTTCTTTGGGATACAGATGAGCATAACCCTGAAAAATGTTTGTGTTGTCTTTCTTTAACTGGCAGCCTGCGGGCTGCATGATCTAATAAATATTGGCAGGGCCAAATGAAATAATATAGAAGAGCTTCTCTAACGTCCACAGACCAAGAGACTCTTGTCACTTGTTAGTATCTCCATCAAACACTGAAGTGTTAACATATGTGATACGACCACGCAATCAAGTAAGGACCGATTTGTTGACTAATTAAACCAACACAACAAGCTCTTTAGCACCTACAAGTGACAAGTTTAGAGCAGGCAAGTGGAAACTCTCAATTGAGCCCCCTTTTATGAGACTATCATGCCAAATTCAATTCCGAATGAGTAGTATTTGAATGTACTTGACTTCCACCATGTGCTGACATGCTTACAATAATTCATCATGGGTGACAATAGCCCAATATTACAGATTTATGATATATACAAAACAGTTACAAATGAAATGTTGCCCTTACATGGGTCTGCTTTCCTCACCACTGCCTATTGATATTATAATTAATGGTCAATTACTTATGGAAACAAAACCAGAAAATAATCATTACTGGTTTGAGTCATCATTAGAATTTTTTTTTTTAAAATCTGGAAGTAAATAAAACCATTTCCACAGTGTTTGGCTTTTTTCCCCAACACAATAAGTGAACCAACATAGAAGCTTAGTACTCATAACTCCTTTTAGCTCTGAGGATAAGTTAATAATTTTTTTAAAGAAACAGACTGTCAATTACGTTTCCTCACAGGCCAAATGTGTGTTTTATATCCCGTTTCCTTATTTATAAAATGAAGCAAATCATTCATCTATTTCAGAGTCTCCAAATACCTTAACGTTCTATGCCCCCTTACTTAACTTTCTAGGACAATTAAAAGGGAGTAGAACACTTACTAGATTATTTTGGGTGTGAAGTTGGTCCATTTCTTCTCCTTCCTGTGTAACTTGCTTCTTTATCTTTTATACATGCACATATTTTAAAATTTCTGTATTTAGCTCTGACTATTTTACTGACTTCCTTGACAGCTGGACAACCCTGCTGGTGGGTAAGCAAGAGCTGACTGCACACTGATAAGCATCACACTCTTTCCAAAAATAAATGAGTCACATGTTCCATCTATCCATGGCTGTAAACCAAGAGAAGGTGTCAGCAGTAGTGACAAGTTATAGGGAAGTTATAGGTCTTGGCCAATTGATTGAACAGGGACCAATGGTAAGAGATTTAATATAGAAAGTTCTGGGCATCCCAGAGCTGTAGGTACATAGCCTGTACCTCTGGAGCTGATGTCTTCTGTATTCCACTATACTGCAGCCTAGGGCCCAAATATCTGGCTGGAAATAAGGATTAGAATCTGGTGAGATACCAAATAGGTTCAGAGCCAACTATTAGGTTGACCTTCAAGTTCTAAGTGGGCAGGTCCTGCCCCGAAAGGGCTCTCTGACAGTTGCTTCATCCTGTGGTGAAAACACCTGGCTGCATCATTGCATATTAACCCACCTCCTGTGCCCACATGCACACGCAAACATGACATTAACCTCAGAGAAATGATTTCTTTATTTTTCCTGTAGTATTTAGCAGATTATTATTATTTTTTAAAGACAGAGTCTTACTACATATCTCAGGTTACCTGCAATCTTGCAGTCCCTGAGTGAGGCAAGCCACTCAGGGACTTTTGGAAGAATTTTGTTTATTCTAAGGAAATAATGTAGCTATGTAACTAAAAAGCAAAAAGTGATATAAAATATATCAACTGAGAAGACTTTTAATGTCCTGTATTAATGATACAAAATAACATTTTCTTTTTTTCATATCACTATTATAAAACTTGATGACAGTCACCTTCTTGTTCATGGACCATAGCTTTATCTTTGTCTACAGTTTCTTATCTGCTCCTTTTAAAAGTTATTATTTTTATATTTATTTATTTATTGGCTGGGGGCAGGACATGTGCATGTCATAGTGTGTTTTTGTAAAGATCAGAGAAAAACCTGTGGAAGTCAGTCTCTTTTTCTGCCATGTAGGTTCTGAAGATGAAACTTTGGTTGTCAGACTTGGTGGCAAACACCTGTTACTGATGAGCCACCTCAAACTTCTTCTATCTCCATCCCTCCCCCCCCCCTTTTTTTTTTTTTTTTTTTTTTTTTTTTTTTTTGGTTTTCCAAGACAGGGTTTCTCTGTGTAGCCCTGGATGTCCTGGAACTTGCCTTATAGACCAGGCTGGCCTTGAACTCAAAGATTTGCCTGCCTTTACCTCCTGAGTGTTGCTATTAAAAGAGTGCCCCACTAACACCTGGCAGCCTATCTCCCCTTTTGATAGATGTGTTATTTCTTTTCTTTTCTTCTGTTGTTTCTTTCCTTTCTTATTTTTCTTTATTCTTGAGAATTTAATACATACATATTCTTAAATATAATCATATATACTCCTCCCACTTCTTCCCCAACTCTCCCCCCACAACTTAGCAAACATGCCCCTCTCCTCACTTCCCATTTATATCCCACAAAGTCCAATTAGTGCTGCCCATATGTACATGGGCGTGGGGTCACCCATTAGAGCAGGGGATTCCAATCAGTAGCCACATCCTCAAAAAGAATGATTTTTCTCTTCCTAGAGTCGTTCAACTGCAGTAGCTCCTCAGAAAGAGAGAAAACTTATGGATGATCTCTCCCATCAATGCTAAAATTCAGATTACTGTGATCAGGTACAGGTCTTGTGCAGGTAACTATCCCTGCTTTAAGTTCTTGAGCATGATGGCCATGCCATGTCCAGAAAACAGCATCTCACAGCATTCCACCATATTCTCTAGGTCTTACTGTTCTTCTTCCTTTACGCTCCTCGAGCTTTGGTAGGGGCGGGAGGAGCATTGATATAGGTTTCTTGTTTAGGATGGACACTTAGTCTCTTCTCAGTACTTTGGTTAGTTACACATCTTCCCACCAACTGCTGAAACTGTAAAAAGAAACTTCTCTGACCAAGGTTGAGATCATCCCAGGTCCATGAGTATAGGCATAAACACTTGGACAGTATTTGGCAGCATGGCCATTCCATAAAATAACAATTGCAGGTTCTACCCTAAGACTTGTGCCTAGCCACAGATTTGTGACTAGGATTGTACCACCAGGAAAGAAATCCCCTCCCATGGAGCAGACTTCAAACCCCATCAGAAAACAATCAGTCACCCCATTAACAATCATGCCACTATTGCTCCAGTGAGGACATTTTTTTACCAGCAAGTTGGTATGCAGCATGCAGGGTCCAGCACTAGCCAAAAGCATTATTGCCTTTTACTTCTCAGAGGACTGCATAGCATTCTCCAGCTTTATGAATGCAAGCTATCAGAGAGGAAGTTTCCTTGTTGGCTTAAGGTTGTTTTCTATATGCCCCGCACCCAAAGTATGTAGAGTCTTAACAAAGAAATGTAGTGGGTAGCTAAGGGCAATGGCAATATCCCATGTTGTTTTGGAGAGGTGTGTAACCTCCTTGACCAATGATTGTATTCTATGCCTTATACTGTGACTTTCATTTAATTACCTGTATATTCTAGGAGGGACATTGTCCATCCATGCAAGGTAATTCTGTTCAAACACTTAAACAAAACAAACAAACAAACAAACAAAGGTTGTATCTTGAAATTAGCTTACTAACTAGTAGGTTTCCATAGGCCTTTTCATACATCCTTAGTTTTGGCTACCCCAGTTCTCCCATAGCTGTCTACAGAGTGCTGAGATTACAGGCATTCACTATTGTACTCTGTGCTCTTTTATCAGCTTCTTGTGTATCTTTACAAAATTTCTTTGAGCAAATGTAATCATGTATATATGTATGTATGTATGCATATTTTTTTGTTTTCCTCTCCACTGCTTAATCAAAATTGGCATAAGTTTGCTATGTACCTTGATTTTCTTTCTAACAGTGCACAATAGAGTTATTTTCAAATAAGTACAAAGAAATATTTGTCAAAGATAAGAAGTTATTCCTTAACAGGGCTTCTTCCAGAGTCTGTACCTTTCACTACTGCTTCTCATTTAAGGGGGCATCATATGGAAATTTTGAGAGCATAAGAATACATGCAGAAGAATATTAATATTACACTACTAAAAGGAAACGTGCTATAAATATTTGGGTACACAGCTTTTTAGTTTTATGACTAGGGATTGTATAAAACAAACTGTCATATAGTATTTATTTTTAGTTCACATATCTTAAGTAATTAGGTGTTTCATTGTTTAGACTACCTTCTGACTTACAGAAAAGCAAGTACATGGGTACGCAGAGTTCCTCTTTCTTCCATAGCCTTCATGGCTTTTACTTACTACATAATGAATGGTTTTCCAAATCCTGTAACTTGCTTATAAAGGTATTGTTATGAAATTCTATCTCATATAAGTACAATCTTTAATAATCTCATAGAGTCGAGACTGATTATGAACACATTCCATATGTTTATTATTATAAACAATACTGTGACCAACTTCCTTCTAATTTGATCTTTTACAAAATTTTTTTTATTTTATTTATTTTATTTTATATAACAAAGTCCAATTAAATGAAAACAAGCATTTATACACAATATTTGGGAATTTGGGCCTTGTTCTTTCCAAACTACTTCCTGCTGGTAAGGGGCGCTGTCATGGGGGATTCGAAGAAGATTCAGATATCCTGGCTGTAGTCTGTTTTTACAAATTTTTGATTCCTGGAACAGAGCCTCAGAAGTAGAACTGTTACATCAAGAGACATGAGCCCTCCCTGCTCCCTTTTAACTTTTGATACATATCTTTAAGTTGGTTAAATCTTTTTGAAAAGTTAAACAAAACAGAGAATTGTGGGAAAATCATCAACTTCAGTCTTTCCTTCCTTTCTTTCTTTCTTCCTTCCTTCCTTCCTTCCTCCCTTCCTCCCTTCCTCCCTTCCTCCCTTCCTTCCTTCCTTCCTTTCTTTCTTTCCTTTCTTTCCCTTCCTTCCTTCCTTCCTTCCTTTCTTTCTTGGACAGTGTCTTATGTGGTTCAGGCTGGCATCGAACTGGCTGTGCAGCTGAGGGTGACCTTGAAATTCTGATCCTCTTGACTCCACCTCGAAGGTGCTGAGATTACAGGAAAGCACTACCCTGCCTAGATTTATGAAATTCTCAGGATCAAACCCAGGACTTCAAGAATGATAGGCAAATACTCTAACAATTGAGCTACATCACCAGCCTTACAACTCAATGATTTTTTTTTGTTTCTTTGTTTGTTTGTTGGGCTTTTAAAAACTTAATTTAACTTTGTCTTAGATCCAAAACTATCCTAAGAAAATAGGTCATTCTTCAAATTAATCTGAAATCTCTGTCCTGAACAATGGGAAATCTAAGATGGACAGAGGTGCTAATGGTGTACAGAGCCCATCTGGGACATGCTGGGGAAATATGATCTTTAACACCAATATCTCAGAGTGTGGGACTTTACTGTGGAAATCTGCTGACAAAAGATATCTCTTCTTGTAACAATTGAAGGTGTGGAATGACGCTTACCCACATATGCTACCTGTAAACGAGGAGACTCAAGTGGTCCAGAGAAAAAGGTAAGGACATACAGAAATGCCTGCTAATTTCATTTCCCAAAGTAGGTGATATGTACCAGTTGTTTTGATATTATATGCATGAAAATATTTATTTTAATACTTATAACCTTGTTATTTTGTGCCAGAAATGATTAATATATCAGTGCTTTTTAGGATGATCCCAATTTAGTAAACAGTAACAGAGTTTTGAAAAAGGATTTTTACAGAAAGCCATAGGTGTGACAAAATTTGATATGCAACTTGTCTTGGAAACATGTCACAAAAATACAGGAGTTTTGAAAAAGTACAAGAAGTTTTAAAGTTCTAGCTTGAATTGCCCTAAAGTTTTTTTTTTCTTTTTAAGTTAACTAATTTAAAAAACTGATGGCCAGGCCCAAGCTGCTGTCAAGGGTCATGTCTGGGTCTGTGATCTAGCTATAGCCAGGGTCTGTCTGTGTGGATATCTGTGGCCTGTATTACCTCAGAAGGCCCTAGGAACCTTGTGAGGTGAAATCAGAAGACCATACTGAGCCATCCATGCTCTTCCCAGGCCTGGGAAAGCTGGCCTTTTCGCTTACTGGAGACTTCAGAAAGAGAGCTGTCCCCTGCATGCTTGAAAGATGGCCCCCACCCATCACCATAGGCCAAGGGAACTGACCCTGAGGGCTTGCATGTAGGGGAGCTGACTCCCCTCACTCATCTGAGGTGGGTGGTCCCAGGAGCCTGGACTGACCACCTTTGCTACTATCCAGGCCCACAACCAGGCCTTGGGGTGACCCACCCTAGTATCAACCCCATCTAGGGCCTGTTTGAGCTGGTAAAGGAAACATTTCTGTGGAGCCATACCCACAAGACCTCCAAGACTCTTGGCAGCCACAGGATATCCCAGAGGAGTTCCAGTGAAGGTCCAGTGAAGGTGGTGTACCAGAAGCTAGAGGCCTTGAATCAGACCAGTGACTCATTGCTATAGACATGTTCTGGTAAAACTGATGGGACAAAGAGACGTACTATATGTCACACTAAATCCCATTGTCACAGGGATGAATGAAGAGATGCTGAAGAAGGAGGAAAAAAGGAGAAGCAAAGAGATTCTTATGTTGTGACTTTTTTTTTTTTTTTTGCTTCTGCTTTTGTTTGTTTGCTTGCTTACTTTGATTTGTTTCCTTATGTGGGAGGGTGGGTGTGGCATGGATGAGGAGAGGATGGGGAACCAGAAGGTGAACAGAACTGGGGTGCATGATGTGAAACTCTCAAAGAGCAATAAAGAAGTTATTAAAAAAGAAAAGCCAGTGGCAACCCTTTTTAGAGCTGCAATCATCACCATCATGCAGTTACTCTTTGCAGTAAATGACTCAGTATTTTATGGGTTGGCTTCAAGTTGCTCCATGAAGAGGATATATGTATTGTAGATTAGACTCTAGTGTAGATTTTGAAGGGATTGTTATGAATATGGTATGAGTGGGACCTTGAAGGGTCCCATGGCACATGAGAGACAAATGACAGTGGGTGAGAGACAAAGACCTACAAAGATCCACAGACAAAACTTATGTGACAGTTTATTGGAGGAAGAAAAGGGAGTGTGTGTGTGTGTTTTTTTTTTTTGTGTGTGTGTGTGTATGTGAGAGAGAGAGAGAAAGGAGGAGAGAGATAGAGAGACAGGGAGAGATCAAAGAGATAAAGAGACAGAGATATGGCAGCAAGAGAGCCAGCAGGAGGGGGTGGAGCTTGACTCTTAAAGATACTTTTGTACCTGAGTACAAAGCTAGAGTACTGCCTGCCATTTGTGCAGGGGCGGGCATTCTGCCAGGTCTCCAAGGGGTGGGCCAGGTGTGCCTGTATGTTAACAGGGATATCTGATGAGTTTCTGTACATTATAAGCAGGTTCACTGTAACTCCTTAATTTTTTTAAAGTATTCATTTTAAACACACACACACACACATACAGGAAGAGAACTTTCAGTTTATGGTGAATTGTTTCAAAGATAATTTCAGTGTGTTGGAAAATATGGTAATTCCCTTTATAATAAGAGAAATCAGAAAGTTTAGTATAAGAGGGAAGTATCCGGATTTTTGTATGTACAGACACGCACATTTTCACTTTTGTTGTTAGATGAAATTATTGAGAGAAGGGTGTCTTCATGCTTGAAAAACCAAGAGCTTAGATTTTTAAAAAAAAGTCATTAATTTTAGTTTCCTTCGAGGTCCAGAGGATTTTTTTTTTCAGATGGCTGTTGAGATCAGATGGTCTCTAAAGAAATCAATCTAATTTCAATAGAAGAGCTATGCTGTGTTGGGATTTTTCTTATAATCCAGTTGCTAAATGAGACCAGGGCTACTTTGATTTAAAAGAAGAAACACAGACACACCATTGTTCTCCAACCTCTCCATTTGCACTAGATCAGCTGACCCAGAATCTTTCCCTAAAGAGAAAGAATGCATTTCCCATGATCAAAGAAAATCAACATTAATAAAATAATAACGGCACCGACATAGAATGCTATTTATTTGATGGTATAAAAATAGTGCTAATGCCCTAAGTGAAGGCCATGAGAGAAAGGATGAGGAGTGGGAAACCCACTCAGCTCCTCAGGCTACAGGTGCTTTTGGGCCACTTGACTCAGGGGCTGCAACTGTATTCTCCAGATTCATCAGACAAGAAAAATAAGGTCATGAATAAAGAGGGCCATCATCAAGTCTAAATTTAAAAATAATCTCTTTCCACTGAAAAGGGCGAGGGAGCTTCATTCTTATTATTACAAACCTCCTAAATAAAAGTTTTTAGCAGTTCTATCAGGAGATACAACAAAATCTCTCTTATTGACTCACGGTTGCACAGGTTTGTAAGGTAGAAGAACAAAAAGAAAAAGGGATTCTATTCCCCAGGTCGTTCGATTACAATTTCCATTAACGATTCTTTGCTTCCTTTGCCTCTGTCCTTGCCCCTCCCCCAAGAGTGTATTTAATCAGGTGTGTGAAAAGGCACTTTCTAGAAGGCTCTTGAAAGCTATGACTTGTAGTTTTGAAATGTCTTCATCAGGCTTTGCAAATTGGATTTTTTTGGGAACCCCAGTGTTAATATGTTCTCACAGAAAAAGGCTTAATGCCAGACTCAAGATGGTCATAAGGCACATCCCAGACATCAGCCAGTCACAGTAGTTGGAGAATTCATACTAGAGAGACTATCAGGCTGTTTTTGCTAAAAATCTGTGCTATCCAAAGGTCAGCCATGCTAGCAGTGTCAAATATTAATGCAAACAACAACAACAAACAAAACAGCTCTCACCTCAAAGGAACCAGAGATAGTTTACTCTGGAGTCAAATTTTAGTGACTGAGGAGACATGGAGCTGAGTTACTACAGGGTTGATGCTCCAATGAGGAAGCAACTTCACAGAAGCAGAAGAGAGAAAGTTATAAATCAAGGCATCTGGAAGATGCACCCATAGAAACAACAAGAGATGGCATACAGCAAGACAGACAGGGAAATCTCTCCTGAGGGCTTTAGATGCTATCAGATGAAATCCACAACTTTAGAGTTGGCAGAAGATAGTTGTCTGATAAGTTAGTAAGATTCCCAAAGGTGTTTTACCTGTGAATCACGGGATGGTAAAACTGACAGATGGGTAAGAAATGTCTTGGTGGGTGATGGTGGTAGTGGCTAAAGCTAGCCCAAGATAAAGTGTAACTAGGCTCTAAGGATACAACATTGCAACCTCTCCACACCACTGCACTTCTAACCAGTCTTTTCAGACACAGTTTATTTCCAAGGATTCCTGGAAATGCAGAAGAATGATTCCACTGTGTTACAACTCATGTAAGTGGTAAGCAGCACCCAAACACTATGCTTTATACATTCTTAAAATAGAGTCATTGCACTTCATCACCTTGAAACAACTATTAAAATGTTCATCTGTGTTCTTCTGTTTTTTCTTAACATATGTGTTCATATTCACATGTATCACTAAAATACGGTCACATGATTTCTATGCATCTGTATAATTGAAATGCCGTCTTTATTAGGCAGATAGTAAGCTACACATATTCCACTACATACTCATATTGCAACTCCATATTGAAGTGTACTTATGGAATTTTAAAATTTCAGTGGCTTGAAAATAATAGAATAAGGTGAACAACTGGAGAAATAGTGTATGGAAAAGCTCAAAATTTCTGTCAGCTCGTTTTTTTTTTTTTTTTTTTTTTTTTTGTCATTGGAATGGTGCCTATGCATTTTTTTTTTGTATTTTTATATGCATATAGAGTATTTTTTATTTAATTTTATATAACAAAGTCCAATTAAATGAAAACAAACATTTATACACAATATTTGGGAATTTGGGCGTCGTTCTTTCCAAACTACTTCCTGCTGGTAAGGGGCGCTGTCTTGGGGGATTCGAAGAAGATTCAGATATCCTATGTCAGCTCGTTTTTTAATGATTGTTCAATATATTTTTTTCATCGGCAGAATTGCAATGCTCGTAGTTCTTTAATCTATACCTGTTCAAAGCCATTAGCAAGTACGCCTACATCCATGTACTAATTCATGGGTTGTATTCATCTGGAATGCCTTTCCAATTCTGAAACCTAGTATTTTGTGTACGTTTGAGATAAAAAACAGCAAAAACAAAAAGTCTCAACAGATGCCATTGTTCTCTCCATTCCCACTAGATCAGCTGGCTCAAAATTTTTTCCTATAGAGAAAGAATGTACTTCCTATGATCAATATTAATAAAATAACATTGGTGCTGATGAGGAATAATATTTATTACAAGTATTGTATATTTTGACATAAATATTAGCACCTAGTATCTAATCTGAGGTGTTCCTCAAGTGTTTTTGCATAAATAATTAATATTAGGTGCTAATAGATGGTATCAGGGACTTCACAAATAATTTTAAAAACAGTAGTTCTTTTCCCTAAAATTGGTATAACACTATAGCACATTCTCTATTATCTTTTCTGTTGTGTCACAATAAGGTCAATGTATCCTTCCCCATTGCTCCATTCACATTGTTAGTACTAATGTAGTAATTTCATACCACATAGCCACTGCATACGAGCCTTTCAGATGAGGAACTCTTAGGTTTACTTTTACTTCTGTAGTGTTTATCAAGACTCTGACACTGAAAAGCACCCCAAAACTACAACCCATATCACCAAATCCCTACTAAGTGGCTTGACTTCTTTAATACAATCTTTGTTTTGCTTTCCCTAATAAAAAAGTCCAAAGTAGATGGATAAAAAGGATTTGAAAGAAAAAAAAAAAACAGTTGATAAACAAGTGTGGTAATGATAAAACTGTAGCCTATGTGTTTTTCTGCATTTAGAAAGATCAGCAAGTTTTCAAAAGCTCATGAGCATGTATGCAGTGAATATAGGTGATAAATCTGCAATAGCTAGATGTGCCAGTAACAAACATTACTGAATTCATAGGCATAAAATAAAGAAATGATTATATTGACACAGAATATTTCCCCTTTACAAAGATATTGGAGTAGGTAATAACTTTATGACAGGCCATTGCCTAGTTAACATCACTGCACCTGTAGTTATTAGACATTGCATATGCAACATACCCAGAATAAGGTTCCCAGTCTCCTTACTCAAATCTGCTCCTTCACTACCCATGAGTGGTACTTGTTCATCCTTGTGGTGATGGACAGTCCTAACCTCTTAATTGTTTAGGCTACAAAGCTTAGAGTCCATTCTCAATTTTTCTCTTTGTGACACCATATCAGTAAATTCTATCAATACTATCTTTTTGATATATGCACAGACTACTTCTTATCATCTCCAATACTGCCACTTAGACTAGGTCACCACCTTCTTTTCCATTTTCACTTACCATTTTAACAGTTCCCTCACCTATCTCCTGTCTACTTATGGCCCATTTTGATCTATTCAAGCAGTACTTAGTGAACCTTTACCAGTATGTAGTAAAGTTATGCAACTTCTTGCCTGTTCTCTTCAAAGTCCCTAGGTCCCAATCCTCAAAGTATTGAGATCATCTTTCCTTTTCTCCATTTCTCTCATCCTGCCAACCATATTGGCTTTCTTCCTCTGCTTCCTGCAGCTCTCCCTGCCTTAGGGTCTTTACACTTACTTCCTTGACTTAGAATATTGCTCCACGTACACACACTGTTTAGGCCCTTATATAAGAGCATATCTTCAGTAAAGATTTATTTGGAAACTCTTAGCTACATTATACTGGAAAACACAACTTTAACATTTCTGCATGCATAGAATGTGAGCTGAACTATAGCTAGCAGAATGTGGTAAGGTGAGCTTCAGAGTCTCGGCCTTCACGTCTTCATGGCATCTGCCTTTGCTCTCTTGAGATGATCTAGGGCCCATTGTAAAGACACCTGCTCCAGACACTGAATGACGGTAATTAACATCAAGGGAAAGGTCCCAAACATGTAAGGGACACCAACCTAGATTCTCTAGCCCCCACTACACTATAGATAGACCCCCTGCTGTTGCAGGATTAACTTAGGTGACATTTGTAAAAGAGCCTTCCGGGTGATCATAGTTCTAATCATTGACACATTGAATTGTGAAAAACAACTTTAATGGCTTACTGTTCAGAGCCACTATATTTAAAGAGATTTGCTATGTAATATTAAGTAAAAAACAAAACAAAACAAAAACCACTGAGCAGTTTAACCTTCCATGATATGTTATCTCACTATTAGTTGTATATAATGTATGTCCTATGAGGACAGGGATGATTTTCTACTTTGCTCACTTCTCTGTGTTCAGTATCTAGTAATAGTGTCAGTAAATAGGCTCTCAATAAATATTGGCCAAATGAATGAATGAATGGATGGATGAACACGTGATTAAATAAAGATTTGGGAAGGGCTTTGCACATCTTACTAATTATGAAAACTCAACCTTAGCTTAGGCTTGTCCCACTAGCTTTTATAAGTTAAATTAATTCACTTATGTTAATCTACATTTTGCCTCTTGGCTTTTTACCTTTCTTTCATGGTGAATAGCCAACTCTCTCCATGTCTCATTGATATCTGTCACACACCTAGATTTATCACCTACTTCCTCTCTCTCTCTTTGCCCAGAAGTCCCACCTATTCTGCCTGTCTAGCTATTGGCCAGTCAGCTTTTTATTACACCAATCACAGCAATACATTTTAATACAGTGTACAAATATCCCACAATATTGGAACTTCTGATTTCCACCATGAAAAGTTTAATTTTCCACATTTATACAACCTTTTTTCCACTGAGGGCCTCTGTATAAGAATTTGAAATTTTAGCCGGGTATTGGTGGCACACACCTTTTAATCCCAGCAGAGGCAGGAGGATACCTGTGAGTTTGAGGCCAGTTCCAGGACAGCCTCCAAAGCAATACAGAGAAACCCTGTCTTGAAAAAAACAAAAACATTTGAAATTTTGTTATTTCTAATGATATTCCAACTAGCTTAGTGAAAAAGGACAGGGAGTAGTGTCCATGGATTTTTAAGGCAGGGGAGTCAGGGCTTTTTGCTATGGATCAATGTTCTGACAGACTCCAGCCCTAGTGTATTAGTAACTCTAGAGACAGAACTAGTCTTTTCTCAGTGTGCTGTCCAGTGCTCGTTCCTGAACCAGTCACTGGTGTTGTAATTTTCAAAAAGTGGCTTGAGAGAGAAAGACACCATGTGACAGAATTCAAGCAGAGGTTTTGTTTTGTTTTGCTTTTTAAAGGGGAGAGGATGGCATAATGGGAAAGGGGAGGGGAGTAACTATCCTCTATGGACAGGAGCAGTGGGGGAGAGGAAAGAGGCAGAGAGAGGGACAGAGAGATGGGGGGAACAAACAGACAGAGAGAGGGAGAGAAAGAGAGGGGTGGAAGGTAGGTAGGTCCCTTTTAAAAGGGGCCATAATGAAGCAGCAGCTGAGGGCATATCTTTTCAGGACTCCAAAGGCAGGACACACAAATGCCTAAATACTAACAACTGGGGTTAGGAATATGGCTATTCTCTTACTAGTCAATTCTTAATTATGGGCCTATTGCTTCAGATGGAGTTGAGGAGCAGGAGCCACCTCCTTTTTGTGTAGGATGGGTTTCCTTAGGAAAGGTGGGTTCTATTACAAGGAGAGTGAAGGTAAGGTATTCTGGATCCTCAAGAACCCCAGTTATCCATTTATGCTAGTCAGCTAACTGTAGACATGCTCTCACCAATAGGAGAAAAAGTGCTGATTTTCCCTTCAGAAAAACCCTAGTAATAACGCAGGGAAATTTCATGTTGGATGAAAAGGCAAGCTAAAGTATTGGCCAATTAAGTGGGGGACGAGAAAGAGAAGGAAAAGGAGGGGGAGGAAAAGGAGAATGTGAAGAGGAGTAAGGAAGTGGGGGAGGGAGGAATTACCAGGCTTCTTTGGTGTCTCTTAACTAACGCTAACCAGCAATCTACATCACAGTCTTAGAATTTAAAGGTGGGCTGGGGAGGAGTCCATATTCTTGAGAGTCCATCAAGTCAGTATCCTTAGCTGCACCCACATCTGGAATAAAAGTTGAAGTGTCTCGGGAAAGCCTGCCCTGTGGAGACCCATGGAGGGGAGGGAGAGGCACTATGTTTTATTGGAAGAAATCACCATGTTTAAGCAGGATTTTGAGAACAAGCTCAAATGAGGATCTACGTGGTCCATTATAGGGTCGTGCTGAGATGGGAGAAGGGAATCAATATGCCTCAGCCACGCTTAAGAGATGTTTTTCATCTGGAAAATGATCTTAGGACCACTTTTGCTGTTTTGAAATCTGGCCCAAGCACTTGTGAGAAGATGACCTCTTATATATTGCATTTTGCAGAGAACTATATAGAGTTGGATACAATATCTTGACCTAAAGGGGAAAAATGAAATAGAAAGAAAAATAGTATTTGCAGGTTTTCAACCAAAAAGCAGTACATGGCAGAAGGGAGATGAATGAGTAGAGGCTACAAACTTGGCCCAGTAGAGCAAGCTGTCTGAAATATCATTATCTGAAGGATTTGAGACATCTGCCTCATTTTGCATGAGCCACCATCAGCCAGTGACTTAGGGCAGGGACTGGAAATGTGGCAGCAATTCTTTAAAGCATCTTGTCGATTCTTGGCTTCAGGGGCTTTGGAGGGGAGGGGCTGCAGAGGAGAAAAGGTTACTGATTTCCGAAAGGTTAGAGGTTCTTTCTTTTTCTCTTTCCTTTTAAAGAATAACACTTCAGCTTGATATTATTTTAGTATTTACCACTCGGTATTGTCTTAGACCTCATCTTGGCAAAGGGCTCCTAAACAACTGCCACTTTTAGCATTGCTGCCAAAAGGCGCCTTTCACAATAAAGCACGCTGTGCTTTGGCAGGAAATCAATAAAGTGAAAATCTGTTCTCATCATCCATACATTTACCATCACAATCAACAATCAAAGGCAAGACCTGGGTTCTTTATCCACAGGCTCCAGCCTCCCAATTTTCTGCTATGAAAGGCAGCATAAATTAGAACCCTTGGTTCCTGTTAGCTGGGCTTAATGGGTATGATTTATGAACCATTAAATGAGGTTATGTAAATTGATCCTTAGCAGAATGCTAGCGCCCAGGTGACAGGTGCAGCGTGCTCGTCCACAAGGGTTCTGTACAAATCAGATTTCAGTGACATTCAGTTTGAGGAAAGAGAAATATGTTGTCAACAAGGAAGTGATTTAAATAGTGCCCTGGGTTCGTCAGCAATTATGCCTTTCTTCTTAATTGCTGCAAACTATATAAATTCTAATAGGAAATAAATTAGTAATTTACCAGTTAATGACAAGGGTATAAAGGAGAAGGGCTTAAATATTTTAAAAGCCATATTACCAGTGAGGCCATACACTGGGGTGATTTCCCCGATGCTGTTAAAGTTGAAGAGATGCTTTAAAACGGGAGTGTAAACTTTGACACAGACAACTAAAATTGCAAGCATTGCAGCAGAAAGCAACTGGATGCATGTGGGAAATGCCCTTATAGAACTAGCCCACGTGTCCCCTGGAAACGGAGCTGTAACAGGGGCTCTATTTTATCATCATTTATCGTTTGAGGCTAAAAACCATCTTTAAAAAAATCAGAGATAAATAAGCTGTTTTACATTTAAAACCTTTTCGGCAACCTGGCCTCTGATTGGTCCAGTAGTAAACATGTAGCTACATGATTAGGGTGAGAGTGAGCAATGGGGCTGGTGCTGCACAGCTTTCTCTGGCTGCCTGATTAAACAACAGACAACAATAACGTACTTCCTGCCATACACTTGGTTATGAAAGGGGAAAGCATCATGACTGATGATGAACCATTTCAGTTCAATGTCCAAAGGAGAAGCTTAGTTGTGGGGAGAAATGAGTCTCGAGGAAGCATCTACACATTAATCAGTTCTAAAAGTAAAGGGGAAAAGAAATCACAAATATATTCCTCTGCACTTGCTACTGCCAGTGAAGAAGGTGATGGCCCTGGGAGGAAGGCTTTTCCCTTTAAAGTCAGTTCAGTATCATCCCCAGCTTTTGTATGAAGCTGTTATTGTGCCTGTGTCCACGAGGCTGACCCCAGTAACAAGACACATATGGATGTGATAGTCATGTCCTCTAGTCCCTGGCAGAGCCTATTAGAGATCCCCGACAGGGGGTCTCTAACACTATTTTAATAGGCATTTCTACTGTGTAAGTGGAGTTGTTTACGGACAGGGGAGATGATTTGACCTACTGTGGTGCTGTAGGAAAGAGCGATGGAAGGGCAAAGGTCAGATGTTTAAAGAGGCTTGTGACTGTGGCCCACTTGGAGCAAAGGGAAATGCTGAGATGTCATTTGTGAACATAGAGAAGTGGCCCAAGAGGCCACAATTGAGAAAGTATAAAACAACTGACATCTACTGACAATCTCAGAGTTAGTGGGAAAAGACCTTGGAGGTGAATAAGTGTTATGAAAAAGAGTTTCGTAACTAGTGTGTGAAGAAAATGTTTGAGAATTCATGCTGCAATGAAGGACCACAAGCTATTTCAAATATTAACACCACTACTAAGCACGTGGCTATGGACAGGCTAGTTTACTTTTTAAGGTTCTGATAACAGAATTCTGTCATGAAGATTAAAGTAATGCCTGAGGTAATTGATATACAGCAAGCACTCAATGGGTGACATATATGTGTATGTCATGTACATATGATATATATGTACAATCTTTGTGGTAATAAACTATGTATGTATACAAACCTATGCTCAGAACCTTTCTTTGTAAAATGGAAATTTAAAAAAATTATCTATAGCATGGAGTCGCTCCAAAGATTAATGCAGTCATGTATAGGGAATACCAACACAGAAACTGTTACATAGGAAGGACTGTATAGCATCCCTATTATGACAGTGACTCTGTATTTCCTGTCTCTGTGCTTAAGTATTCACTAACTTGCCTGGAGGAAGGTACTGATGTACAGTAAGCTCCTAACCACACAGAAAGTAATTTTTCATACACTGTCTAGATCTACGATATAGATATTCTGCCCACTCAAATATGTAGCGGCTTAGTGAGATTAAATAATTCATCAAAGTTGTGAGACCTCTGTTATGCAAGATGAATAAATTATAGCATTGTACCTAGAGTGGACAGAATGGAATTATGAACATTCAAATACATTAAATTAATAGATCCTATTTTGAATGTTCTACACACACTCACTCTCTCACACACACACGTACATTAAGAGCAGAGACTTTTTGGAAGTAATGGGTGGGCTTGTACTTTGGTTGTGGAGAAGGGATCAAGTTTATATGTACATATCAAATCTCATCAAGGCTTATCTATTCAATTTATGCAATCATTTTGCATTATTTATACCCTAGAAAAAGAAAAACTACTATGAAATAAAAACACATAATTTATGTAAGAATTTAGGGTAAATATGTGAAGACCCAGTTTAGACTGAACCACAGATTGGCTGGGCTGTGATGCCTCACAGGCTAGGACAAAGCATCACAGTCCTGGGGAACAGTGGAGAGGAGCCTTGCCAAAAGGATCTCACCTCCAAATCACCCGAAAGCACTTGGTTTGATTCCTGCACCCTTTACCTTCCAGTCTCTATGCCTATATAAAGAAAACAAGTTCTTATCTAGAGGCTTCTAAGCCACATTTCCCCAAGACCTTGAGTTTCCTTAAGGTTTCTCTGGAGCCACAGCCAAGGGAAGAGCAGAAGACAGAGTCTGGGTGCCTCTTGAGATGCTTATCTACCTCTACAGAGTAAGCTCTGGGACTTTGGAGATGTTTGTAGCCCTTTACTCTGAGTGTCTTTTCCAAATTACAGAGAGACTGCATTGAGATAAATTTCTACCAAAGCAACATCTCTTGGGTCTGTTCCGTGTAAGATGCTAAGTTGGCTGTTGAATAAACAGCCTCTCCCTCCTGAAAACATGCTCTCACAAGAGCTGCCTGCTCTCCCCTGCTTACTCTCTCAAGATGCATTTCTTTCAGGGATTGTGCTTTCAACTCACTTAAAAGCTAGAATGTGAAATGTTCTCCGAAGGCTCTTAACCTTTGCACGGCAGACCACCATTTCCTTGAAGAATATTTTTATCCCTACCCTATCTCTAAGTCTTATCTGTGTACTTTATCTTGTGAACACAGCTCTGTGCCCCAAGGAGCTTAATGCATTGGAAAATGTTCAATAAATAATCTAAAAGTGAACAACCATTGCCCCTTGGGTGGCTGACTGCAAGTATTCTCAATATTTTCTGTTTGTACTGTGTGTCCCTTCCCAGCTTTCACTCCCCCAACCCTGACTAACTACTCCAAGAAATGTAGGCTACAAGAAGACACGTCACTAATTGAACCAGTCTTCCTAATTGTGTTTTGTGACTCTATGGTGATCACCTGTGGACACTGAATACCTCCTCTACTACTTCTTCTTGGTAGACACTTCCCTTCTACATTTCTAGGAAGAGACACCAAAAAGAATATGGATTCCAAAGAATGCTGCAGGGTAGAGGATAGAATGCAAATGAAGTTTTGTCTTCAGGGGGAAGAAAGAAGAAGAATGAAGGCTCATCCATGGTTAGGATCTTGTCTTTTTAGAATGTCATGGTAATGGGGATGTAAAGATGGCTCAGCAGGGTAATGGTGCCTGTCAGCAAGCCTGATACCCTGAGTTCAAGACCCACATAGTGGCCGAGAAAACAGATTCCCACAAAATTGTCCTCTGACCTCCCACCACACACACAGACAGTCATACACAAAATAAATTAAAATGCAATAATTAAAAGAAAGGATGCTGTGGCATTTGAAAAGTATATAATTGAAGGGCTACTAAAGCTTTAAAAAAATACCTGAAAATGAATCTTATTATTTAGAGATTCTGAAGGCCCAATATTCCCAGAATATCTCTAGACAATGCTATTTGTCAGGAAAAAAAATAGGTAACCTTGACTAGCTATTCTAGTGTGTGTGTATCTATGTGTACCTTTTCATGTGAAACTATCTCAGCTTCACCACCTGAACCAAAGGCTCATTACTCTAGCTGTGTGCCAGTATCATCTGGGAGGCCTAAAAGGATGGCATAAACAAATTCAGGCTCTTTATAGAGATTCTGGCAAGGACCTGACATCCTTTTTTGGAAAAGCTCCCTCACAGCTTAGGATGTCCAACCAGAGCTGAGAACTTCTCCCCAAAGCAGTGCCAGACACTGGAGGCCCAAGTCATAGCATATTCAGCTGTAATCTGGAATTGTGAATCAAATAAACTTTTTTCCCCTTAGGCTCCTTAAGTTGGTTTGTCATTATTTTATTACAGCAACAAGTAGTGAAACTAAGACATGGCTGTACATATTGTGGAAATCATAGCATATGTCGAGCACATATATAAAATCTGAAATCTGCCAACAAAACAAAACACTGAAACAAAGACATAGGAAGCAATGTGATGTCCTATCTCATTGTGTCTTATTTTTCTGCCAATTGCTCCCCTTTGCTTCTACTTCGTTATTGATTTTACGTTGGATCTTGTTGCTTTTGATGTACATAGATCATCTTAAACTCTTCTAATAAGCAAGGAAAATAGCAGGGTTCATACCTCTGATGGCTGTAAAGCCAGTCAAAGAAGCTTGACATTTCAGTTGGAAGATTTCTTATATTCCACGAAATATCAGAATACTTTCCTACCAGAGTAAAGTGAAGTAGGCTTCTCAGATCATGTCTGCAACCTAAAATAGCTTCAGCTTAATACCCTTAATTATCTCTCCTGCCTGGCATGGAGTTTTGTTAAGGAATAAACTGCTAACTTACATTTACATGACTTCATGGCATTAATGTTCAGAATCATGACCATCATTACTTCCAGGTTTATTCCCAAGTAATCTAAAACCATGTTGGTTAAAATTAAAAGATTCAGGCATACAAATATACTATTATGTATCTGGAAACCAATTTCTATAAAGTATGCCTTGTTACATACAAGGCCTAGTGAAAAAAAATTAATATAAAGCATTATGTCAGTCTAACAGAGTTTTACTTATTGCTGTGTGTGTGTGTGAGTGCACATGTATATGTGTGTGTTTGTGTGTGTGTGTGAGTGTGTATGTGTGTATGTATATATGTATATGTGTGTGTGTGAGTGTGTATGTATATGTGTGTGAGTGTGTATGTGTATGTGTGTGTGTGTGTGTGTGTGTGTGTGTAGGCGCATACATGTGGCATGTACTGGAGGACAACTTTCAGGATTCCTTTCTCTCCTTCCACTGTGGGATTCAGGGGTCTAACTTAGAGAGTCCTCTGAACCATCTTTCCTGTCCTCTAGAAGAATTGTAAATATTATGAATTTATTTCTCCATCCTTGAGATTCTAACTGCAGAAGATATGGTCAAATGTGAAAGCCAAGAGCTGGGAATGTAGCTCAGTGACTGAGTATACTCAGCATGCCCAAGGTCTAAGTTTAATTGCCAGAACCCACATTATATAAATGGTGAATATAAAAACTTTTTTCATTCTTAGTTGGGAAGTCTGATATCAGAAAATTAATCTCTCTTATTTCTATTGATTGAAATTGACTTGACTAACATAGGTACTGTAGGCATGTTATTATTCTTTCTTGGGGTCTACTTAACAAGGTTATTCTGCTAGTATGTCCATAACCACCATGGATTAAGAGCTTAGATACAGATTCCATTCTAATTATCGTAATGGCAAGGTACAATGTACTCCATTCATATATTGAAATGGGTTTTAACTCATGAGTCTATCATAGAGCATTTTGAGATCCTTGGCCAAAGAACAGTTGATGAATGTGTTAACCACACCAGTAGTCATAATAAGGCACCATGAATGTCCTTTGTAGAGATCTTAAGTAAAGACATGACTGAAATTAGATAAAAGTACCTTGAGGTTTGTGTGAGTAATTTGCAAATTCACACACATACTTTTAAAGTTTTGTCAGAGAAACAGATGTTTAAGCTGAGGATTTAAGGGCGAGGAAGAATCAATCAGGTTAGGGCAAAAGATGTCTCAGCAGACAGAGGATGTAAATGCTATGCACATGGATCCATGGTGCATTCAGGGAACCATTTAAAGGAGATAATGGGAAGAGATGAGGCTAGGGAAGTGGGTGGGAAGTTCCTCTAAATCAAATTAAGACATTTCCACATTTATGGACAATGGAACATCATGAAAACCCCTAAGTGACTTATTATACTGTAAATAGACATCCATACATAGGGAGAGAGTCCATTCTCCTTATACCCCACCATTCTGTGTGTTCTGGAGTAGGGATGGGTGTTGACCCTACTCTTAGAGACACACCAGATTTCTGCACCCTAGTCTGTGAGTCTGACAGGATCTGTTTGCTTTGCTTTGCTTTAGCTCACTTCTTGTTTTTAAAGTCTTAGTGTGACTTTAAAAATAAGAAATGAGCTAAGTTCTCAGAGAGATCTTTCCTCATCACCACCTAACTATGGCCCCCAGCTTCCATCTGCCTCCCTGTTTCTACCCTTTGCTTGTTTCCTGTAACATTCATCATAATTTGGAATTAGAGCTTTCTTGAGGGGCTATAACAATCATTTCCCCTCAATTTAGAAAGCATAGACACTCTCTGTGTTAAGATGTGCTCACATTACCTTCAGAACAGACCGAGCTAGAGAGAAGTAATGGTTTGCTGCACACACATGTGAAGATCTGGGAGTCTGGGCTAGATATCAGTGAGATCAGATGGTTGGAAAAGGAAAACCCACGAATCTCCAGGTTTCAGGGACTTTCAGAGTCTCCAAAGGAATTGAAAAGAACTATTAATGGCTGCTAATGGAAATCATATAATAAACAATCTCAGGAAGATTGCTCCACAGCCATATAAAGGCTCTAAAGCTATTATTAATAGTTAAAGTGCAACAGTGCAATGAGCAGGAAAAGAATACTGATTTATAGCCTGGAAAAAGATTTCAAAATGTTGCAATCAGAAGCAAATGATCAGTGGGTTTTAGAAGCAGAGCAATTCCTTGTTTGATGGCGATCACTCAAGTAATTCTTCAGTTTCAAAATAGAGCAAATGTAGGTTTAAGGTTTGAGTGACAAGTGGATTGTCAGACATGAGTAAGATTTTAGGATAGTGCTAATGAATATGTTATGCATAGTTTTATAACTACAAATACCAATAAAAATATCTTCCAAGACTCTTATATTACTTAGAAAAATAAAACAATAAAATGGTAACCTTAAAAAATACACATGTCAGTTCATGAGGTCTTTTCTACATGGAGCACCCATTTTGATTATTAGTTCTTCTTTGTGAAGTGTATTTTATCTTAGAATTATGAAAACCAGCATCAAACAGGTCAAGTGACTTACCCAGTTATCATACAGATAACAATCACTGAGCAGGACTCTGGTAGAAAAGATACTAGAACACTACAGTCTCAATTTGGACAGTTTCTTAGAAGCACCATGTGTCAAAAACTTCCCCAGCTTAATGCAGTCAGAAGGTGTAGCGTAGCATACATGAGCCAGTCAAAGATGGCACTGAGGGGAAGTCAAGAGGGTGAGTCCTGAGTTGTTTACAAAAAAAGATGATTGGTTGCCTAGATCAAACCAGATGAGGTCACTGCATGAACAGCTCTCCATCACTAGGTAGGGTAAAGTGCCTAGGCTTGTGATAGACTGACCTTTAAAACCTTTGGCTGGCTGTTTCCCTGCTCTGGGATTTTTTCCTTTAAAAGGGACCTTCTATGGGACAATAAACAAGTTCCTGCTTGACTACACTTCCTGCTGGGTCTGATTGTCTACTGGGAATCTTGGAGGCTGGAGAATGGGTGGGCAAGCAGTACACTTACCTTTCCTGTGGTAGAATCTTCAAGATGTGGTACAAGGGGAACATCTTCAGGCCACTGGGGATGTGCCCTTAAAAAAGTTCGTGGGAGCCCGGGTCCCTTCTTTTTCTTTTATTTCATGTCTTAGCCCAGAGGTAAACACTTTTGTTTAGCCCAGTAACAGGCCCATTCAAAATGATAAGACAAAATAGACGTTTTTCTCTTTTTAAGTTATCTCAGAAGTTTGTTGAAGTAATAGAAAGTGATCACTTTACAGATAAGGAGAAGTGTTCAAAAGAACTTGTCTGATTCTGCAGAGACCAGAATCAGTAGAATCAGGGTGGTACAAATGACAGGAGCCTGTGCATTGGGTGTGACAGGAGGCAGATCAGATGACATCGAACCCTGCACAAGAGGTCACTCTCTGCTGTTCAGCTACTCAGTTCCCACACCTTTCTCTCCATGCCTCAGGGAAAGCAAGCTTCACTCTCAGGGTTGCTATGGACTAGGCGGAGTTACGGCAGAGGTCCACACCATGTTATTTGTGGGAATCTACAGACCTCCCCATCTTTCACAACCTGCATAGATTCTGCCCCTCTAGCCTATTGTCCTTCAACACTGACAGCTGACAAATTTTATTGAAAAAAAATCGTGCTTCAGAGAGAAGGAAGAAGGGAGATGTCTGTGTCACCATATCCCAGGGGCCATTCCTGATCCATCCATTGTGAGATGATCTCAGTATCTTCAAGGATCTTGTGTGTTTTCTGGTTGTCACGATGGACAGATATTTTTTGCCAGCACTTAGTGTGTGAGATAAGAAATGAAAAGGTCAATCCTGCAAAGGAAAGACATGCAGCCTCACTGCCCATTAGGGCCTTCTCTGGGAAAAACAGACGGAATGTGAAGCCCTTCAGTCTCATCCCAAAGAATTTTGATTTTAATCTCAAGAAAGATGGTAAAAATAGAGTCTAGAGCAGCGATTCTCAACATGTGAGTTATAACCCCTTTGGGGGCTAAATGACCTTTTCCCTGGGATTCCATATTGTATCACATATCCTGCATATCAGATATTTATATTATACAGAAGCAAAATTACAGTTGTGAAGTAACAATAAAATAATTTTATGGTTGATGGTTACGACAGCACAAATAACTGTATTAAAGGGCTACAGCATTGAGACGGTTGAGAACCACTGATCTATAGTGACTTCCAGATTTTGGGCTTGGGCAGTTGTCTGGGAAGTAGATCTAAGTACTGAGGCTAGGAACATGGGGAGAAGAAGCGGGAGGAACATGGCTAAAAAGATGATGAGTTCACACCCTGAACATCAACATGTGGCTGAGGTTTCCAAGGGTGGGTTGGGAGGCACTGAATAGTTCGGTAGAGAGGTCTGAGAAGAGATCTTAATATGGACTTTAGCGCACCAGGGGTAGGTGACATCATGGGCATGCCTCTGCAGAGAATTTCGGATTATCCAAGGTCAATTTTTAATCTCAGGCAGGTTTTCCTGCTTCCTACTCAGTGTGTTCACAGGAAACACCAATTAAGATTAATTCAACATAAGTAAAACATAATTAGCAAGATAAATTTGCTGCCAAAAATATAATGAACTCCAAGATGAAATGTAAAATGCTCTAAGCTCACTTCTATGATATTTTATGCCATGCTTTATCTTTTTATTTTAGTTTGTGTGTATCTGCCTGTTCACTTGTGTGTGCAAGTACATGTGTGTATGTGTGCCTGTGGGTGCGCAAGTGCATGCGAGCATGCACACACATGTGGAGGTCAGAGGGCATCCTCAAGTGTTGTTGCTTAGATGATATCCATTTTATTTTCTTGAGACAGGGTCTCTCTCTGGCCCCCCGAGTTTGCTGATTAGGTTAAAATGGCTGGTCAAGTGAACTGCAGAGATAGGCCTGTCTCTGCCTCTCCAGGGCCTGAAGGGATTACAAGTGAATGCCATTTGTAATGCATGGCAAACACTTTACCAAAAGAGTCATCTCCCCAGCTCATGGTGCTTTGTCTTTGTTCATCCTAAAGACATGCTAAATCAAAGCAGAAAATATTTTAGAGATTTCAAGATGTTCAGAAACAAGAAAGTTTTCTTATATTTTTGGTTGTGAGCCTAGCCTTTAATGGGCTGAGCTATTGCTCCATCACCAGAAAATGTTATTGAAGGAAGTCATAGTTAGCTTCAGTTGTCAAGCTGGCACACCTGGGAAGAGGGGCTCTCAATAGGGAAGCTTCTCCCACTGGATTAGTCTGTGGGTGTTGCTGTGGGGAAATTTTCTTCAAGAGTAATTGATGTAGAAGGGTTCAGCCCGCCGAGGGCAATGCCATCCCTATGCAGGTAGTCCTGGACTATATAAGAAAGGTAGCTAAATATGAACCTGAGGACAAGCCAGTAATCTGGGTCCTTCCATGTCTCTGATTCAGTTCCTGTCTCCAGGTTCCTGCCTTAATCTCCTGCTCTGATTCCCGGATGATGGCCTGTAACCTGTAAGCCAAATGAACACTTTGTCTCCAACTTGTGGGTCAGTACTTTTATCACAGCAGAACTAAGCCCAACCAGAACAAAAGCTCCTTCCTGTTTTGCTCAGATGTTTTACATTGCCTATCGTTATTGTTTCCTTGTTGTTTTCTCAAATAAATTATTGTTTTTCTAACTCACTGCAGAATAAGGTTCCCAGATGGCTGAAAATTAGTACTATAGCATGACATCTGCTTTATTTATCCTTTTCATTGTCATGAAAGTTATATTGTATCATTATTAACATGAAGTTTGCCTTTCTGGTACAGCAATAGGGCAATGAATGGCATGAGTTTTCATTATGTAATGATTAAGCTTTGGAGGAGAAAACTGAACAGCCGGAAGTAGAGGCACATTAACCTGGTTAAAATAATCAGTATGTATCCTTTTAATAATAGCAATAATTCTGCCCACTTCCAGGAGAGTCAATGTACCCAGTTGGTTTTGTGTTGCTCTTGCAGAATGTGTAACACTCACTGACATGTAAGAAAACAGATTTATTTGTCTTGTGATCCTAAAGATACAAAAGCACATTGCCAACACTGGCTTCTGGTGAGTGCCTTGTAGTAGATTACATATGGCAGGATGTGACTAGCACACAGCAGAGCACTTATTACTATAAATAGTTGTGTAGATAACCTGGAAGACATTGTCTGTAGACCAATCAGTAACTTTCCATGACTATTCATGAAGACATTTAAGTCAACAACACAGTGAGTTGTATTTCATCTGGACCTTTATTTCTAAACTATTCTGATTTTATAAATTTTACTGCTGATTTTTTATTTTGCATTGACTTGTAGGGAATTCAGAGTGAAAAATCTCAGCCCACATGTAACAGCAGCATATGATTGTGTCGTATGTTCTCTGTAGAGATTTCATTTTGGTTTATATATAATTTCTTTGTTGGTTTTGAGACAAGATCTTGCTATGTAGTTCTGGTAAGCCTGCAACTCACATGTAGACCACAGTGGAGATGAACTTGCAGTGATCTTCCTGCTTCTGGCTCCTGAGTACTGGAGTCACAGGTATGCATGCTACATGTGGCCAAGACATAGCCAAAGACATAACAATTTTTTGTTGGTATGGAGAATTGAATCTAGGCCTTACATATCTTGAGTAAGTGTCCTGCCATTGAGTTCCATGCCAGCATAATTTGTTTCCCATACTTTCCATTTATTTGTATTCCAAAAAAATTAAATCATATTCATTCACCCTTTCAATGAATATTTACTTGGCACCCTCTATTAGCTAAACACTTATGTAGATATTGGGAGCTTGTCATGAAAGAGCCACAAGATCTTCACTGCCTAGGTAGCAGTAATTTAGTGAATATGCAATATATTATATCCAGTATAAGAACCTGATGGAAAAGCAAACAAGAGATAGTTAATTCCTTTGTTAAGACTAGGACACACTGTAAAGGCTACTATGTGTAACACCAGAAGCAAGCAAACTGGCATATATTGGGTTCCTTCTTTATCGCACAGTCAAAAGTGGTGCTGCCCAGCCTGTACTGCATTCATTGTGTCCTGGAGCTGCACTGATGTTGGATTCTCCTGTTTTGGGGTTTGAATCAACATCCACTCTCATTTCCTGATAGAAGATTCTGCCAAGACTCATGACAAAATATACCTGGTCTTGGAGACCCTCTGTTTTCAACAGCCCTGGGTCTGATGACCCTATTATGTTATTCAGTAGACAAAAGAGGGAGAGGGGGAGAGAGAGACAGAGACACACAGAGAGAATAAATAAATAGTTAGAGATAGGCAGAGAAGGAAAGAGAAGAGGAGGAGGAGAAATGAGGAAGGGGCAGAGGCAGCAGCAGCTAGCAGAGCATCAGGACATGTTTATTTCAACAGGAAGTTAGTAAGAAAAGGGGAAAAACAGCCAAACCAGGACTCAGCAGGAGTGCTGTCAGAGCACAGGAAGCCCACAGTGGTTCTGGATCCTTGTGAAGAAGAGAGTTTTCTAGGCATTCAGTGCTTCAGAGAATTTGGGAAGATTACATATTGAATGCAGCCGGTAGGTTTGGAGATGTCACAGGTAATGACAACCTCCCAAGAGCAATGCTAGCTGAGTAGTGAGAATGCACAGAGTTAAGGCTTCCATAACCTCTGGCAATTGTAAGTACTGAGGCAATGGGAACTGAGGCAGGCATAAACTAGCGTCTTAACTTGTAGAGCAGAAGGAAAGGGAAATAGGGAGGTACCCCAGAAAGAATGGTGGCCCTTGAGGGAATGTCAGGATCAGGGAAGGGTTAGTGCTGTTTTTTGAATGACCAAATATTTCAGCATCTTACATCTCTTGGTGTAAAAGACTGACGAGATGTAGCCCTGCTGTGGTTGCTTGGCATCGGGATAATGCATACAGTCAACATGTCGAAATCCTTTTTAAAAGAGCACTTGAGTCATAACCTAAATTTTTAGGAGGGGCGGTGATTTCTTATCTGCCATATCTTGATCAAACTTCAGATAGCCTTAACCTAATATTTGAAAAGTGAATAGTTTAAACTCATTTGTTGAGCTGTTCCTTTGCCCCAGGGTATTAGCCAAACAGTTACAACCAAACAGAGAGTTTTGCAAGCAGAATATCTACCTTGGCAGCAGCTACCAGGCTGGCAGCTCTCCTGGATGAAAGTCCCAGGCTTGACTTGGGAGGAGAGAAAGCTCAAAGGCTGAGGACTTACCTAAAGTTATTCTGAACCTGTATATAGAATATAGGATGGTACTTCAGGTAGCAGGGCCATGGGGCAAATAATTTCCTGGTAGCTTCTGAATATGCCCCCAATACACAGAACACACACACACACACACACACACACACACACAATTGGTTTTCTTCCATGTATGCCTGGTGAGACTCAAGGTTGCTCAGAATAAGATTTTGGTCACAGCTACCTCTGAATCTATTGCCTCTGTGGCCTGTAATTCCTGCTCCCTTTGACATGCCTTTCTTGCTGAGTCCTGACATCTGGCTTCCTCTCATCCTCTCTGTAGATGTTTGTGACACAGTGACTTGTTTCCTTCATTGCCGGTACTGGGGAACCCCTCTCCACTCTGACACATCCTGTCCCCTTTTCCCTCCCCATTTCTCCAAAGATCCAGTTCTAAGTCATTGAATGAGAGGAAAAAAGAAACTAAATATTAATGTCAGGCAACTTCGGTGAATGTTTACTGTGCCCCAGGTGCTTTTTCTAGCTGCTTGGCATGAATTATTTTTCATTGGTATTATTGTGACTATTTGAGGTAAAAAAATTTGCAGTGGAAGAAATAGGGCAAAGCTTATGTTGCCACTGCCACTTAGGTAGGAAGTTTGAGGATTGAGAGTCTAGCTACAGAGCCCAGATATCGACTCTATGTTATATGGTCTCTTGTGTGAATTTAAATTAAAAGTAGCACAAACAAAGTAATTTCTCTACACCACCAGGAATCAGAAAATACTTAGTATTGGGAGAATCAGAACCCAGACATAGAAACTGGTAAAAGGCCCTAAGTCTCAGTATTGACAAGGGTGCTTCCCTCTACCTAAAGCCCTAGCTAGGATCCTGGTCCTAACTCCAGAAAAAAAAGCTGTTCCTTCAGGGCTGGACAGGTCTAGAAAAAGAGGAAATACATGGTGGGAAAGGAAGGGGCCCAGAGTTTAAGACTTTGCCTGCCAGTCCAACAGCCCTGTTTTCCTTGGACTCACAGGTGAAGCCCCAAAGTGGGTAAGAGTTCCTTCAGAAAGACAGTGAAGCCCTCCTTAACACCAAAAAAATGTGACCTAATTTGGAAATAGAATTTTAGCATATGCTCAAGTATAAGCAAGGTATTAAAGGTAAGAAGGCCATTAAAATATGGCACTGTCATTAATAAAAGGGAATTTTGAATACAGAGACAGACACTTGCACAAGAAGAATGCTTGTAAAGATAAATGCAGAGATCATAATGATGCATCTACAGGCCAAAGATTACCAGCAAACTCCAGAAGTTAGGAGACAGGCAAGCAACCATTTTTCCCTTGCAGCTTTCAGATGAAACCAACTTTGTGAACAACTTGATTTTAGATTTCGAATCCCCAGAACTGCGAGACAGTACATTTCAGTTTATAAAATCATCTTATTGTTTTCTGCTCTAGCCCTGCTAGGAAACTAGTGTAAATCTCAATACCAAGATCCCATCTCTGAACTTGATTGGGTATGTATGAAAGAGTTCAGGCTAGATTTTATAGTTGTAAGTCACAACTTACAACTTACAAAATGAGTCAGGGACTCATTTTTCATATGTCAGAAACCCTGAAGCAAGCAAGAAGGGATGGGAAATAAAAAACAGAACATAGTAAAGTCCTTGTTAACAAGGAGAGAGGCAGAGGTTGCACCTAGTCCTCATGCCCATATGTACTTCCTAAATTGGATTTTGTTTTGTGTGTGGTGCTATGGATGAAACCCATGACCTAACACATGCTAGGCAAGTGCTTTGCTCCCGGAATTGTACTCGTCAGTTTTGTGCTTATTTTGAAGGTCTTAATAATACTCCAAATGTTACATTCTCAAAATAGAAACTGTGTATGTGCCTATACTACTAGCTCCTGGGAAAGCTGAGGCAAGAAGCTTCTTTGAGCCTGGGAGTAATACAACAACAAGTAACACAGTAACAGGTAATTCAACAACAAGTAACACAGTACAAGCAATATAGTAACAAGTAATACAGTAACAAGCTTGCATAATACAACCCCCATCTAAAAAAAAAAAAAAAAAAAAAAAAAAAAAAACACACACACACACCTAAAAGATGGGAGATTTGTCCTACAAGAGACTTCCATTCCCACCTCTCGCTGGTTGTCATTTCCACTGATGCCGGATATTGGAATGTATAAACCCAGATCTGTATGGCTAGCCTTAGCAGAATGTAATGAAGGAGTATGATACAGTCTTGGTAGAGGTATGCATTAATGCTGTCACCTTGCCAATAGAAGTCATTATTTAAAAACATGAAACACTAGAATCCACAAACATTTTGGAATCAAATAGGCGTGTCAGAAGTCTCATCAGTTCTACTGCTATGAGCACTCTCAAAGGTCTACACGGACTCCAAGAGCAGGAATGGGGAATGCTGGGACTCCCAGGATGTCTGATCACATATCAACAAGCCTCCTCAGAGTCAAGGTTAGCCTATCACCTGTATCTGAAGTTCGCGAGTCACAGTGGGGCCCACACTGTCTCAAATCAAGTTTTTCCTGAGACAGAAAAACAATAGCAAACCTATTCTAGTCAAAAGGCTTCTAGGCTTCCCTTTCCTTCCATCCAATAAAAGATTTCCAGTAGACATAAACATGATATTAGAAAACAGGCATGTTTTTGCCAGAGCACAAAAGACTGCCAGGAGGGACTTGATCGTTGTCCTGAATGCAGGACTATGGCCAATTCAACCTTTCTTTTCTCAGTTGCAGAAGATGAGCTGCCACAGTAAGCCCAAGACAACTTCTGACTTTACAATTTCAAAATTCTGCCTTAAATCACCAACAAATAAGATGCGTTTCCAGCATCTGCTCTCAAACATTCATCTTGGAAATCAGAAAGGGAAAAATGAATTGCAAACACATTCTATGTTCCCACTTTGATATAATTAAGCATTCTGCTATTAAAAGTCTAATAATACTAATGCAATAATACAATGTTATTCAATACCTTTCATAATGAAGCAAACATTGTTTGGGTAGTTACCAGTGGATGTAAAATGGGAATGTGGTGAGATGGAAGACGTAATTACACCAGTCGAGGCCATTTCTTTGTTTCAATTGTTCTTACAGCTTCAGTGGAGGTTTTTGTAACCTTCCTGCCCAGGACTTTTGTGTCATTCACTTAGGCATTGTCAGAATGTGTGCCTTACTCCATCCCTCAAAAGAAAATGTCTCCCCAAAGATCAAAATCTCTATTTCTCCCCACATAGTTCACACATAGCAGCATTTTCTTTATCATTATCTTATTGAAATTTAAAGGTATAATATTAAACATTTCAGTGGTGGTCGCTATAGAAAATTTTGCCTTTTACAAAGAGGGGCCACATAATAGGACTCTACCTGCCAATTGCAGGGGACAGCCAAGGCTTTCAGTGAATGGACTTTGTGCTGACAGGCTCTTAAAAGATTGTGTGTGTGGCCTTTAGCCCTTGAACATGGCAAGCATTTTCCATGGATAGTAGCCTTGAAAACCCCATGGCCCATAACAAAAGGAGAATTTCCCTCCTTTTATGGGGTCAAACATATGTCGCATACTTCCCTGTCAGCCCTGACCACAGACAAGATCCTTTCATAGTTAGCATACATAAAGCCTGTAATTATCAGCCACAGGTAGTGGCCACCTGCTCATGGAATAGACAGAAATGGAAAATGTGGCCGGGCCTGTAGCAAGAATGCGCCTTTTGAATGGGCCCCAAGAGGCCCTGCTTCAGACGGTCTTCGGATAGATAGGATTTAAATCAGCTTCCTATTGCTCACTGACATGGCAATTTCAGAGGCAGAAGGCAATCATACATAGACAATTATGGCTCTGAGGACTTCCTGAACATCTCTATAGAGGCCATGGCTTCATTGCATTCCACACTACTGTATTCTCTGGGTTAACTGTTGCTTTCAGGCCCTGGTTTATTTGTTTGGTATTCATATTGATGTTTAATTATGCTCTTGTGAATTGTCCAGATTGTCCTGAGGACCCAGGACTCACTCTCTAGGCTTTCAGGAGTGTTGCCCGATTGAAATTCAGCTTCTCTTAGGCATTGCCCTGTTGCCTTGTTGTCTTTCTTGCCCTCTCATTGTTAGTGACCACATTCCCCAAATAAGTTATCTTCAAATAACCTAATATAGATTTGTAAAAAATTATTTCATGTTTCCATTCTTACATTTTAAAACAGACATTCAAATTCAGAATGGTGATCATACATTTCACTGTCTCAGATTTAGACCCCTAGACTGAAAGATCCAGCCATGTAATGACAGCCTCCTGAGTAACATTAATCTAGAACAACTTAACTCACTCAATCCATTAGACATTATCTGTAACTCTTGGGATTAGCTTTCTGTACACATTATTTCTATAGTACTTAATCACTTCCAGATTTCTAAACTAAGGTTTAAGATATGATCTGTTCCACATCTCCCTTTGATGTTGGGCAAGGATATAAAATTCCAGTTAGACTAAAAAATAATTTCAAGAAATCTGATATACAATATATATTAATGATATGTGATTATCTTACATATTAAGTGAGGTAATGTGTCAAACGTTTTTAGCAAAGGCACAAAGTAACAGATAGATTTTGAGTTGTTCTATAATTGTTAGGTTAATAAGAGAGATTTCCTGGAGATCAGAAAGGAGATACCATATACAGGTTAATAAGTGCTGGAATGGTGGCCCTACTGCCTTGCATGAGAAAGCTGTTCCAACTACACTATGTCCTGGCCAGGTTTTATCATCAACTTGATGCAACCTAGAGTCACCTGGGAAAAGGGAACCTCAATTGAATTCCCTCAATTAAATGGAGTGGTTGGCTTGTCTGTTACAGATTGTTGTGACTGCTGACCTATGTGTGAGGGCCCAATCCACTGTGGGAGGCAACATTCCCTAAGCAGGTGGCTCTAGGCTGGATAAGAAAGGCCATGGCTAGTGACCATGCCAGCAAGTAGCATTCCCCTATGGTTTCTGCTTGAGTTCCTACCTTGACTTTCCTCAATGACAGACTGTTAGCAGGACATATAATGTTGAAATAATGAATAAAATTATGTCCTTCCCTCAGTTCTTTTTTTTTTCTTCAGTGCTTCATCATAGTACTAGGAAGCAAACTACAACACACTAGCAAGGAATGACATCATCAGCCAAATAGAAAAGAGACTCCTTACTTGATGCAGGAGATGACCATCACTGGTAAGAAATGACTGGCTCCTCTTGGACTGGAGAGGGAAATTGTGACTTTAAAAGTGGTATGCCTTGAAGAGGCATGGTTTCTGCTTACATTAGATTGCTTGAAGGTGTTTGGAAAAAAAAACCCAACCTAAGAACTAACAACTGCAAATATGATGTAATAGAAAAAGCATGTTGTTTTAACATATCCACCCACCTCTAAAGGCATATGCCTAGTGTGAGCTCTGACAGGTGTGGTGATGCAAGTCTGGAGTAAAAGGCTTGGGAAGGGTGAAAGTGTTTTGTGTACTAGGGAGAGGAAATATGGAAGGGAAGCACGTATAGAGGAAAAAACACATTGGGGCACAGATGTCTGACCAGATTTTTAGGCAGCTTGCCCTCCCCAACACCCTACAAACTCTTTAGAGGAGTCATGTTGCTCATTGATGCTTGCTGTGGAAATGAAAATTTGTAAAGGTGTTTGAGCTCTGTGTTAAAATTGAGAAAGGTGGGGCCTGCATCTGGGGAACATTCCATAAAATCTCCTGAGGCTCATGGTATAGCTGCACTTTCATCCCTAAGTTGGATTGCCTTGGGAGGTCAGGTGTTTAATGCTTTTTCTCTATTGAAGGTGCATTAAGTAGGAGCTTTACAGGAAGTAATGTTTCCAAGACTAGCCAATTAACAAGTGAAATGAGCACTTTCCATATGACTGTTCTGTGAACTCAGGAGGTAACACAGAGGCATGATCTACCTTTAGCTATTAGTTTAATGAGAAGAATGAGGGACATAGTAGTAAGTGACATGATGGGGACATACAGACAATACTATAGAAGCAGCTAGGAAAATATCAGGAGAAACCACAGACCCAGGGAGAGACTGTACTGACAAACACATTCCATACTAGTCAAATGGTTCATTGGAAACATTTGTTTCACAATCAAAATTGAAGCAATCAAGGCACAATAATTTTCGATTTTTCCTTCATCTCATCTCATGTTATCTGTACAAATAGTTTATTTCCAGTAGTTACTACTCCTCAGAGAGAAATCTTGGGGGGGGGGAAATACTCTATAACTAGTAGATCTTCCAGAAAAAGACCAAAAGAAAGAGACAGTTCATAAGTAAGAAAGGAAGAGTGTCTTGGGTGAGAGATTGCTTCTGCACAAGTACAATGAATGATGCATGGAACCAAACTGACTTTCTAATAAGCTTACTTCTTTACTGTGCAATTAACAGACTTGCTTGTAAACCTAGAGCTGAAAGAAAATTCCAGAATAAACAAATGTATGTGTTTTGGGGGTATACCACTTTAAGATAGCATATTTTAAGACAGCACTGTTATTCAGTATGAATAAAAGAATGAGTTGACTACATCAAGGAGTTTATATATTTCAGATGAAGTCCATCCTTGATATATGTTTTGGAAATTATGTATTTATTTTGGCATTTCTTAAATTCCTCCAAACATTTTCAAGTTTTCTTTAGAGATAGTTGGAAGAGTTTTGTTTATTTTTGGAGGCAGTGGAGCTTGAGCCTAGGGCTTTTCACATGCCAGGCAATCCCTTTTTCCACCCGTTTCCACCAGGCTACATCCTTACCTCCATTTTTAGCTTTTCTTTTGAAACAGGATCTCACTAAGTTCCTGAGGCAGGAATGAACTCACTGATAATACAGGCAGACCTTGAACTTATGGGCCTCCTGCCTCAGCTTCCCAAGTAGCTGGGATGAAATGTCGGTACCACCAGACTTGGCTCCATAGTTGGAAGCTTTAAACAAGCAACCACAAGCATGACTTTATTTGACCAAGAAGCCCAATGAACTACAAAGAATTCAAAAGGCTCAGCTTGGTTCAGCTTGGCTCTGCCATTTGCCAGCTCTGTCTCTTTGGGAGAGGTGCTTGGCTTCCCCATGTCTCAGTATGCTCCCCGTAAAAGAGCAATGCTGCCAGCTCCTTTCTGTGTTTCCAGAAGTCACAGGGTGACACAAGGATCCGGCACTTGACTGCCATACAGCAGCTACTCCAAAACCTTTCCTCTGCCATCACTTACTGGAAAGTTTCGTTATCACCCAAAAGTACCTTCAGACAATCTATTTATTGTCTTTATATGTTGAAGCCTCGATGCTATTGAGAATCTATAAAAACAATCTGCTAGCAACTCTCAGAAATTTCTAGAAATAGTCAAACCAATTCTATTAAAAATAAAGACTTTAACATATTGTGCATAAGGCTGAAAAGTTTGAAAATAACCCAGAATTATTGATGTTTTAAAAAAAATAACATAGCAATCTACATATCGCATGCCCATGATGTCGTTTAAAAGGGTGCTCTGTTTTTACATACACAGAAAGACATTTCAAGTGTCTTTTTTTTTTTTTTTTTTTTTTTTTGCATCTCTGGAATTGCATGAGTGGCTTGCTATACTTGGCCTTTTACCTGGATACCAGGGATCCAAACTCAATCCCTCAATCTTCAGTGGCAAACATCTTCCTAAGTGCCTATTACAATGTAGTCCTACCCCTGTTTGAAGATAATGTGTAAAACAACTTGAAACCTTGAAATAAAACATCAAAGCTTCTAATAGTCCTTGGGGAGGTTGATTAAAAAAACTGAATAGTCATATAATAATAAATGATTAATACACATACCTCTTTTTAGACTATTTTTAATTGATCCTTTGTGGATTTAACAGCATGCATCCGATCCCATTCATCTCCTCTTTATATCTGCCCTCTGCCCTTGCCACTCCCCCTCAATAAAACAAAATTTAAAATAAAAATAAAAAACCCTAAAAAAAAAACTTCCAAACAAACCAACATACAAAAAAAAAAAAAAGTCTCATCATGACACAGTGAGTCACATATACACTTCAGTTCATACATTTCTACTTGCAAGTGTTCATTACAATGAGTCATTGGTTTGGTTCAAGGTCCCTGGCTTCTGCTACACCCTTGATACTGTATACTTACTGGGACTTCTCTTGGATATCCTGTTATTGCCTTGAGTATACACATTATACTCTTTGTGTGATTATAACACAAGGGGAGGGTGAAGGGATAGGGAAGACTTCCTATATATTCTGAAAAATGTCAAGACAGAGAGAGAGAGAGAGAGAGAGAGAGAGAGAGAATAATTGAAATGTTTTAAGCTATATTTACATTTAAAAGTAGTTTAGAAGTAGTTCTAATACTAGGAGTCTAATCCTCATTTGGAAAGCATATGGATTCTAATATTTCATGGGGAAAATCGACCTGTTAGAGATATACCTATAGTCATCACCATTCACATCCTTTAGATTCATACTGTATGAGTCTATAAACAATTAGTATCTATATTATATACCTCATAAGTATATCCTTCAGCTAAGGCACCAGCAGTCAGTGTGACTTAGAGCCACAAGTTTCTTACTGACTTATTAGGATACCAGGCACTCTATCACCAAGGAGCTTAATTTCTTCAGACTAAGGAATTACTCAATACTGCCTTGAAGGCCCCTCTTTCATGCTCCTACAGCATGCTGGTACTTCTATCAGAAAGTTTCTATGAGTTTTCATTGTTTCCTATTTGCTCCTTAGAACTCAGCTCCTTCCAGAAGGTGCTGTGTCTTGCTGAGTTTCCCAATACATTCCCCAAGACCAGGAACAAAGAAGGTTCTCCACAGAGTACCAGTTGTATGAAGAAACACTACATAAAGACAGGACCTAACCTATTGCTCCTACTCCAACTGTTGAAAAGTGGAATTGTGGAAACTTGAAGGCATTTTGTAAACTACAGGCCACTCTACAATGGCACACTATTATCACCAGAATGCAAATTGATTTTTTTTTCAGATGATTTCCAGGAGGGAGGATTTAATGGTGGAAGTATGCTGGCCTGAATATTCTCCACCTGATAAGGACAAGGATTCCTGACCTATCTTCAAGTCTCTTGCATTCTAAGGACTCCATTTTTTTTTTTTCAGGAAGGACTATTATAAAAAGAAGCTAATGAGAAATGTTTCACTTTTGCTGAAAAAAAAATTCCAGAGAAGAATGAATAGGCAAAGATTATATAGGAGTAAAGAATAAGAAAATACATAGAGTACACCCTGAAAGACTCAAATAGATCTCTCAGCTATTCCATAATCTTTGGTCAATGACATTTCTTTATAAAAGGCGGAATTCTTCGGCACAAGGCTTTTGTTCTTGTGAAAGACATGGCTTCACTGTCTAGGTTGCAAAGAAAATATTTTAAAACTGAAATAATTGTCATTAGTTTCCCAGGAGACCATTTGGTTCTAATGCTAATTTGGGCCCCTGACTTGTTTTCATTGCAAGTAGGGCCTGTTATTCCAAAGGAGAAGGGGCATGGCAAGCAGCTTTGGGATACTGCCCACCAAGAGGGTGCCAGGCTAGGAGTGCCAAGTTGACTCACAGTTCTACCTTATGTTCAGTGCCAATTGGCACTAGCTTTCTCAGTTGAAGTCACTGAAATTTGGGGCTGAGAGATGGAGAATTTTATTTATTTATTTATTCATTTATTTATTTATTTATTTATTTTTGGTTCTGACCCCAACAGAGTAAAGGTTGGGCCCAGCAAACACTTACTTCAGTTCAAGTTAGATGGAGCCAACAGGCTTGAACAAGATAAACAGCTTAGGTCTTGGAATCGTTTCCTGCTTAAGAAATTTCTTTTTATCTCCTCCCTCAGATGGAATGGTATCCCTAGAGGGTGTGGATACCTGGAGCTACCTCTGTCTTGGCATCTGCAAATAGACTGTATTTACATTTCTGTGGCTTTCTCTTTTGGTGAGTAGAACCTCAGAGATGATGGCATTGGAAGGTGTGGATTTGTACACCAAAGAATGTAGCTCTTACCTAATGCCTTTTATGTTCCTTAGAGAGGCGGCTTATTTGTATATCTCAGCTCCATGGGGCTGGTTTGTTAGCTGTTCACAATTACATTGTTTTTGTTGGTTGTTCACAGATCACACACAGATCTCTCATACTCAGGCCTGCCCTTACAGCTTTGTGCTGTAGACCAAGGTGGAAACGACTGAAGTGTTATGAATCACCAGGTATGAACCATGCCCTCAGTGACTGATTTCATAGGCAAAGGGGTTTTTATGTACCTAAATCATATCCCCTTTCACCTGGAACACACTACCCAATATGGCTACTGATCACCTGAAATGTGGCTAGGCTGCTTTGAGATGTGCTGTTCAGTATAAAATACACAGTGAAATTCTGAAGACGCAGTTTTAAAGACAGTGTAAACCATATCAATACTGGTTTGTGTCATCACTTATTAAAGTGATCATACTTTTAATAGATTTGTTTAAAAAAGGCAATTCTACTTACTGCTTTTGATTTGTTTGAATGTAACTACTAGACAATTTTGTAGTGAGATAGTCCTTCTGTAGCACTGACCACGCCCATTAGGGGGCTGGAGAGATGGCTCAGAGGTTAAGAGCACTGGTTACTCTTCCAAAGGTCCTGAGTTCAATTCCCAGCAACCACATGGTGGCTCACAGCCATCTGTAATTGGGTCTGGTGCCCTCTTCTGGTGTTGAAGTAGACATGTAAACAGAGCATTGTAAACACAATAAATAAATCTTTTAAAAAAAAAAAAAAAAAAAAAAAAAAAAAAAAAGAAGTAGCACTTGGAGTTCCTGCAGGCAAGATCCTTGACCCCCAAATCCGGGCCCCTGCAAAAGAACGAGGTCTCAGCTGGAGAGCGCCAGTTTCCAGTGAGATCCCACTACCCTGCAAAACCTTCTCAAGTTCCAGCCCAGCCCCTCGTCCTCTTCTGCCGGCTATTGGCCAGAGGTGAGTCTGGGCCCAATCGGGGCTGCCTGTCCCCTTCAACCTCTTTACCCCCCCCCCGCCTGAACTCCCTGGATTGGCCCCTGATCCTGCTGCTCCTGTCTCCGGTCCCCTTTGAGTGCACCCTTGGAGCTCTGATACACCCCCACCCATCCCAACCTCCAGCCTACCCCCCCCCACCCTGTGCCCTACCCCACCTACGGTCCTGCCGCTCTGGTTGAGCACTGGGACAGAGGGTGGAGCCAACAGTCCACCCTACTTCGGAGACCTCTCGGAGCAACTCCGAACAAAGGAGACCTGACTATCCACGTGGGACCACCTGTAATTTCCACCGGCTTGGTCCCTGACCCCGCCTCCAGTCCTCTGCTGGAGTCCCAGGCCCCCTCCCAGAGATCCGCCTATCTCTGCGGGTCCACTTGGAGTTCCTGCAGGCAAGATCCTTGACCCCCAAATCCGGGCCCTGCCAAAGAACGAGGTCTCAGCTGGAGAGCGCCAGTTTCCAGTGAGATCCCACTACCCTGCAAAACCTTCTCAAGTTCCAGTCCAGCCCTCGTCCTCTTCTCCCGGCTATTGGCCAGAGAGAAGCCTCCTAGAGAGCTTGGACCACACAGAGATACAGACATTGAATCTTTGATCCACATAAGCCCATCTGGGAAGGACCATAGAGAGAGGGAAGAGACACCACCAACACCTACAGGAAGAAACTATGGGAAGAAGGCAATACAAGAGAACACCTAACAACAGAAAGACAAACATGACACCACCAGAATCTAGGGAATCTACACCAACTAGAATGGAACACAACAACAAAGCAGAGGAAGCAGAAGGGTATGACTTAAAAATCACCATCATAAAAATGATAGAGGCCCTCAAAGAAGATATGAGAAAATCCCTTAAAGAAATAGAGGAAAAAACAAACAAAAAAGTGGAAGAAATGAACAAATTCCTTAAGGAAAGTACAGAAAGCCAAGAAAAAACAATTAACCAGGTGAAGGAAACGGTTCAAGATTTGAAAACCGAAATTGAGAAAATAAAGGCAACACAAATGGAAGGAAAGCTGGAAATTGAAAAGCTGGGCAAAAAATCGGAAACCACGGACACAAGCATAACCAATAGAATTCAAGAGATGGAAGAGAGAATCTCAGGCGCAGAAGATAAACTAGAAGAAATAGATTCATCGACCAAAGAAAACCATAAATCCAACAAATCCTTAACACACAATATCCAGGAAATGTGGGACACCATGAAAAGGCCAAACCTAAGAATAATAGGCATAGAGGAAGGTGAGGAAGCCCAGCTCAAAGGTGCTGAAAACATATTCAACAAAATCATCGAGGAAAACTTTCCAAATCTGAAGAAGGACATGCCCATGAAAGTACAAGAAGCATACCGAACCCCAAATAGGCTGGACCAAAGAAAAAAGACCCCTCGACATATAATAATCAAAACACCTAGCATACAGAATAAAGAAAAAATATTAAGAGCAGCGAAGGAAAAAGGACAGGTAACATATAAAGGCAGACCTATCAAAATTACACCTGACTTCTCCATGGAAACCCTCAAGGCCAGAAGGTCCTGGATAGATGTTCTAAAAGTATTAAGAGAACACGGATGCCAGCCTAGGCTACTATATCCAGCAAAACTCTCAGTCAATATAGATGGAGAGAACAAGATATTCAATGACAAAACCAGATTTTCCCAATATGTATCTACAAATCCAGCCCTACAGAAAGTATTGGAAGGAAAATTCCAACCCAAGGAAGGTAACTACGCCCACAAAAATGTAGGCAACAGATAATCCAACTACACCAGAAACCTAGGGTGAAGCAGAACAAATATATTCACAATACCACTGCCAACAACAAACCTAAATCAAACAACCATCAACAATCAATGGTCCTTACTCACCCTCAACATTAATGGTCTTAACTCACCTATAAAAAGACACAGATTAACAGAATGGATACGAAGACAGAATCCATCCTTCTGCTGCATACAAGAAACACATCTTAGCTCCAAAGATAGACATTACCTCAGGGTAAAGGGTTGGGAAAAGATTTTCCAATCAAATGGAAATAAGAAGCAAGCAGGCGTAGCTATCCTAATATCTAACAAGCTAGACTTCAAACCAAAACTAGTCAAAAGAGATGAAGACGGTCATTTCATATTCATCTCAGGAGAAATCCATCAACACAAAGTCTCAATTCTGAACATCTATGCCCCTAATACAAAGCCACCCACATTCGTAAAAGAAACACTACTAAAACTCAAAGCTCATATAAAACCTCACACACTTATAGTGGGAGACTTCAATACACCACTCTCAACACTAGACAGGACCACAAATCAGAAACTCAACAAAGAAACAAAAGAATTAACAGAAGTTATGTCTCAACTGGGGCTAACAGACATCTATAGAACATTCCATCCAAAGACAAAAGAATATACCTTCTTCTCTGCTCCACATGGAACCTTCTCTAAAATCGACCACATACTAGGAGACATAACAAACCTCAACAGATACAAGAGAATAGAAATAGTCCCCTGTATCTTATCGGACCACCATGCTTTAAAATTGGAATTCAACAACAATACAAATAGCAGAAAACCTGCAAACTCATGGAAACTGAACAATGTGCAATTGCACCACTCCTGGGTCAAAGAAGAAATAAAGAAAGAAATTAAAGACTTTCTAATATTCAACGAGAATGAGGATACAACATACCCGAACTTATGGGACACCTTGAAAGCAGTGCTACGAGGAAGTTCATTGCACTAAGTGCCCATATGAAGAAAACAGAGGATAGTCACATAAATGAATTAACAGCGCAACTGAAAACCTTAGAACAGAGAGAAGCGAATTCACCCCGCAGGAGCAGACGCCAGGAAATAATCAACTTGAGGGCTGAAATCAACAAAATAGAAACCAGGAAAACAATACAAAAAATCAATGCAACAAAGAGTTGGTTTTTTGAGAAAATCAACAAGATTGATAAACCTTTATCCAAATTAACGAAAAAGCAGAGACAGAACATGCAAATTAACAAAATCAGAAATGAAATGGGGAACATAACAACAGACACAGAGGAAATCCAGACAATTTTCAGGTCATACTTCGAAAATCTGTATTCCACAAAAATTGAAAATTCAAAGGAAATGGACAAGTTTCTGGATAACTATCACTTACCAAAATTAAATCAAGAACAGACAAACAACTTAAATAGACCTATAACCCGAAATGAAATAGAAGCAGTCATCGAAAGCCTTCCAACGAAAAAAAAGTCCAGGGCCAGATGGATTCAGTGCAGAATTCTACCAGACATTCAAGGAAGAACTAATACCACTACTCCTCAAACTGTTCCACAAGATAGAAACAGAAGGTTTATTGCCAATCTCTTTTTATGAGGCCACAATAACTTTGGTACCCAAACCTCACAAAGACACAACTAAGAAAGAAAACTACAGACCAATATCCCTGATGAACATCGATGCAAAAATACTCAATAAAATAATGGCAAACCGAATTCAAAAATACATCAGAGAAATCATCCACCATGATCAAGTAGGCTTCATACCTGGATTGCAGGGATGGTTTAACATACGAAAATCTATCAACGTGATCCACCATATAAACAAACTGAAAAAGAAAAACCATATGATTATCTCCCTAGATGCAGAAAAAGCCTTCGATAAAATTCAACACCCTTTCATGATAAAGGTATTAGAGAGGTCAGGGATAACAGGAACATACCTAAACATAATAAGAGCAATATACAGCAAACCAACTGCCAACATCAAACTGAATGGAGAGAAACTTAAGCCAATTCCTCTAAAATCAGGAACAAGACAAGGCTGTCCTCTCTCTCCATATCTCTTCAATATCGTACTAGAAGTTCTAGCTAATGCTATAAGACAACAAAAGGAGATCAAGGGCATCCAAATTGGAAAGGAAGAAGTCAAACTGTCTCTATTTGCAGATGATATGATAGTTTACATAAGCGACCCAATAAACTCTACCAGGGAACTCCTACAGCTGATAAACACCTTCAGCAAACTAGCAGGATACAAGATAAACTCAAAAAAATCAGTAGCCCTATTTTTTTCAGACGACAAAGAGGCAGAGAAAGAAATCAGAGAAACATCACCCTTTACAATAGCCACAAGCAACATAAAGTATCTTGGTGTAACGCTTACCAAACAAGTAAAAGATCTATATAATAAGAACTTTGTGACTCTAAAGAAAGAAATTAAAGAAGATACCAGAAAATGGAAAGACCTCCCATGCTCTTGGATAGGTAGGATAAACATAGTAAAAATGGCAATCTTACCAAAAGCAATCTACAGATTCAATGCAATCCCCATTAAAATCCCACCACAATTCTTCACCGACCTTGAAAGGATAATAATTAACTTTATATGGAAAAACAAAAGACCCAGGATAGCCAAAACAACCCTATACAATAAAAGAACATCAGGAGGCATCACCATTCCTGACTTTAAGCTCTACTACAGAGCTATAGTTCTAAAAACAGCCTGGTATTGGCATAAAAATAGACAGGTAGACCAATGGAATCGAATTGAAAATCCTGATATTAATCCATGCACCTATGAACACCTGATTTTCGACAAAACAGCTAAAATGATACAATGGGGCAAAGACAGCATCTTTAACAAATGGTGCTGGCACAATTGGATGAGGGTGTGTAGAAGACTGCAGATAGACCCATGTCTGTCGCCATGCACAAAACTCAAGTCCAAATGGATCAAAGACCTCAACATCAATCCAGCCACATTGAACCTCTTAGAAGAGAAAGTAGGAGGTACCCTTGAACAAATTGGTATAGGAGACCGCTTCTTGAACATAACTCCAGGGGCACAGACACTGAAAGAAACAATTAATAAATGGGACCTCTTCAAACTTAGAAGCTTCTGTAAGGCAAAGGACACAGTTGACAAGACCAAACGGCAGCCCACTGACTGGGAAAAGATTTTCACTAATCCTATATCCGACAAAGGGCTGATCTCCAAAATATACAAAGAACTCAAGAAACTAGTCAACAAAACACCAAATAACCCTATTAAAAAATGGGGTACAGAACTGAAGAAAGAATTCTCAATGGAGGAAATCAAAAAGGCTGAAAGACACTTAAGAAAATGCTCCACATCCTTAGCTATCAGGGAAATGCAAATCAAAACAACTTTGAGATACCATCTTACCCCTGCCAGAATGGCTAAAATTAGAAACACCAGTGATGACTTATGTTGGAGAGGATGTGGAGAAAGTGGAACACTCCTCCACTGCTGGTGGGAGTGCAAACTCATACAGCCACTTTGGAGATCAGTATGGCGGTTCCTCAGGAAAATGGGAATTAGTTTACCACAGGACCCGGCAATCCCCCTCTTAGGCATATACCCAAAGGATTCACATCAATGCAACAAAGCCATCTGTTCAACTATGTTCATAGCAGCACTATTTGTAATAGCAAGAACCTGGAAGCAACCTAGATGCCCTTCAATTGAAGAATGGTTAATGAAGATGTGGCACATCTACACAATGGAATACTACTCTGCAGAAAAAAATAATGGTATCTTGAAATTCGCAGGCAAGTGGATGGCACTTGAAGAAACCATCCTGAATGAGGTAACCCAGTCACAAAAAGAGGAACACAGTATGTACTCACTCATATATGGATTTTAGACCTAGATCAAATGATCACCAGCCTATAATTCACATCACCAGAGGAACTAGGATACAAGTTGTATTCTAAGAGATTCATATAAAGTCCCTCACAGAACTGGGAAGGGACAAGTCCCCCAGACCTCAGGTATAGTGGGGGGAGGACAGCTAATGGAGAGAGAAGTAGGAGAAAATGAGAGGGAGGAGAGGAAGGCATGTGTGACTAGGAGGATTGAGCCTGGTTAGGAATGGAAAATAGGAAAGAGAGAGAGAGACAGAGACAGAGAGAGAGAACATAAAAGAGGGAGCCAATATTGGTTTGAAGATAAAGTTGAACACAAAGAAAGGTCGAGGGAACTACAAGACTGCTCCCAACTAACAATCTCAGCTTCCGTGGAAAGGCTATCATAAATGCCCTTCCCGGAGAGTGAGATCAACAACTAACTTCTCCATGGAGTCCTCAACTAATGCCTGTTGAAAACAGGAGCAAACACCCATACATAAACACTGAGTCAAACTAGAACCCAGAAGCAGATGGAGAGGACAAGACCATGCGGCAGAAGTACATAGAGACAGCTTACCTGAACAAGGAGGAGCTAAGGGCCACTAGACTGATAGCTGGGAAGCCAACAGAGGTCTGACTCGGACTCCCCTGAATATGGGTCTCAGCCAGAAGGTCTGAGCAGTCTAAGAGACCTCAGACAGTGGAGCCAGGATGTATCCCTGGTGCACAAAAGGACTTTGCAAACATATCCCCCATGGAGGGATAACTGCCTTATTCTAGAGATAGGAGAGAAGCCCTAGTCCCTACTTCACAGGACCTGTCAGATCTACATGACCCCAACTGGATGGCATTCCCCTACATATTGTATTGTGGTGGGGGGTTGGGAGGGGAGGGTGTTTAGAGTGCATGGGAGAGGGTAGAGAGGGCAAAAGGGAGGGAAGGAGGGAGGGAGGGCTTGGGGGAGGGGGAGGGAGGGAGGGAGAGGGAACTGGGATCGACATGTAAAATAATAATAAAAAAAAAAAAAAAAAAAAAAAAAAACGCTTTGACTCCAAAATTTAAGTTGAAGAACAAGTTACTGGGGAAAAGTATTTCTATTTTTGTTTCCACAGAAAATGAAAAGATGTGGATTCCTTCCAGACTAATGTGGTTTGATCACACCAGACCGCCTGAAACAGAGTACAAGCTGATCCTACATTCCAAACAGCTGGACAAAACAGCCCTACAGACTACAGCTAGGATATCTGAATCTTCTTCGAATCCCCCAAGACAGCGCCCCTTACCAGCAGGAAGTAGTTTGGAAAGAACGACGCCCAAATTCCCAAATATTGTGTATAAATGTTTGTTTTCATTTAATTGGACTTTGTTATATAAAATTAAATAAAAAATACTCTATATGCAAAAAAAAAAAAAAAAAAAAAAAAAAAAAAAAAAGAAGTATTAAAAAAATATTTAATTGTAGTAAACTATTTCTATATAGAAATCTATTTCTCTCTACTATCTAGTATTCCTGAAGTCCCAAATTTTGTAAACCAATGCTGGCTTTGGAGTTGGATTTGGCTTTCCTTCTCTAAATTCAAGCATGTTGTTAAGATTAAATTCATGGTTTCTGCCTTAAATCAAGAAGCCAATTGGTGTAAGGCAGAAGAAAACAAAATCTGGGGACTCATATCTTATATGCAATTTTCTCTCTGAAATCCTAATTTTCTCACATACTTTTAATGCTTATTGTTGTCTTTCCCTAATGCATACCTTAAAACTTGAAAAATTTACTTTAATATTGATGTGTAACTTTTCCACAAGGAATAATAACGATTCCTAACATCAGTCTTTGAACTCTCTGGAAAGAAGATGGGGGCCCCACATCACCGTTTCCATTTGACTCAACCTGATGCATCGGAACTACAAACATCACCCTAAAACCGGTTTGAGACTGTTTTCCTCGAGACAACTCATGACTAGCTAGCTGTAATGGTGCACCTTTTTATTACACCCTGGCCAGTTTCAAATAGAACTACAGTCAAGAATTTTCTGCCACACAGTGATTAACTACATATGTCACAGCCAGTTCTGTTGAGAAATTTGGTTGCTAAAAATTTTCTTCCTACAGGATCCATTGGAGCAATCATCGTCCCATTTCAGCAGGAAGTAATCTTAATATGACTACGCCCCCTTTCCCTACCCTTGGAATTTTGGGATAATAGTCATCGTCTTTGGGTTGGTTTTAGTTATTTGGGATTGGGTGATGCTTACACTCGGGTTTATCTTTTAGACAGGAATAGGGAATGGTTGGTAAAGGTATGGTTTAGATGGGATATAGGTAGATTAGCCTATTTTCTTGAGAATTTGAGTAAGAATGAGATAGTATTTTACAGCTTACATTGTTGTGTATTCTTATGTGGTAAGCTATTTAAAATTAAGTTTATATTTTGTTATATTGTGTTAAATGTTTCCAATTATAATATTTTATGCACATTATTTTTTACCATATTCTATGTATGTATACTTTTCCTGTATTCAAGACATTTTGTATATTGATACAATTTGGGATATTTATCTTGCTGCCCTTTATAGTTCTACCTCTTGTCTTGACACTTATACTCTACCTCTATTTTAGGGATTTATATGTAGGTATATGTAAATAGTTATATTGTTTAAGTATTTGTTCCTGCTTTACTCAGGAAAGTTTTAATCAGTCTTTTTAGCTAAGTTCCCGAGTATTACAGATTATCTTCACTCACATTTCCTGTATCTATGAGATTAGTCAGATATAGATGCTTAATCTTCAATCACTTCATAGACATGCAGAACATGGCATTTAAATGTTTTAATATTACTACTCCATTGACATGAGACACTGTTGCTCCTGACAGCACCGTGCACTTTCCCGAAAATATGTTGGACACTGTTGTTGCTCCTGCTGGAGTTCAATCTCGCCTCAGCTAATGGCCTGTTGGGCATAGAATTGCCCCCACCTTGACCACTGATTTGGACATGCAGTCCTATGTGCTTGCAGGAGACAAATATAGAAGACTGCTTGACCTTGCCAAGTCAGGGTAAGACAGCCATTCTATTTCCCTGCTGTTGTTGTGGTCTGTCAAGTTCTCTTGGCCTTAGCCAAATCTGGGTGTACCAACATCGCTGTGAGACCTAGGGTGACTGTTCAGGTGGCTTGTTGTTTCTGTCCTTGCTGCACCTTTTGGAAGTTGTCCATCCGCATTTCCTGTCTACTCTAGTATTGTTAATTTCCTTCTCAGGTCTTGATGAGGTTGAAGATTAAACTATCACAACTATTATTCTCTCTTCCTAGTTAGATATATTAGGTAGTAGACTTACGTTTTCCAGCTTAGGACAACTCTATTGTAAACTCCATTATGCCCTCACCCTAGGACTAGATATGTAGGTCATTTTGTTCTCGATTTTCCTTTTCTTAGAGCACACTTGTTATTCACTGTTTTGTATATAGTTTTGTATTAAGCCTAAATCTTTTCTTTAGACTAAAAGGGGAATTGTAGTGAGGTAGTCCTTCTGTAGCACTGACCACGCCCATTGGGGGGTGGAGCGATGGGCGGAGGTGACCTGAGGAAGGAGGTCGGAGGGGGCCAGGAAGGCACTCTCTCGGACAGGAGAGGATCGGGTTGAATTTCCTGGTGTTCATCTGTCTAGGTTGTAAGTTATTTCTCCCTGAATAAACATCTATTCGGTCTATTTGTTTATCCTGATCCTTATTTACCGCAATACAATTTAGTGACTCATATATTAGACAGAGCTGGTCCAGAGTGAACAGCTTATACTCACTGATTCTTTTCACTCCTGTTTATTGAATACCTGATGTGCTGAAATGAATTCCACCTGAGATTCTATGTCCTGAAAGTTCCCAGTCTAGGAGATAAACATATTTCCTTAGCAGGAGCCCAGAATTCTGACAGAGGCTACAACATACAATAATAGGGAAAGTACTATGGTAGCCCTGGGGAAGATACAGGTAAATGTATGGTTATGCTGACGTTCAAGAAGCAAGGGTAGTGAATATCTAAATTCTTTCAAAACAATGAAAACTCAGGAGTCCTAAGTTGAAAAAAAGACTTGATAAATCTAAGGACAGAGGAGAGTCGATTGGCTGACCCTCTTTCCATGTTTTTTCCCAAACCATCAATAAGCAATTTCCAAAACTTTAAAAATGACAGTGACATTATTACATTTTTAAATGAGCTGCAAAGGTACAATACCTTAAACAAGAAATAGAAACATATACACTGTGAAAAAAATAACTTTAAATTTGTATCACTATACAAAAATAGCTTAAATAAGAGTAGAAACATACAATACAGTATAACAAAAATAATTTTAAATTTGTATCACTATACAAAAATAGCTTAAACAAGTGTAGAAACATATATATATGTATATATACATATATATACATACACAAAAATAATCTTGAATTTGTATCAATATACAAAAATCCATACCAATGTAAAATATTGAGACTAGTAGTTGCTTTATAGTTTGAAAGTAGTCTACCCTTTTATCCTGTAATTTATATAACTCCCCTTTTCCTTTTCAGAATGAGATCCTTGGATCTAATTTCCTTTGCTTAGTTTCCTCCTTGACCATAACCAATAACAACTTGTGACCAACCCTCATAAATGATGACAAATATCCATCAAATGACCAAAAACTAGTCACCCCACCTTTTGGGAATGTGAACATATGTTTTTAAGATTACTTCCTAATATCTGGAGGAGATGACATCTTTCAGGAACCCTGAAAAAATTAATATAAAGACCGAGTTCTGGGAGCATTAGCTGTTGTCCAGTCTTGGTGTGATGGAAGAGTGGAAGCCTTATCTGAAGTCCTGACTGAAGTAGTCTGTGATGCTGGACCATCTTAGCTAACTGCTTAGAGGTTGTCCTGAGCGTTTGTAGTCCAAAGCTCATCTTTACGTGATGTTTGTCAGCTTAGTGGCATTACTGCAAACCAGGTGGATTTGTCATTGTGGAACCCCAACACCATTTTGGAGACTTCAAAGGAATGGTTTTGGTTCACTGCGGGAAGCTTAAACATTTTAAAAGTCATATGCTGTAGCTGAAGCTTTTCTGTATCCTGCCCAGTCTCTCAGCTGCTTATGTAATAATCACTCAGAGGCTTAATATTAATTATACTATAGTCATATAATATTAATTAATTTTAATATTACTGGTTAGGTCTTACATTTAAATTAACCTATTTCTATTAATCTATGTATCACCATGTGGCCCATGGCTTACCAGTATTGCTCTGGCATGTTGTTCCTTGGGCAGCTGGCTGGATGGCATCTCTTAGATTCTGACCTTCTTTCTCCCTGCATTCAGTTTGGCTTTCTCACACAGCTATATTCTGCCTAAGAAGCTTTATTCATCAATCAATAAAATTATACAGAAAAGACATCCCACATCAATATGCAGCAAATATCACAGAGGTTAAAGGACTACAATCTAGTAAATACATCTAAGATACACAAACATAGTTCCTAGTTATCTGATTCAGACCCAATCTAGAAATCACACATAGGACCCAAGATGAAGCCTACTTCTAAAATCAGTTAGTACTCTATATGTCCTTTACTATCACAACAGAAGATATATATATATATTATAAATTTTGAGATAATATCTATACTTAAAAAAAGTTATAAAGAGTCAAAACAAAATCAAAGGACTATGAAATTAATGGTAATAGAATTGTCCCTTCGAAATGCAAATCAAAACAACTTTGAGATACCATCTTACTCCTGCCAGAATGGCTAAAATTAGAAACACCAATGACAACTCATGCTGGAGAGGATGTGGAAAAAGGGGAACACTCCTCCACTGCTGGTGGGAGTGCAAACTCGTACAGCCATTTTGGAGATCAGTATGGCGGTTCCTCAGGAAAATGGAAATTAGTTTACCACAGGATCCGACAATCCCCCTCTTAGGCTTATACCCAAATGAGCCACATCCATGCAACAAAGACATCTGCTCAACTATGTTCATAGCAGCATTATTTGTAATAGCAAGAACCTGGAAGCAACCTAGATGTCCCTCAATTGAAGAATGGATAAAGAAGATGTGGCACATCTACACAATGGAATACTACTCTGCAGAAAAAAAATAATGGAATCTTGAAATTCGCAGGCAAGTGGATGGAACTTGAAGAAACCATCCTGAATGAGGTAACCCAGTCACAAAAAGAGGAACATGGTATGTACTCGCTCACATATGGATTTTAGAACTAGAGCAAAGGATCACCAGCCTATAATTCACACCACCAGAGGAACTAGGATACAATGTGTATTCTAAGAGATTCACATAAAGTCCCTCACAGAAGGGGGAAGGGACAAGTTCCCCAGAGCACAGGGGAAGTGGGGGGGGCAGTGAATGGAGAGAGAAGTAGGAGAAAGAGAGGGGGAGGAGAGGAAAGCAGGTGGGATTAGGAAGATTGAGTCAGGGTAGGAATAGAAGACAGGAGAGAGAGAGAGAGAGAGAGAGAGAGAGAGAGAGAGAGAGAGAGAGAGAGAGAACATAAAAGAAGGAACCATTATTGGTCTGAAGAGAAAACTGAACCGAAAGAAAGGTCTAGAGACCTACAAGACTGCCGTCAACTAACATTTTGAGCAACCATAGAAAGGCTACCATAAATGCCCTTCCCAGATAGTGAGATCAACAACTAACTTATCCATGAAGCCCTCATCTAATACCTGTTGGAAACAGAAGCAAACACCTATACCTAAACACTGAGTCGAACTAGAATCCAGATGCAGATGGAGAGGACAAGACCAGGTTGCAGAAACACATAGAGACAGCTGACCTGAACAAGGAGGAGCTAACGGGCCCCCAGACTGATAGCTGGGAAGCCAGCATGGGACTGACTCAGGCCCTCCTGAATATGGGTCTCAGCCAGAAGGACAGAGCAGTCTAAGGGATCTCAGAAAGTGGAACCAGGATGTATCCGTGGTGCACAAAAGGACCTTGAGAACACATCCCCCATGGAGGGATACTGCCTTAACCTAGAGACAGGAGAGAAGCCCTAGTCCCTACTTCAAATGACCTGACAGATCTACATGACCCCACCTGGATGGCATTGCCCTACATGTGGAATTGGGGTGGGGGAATGGGAGGGGAGGGTGTTCAGGGTGCATGTGAGAGGGCAGAGAGGGTAAAAGGGAGGGAGTGAAAGTGGGAGGGAGGAATGGATGGAGGGAGGGAGGGAAGGAGAGAGGGAGAGGGAACTGGGATCAACATGTAAAATAATAAATTAAATAAAAATTAAATTAAAAGAGAGAGAGAGGGACAGAGAGAGAGAGAGAATAAAAGAGGAAGCCAATATTGGTTTGAAGATAAAATTGAACACAAAGAAAGGTCTAGAGAACTACAAGACTGCTGCCAACAAACAATTTGAGCTTCCTTGGAAAGGCTACCATAAATGCCCTTCCCCGATAGTGAGATCAACAACTACCTTATCCATGGAGCCCTCAACTAATGCCTGTTGGAAACAGAAGCAAACACCCATACATAAACACTGAGTCAAAGTAGAACTCAGATGCAGAGGGAGAGGACAAGACCAGGCGGCAGAAACACATAGAGATAGCTGACCTGAACAAGGAGGAGCTAACGGGCCCTCAGACTGATAGCTGGGAATCCAGCATGGGACTGACTCAGGCCCCCCTGAATATGGGTCTCAGCCAGAAGAACTGAGCAGTCTAAGGGACCTCAGACAGTGGAGCCAGGATGTATCCCTGGAGCACAAATGGACTTTGGGAACACATCCCACATGGAGGGATAACTGCCTTAATCTAGAGACAGGAGAGAAGCCCTAGTCCCTACTTCACATGACCTGTCAGACCTACATGACCCCTACTGGATGGCATTCCCCTACATATGGAATTGGGGTGGGGGGATGGGATGGGAGGGTGGTTAGAGTGCATGTGAGAGGGCAGAGAGGATAAAAGGGAGGGAGGGAGGAAGGGAGGGAGAGAGGAAGGTTGGGAGGGAGGGAGGGAGAGGGAACTGGGATTGATATGTAAAATAATAAATTAAATTTAAAAAATGCTTTGACTCCAAAATTTAAGTTGAAGGACAAGTTACTGGGGAAAAGGATTTCTATTTTTGTTTCCACAGAAAATGAAAAGATGTGGATTCCTTCCAGACTAGTGTGGTTTGATCAAGCCAGACCACCTGAAACAGAGTACCAGGTGATCCTACATTCAAAACAGCTGGACAAAGCAGCCTGACAGACTACAGCCAGGATATCTGAATCTTCTTCGAATCCCCCATGACAGCACCCCTTACCAGCAGGAAGTAGAAAGAACAACGCCCAAATTCCCAAATATTGTCTATAAATGTTTGTTTTCATTTAAATGAACTTGGTTATATAAAAATAAATAAATAAAAATAAGAAATAAAATAAAATGTGCATTTTATGGAAAAATTTAAATTAAAAAATTCATACACAAAATGCTATCACATCTAAGGTAGAGGAGATCAGGGTAACATGAGATTTTTTAAAAAATAGTTATCTGTTTATAATGATTTAAATGTGGTTCATCAAGAAAGTAAAATATATACATTCTAGTAACAGGGACACCTGTGGACATCTGGTTGACCCAAAGCACTTTTCTTTTAGAAGCTATGTTTCCTCTTTCTTAATAAAAGCTTTCTTTACCAATAAATTCTGTCAGGTGTGTGAAGACTTTCCAGGCTGTCACCTGTTCTACCTGAGATTTGTCCTGACTCTTCATTTTAATTTTTGACTGCCAGGGAACCTGATCCAGACCCCTAAATAGATAGGAGACTCTTTTGCAAGTACACAGGAGTCTTTAGGCTTTGTTGGATAGAATAGTATCATACACATTTTTCTAAATAACATGTATTAAAATTCTGATATCTTGAAGAAAAATTGTACCTTCTTTTTGGTTTTCCTTATGTTCCATACCAGGTAGCCCTTCTGACATGAGACAGAGATTTTGGAATTTCTTTTAACAAGTGTGCTTAGGTTTAGAGAAGGAGAGAGCCACATTCCAATTCCAAAGCCAACTTTAATTTTTAATTGAATTGGGACCACAAAAGACCATTTGCCTTATGTAACTGTAGAGAACAGTAGAGACAAATATTTGGGAAGACTTATGAGATGTTTATCCTACTGGAAATGTGCTATACCATTAGGCTAATTTGCTCTTTTTCTTTGGGCGTTTTCTTTGAATGATTCATCCTTCTTCTTCAGATGTCTCATTTGTCCAGGTCTTCAGATTTCTTAGCTGGATGCTTTTATTATCCTGGAAAGACAAAGACAAAACCCTGCCCAAACCTTAACTGTGGCTAGTTCACCTTTTTGGCAGGTTATATTTGATCAAATGAAAGGTATTTGTTATTATTAGAAAGACCTACTCAATGAAAATAAGAAAAATAGCCAGGTGGTGGTGACACATGCCTTAATCCCAGAATTCAGGAGGCAAAGACAGGTGGATCTCTGTGAGTTCAAGGCCAGCCTGGTCTACAGAGCTAGTTCCAGGACAGGCTCCAAAGCTGCACAGAGAAACCCTAAAGGTATTGTCTTATGAGTTAGTTTAGATTGAATGTGTAGTGATATTTTCTTTGTATTCTAACAAAGTTTGCCTAAAGATCACAGTGCAGAGATTAGCCATATACCCAAGCCACTAGTCCTCCACAGAGGACAGGCAGTGGTGTACACACCTTTAATCCCAGCACCGGGGAGACAGAGACAGAGAGATCTCTGTGAGTTCAAGGCCACCCTTGATGATGGTGGCATGGTGGGTTCACCATCTTGGTATCATTTAATAATGCTACACATTGGATGCCAGATGTAACAAATATCTAAACTGTTCCAGTGTAATATAAATGTTAGAAATTGAGATAAAGACCTAATAAATCAGAGGGGAGAGTTTATTGGCTGACCCACTCTCCATGTTTTCCCAAACCATGAGCCCCAGAAATCCCCTCCAATCCAGAAATTCCCTCTTCTCTCTTTTTGTTCTCTCTAGCAGACCTCCTCAGTCCTCTAAGAACTAACTATAGCTAATCCAGGTCAGCTAATCGCTGACTCTGTCCTTTGATTCAAATTGACTATAATGGCACAGTAGAATGGTTGTATGAACAATTCTCCCTCAACAAAGAAGTGAGTTTTACAACACAGTAGTTTCAGCAGTCACAGAAAAAGAAGGAACAGATGCAGGGACACGCCTGTTGTGTAATCAGAGCACGAATAGTTCAACTATTGGGAATAAGTAAATTCAGGAAGATAAGACAAGGTTCAAGAATATAAGGAACTTGAAGGAGTTTACAGTGAGACCATGGATCAGGTGTTTCTTGTGATTGCAGTAGGCAGAATAAATGCAGATTAAAACATGCCATTATGGCTGGACAGACAGTTCAGTGGTTAAAAGTGCATACTGCTCTTGCAGAGGTCCAGAGTTTGGTTCCCAGAACCCCTGTTAGGCAGTTCACAACTACCTGTAACTCCTACTCCAAAAGATATAATACCTCTTTTTTAGCCCTCAAGGACATCAGCATTCATGTACACACACATACACACACATACATACACACACACACACACAGAGAGAGAGAGAGAGAGAGAGAGAGAGAGAATAGTTTTAAAATGTCATTTACCCAGAACTTTAATTCTAATAAGTTTTGCTTTAAAATAAGAATTTTATTTGATCAGCATTCTAGATGCAAATTCTACTTCAAAAATTATTTCAAGCAGTTAAACACTGGCATGACCATATTTAGAGAAATTGTGCCAAGAATATAGAGAAAATGGATTAGGAGAGGCCTTCTGAGAGCATTTAAATTATCAAGGTTAAAAAAAAATAACGCTGTATATACCAGTGTCTAGCCCAATTGTCATCAGAGAGGCTTCCTCTGCAAGTAGATGGGAGCAGATTCAGAGACCTAGAGTCAAAAATTAGGTGCAGAGAGCCTAAATTGGAGATCTCCATTGGGTCCCTTCCCTCAGAGCTGGGCAAATGCTCTGGCAGAGGGAGAGTAAGAGTTGTGGGATCTAGAGGGGTTTAGGACACCAAGAGAACAAAGCTCACAAATCAATTTAAGTGGGGCTTACAGAGGCTAAAGCGACAATCATGGAGCCTGCATGGGTCTGCACTAGGTCCTCTGCATTTTGTTATGGTTGTTAGCTTGGTGTTCTTGTGGCACTCCTAATGGTGGGAATGGGGTGTCTCTGATTCTTCTGCCTGCTACTGGAACCCATTCCCTCCTACGGAGTTACATGGTCCAGCCCTGATATGAGAGCTTGTGCCTAGTCTTATTGCTTACTTGTTGTTTTGGTTGATATCCCTGGAAGATCCATTCTTCTCTGATGGGAGATGGAGGAGGAGTGAATCTGAGGGAGGAGGCAGGGCTGGTGGGGGAGGAGTGAGGGGAAGCTATGATTCGGATGTATTGCATGAGAGAAAAATAATAAAAATTAGATAGATTGTCTTTGTCTTAGTTTGTTTCAGTCTATACCACAGACTTCAATGATGGCATTTTATTCTTCACATTACTGAAGATCAGCCTATCAGCGAATTTGATTATGTGTTGGAAACTCCTCCCTCCCTTTGAGTTAAAGAAGGACATTCTTTGTGCCCTTACATTGGAGAAAAACATAAAAACGGGGAGGGAGAGAGAATGAATTATCTCTTCCACACCCCTGTTTATGTGAACACTAATCCCATCTTGAGGGTTTCAACATCTTTGCTTAATTAGTTTCTAAAGGCCCCCACCTCCAAATATCACATATTTGAGACTTAGGCTTCAGCATATGAATCTGGAAAGTGGAGGGAGAATTGTAATACAATGATTTCATCTGAGATAAAAAAAATATTTCATCTTGGAGACAAGCTCACTAAGACTCATAAAGTAAACAACTCAAAAGCTTCAGAAAGTTCCTGAAACAGGGCAGCTACCTTCCATCCCTAGGACCCTTCCATCCCTAGGACTTTTATATAATGCAGTAAGGATTGCTGAGAAATAATCTCAGACAAGCAGGGTTGCCCAAAAGAGGGCCAGACCCACTGAGCTGTCTGGAAGAGAGACATTCTTCAACCTATTGAGCTGCCAGAAAATTGTGCCCTGAGCTCCAGGTTTCAAGGTTTCATAAGTCATCACACATGCTAAAGTGAGCATTTGTTGAGTCTTTTCTACTCCTGTAAGTAACCCTTCACCCATAATCCTCTAAGTAACTTCAGTAACACTCATTGATTCCCCAAGTTGGACTTCAGTGGTACCCTTACTTTGGTCTGTTATTGGTTCCCCATCTGGAGTAAGTAGGCATTTGTTACTTTTTCCTCAAGAACAGTATCACACCAAAGCAGAGCCTAACAAAGGGACTTGGAATTTCAAATTGGAAGTGGGGGGATGGAGTGATGACCGAAGATACTTAGTCAGCTTTCTTCCCTTCTTGACATTGGTCCTTGATCTTGTAGTCCTTGATCTTGCCCTCATATTACCTCTGGGCACTAGCTTTGTTATCCTTCTCAAAACACTTTAGAATCAAAGTTACAGTGAGACATTCCAAAGCAAAGTTGACAGAGGGCTCAGTCCCTGAGCAACTCTTCTTTTACAGAAGCATGTTAGGGAAATCTAAATTAAATTGTGCTCTGTCATCCTCTTAAATTTCCTCTTGTATGCCTGCGATCAAGTTGCAAAAAACAAACAAACAAACAAACAAAAAACCCAAAGCTGATGTATCCTAACCTGGTCTGTCTTGAGTCCTCACCACCAATGTACCACTTCTCGGCCCCTCATAGACTTTAAGACATGATAGTTATAATAACAAACACAAGGCTCCACATCATTTTAAATGAAATGAAAACCATTCGAACTGTGACTTCTTAAACAATTCTATAGTCTTCTCAGTATGGACTATCCTTCAGGGCAATGCTGGCTTCCCTCCAATCTTCTACAATATATCCACACATACATTCCCATGTACATGATATACTTGTATATACAAATACAGTTACAGATATGCTCACTTTCCCTCTTATTCCATGTGATGCCTGAAACCCAACCTTACCATCTAGATTGACTGGACAAAAACCATGAGGATCATCTTGCCTCCACTGTCCCTGCAATGGGATTGTAGGCACATGCTGTTAAGCATAGCTGGCATGATTATCATGGATACTTTTTTCATTTGTTCGAAAGTTCAATTTTTAGAGTCAGGTGTGATGGTTGCATCAGTAATCTCAGCAACTGAAAAATGGACATAAGAGGATCAGGAGTTCAAAGCCAGCCTCAGCTACAAAGGAAGTTCAAAGCTAGATTAGGCTACTTGAAAACTTGTTCCCCAAAAAAAGTTTTAAAACAAGTTGGATGGGAAGATGGTTCAGTCAGTGAAATACCAACAAGGTAAGCATAAGGACCAGAGTTCAGATCCATGATAATCATTCTAGTTATATTCAAAAGCATGTGCCTACAATCCCATTGCAGGGGCAGTGGAGGCAGGAAGATCCTCAGGGTTTCAATGGAATACTCTTCCCCCAATACACTTACACAAGATCAAAGCTGCCAAAATCCTGGCATAGATGGATCCACATTCCTGAGGTATTAACTGCTAAGGGTTCTGTGTTCGTTACTTTATAGTATCTGTGAGAAAACACTATGACCGAGGCAAGTTATGAAAGAGAGCATTTGACTGGCTTGGAGTTTCAGAGGGCTGGAGTCCATCAAGGGCAGGGCAGCATAGCAGTAAGGAGCAGGTATGTTTGCACTGGAGCAACATCTGAGCGCTCACATCACAATCCATAAACACGAAGGAGAGAACTCGCATCCTGGGAGTGGTGTGAGCCATTTGAAACTTCAAATCTGACACTAGTGACACACCTCCTCCAACATGGTCATACCTCCTGATCCTCCCCAAATAGTTCCAGCAACTCGGGACCAAATGTCCAAACATATGAGCCAATGGGGGCCACTCTCATTCAGACTAACAAGGTACACTGAGTATTCATTCTTGTGACATGCCCTCAACTTGGATGACTCTCAGGTAGAGGCAAAATACTCATAGGAGACATTGGACAATATACAGAACTATTTTGATTACAAGAAGGAAGGAAATTATGGAATTTAATTGAGAGAGGTTACATATGCTGTTAAATGTCACAAAGAACACAGAAGACAGCCTCTGCCCCCAAGATTTCAAAAGCATCACCATAAAATCTTGAATTAGGTTTCTTTGGTTTTCAGCATATGTCTAAAACAGTGATTTAAAAACCTGGCCCTACTTTTTTGGTGGCAGCTCCTAGGTGGTTGGACATGTCAAGATGAGGCTGAACATCTCATCTCCTTCATGGCTGATCCTTGGCAGAGTGCATTTGTCATTGAATAAAGGACATTCTTGTTAGAAATAAAGGAAAATTAGAAAGAGGAGGCACACATGTTCTCACAGTTGCATTGTACATGCCAATCCAAGTATTCTCAACTTAGTTATTGCAGAATAAAAAGGAGAGAGTGATATTCCGGACTGACAGATACTACTGTGCCTTAGGGGTTTGGGCCCAAAAGAGCTAGCAAGTAATCTGAAAGTTTTTAATCTCTAAAAAAGATTATGTCAGTCAATATCCTGTCACAAATCTTTAAACAAAGAAGGCAAGGAGCCTAGGACCAAAACACCCTAAGGTATTGTTACTTCATGTGTCCTGCAACACAAACAACAATATATTCCTCCAAAGAAACAACATACCAAGAAAAGTGAGGAGAAGCCTGCAGAATGTGATAAACTTTTAGCAGAGAGAATGAAGACGACCAAAGTAAAATGCCAGGAGCAGACTTCCAAGATGCAGGCTGCCCATGCTGAGAACTTCTACTTCTGTGTCTGAGGCCAGCCAGAAATAAGAATCTTTAAGAGTAACAACTTTGAGTCTCAAAGCAACAACAAAATGCCACCCTTTACCCCAGTTTGAGTATGGCTCCTAGCACCAGATTTCTTAGAGGATTGGCTGGGGTTTGTGCTGCAGCCACTTCCCAGCTCAACATCTTATTTTGCATAGCCCCACATACATTGCACCCCCATAGTTCTATCCATAATTTTCCTCAGGGATATTTATCCATCTATGTCTATCTGTCTATCCGTCTGTCTGTCTGTCTGTCTCCCCAGGAAGCATAGGCAACTTTCTGTCTCAAAGTCTATTTCCCAGAAATGTGACCGGAGAGAGTAGAAACCAAGAGTGGACCTAGGAATCTCAGGCATTTGAGAGGGAATGATTACATATATATATATATATATATATATATATATATATATATATATATATATATATATATATATATATATATATATATGAATGAACTGGTTGACTACTTGTTGGACTGACTAAAGGCAGAGTGTGAAAGTCAGTGGGTTCCTTTGGCCATATGTCATTTTGTTTTCCTACAGTTAGAGGTCCAAAAGTGTTGGATATCAGGACTTTGACTCAGTTTTAGGGGTGGAAAAATTCCAAAGAAAGAGATCCTCTCAACAGAAGTATGTTTCCTACACCAGTGCCAAAGGCTTTATTGGAAGTGGGATTCTGAGACTTGAGATGGGGTCATATGGATTTCTGCTTTCATGAACATCAAAAACAGATCAGGCTGAAATGTCTAGGCCTGCAGAAAGAGGACCATTCCAAGTTTTGCTAATAGCAAGTGCCTCTTACCCATCACAGAAGATGCTGACAGCCTCTGCTTGCTGAGGATCTACCTATTTATTCTTTTCTGGCAACTAAATCAACATCTAGGCTTCAGTTACCACATGATTCAGCCAGGGAAGTGTTGAGCCTATAAGGAAAATGGAACATATACTAAGCATCTTTGGGAGTCAAATAGATTGTTAGAAGCCAAGACAGTATCACAGGGCCAAACGAGTCAGGACAAAGGGACAGAATGTAAAGCTGGATAAAGGAGAGTTGTTCAATATAGGAACATTCACCTGAGACATAAAATTCCCAGAATGCACTCCAGGAGACAATGTTAGTGTGATGCAGGAAGGTTGGAAAAAGTAAGGGCCCAGATTAAATGTGAATTCCTTGACAAATAGTGGAGAAGACATTCAAAACAGGTGAACAAGCATGCCATCACAGATACCCAGAGAATCCCACTTTTTAGTACTCTTGTTAGTGGGAGGTGTTGGAGTCATATAAAACAGGAGGTCCCAACCAGCTCGTTCTAGCCATTAACACAGACCCAGTCAGTGAATCTTTTTTTGCTAACCCTTGAATGATCGTTTGTAGTGAATGTATTTGATGGTTGGAAGAACCCTCACCTTGGTTTGTTCTTCTGTAAAATTAATTATCAAACTTGGGAAGGCCAAGGGGAAGCCCTTGAACGTGTCACTCCACTCCCTGTACCTTGAGGACAATCGCCTTGACATAAAGGATATGGGTGCATGGTGTGTTTTTTGTACCCAACACCTGATTTTTTGACTGCAAAAGGGCACATGCATCTGCCATGTGGCTGCTGCTGTAGGGGTTCATAGCCCTCAGGGGTGAGGGTGCCAGCTTAAGTACCCAGCCCAGCAGAGCTGTTAGCAAGGGTGAAAGGAGTCTAGAATACGAAAATGACTATCAACCTGTGGCCCTTGAGACCAGATACAGCAGTAGGAACTAGGACGTGAGTATAGACAAAAATAAAAATTAAAGTATCGGCGCTAACAGGAATCCTGGAGAGCTTCTACATGGAAGGAGCTGACTGTGAGAAGGGGTGGTTTTAAAAAGCACAGGAATTCCACTCCCTGACCCCTTCCTTCAGGGCTTCTGCACCCATTTCCCATAGCTCTGGGGAGCACTGTCACCTGAAGGTTAAATTTCTTCTCTGGAAATCTCCCTAGCCAAAGTGAACAGTCTAAATCAAGGTTATGTGCCTTCCATTACACAGACTCCATTCAATGACCACTTGAGATTGGGATACAAAACCAGACATCCTTAACTCCACGTGGGACAATTCTGAAAGGCCATTCTAGACCCAGAGATCCCCATTGGATCGATGAGAACTCCAGCTCAAGTGCATCACAGCTTAATGTTCTCTGTTGGGTCTCACAAGGATGTCCTTCCCAAAGCACACATCCCAGTGAGCTCCTGTGTGCAGTGTCTAATCTAGAGTCTATCGCCAAAGACACTAAAGTTAGTATGCAGTGCCTTTGTATAATTGCAAAGGGTGTGTGATTGACAGTTCAATTAAAACAGCTAAAGGGTATGCTTCAGGTCCTAGAGTTTAGGAAGACAGTATCTTCTTTGCTAGGATTTTGTTTCTTTTGTTTTTCATTTATTTATTCCTTTATTTAAAGTCCTCTCCTTCCAGTTCTTTCCTTTCCTCTGTCCCTAACCCCAATCCACTCATCCTCTGTTTCTGTTTAGGAAAAGGTAGGTCTCCTATGAGTAGCAACAAAACATGGATACCAAGTTGCAGTAAGACTAAGCACCTTCCTATGAATTAACGCTGGGCAAGGGGACTCAGTATGAGGAGTAGGGTCCCAAAAGCCATCAAAAGAGTGGGTGACAGCCACTATAGGGCCTTGTTTATGCCTCATATGACCAACTGGAATAGATTACATTCAGTGGGACCTGTATCCACAAGATAGCAGCATTACATGGTTCTCAATAGTTATCATCTCCCTGATGTTTCTAGCTGCCTTAAAAGTCAAGTATAAAACACTGCTAACATGGAAGGAAGGACAAAACTTTTCTTCCCCTCTGCCCGGCAAGTGCTTAGACTTCAAGCAAACATTTAGTTTCAGATCCTGAAGGAAAGGGGTAACACACCTATAGTGATCCTGAGAAAAAACAGACAGGCACAGGACACTCTGTTTGTAGCATATGATCTTTCATGCTGTCTCATTAAAACCCAGACTCTCTCAGACATAGCCCTCCAAAATAAATTTTGATCCATAAGTAAGACTGACTAAGGTCCCCTTATTGGCATGGCATGGTGTTGTAATGAACAAATTGAGAACTAAGAATAAAATACAGGCAGCGAAGAAAAAACGGGCTCTTCCCTATTTGCTCACGCCAGCTTGGCCACCAGGTTACTGTCTAGACTATTATTAGCCTTGTCAAACATCAGCAGCTGGCTCCACTACCTCCCTCACTGAAGTCCACAAATAAGTGCCAGGTGACCTCCACAGGCTTTTAACAGGCTATCAGGTCACACACAGTACTTTTCTGAGAAAAACTCACTTATGTATCTCATCACTGATCAAATTCAAGTACTTTATATTTACAGTTTAAAAGCCCAAAATGGGTTAGTTTATCATAGCACAGGTTCATGACACTGATGCATGTGCTCGTACCAAGTGGCTATGAGCTTGGTGCTCTTCGATTTAAGTGCAGGAAGCTTTTATTTTTGAATCTCTACCTACTCATGGCAATACATCAAACAATCAGTTTTAATATCTTTAGGGTTAAGTGCACTCATGTAATTTAGAATTAAATGATTTTTATTAAGCACTTTTTTACAGACTATCTACATGCTATACAGCTCCACTGATTAAGGATCATGGTGACTGGTAAAACAACGGCTCCCATGAATTAGGGAAACATTAGCGAAATGCATTTTCTGGATACATCACAGAACACATTCAATATTAAGTAACTCAAATGTCGCAAGAGTTCAGATGAACATTTTCTCCCACAAAGCAAATACACAGATGAACCCTGAAGGCTACATTTGATTTTAATAGTGGCATTTCCCTGGTTTGTGGTCTTTCTGCTTCTTTGCGCCTATATTTCCCTCTCACTCCATTCTCACCTCAGCCCCAAGCAGAACCCAGCTTGCAAATCTAGAGGAGTTATTTCTCTTTGACGCTGTTGGGGAGACAGGAAGTAGTCAGTTTACCCAGGTATGCCCTTGGAAAAACTGCAGTCAAGCTTCTTGCCAGCAGAGGGCAGCACAAATCTGTGGCCTTGCACATGCTCAGACATCCTTGGGTAGTCCCTTTGGACTCCAAAGAGGAGTCGGTATGTAGCAGGTGTCACTGGAGCACCATGTGATTTCGCATGCTCTTCAACCAGATCGTATCTCCAGTTTCTGGTTACTTGAACAACACTAAGCAAAGTACCTTTTGTCTTCCATTCCAGCCAAATATGGTTGTAGAGGTCATTCAGAGACACATACCTAGGCTTTCTCTGTCGTTATTGGATGAGTCTCTCTTATTGGTTGTCCAAAGCGGTGAGGTCAGCCTTGAAACCACACACATGCAAAACAACAAACCCGGACTCAGAAGGTCATATTTATGTATTATCTGTGCACACACATATGGTTATAACAATTATAATCAAAGAAGAAGAGGGTATCAACTTGAGAGTGGAGGCTCATGGGAGGAGTTTGAAGAATGATAGCTAAGAGGGGCTGGAGGGAAGAAAGGAAGAAAAGAAATGATGTAATTCTCTTTCAACTGAAAACATTTTCTATAAAACGGTTCTTCAAAAAGATCACAGAAGTTTAGTTTTTGCTCAGAGGGTATTAATTGTTATTATTATTATTATTATTATTATTATTGGTCATGTGGACTTTATAGGGAGATTCCCTTTCACAACTCCACCCCAAAGGCAAATCACATCTAAATATTGGGGGAAAATTTTTCAATTTGTTTCTACACGAACTAGAAAGCTTTCCTATTTACTGTCATCAGAAAGATGTCAAGATGTCTAGAATTAAAAGGATCTTAAGAGGTGCTACCCCAGGAGCGCTAACAACCATTTCAACTAACTTAATGGTTGCTTTTGGGAGGAAAGCTGATCTCAGCTGTAAGATGAAACTGGTTTTCAGTATATCATCGAGCAGGGGTTGATGGTCTTTATATATAGGGCAAAGCCAGGTTGATAAATATACCCTTTCCTTAAGGGAGCATTAGTAATCATTGTGGTTGCCACAAGGTGACACATTTCTCACCAATGCTAAATACATTGCTAAGTGTTTCTTCAGGAAATGAAAGTAGTCCTCTGGGCCCAGCTGTGTGGAGTATGCCAGCATATCACCAGGTCCCTCTGCGGCATTACTTGAGTTTGCAAGTGAAAACTCCGAAGGAATCCAAAGATGCCTTCTCCAGAGTAAGGGGTGAGGACAGATGCTCACGGGTAGTGTGACTAGGAGACTTGAATAGAGATCCAGAGTGGACACTGATGTGACAACACTGGGTGGGGGAGGTGAACCCAGGGAATTCAAAACATACATAAAGTATAATACCTTAATAAGTCATCGTTTCAATAGTGATTACCAATATATACACAAACTTACCTTTCTCTGCAGCACATCTTGCCACCTGCTATGCTGCATTGTCTTAAAATATCGCTATAATCGTCTCTCAATGATTGAATTTTTATGTAGTCACATCTATTCATTTTTAAAAATGTTTTATGTTTGGCGCTATTTGAATCATCTTGAGAGACAACACACACACACACACACACACACACACACACACACACACGAAACTTTTGGGGACTATCCTAAAGGTAAAAACAACGAGCCATAGAACCCACAGATGTTAGAGAACACAGAGCAAATGTCCACAACCTGAGGCAGGGCCCCTCCTTCTCACTGGCACACCATGCTTCTGCCCAGTGAAGTTTCCACAATGGTCACACTCATGTTCATGCTTGGCTGCTGAACAGTGACATTGCCCCATTCCAGTGTGGCTGCTTTTACAAGCCTTTGAAGGCAGTACACTGTGGAGGGGAAATTGTCCGTCAGAAATTCCCTTGAGAATCTCATGAAAGCCCTTTGACGCTATCTGAAGGCAGTTTGCATGTTTGCACATATGGACATATACACATATATGTATGAGCATGTGCACACACAGTCATACACCAGATGTCAAAATAGCACCCAGAGACTTGCTTTATCTTTATTATTTCATCACCACATGGGTTAGTAGACACATTCAGTTACCTTGAATCTGGATTGGATACTTACTAGGTTGTTTGTTTTTTGTTTTTATTTTTCTATTCAGTTTTCTAGAGAACAGTATACTTTGATTATATTTGTATTTGTAGTCAGGTGACAGTGACCTATTTAATCAATACATCTAAAGGCTAAGAGGTAAGCTGTATTATTCATGCTCTTTAACAAAGCTTATGCTAATTTAATGTGGCATGTAGCATTTCAGGTTAATATGATTTGGATCGCACGTATCATTTTTTAGAAATTGATGTTTTTGTTGCTGGTTTTGCCTGACATTTCTGAATTATAATATGGAATGTGATACTTCTCCAACAAAGAAGGTAATTCTCACTAGTGAGGGTAATTAGTGGTTATTTGATCATATTACAGCATAGAAACGATGTTTTTTGCCACACAATAGATTCCCTAATTGGTGAACCAAGGATGACCATGTTCACTTTCTGCCCATAGAGATTTCCTACTGTGCATGGTATTATCTCTTAATACTGTGCTCACAGCGAATGATGGTCATAGCTAGTAAGAAAATTAATTTCTGTGCTTCAACAATCATTATAAAAGACCTAATAATGTTAATTTAGGTTTAGGATGAGTCACCTAATTAGTTAATTAAGTAGGACCTTGCTGTCAGCCTCCAACAATGGAGTGTACTGTGTTGTAGGTGTTTGATAGAGATGAATAATATCAAGGGAAAGTAAATGAATACACACTGGCCCCTGTAAGTGCATGTGATGCTTATAGTTATAAAAGCTTAAACAGAAGCAATTGCTTTGCTCAGAATAAGAACCAAACAGCTCCCAAATGTAGTTATTTCTTTCCTTATTCTATGAAGAAAAAAAAAATTAACGGTCTATTTTCTAACTTTATACTCCTTTAAAATATCTTCAACCATTTTATTTCTGAAGTTCAGAATACTGCTACAAATTTGTTACCATTTTTTTTCTTTAAAGAACAAAAAAGGCACCACCACAGAGATGAAAATTACCACCACCACCTATCTATTCTCTCTTAGCTGCAGTGCTAACATCTAACTTATAAAACTTGAATGTAGGCCATGAAAAAAATGAGAAATCCTAGTTTTAATTAGCTTGTCTAGCTGGTGGTCCTACATAGCCAGGGTCTTGGAGAGCCTAGTTATTTCTCCCCTTTCAGCTTTTGTTATTTCACACTAATAGGTTTTTGTGTTTTCATTCTGTCTTCATGTGAGAAGGACTCTGTCCCTTCAGTGGGTTTAGTTGCTTTTTCTAGGTATTACCAGACATCCTGATTCTTTCTGGGGGGTTGGAGGGAATTGGGGGAAGTACCACACCAACCAGGATATCACACGTTTCTTATTTGAATACATCATAATTGCCGAGAAAGAATAGGACATCCACCTTTACCAATGGGGTGAAATGTTCCTTTTCTAACTGCCAGCTTGGAATAACTAATTTAAAATGTTTTTGTGTTACAAAGTAGGAAATGGCTTCTTTTCTTTAAAAAAAAAAAAGAAAGAAAGAAAGAATTGAGAACGATTACAATAAAAGCTATCTGATGGCTGAATGGAAGTTCAATACTTTCTTAGAGTTTGCAAAACCACAATAGATTTTCTTTCTGTCAGTTCAAATATTCATAGGTCATCTAGTCTGGCCTTCTACCACAGTGCACCTATAATTCCTTATTTTAAAATATTAATTAACTTCTAAGCATAAGTCCTTTAGCTCTGGATCCAGTGGTGCCTATATGAAGGAAATAACATGACTGAAGTGAAGAATGGTGTTTCTTGGAATAGGTATTGTTTGCCGAGCTGTAGCCAAGAGCCCTACAGAAAGCAGAAAAGGACATTATAGAAGAGTGAGCAGACATTTTTACAAGGTCACTTTATTCAGACTGGAAAGTGGCCAGCACAATGTCATTATTTACAACAGGATCTGGGAACACTTGAGGAAATTACAGACCATTTAGTTTTGATTCCATTGTGGGGGGCAAAGTCTTAGGAAGTATTTTAGGAGATTAAATGGGGAATACTGAGAAAAGCACAGCTTGATTAAGGATAGCCAATGCAGTTCCTGAAATGAAAGTCATGCTTCGATAATTTTTTTGACTTCTTTAAGGAAGTGAATGCCAAGAAAAGCAAATGAACGCTTTAAAATTCACTACTCTAAATTTCCAGGAGATGTTTGTTAAAGTTTTGCCTGACGAGTTCTCTCTCTCTCTCTCTCTCTCTCTCTCTCTCTCTCTCTCTCTCTCACACACACACACACACACAAAGAAGTGGTTTTTAAAATTGGAGAAATACTGAAGACAAAGATTAATTGTGCATTAGACTGATTTTAAAAGGAGAAGGAATCAAGGAGATACATCACAGGATCAGAAGAATTTTGTTGACACAAAACCCCATTGTCTCCACCAGTAGCACCAACTCTATATTTCTGTGCATTTATTATGTGGATGTTTCCCATAAGGCAATGGAAAAGGAAATCTGTGACTCTAAAAAATACATGTTAAAAATAATACTGATTTATATTCATGTAAGTACACAGAGAACTAGTCAAAGAGGAAAAAATGTAATAAGATTGACTTCTAGGTGTCTAGTAGCGAGGAGAACATGGTGGGCTTCGCAACTCAGATCTTGCAATCCTCTTTGGTTGGGGAGACAGACCCCACCCCACTCCCGCTCATGGCATATAGGCTCAATGTGTAAGCCCTATGATTTCATGAAGGGAAAGGGAGGTCTGAGCATTTTCTGTGTCCAGAAGGGATCTTTGATGGATGCCATTCAGCGTCTCAATTCAGGTGAAAGTAGGAGGGAGATGGAAAGGCAACCTGGAGAACACCCGAACAGAGGCTTAGCCAGAAGCAAGAAGAAAATAGATCAAAAAGGAGCAAATGGCACCAGAGTACTGTGTTATAAGTCCTCTGTGCCTTTTTTCATTTCGAAAACACTATGATCTTAAGCAGTCCTTCAATAATCTTTCCTAATTCTACAGAAAAATCTATTCTGGGTAAACCACCAGGGTTGCCCGGTACCCTGAGTACACCTTCACCCCACAGCTCGCATTTATTGAACACTACACTTGTTTTTTTTTTTTTTTTTAACATCCATGTACATTTACCTTAGCCCTTCCCCAAACCAGAAAAAAAAAATGGGTAGTTAACACAACCATCTCCATCGGCAGTTGAGGAAATTTAGTTAGAAAGGGACTACAACTTGCCTAACATTCACATGGCATGTAAATGAAAACTAATGGGATCAGATATTTCAAGCCACTATGTGAAAGTCCCAATTCATCAGGCTATGATTTATCTGAGGTGTTTGTAAGTTAAGATAGCTGGTCCCTCTGCTGCAGCTTTTCGGAAGTAGATTTTAGGGTAAGTCTCAAGGGGAAAAAACTACAATCATCCAAGGTGAGCCTTTATGATAAGCACTAATAGGTGAGAAATGGTGACCGAATACCATGCTGCCATTCTGTCAACCACGTTTTGACAGCTGGCAGTCTGTGAGATGGGGTGGAAGCATGTAGAATACCCCTATGCCCAGTAGAGGGCTATGAGTCTGGAGCCTCATGGTGGCCTCCCTGCAGGAGGCTGTAGCCATCTGCCTCCAGAAATAGCTCTTGGGTTACAAGGGGCTCTCTCAATAAATCACAGCTCAGATGATCAGCAATTTTTTTTTCAGTAAGAGCAATAGAAAAAAAAAGAACTGTGTGGAATTATCTAGGAAGGAATGTTATTTCCTTCATATAGGCACCACTGGATCCAGAGCTAAAGGACTTATGCTTAGAAGTTAATTAATATTTTAAAATAAGGAATTATAGGTGCACTGTGGTAGAAGGCCAGACTAGATGACCTATGAATATTTGAACTGACAGAAAGAAAATCTATTGTGGTTTTGCAAACTCTAAGAAAGTATTGAACTTCCATTCAGCCATCAGATAGCTTTTATTGTAATCGACCAAAAGTGTGTGTGTGTGTGTGTGTGTGTGTGTGTGTGTGTGTGTGTGTGTGTGTTGGCTCCTGCGGGGAGGGAGAAGGGAGGATACAAAATAGAATAAGGAGTATCTAAAAACAATTTTAAGGTGGCAAAAATTGGTTACTACTGTGATCTGCTGTTATTTCTCATCCTTGGTGCCTTTGTTAACTGAATTCTTCAACAGATGCGTAGGTCTTTTGTTGACCGAACAATGGATACATTTTAATATGCAACCTGCTGTTTGCTACAAGAACTCAGAAGAGATAATATATTTAATTAAATGCATCAGAACTTCAGAGGTATCAACACATTCTTCAAAGGGGATAACTCACCAATTACACATTCCAATAAACATACCCATAGTAGACTGGAGATTATTAGTTAACTCCCTAATCAACCCAACAAACATTTTTGAGCAGCACTATCTCTGTGATGGATACAAAGATAAGTCATAGCCCCTGTGAGATAATATGTATACAAATGGCCTCAGTCCAAGTTCAACCACTATGAAAGAGTATCACCTGGTCTTGGAGGAGTTCAGATTGTCTCCTTACAGAGATGACATTTGAGGTGAGCCTGGAAAGATGAGGATATTTTTGTTTAGGATTTAGAAAATTCCCCGTTTGAGTCTTCTTATCTGCAAAATAAAGATACTAATAGCACTTGTAGTGATGTTGACAGGGTCAATCCAGTTATATGGACAGTAGAACAAGGGATGCTTGGCAAAAACTGCATTCTTGCCACTACCTATTACTGACTCATTTTCTAATATTGCTAGTTTTGCCTTCAAAAGATAAAGATAAAGCATTAATTTGTCTTATAGGGAGCCCCACAAAGTACACCATAAGTATGAGGGTTCTGTATGATTGAGTTTGAGTCTCTGGCATTCATATGCTGGTGCTGTGTATGGAGGTGGACCCAAGGGTTACCTCTTGTCTACAAGTCCAATAAAACCCTCTCAGCCATCTTAATTTTTCTCATCCTACTATCCCAGTTTGGTTAGGGCTGTCTCTCTACAGCACTGCATGATTCTTCCACCCAATCTCTCAGCATCTAAGCCTCTTTGCACACAGTCTGCTGTTCTGTCAGACTACATCAGATTAACTTTCCTAACGTTCAGTTCACCCCACTGTGATAGAAAGTCTTCCATGGATTCCTCCTGCTCTCTAGAGACAACATGGATCCCAAGGCCTGTCATATTGGACTCATCACAGCATGGAGCCAATGCATTGTCTCATTGTCTAGCCTTAAATCCCATGATATTCCTATGTCTGCACATCAACTCTTAACAGCCCCTTGTTGGATGACATACTCAGTCCTCCTCTTTGTATATTCTTCAATGTCTGCCCTGTTCAACTCCAGTCCTTCACCAGCTGGCTTTACATATTGTTTGGTACTACTTTTGGTTAGGCTTACAGTTATATGCTCCAGGGCAAATAACTTTAGCTGCTCACAATTTAATCCAAATTGATACAATATTATTTCATCTGCAAATCTTTGCTTACTTTAGACATTCAGTAATTTAATTATATATAATATTTAGCGATGGTAATACCATCTATTAATTACTTTGTATCTGATGTTATTCAAATCTTCAAATGTATTATCTCACTTCACTGTTTCAATAATCTTCGGGAGTAATTATTAGGGTTAGCCACATGGTGTATGCAGTGAATTGAATGGCCCCCATAGTTTCATATATTTGAATGCTTGGTCCTGAGTTGGTGGATTGCTTTGGGAGTGATTGTTGGAGGAGGTGTGTCATTGGGGGTGTGCTTTGAGGTTTCAAGAGCCTACCTGCTGCCATATTTCCCCATGATGGTCATGGACTCATCCTCCAAACTGTAAGCAATTCACCAACTAAATGCTTTCTTTTATCAGTCATGGTCATGGTCTTTTCATGGCAATAGAAAAGTGACTAGGATAGGATAAAGAGATTAAGACACAAAAAGTAATTTGCTCAAAATTACACAACTAATAAGCCAAACTCAGGTGATTTTACTCCTGATGCTCTCAGTGGATACACTGTGTACTACGCTGGCTCCAATAGTTTAAAAGATGTCTTCACAATCTATAATCCTCCTTTACTCCTAGATGAAGTGACTTTTATTTTAGGTCCTTTCTTCCTAGAAATGAAAGCCAAGGTTCAGGAACAGGTCAACATTATGTAGAGCAAAGATTTGAGAATAGCTCACTCTTCTTCCTTAGCGATGTAGAAATCTCAGAAACATAGACTTTCAGTGAAAATAGGGCAAGCAACGGGACATGTGGTCTGGGAATTTTCCAGTATGTGGCACTGGCGAATTCTGGATGCCAAAGGACGACACAGCACAAGCAGCAAAGCAGAGGCATTGTGCAAGCCTTGCACTTCTTTTGCTTTCTGCTCTCCCTTGCCACGCTCAAACACATACTGGTTTGGTGGGGAGCACTATGTGTTCCCCAGTTTCTGGGCAAAGCTTCTGGCTTAGCTTTGGTCCTGCCTCCAGAGAATTTAGTGCACATAGTTTACCTGGCTGATGATTCTCAGAGTTAGAGGTAAGATAGTGGTGAGGGAGCAACAGAAGTCTATTGTCAAGGTGAATGTTGGGCAAGAGTGGGAAAACTGGCTGTGCCTCAGAGGACTTTTGGAAAACATACAGACTACCCTGGGACTGCCCACTGCAAGACAGAAGACTAGAGAACCCATTTGCTGCTCTTATACCCCATTGGTTGGTGATGCCAGGAGGACATTAGTCCTCCCATTTATAGATTGACCTTGCAAGTGGGCCTAGTAAGTTCTTATGTATTTGAGAAGGGTTCAGGGAAAAACAAGACAAACAAAATAAAAACAAAACACTTTCTTTAAATTTTGAAATGTGGAATGGGTGCGTCTCTGAGTCTGAGCTTGCTGGAAGATTCATCATACTCATAGCTACGATCATAAGTCAGTGGAGAGAACCTAAACTGGACCACAGAGATTTCTCAGGTGGAATTAATAAAAGAAAATTTAAATGCCCATGAGCCACCTGGAAATTCAACTCTTTGGATTACATATAAACAGATCTATGACAATATCATCTTCAATAATTCCATTGGAGCTAATATTGACTCTTATTTAAAAAGTTTGACCAATATATATCAGACTACTCCAGTTCTAAAATTAAAAGTCTGTTTATTATTAGATTTTTAAAATAAATGCCTGAAGGCACTATTAAAAATGATGGTTAAAAATAAGCCAGGTAAGGTGGTGCCCATCTTTAATCCCAGCACTAGGGATACAGATGTCAGTGTATCTCTGTAAGTTAGAGGTCAGCCTGGTCTACATAGGGAGCTCCAGACCAGGCAGGCCTACATGGTAAGACCCTGCTTCAAAAAAGAAACTACAAATAGTAATATTCAATGGTGGAAGACACTGAAAATATGTCAGTTAGTGGGCCAGTTTGTTCTCCTGTGACTGTGCTGACTTACAGTCCTGTAGCCTCAGGACTCTTAGGTCACTTCTAATAGAACCGCTCTACCTCAAGAAGAAGAAAAAAGGCTTCCAGGGTTCCTCACCAAGGCAGAGAATATATAAACCTCCATAAATAATGCAGGGCTTAGAGTCCATGACAGGTACTGAGTAGGCAGCTGGGAGACATTGAAATCCCACCCCTCTCTGGAGAAGGCATTCATTCATTCAGCTGGGGTCAGAGGAAAGAGAGAGCCCTGTGTCCTTGTTCATAATGGAGACTCTGCCTCAGTGAATTAGAGAGGAGGTGCCATCCTGCAAATCTTTTTATCTGCTTTTCATGGGTTTTCTTCAATAGATGTTTCTTCATTTGGCCATTTTTATTTAGGACCAGTTCCCAGGTATCAGACTAGAGACCACAAGCTCCCCCTTTTTTTCCAGGTTAGCTGTTTCTGTGGTTTCCTCTACCCTGGTCTTGACCCCTTTGATCATCACTCCTCCCTCTCTGTAACTAGATTCCAGGAGTTTGGCTCAGTGTTTAGCTGTGGGTGTCTGCTTCTGCTTCTGTCAGCTACTAGATGATAGCTCTAGGATGGCATATAAGGTAGTCATCAATCTCATTATTGGGAAAGGGCATTTAAAGTAGCCTCTCCACTATTGCTTAGATTGTTAGTTGGAGTCATCCTTGTAGATCTCTGAACATTTCCCTAGTGCCAGACTTCTCTTAAAACTCATAATGGCTCTCACTATTATGGTATCTCTTTCTTGCTCTCCTCTGTCCTTTCCCTGTCTCGATCTTCCTGCTTTCTCATGCCCACTCTCCACTCCTATTCCTTCTAACTCCCTCTCCCCTCCCAGCATGCTCCCAATTTGCTTGGGAGATCTTGTCCCTTTCCCCTTCTCCAGGGGACTATGTATGTCTCTCTTAAGGTCCTCCTTTCCTAGCTTTTCTGGTGGTGTGGATTGTAGGCTGGTAATCCTTTGTGCTATGTCTAAAATTCATATATGAGTGAGTACATACCATGTTCATCTTTTTGTAACTTGGTTACCTCACTCAGGATGGTTTCTTCTAGTTCCATCCATTTGCCTGTGAATTTCAAAATTCCATTGTTTTTTCCCACTGAGTAGTACTCCATGGTATAAATGTACCATATTTTCTCCATCCATTCTTCAGTTGAAGGGCATTTAGGTTGCTTCCAGATTCTGGCCATTATAAATAATGCTACTATGAACAGTTGAACAGATGTCCCTGTTGTTTGAATGTTCATCTTTTCGGTATATGCCAAGAGTGGAATTACTGGATCTTAGGTTATACTGATTGGCATTTTCCTGAGGAACCGCCATACTGATTCCCAAAGTAGCTATATGAGTTTGCACTCCCACCAGCAGTAGAGGAGTGTACCCCTTTCTCCACAATATCTCCAGCATAAACTGTCTTTAGTATTTTTGATTTTAGCCATTATGATGGAAATAAGATAGTATCTCAGAGTTGTTTTGATTTGCATTTCCATGATGGCTAAGGATGTTGAGCACTTTCTTAAGTGACTACAGATGCAAGCATAACCAACAGAATACAAGAGATGGAAGAGAGAATCTCAGGCTTTGAAGATACACTAGGAGAAATAATTCATCAGGCAAAGAAAAATCTTAAGTCCAACAAATTCCTAACACAAAATATCCAGGAAATATGGGACACTGTGAAAAGGCCAAACCTAAGAATAATAGTTGTAGAAGAAGGTGAAGAAGCCCAACTCAAAGGTGCAGAAAATATAGTATAGTCAACAAAATCATAGAAGAAAACTTTCCCAACCTAAAGAAAGGCATGCCAATGAAAGTACAAGAAGCTTACAAACACCAAATAGAGTAGACCACTCTCTCTCACACACACACACACAAAAAATGTTCCCTCATCACATAATAATCAAAAGACCAAACATACAGAATAAAGAAAGATCATTTAGTGCAGCAAAGGAAAAAAAGCCAAGTAATATATAAAGGCAAACCTATCAGAATTACACCTGACTTCTCCATGGAAACTCTGGAGGCTAGGAGGTCCTGGATAGATATTCTGTTAACACTAAGAGAGCATGGATGCCAGCCCAGACTACTTTACCCAGCAAAGCTTTCAATCATTATAGATGGAAAAACCAATATATTCCATAACAAAACCAGATTTAAACAATATTTATCAACTAATCCAGCTCTAAAGAAAGTTCTGGAAGGAAAACTCCAACCCAAGGAAGTCAACTATACCCACAAAAACATAGGCAATAGATAATCCCGCTTTACTAACAGCCAAAAGAAAAATGGGGGGGGGGAATCCATACATAATACCATCACCACTAACAAATCCAAAACAAACAAGGATTATCAATCAATGGTCATTAATATCCCTCAATATTAATGGTCTTAACTCGCCTATAAAAAGACACAGGCTAACAGAATGGACACAAAGACATAATCCATCTTTCTGCTGCATACAAGAAACACACCTCAACTTCAAAGACAGATGTTACCTCAGAGTTAAGGATTAGGAAAATACTTTCCAATAAAATGGACCTAAGGAAATACATTTGTACAGAGAAGTGTTTTATAACTATAGATGAGGAAATTGCTTCTCATGAGGATTGATTAGGTTGCCAAAGTGACCAAGCTGTACAGAGTTAAGATTAAAATTCTACCTAGGTCTGTCTGACCACACATGCCTGGAAGAGGAGTATGTGCTGCCTCCAAAATTTATATAACCACTAGTAACATGTTCACTGGGCCCATATATTGGGTATTTTTAAAACCAAGGTTCTTCTTTACCCTTTTAACAATAGACAAATATCAGCTTTCCCCTCCCAGATACTCTCTCCTCCCACAACATCCATGACTGGTTATAGCAGTCTACATTTACTTAGTTAGTTATTGGTCAGAAAGTCTCCAAAATAATGTATCTGATTTGTATGTGAACATACACACACACACACACACACACACACACACACATTTTAAAGGAGTGTTCTTTAAGAGAGTCAGAAATGTGTGGTTAGATGTTACAAAGCAGAAAGGAAGACCCTGATAGTGGGTATCTTTGTATAAAACATGTGGACACAAGTTATTTATTTGCACAGCATGGATGTTCCTCCACATAAACAAATAACAGCTGATTGGTTCTACACAGTTTCAAAGATCTGAATCTTACTATGCAAAGAATGCAATATGAATAATGACTGACTTCAAGAACAGTTCTGTTTAAAAGTTTGGGATTTTAGTTCTAGCTAAGGCAGCTGAGCAGAGGGTCAGGACTTGGACCCTGTGATCACACAGCTGAACTTCTAACCCCTGATCCATCCCTGCCCTCAGTTCTGAAACAGTGGAAAGGTTAGTCTCTTCACCTAGAAGATGGAGACAAGAATGATTTTTATTTATTTTATAAGTTCTGAAAATGAAATGAATCAATGTCTAAAGCACTCAGAACAATATCCTGATAAATATTGTATGCTATATTATGATTCCAAGTCATGAGTCTCTTAAGGGTGAGGGAGTGTATTTCGTTTACTCCTTAACTTACTACTGTCCTTTTTCTATAGGTAAATGCCAATAAAATGATTATAAAGTGAATAATGGCGATCAACTAATATGAAAACTAAATATAATTACAGGTCTGATGAGATAGTTCAGCAGGAAAAGGCACCTGCTGCCAAGCCTGAAGACCTAAGTTCAGACCCTGGGACCCACATGGAGGAAGTAGAGAGTGGAAAGCAAGATGTCTCTTGACTGTAGCACACACATACTGCCCTTAAATAAATTTGCTAATTTTTTTTTAAAAATTGGACAATAAAGTTAGTAATGTAAAATTAAAATGCTTTATAAGCTTTCTTGCATGAACCCTGTTACTATTTTTCTTTTGGTTCCCAGCCAAGAGCTTTGGGAAGAGCCTCCCATGACTAATTTTTCACTTCAAACCCTAATGCTTCCTCTGAGGACAGACAACCAGAAAGTTAGAATGTTTATTAGCACAGAGTCTTATGAAAGCAACGGAGCCCTATTCTATATAACTTGTAAGAAAAGAGTGTGATTAGCTTATTTAGTCATGCCTGAGAATCAGGAAGAGAGGTATCATAGATAGACTGCTGTAGAAATGTCAAATCCAGGCAACCATCTCAATATGTGTCTATTATATAATGGAACAAGTAATTTAATAAGACTATATTAAACAATGGAATGCAAAATTCCAATAGGACAAGTCACTTTTTTCTTTTATTTTCTGAGACAGGGTTTCTCTATGTAGCCCTGGCTGTTCTGGAACTCACTCTGTAGATCAGGCTGTGCTTGAACTCAGAGATGCTCCTGACTTTGCCTCCAGAATTCTGGGATTAAAGGTGTGTGTAGCCACTACCTGCCTGGGACAAAATTCTTAGCAAAATGCATTGCAATATGGAAATGTCTCCACCTCTTTAAGTGTTAGATGTTGGACCAAGAAAATTACCTAGTTTCTACCACTTCAAGTCTAATGACCATGGGTGTAAAACCCTCCCTAGAAAAGAATTAAAGCACAACACAGCCCACTGGACTTACTATAACTTACTATCCCTAATTCACCATTAAAGCAAAAATATTTTTGTGTTTCATCCAACAAAAATGTAGAAATTAGTAGGTTTTATCCATCTTTCTTTTTTCCTCCCTCCCTCCCTCACTCACTCCCTTCCTTCCTTTCTTTTTCTGAGACAGATTTGTAGCTTTGGCTGTCCTGGCACTTACTCTATAGAGCAGGTGGCCTGGAACTCACAGAGATCTTCCTGCCTCTGCCTCCAGAGTGTTATGATCAAAGGCATGTGCTACTACTGCCTGGCTTTTTCTTTCTTTCTTTTTCTTTTTCTGTCCCTCTCTATTTCTTAAGGGTCTTTTTGTTTTTGTTTGAGGGAGAATAAAGGAATCTTGGATTGTGGGATGCATGTTAAAAATGTTATACTAGAGGTTTTGAAAAGCTATTAGGAGCTCTGATGATAAGATACAAATAGAGATGGGAGACTAATGCAACACTGTCCCCTAACATTGTACTGTTTCCTATGATCCACCCTATCACACTTGACCCTTCCAGAGATTCTACAATATTATATGGCAGGTCTTATAGATGTTTCAACACTCAGATTCTGCTGCTTGTCAAGTGATTTTGCTGGCTCAGTAAGACTAATGGAGCTTCCTGGCCTGGGATTTTACTTGCTGAGAGAACTAAGTGCTTAAAGCAAATCCCAATAAATAAACTGATGTTTAAAGAGATTCACTCTTAGATTAGAAAAGGAACAAATAAAATTTAAAAAGATTTTTCCCAGTACTTTTTATATCCTTTGTTTATGAATAGCTACTTGATTTGAGGAACAGAAGTATAGGGTGTGTGCTGACCATCCCTGGCCACTAAGGAAGAGTGTAAGTGAAGATAGAATTGTTTCTTTCTGTTTTCTGTCCTTTCTTGATGTTCTGCATCACAGTAACCAGGGAAGGCAGAAATGGTGCTGCTTGCTAGGCAGCAAGCAGACTTTTTTTTGCTGAGCAGTATAATGAAGATCAAAACAAAAACAAACCAAAACAGAGTAAGACCTCTGGCTGGGTTCAGGTCTGCCCTTAGATTCTAAAGATTTCCCACTGTGATGCACACACTTGTGTGTGTCTTGTGTGCTCACCTAACACCATCTCCTAGTGACCCTCTTGGCACACCATGCTGTTATGTACCGCACATCTGAGTTTCACAGCATAAATACTAAAAAATGGCAGGGCAACAAAAACCACCTGTTTACTAAGCAGATGAAAACTGAAAACTTCATTCAGTCTGAGAGACTGCTTATACACAATTTAGTATTTAAAACTAAATCTCAGTTCCAAGTAAAAACAACAGGAAACTACATACTGAAAATATTTTCTGACTTTCTGAAACGTATCTTGCAAGTCTGTAGCTTAAGGCTGTAAGCTGCTTAGTGGATCAGGGTGTTGGCAACCAATAAGTTAAGAGATGATCAGAGTTCAACTCTTGGAGCCCAAGTGGTGAAACAAAGACTCACTTCTGCAAGTTTGCCCTCTGACTGCCATGTGGATGTGTGTGTGTACCTCCCCCAATAAAAGTAATCAAAAATTTGTAGCTTTAATAAAATTGCACTTGTCTTTTGATGTAGCATTTTCATACCAGGAATGGTAGGTAATACATGGGCTACATGGAATAAGAAACATACATGCTCTAAGCTGTAATGTGTTTATTAAGGCATGGTTTACAGTAGCAAAAGTGGAAAATACAATAAACATACAGGAAACTATAAAATGTGGCATAGAGCATCTGCATACATTTCCTTATAATAGAATATTGTGCAATTTATGAATATGAAATTTGGGAAAACTATGAGTTCTGTCATGAAGGAATGTGTTCTTTGATATTCTAAATATATCATAAAGTTTACTTCAAAAGATGATTATAAGTAACTCTCAATATTTAAAATACTTTCATATATCCTAACAGTGAAAGAATAATAGATGATCTACACCAAAGTATTAATAATGTGTTCTGAGCCTTCATAGTAAAAATATAGATTTTTTTCTGGTATTTGATGTTTAATAAATTTTCTGTTAAAAATGTTAAATTTATGAAAGAAAAGATAAATAAAAAATCACTATTCATAATAGAAACTTCAAATGTTTGAGTGTTGTCCCTGAGAGAATATGGTAGATAATTTTTCTGATTCTCCATAAGATTTCATAACTTTACCTTACGATCTTTAAAAATTTTAGTCATACCTAACCAAAACAAAAATGCACAGAAATGTTCAGCAAAGATTTCTTCCATGACTAGAGAGACTCTGTTCTGACTAGATTGTAAGTGTTCTTGGGACAGGCACTAACTGCAAACTCAGATTTCCTGCTGCTTTGACAGTGCCTGGTTCTAGCTGGGTGGTGGTGATGTACACCTTTATTCCCAGCATTTGGGATGTGAATCTTTGAGTTTGAGACCAGCCTGTCCACAGAACAAGTTCTAGGACAGCCAGGCCTCCACCAAAAAACCCTGTGTTGGGGAAAAACAAACAAACAAAAAACACCAGTGCCTCATTTCTACCAGTTCTCAGTGAATCCATGTTAAATGGATGTTAAACTGCTCCATGTAGGAGTTAATTGCTGTCGGCATCCTGCAGAGTTTGCTATGAGATGCACATAAATTATAATCTGCCAAAATGAGAATCCAACACTGTTTCTAAAGATCAAAACTAAGGACAGTATTATCATTTTGCTAGCCTGGAAACAGATTTAAAAGCAAATCCCAAAACCCCAGTGTTGATCTCACAGTGAAACTTATGAAAGGAGCTCTTCTATTGCATCAGAGATGCTAGTTTATAAGATAGACTTTAAATAAATTATTCACTTTGATCTCATCTGCTATGATCCAACATAACCACAATGGATTGGATAAACTGCCCTTGTCCTAGAAGATTGTAGCAGTATGGAACAATTGTTGTGATTTAAAGTGACACCCACTTGCCTTCCCCATTATCCAGTTGTATTTCAACAGAGGCATATTTTCTAAGTTAAAGCTTTTTTTTTTTTTTTTTTTTTTTTTTTTAATAAGACAAGGAGCCCTTATCTCCAGGCATGCTTTTGCACTGGCTGTCATTTCCGGCATTTGAATCACTCACACAAGTTCAAGGAAATCGCTGTGAGTATAACAAGTCCTTATCCCCATCCTGGGTATTTTGTTCACCTAGTTTATTGCCTTACCATCTGCCCTTCACTTCTGGAGGACTTTCAATAAAGCAGGAGCCGAAGTAAATGCAGATACCCATTGCTATCTCTTTAGCTTTCATTAAGTGAGTTGGTGCAGTGCTTGGGCGCCTTCTCAAAACCAGCCCATCATCTAAGAGTATTTACATAAGACTCTTTGCATTATATTCCAACCTCTGCAGCACTAGTATTAACTACTGACATCTGCCAAGTCTGCCTGGTAAGTGCTTTACAGTATCAATTCATCCCAAGCAAAAAGCATTTCTGAGCGCTGCAGTGCTCTTGTTAATGCCAATAAGAAGTATCAAGGCTCATATGACACCTAGCAGAAATTAGTACCCACATTCAAAGAAAAGTCTTTGTTATTTCCCAGAGTATTATGTGGACTTTATGGAGATGACTGCATCTGACACCTGCTGTAATATAAAATGCAGCTATAATTAGCCAACTGATGCTCACTGCAGTTTAGGTCGAATCCCTTCTGTGGGAATTACGCTTTAAAATATTCAGAGCTCCAAGTGGCTCTCATTACATTTAATTTTAACTTAGAATTAGGTGGTCTAGGAAAAAAATTTAGGATTGTAATAGCCCCCTGCTGAATGCCACACAGCAAAGTGAAAAACCCATAGGGTTTTTTCCCCCTCTAAAAAAAAAAAAATGAGAACAGCAGACTACACTACAGCCCTCAATTGAGCCTGGCTTTGCTTAATTGTACTTTCTGCACTCATCAGTCTTCTCCTCTTCAGAGCAAGCTACAAAAATTGCCTGAATAGCCAAAGAAAAGTTTCCCACAGTCACTGGCCACAGAAAAACACTATTGTCCTTCCTCACAGTTTGATGGACAACATTTCTATAAATGGGTAGCCAGGCTGTCAATGGTGCCCTCGCTGAAAAGGCAAAAGAAGAGAACAGATTCTGCCAATATCTGACAAAGCATGTTAACACATAATCAGGCATTCACTAGTCAGGCAGCTGCCCGGGACCTTCATCACACAGGTGCCTTTAAGCCATTTCCTATTCACAGATAAAGGAAAAAGCAGGAGCTACCTGGGAAAGGAGCAGTCTATTATGGCGTGCCAAATGTCCATCTTCTGAGTGGTGTGCCTGAAAGTAGAGAGGAAAAAGGAAACTGGAGTTACAACCAGAAATCACAGAGGAGCAGGACACAAAACCTATAAATTAAGCTGTGGGCTTTCCCCTGCTCCTTGCTCTTTAGTTTCTCATGAGGTGAATTCCTCATTTGTGTGGGATAGTTGCAGTCTTGTCTAATCATAAAATTCATATTTTCCTCAGTGGGCTGCCAAATGCATTTCCCAAAACCACCACACAGAAGACTGAAATACATACCTAGTAGGACCAACTCACTAAAAGTTTGCCTTATCACTTTCCCAAATGTTTTTTTTTTTTAATATATACATACTTATAATCTGGATCCCTCTCAGCATGCACACACATGCACATATATCTTCCATCCTAAGAGTTATGCTCAGTAATGTGAAAGTAGTGATGTCTGCATAATTCTTCTGAAACAACCCGTGGGAAGCCCAGAATAAACCAGGAGAATTATGATCACTCTTCATCTCTTCATTACTGTTCAGACTAAGCTATTTCCCCCACACTGTAGATACGCATGTAGTGACAAAAGTGCTTCAACACTTACTAGTCTGAAGGCCAATTACCCAAATATATTAATACTACACACACACACAGACACACGCACACACGCATGCACCCACGCAGGCATGCACGCGCACACACACACACACACACACACACACACACACACAGACACACACACCATTCAGACAAGTTTCCTTATTCTTGTCCTTATGGAATTTTCAAATTAAAATTTAATGCTGTCATTCTAAAGTTGTAGAGTATGATTATTTTCTTATTTTCACTTTAATTTTTATTTACTATATTATCAGAGAGCCCATATTCAAGGTATTGAGTAGGTATGAATCAACAACTATGACTACAACCCGGAAGTGATGAAAATCTTTGAGGAGCTTAGATTTATGGCTCAACACACTCAGATCCATACTTTTAATATAAAAGAGTAAGTTCTATAAAATTATTGGTGGACAACAAAATCAATACAGTGGCTTAACACCAGGACTATGACTTAAAATGCCAGATTCAACTTACTTTGTAAATAGGTGACATCTATTGTAGATAGCTTCCTTACCTGTAAAACTGAGTACAGTGTTCACTACAAACAGTTTTGAAAAGTAGGCAACATTGAAACCCTTCTTTGCTTTCAGAGGGAAAGAAAACATATGCTAAGTGAAAAAAACACTCTAGAAATATAACACTGTAGTTACTAACTTGAACTTTATTTTCTTCTTTCTTCTTGTTATTGGCTTTCTTAATAAAGTTTTAGTCAATAAATAGGTATCTAGGATCTGTTAATTTTATAAACATCACAAATATGAATTTATTAAGCCTTTTCTTAAAATTCAATTTGAGACTATTTAGCAATTGCCTATATAGATTCTTGCCATTGCTACTAGTATGCCTGTGTGCTACATACTTGTGTCTCTCCATGTCTTTGTGTGAAAAAACACTCAGAAAAAAACAATGTATTGTTTTTAAAATGATGTGTCTGTGTGTAGGTATATGCATGTGACTGACTGTAGGCGCCAGAGGAGGACCGAGCTAGATTTCCCTGAGCTAGAGATGACCAGATGCATGATTCTGAAGTGTTTAAGGTTCCCTGAGTCTGCGTCACAAACATACATACAAGTAACATTATACTGACTGAGCAGCTTATATTTATGTATTTAGGAATAAGAGTGCATATACATGTATGTATATAACAACAATGACAAAAGAAGCTATGAATTTGAAGGAGAATAAGGGGGTATACTGGAAGGGTTTGGAGGGGGAAAAGAGAGGGAGCAAATAATGTAGTTCCGTCATAATCTCAAAAAGAAAGAAACATGGAAAAACTTTATGAGGGGTTTTTTGACTAATTTTTGTTACTCAAAGTTGTATAATTCTCCATCATAAACTCTGTGGATGCTGTCATGTCATAATGTCAAAATTCTGACATGCTTTAATGTCATATTCAAGGTCATAGAAAACGTCTGAGCTGATGTACTAAATATGTAGTTGAGTCTTTCTCTGTGCCACCTCCCTGTCCCACCTGGCAGCTCCCAAATAACCACACAAAGACTTGGTACTAATCATGAAAGCTTGGCTGATAGCTTAGGCTTATTTCTAGCTACCTCTTGTAACTTAAACTAACCCATTTCTATTAATTTACATGCTGCCACATGGCTCATGGGTTGTTACTTCATCTCTTACATGACCTGCTTTCTCTGCTTCTTCTGCCACCCCACCCTTCTTCTTTCCAGCATCTTCTGTGCTTAGAAATTCTGCCTAGCTATTGGCCATTTGGCTCTTTATTAGACCAATCAGAGTGACGTATCTTTACATAGTGTAATCAAATCTCTTTCAACAATGCACAGCTTCAGTTGTCACATTACCCTTTGCTCCAGCAATTCCAGGTGATCTCTGCTCCTTCCTTGCCCATTTTCATGCCTCGACCCATAATTGTAGCATTTCTTACTAGAAATACTTTCTCTTTCTTCTATTCTTTCTTTCCTTCCATCTTCCTTCTCCTTTCTTTCTTTCTTTCTAAACTGAACATTTTGTGTCCATCTAATAGTGTCTCATCTCCAAGAAAGTTTGAAAATAATTTTCTGATTCCGTTTATTTTGATCTTTCACTTAATTTGATCTTTCTATATTACTTCATCATGTGACCTATAACCATGTGACTGGTTGATATGATGGCTAATAATTGTATTATGGAGCCTAGGGTTATGTGCTCCACCAAAATATAGCCTTCTTGGCAGCAAGCAAAAAAAAATAATAACAACAAATTGTGAATCTTCAAATAAAAGAATAAGTAGTAAAACAGATTATTTCAATGTTCCCTGATACTGTTCTAATTCTACAAGTAGATAAGTCCCTTGCTTTTGAGACAACAGCCTTACAATTCATCCTATTCTAGGCTCTAAATTTTGACCCTCCTACTTCAGCCTCCTGTGTACTGTTATTGGAGCCATGGTCTATCTATCACCTTGACCTAGTACTACCATCAGTAAAAGAAGATATTGCCACTTAAATCTGGCTTGATCAAAAAATGTGAAGAGTTGCCATTTTTTTCCTAGATGTTCATGGAAATCCTTAGAATGTTGCATAATCTCTGGCTTTTCTTTTTACTATGCCTTTGATAGCCCTTCTCGACTCCCATTATAATGATCATAAGATTGGTGTGAGTCAACTGACATCACCAGAACCAATGAACTGCATATTTGAGGAGAAGCTTTGATAGTCCCAGTGCTATTATCACTTCACATTTTCCTTGCTATCTTAATTGCAAAAGAATAAATGTAGAGGCCCCTCTTCAGACAGGATCCTTAACTGAGAGTGATGGAGAACAAATACTGGGCAAGCTCATGATGGCCATAAAAGAAGAGGAAGAAACAAACTTGACTTGATCTTAAACCAATATGGTTTACTACTGTAGTGTAGCAAATTCTAACCTGATTGATAACATTGCCTACTAATGTCAAGCTAGGTTATAGTATGGAAAAATAGGAGAAGACCAAAAACAGGAAGAAGCAAAAACTAAAGCATCTTTGAATGTGGCCCCAATCTAATGACTAGGCATTTCATTTACCAGAACATTGATTCTCAACCTTCTGGGTGACCCCCAACCATACAATTACTTTTCTTGCTACTGTTACGAATCATATGTAAACATCTGTGTTTTCCAATGGTCTTAGGTAACCCCTGTGAAAGGGTCATTCAACCCCCACAGGGGTCAATACTCACAGGTTGAGAATGGCTGTGCTAGAGTTTTAGGTGGAAAACTAAGCTTGATAGGCCCTCCAATCATTGTATTGCTAAGTGTTCAACTTCTTCACCTCCTTCTGTAGTATTCATTGTTTTCTTTTTTCTAATGCTATGCAGTATTTTGCAGCTTTATACTTATTACAGACTGTATTAAAATATGAACCATGAAAAATTTAGTGGTGGATTTTTACAACTGTTAAGTTGATATCAGATTTAATACGAGGCTCACACCATTGAAGGTACAGTTGAAAATTAGGCCTTATTTTTGGGTTGTTATATGCAGTGAATCTACCCAAGAAATCATAGATTTGAATTTACTAATCTATTTAGTGGTTACTTTTATCTATTTATGGTGTGTTTATGTGAGAGAGACAGACAGACAGATTGAGAGAGAGAGAGAGAGAGAGAGAGAGAGAGAGAGAGAGAGAGAGAGAGAGAAAAGACAGAGTTTCAGTTATGGATTCTAACTTACTGAGTATGCTTATTTTATTTTTACTTTCGTTCTTTTACTATATCAATACACCAGCAGACGTCCCCTATGCCTATATCTTCAACACATACAAGTACTGTGTAGTTATGAATAATGAAATGATTAAACAGCATAATGAAAAAATGGTACAACTTTTTTTTTTTTTCAATTTCTCACTCTTGAGGATTCTGCAATATTTCCTGCTCCATATTAAGTTTGAGAGCTTCTGAGAAGTATTCTTAGAATTCCAGTCTTTGGAAAGAATAATGATTCAATTAGAATATTTTAATCACGATGATTACTTTATGATAATGATCTTACATGGCTAAGACACCGCACTTATATTGCACTTACATGTAGCATTTCATTTTAACAAATTCCAAGAACCATCCATGACTTTATTGTTGTACCTGATTTTTACAAGTTCTTTATCCAAGAACCTCTTCATTCTGAGCTGAAATGGGGAAAACTATTTCAGAGTAGAGCGATGCCAGTGTAAGCTGAAAAACATGACAAAACGAGAAATAACAGAGCAAGATGGAAGCAAACCAAAAATTCTCATTTATAGTCTTAAGCAATATGCCTCTGAATAAGCTAAGAAGCTGCCCTTTCAGAGATCCCATGTAATTCCCAAAAAGCTTCACTACAGAAATTGAACCCTTCATAACACATTTCATATTAGGATACTAATTCTTTCCACAGTAGGAGGGAACAAAGGCAATATCATGGTCACCATTTCAAACAACATTTGCTACCTAAAATATGGAGCCAACCAAATTTCTGATAGTTCATGTGTTCATATGGTAAGTCATAAATAGGAATAGCATTTAACATTGTTTTCTTATAACTATAGAAACCATATTCTTAAAGGATAACTTTAGGGCTAGCAGGAAAGATAGGCACTTGGTGACAAACTTGACCACCCAAATTTAATCCCTGGGACCCACACCGTAGAAGAGAACTGGCTTCCACAAGTTTCCACTAGTTTCCTCTAGTGTCCTCTAGTTTCCATATAGATGCTGTGGCATGACCTCCCCACTGAAAATAAGTGAATAGATGAAAAAATAAATCCCAAATAGATTATTTATTTTCCAACCCTAATCATGATATTCACTTTATCAGTGTTCATTCAACTAATATTTACTGAATTTTGACTATGAAACCCACGTTACTGTATATGGAAGAAGGCAGCTTAGGAAATATTACAGGAGAATCATAAACAATGACAACACCCTCAAGAAAGTCTAGTGCACGAAGTATCAAATCCAGCCTTAAAAAAATAGTGAGACCTTGGCATTGGCAACTATGGATGTGATGAGTACAAAGGCCAATCAACTATAACACTTTTAACATACCATTGCCTAGCAGAGTGCCTGCCATGTAGTAGATAGTGTGTTACTTCATGGTAGAAATAAGGAAAAGTGAGAAAGCACAGACTAGTTATCTGTGAATTTCTCAGCAAAGTAGGACAGTTATTATCTGGTGAGAAAGGGAAGGGTAAGTAGTGAATCACATGTGCGAGCAGAAAGAGATGTGGAGCACCTGCTAAGGAAAGTGTGCTGGAGAGTAAATGGGAGATCAATATCTGGATTGTCAAACAGCAATGAGAACCAAGCAGCAGTAAAGCAGATTCCCTTTGTATTAGGCTAGGGCGTGTGCATGATGACACAGTTTTCTCCATGAATATAGCTGCAACAAAATTCACCATGGCATAGGAAAAGGCCCAAAGTAAGATGGGACTGTAGGTAGGGGTTGCTTTGGAGTGAAGGGGGGTTAAATAAATACAGAGTAGAGTTTCCCGTTTTGCTAGAAGCAAATAACTTGGTGTTAAACGATATGCAACTCATATTATTAGCCTATAAGAAAATGAGATCACCTATTACAAACTGGCAACTTCTCAGATTGCATTTTCCATGCAACTTGGAATAAACACGTGACACTAGTAGATTCGTTTTAGAATTCCTTTATTCATATCAGGATGTCTTCAGGCACATTCTCTTGTGACAAGCTCCTCTGTCATGAAACCACAAAAACTTCAATATCTTGCAAGATTAACTGTGAGGTAATGGCATTTGCCTTTCTGGTTTGAGATTTTGGAAACCTCATGCCATGTATACTGTAATTTCCTTTAAAGAATAAGTGATACCCCCTTAGAGGATGGGGCATTAAACACACAAAATTAAAGATTAGTGACTCCTGACTTGGATAGCATCTTCATTTGTGTCACCACCACAGAATCAAATCTGTCTTGTATGTACATTTGTAATGTTCATAAGAAAATATAGCCAAATGTCATGCCATAGTCAAAACTGATAGGCTTGAATACATCACAATATTAAAATTCATTATGTCAGCATTTGGTATCTATTATTTTAACCAGTTATCTAGCGCCTGTTCTTTCCTCAATTTAAATGAAGCCTATTTTAAATGGGTAGGTGGCTAAATCGGGCTATGTCCCATTTTTCTCTCTGAGGAAGTTGGGTAGGTGGAGAAAATGCCACTGTGTAACCCTCAGGAAAATGACATTTAAGAGAATATGAACTCAGAAGCACCTCAGAATGTGGCGTCTCTTTCATTTTGGGACTGCTATTGTTTCGGTGTCTCGTATGGGCTTATTGGTTCCCAGGATGGTACTAGTAGAATGCTATAAAAACTTTTAGAGGTGTGGCTTCATAGCATAGCATGCTGCCTTGCAAAGGATTTGGGGACCCCGATCTCTATCTTTGACTTCTTGTTTGGTCATGTACTCTCTCAAGCATACATAGCTACCATCCATGGCATAATAGGGCCAAAAGGCGTGACTTCTGTCAGAATATCAACTATGCTGGATCCGTGTAGTTGAGTCTCTAAAACTGTGAACAAAATGATCCTCTTTTTCCATGTACCACCTGCCAGGTATTCTGCTATAATGATGAAATGCTGACTGATACAGGAACCCTAAAATTCCCAGAAGAGGACTGAACTAGCTCCCCTCCCCCACTGAGCACCCAAATACTTAGGTGAGTAAATTCTGTGCATCCATGGGGTGGATGTAGCTGACAGGCTCACAGTTGAATCCCTATAGTCTGTCATCATCAAACACATAATGAATGTAGGAGGAGGGACCCTAGGAGGCCCAAGAGAGTTAGCTTCCGTTCTGAGTAACATTTTCCTAGGCAGTGTGTTGAAAGGGTCAGGCACTGAACAAAATATCTGCAATTTAACAACCGTCTTAATAATAGCTTGTGTTATTAAACACCAAAGAACTTTTGGAACTACTCACATTAAAAAAATTTAGAAAATTGCATTCAAATTATAGGTAATTTACATATGAAATCACTTGCAGTTAATGTGTTGCTTAATAGGCATACATTTGTTCATGTAAATTTTAATATTTTCTTTCTCTATGGTTTAACAAATTCACCTTTTAGAGAAAATCAACATAAAAATTCAATCTTTCTTTTTTCCTTTGTTTATTTATTGTTTATTTTTAGGAAGATGGTGCTTTTGCTTGGATATAAGGAGGTAAAAGCAACCTAAGGGACTTTATTTTCACCTTTGAAGCAGCTCATGACAGTGACAAAGCAGATGGTTCATTTTACCAAATTCATGGAGATTTTCCAAGTGTTTAAGAAACTGATTTGTATTAACAATAAATAAATGAGATAAAATTGACTGAAAAGTGAGCTTTCCAAGTGAGGATTCAAAGGATGAATTATGTTATCTTTCAGTTATTAATAATAACAATAACTTTTTTTTACCACTTCAGTACATGTTAAAATATTTCTTTCACATTGTTTAGATTAATCTGAAAATTATGCAGCAGCTAACATTAAATCATTGACTTTTTCTGTTTCTTTCATTAATGAGGCAATTACCAGTAATTATAAAAAATTAAATACAGAGACCTATATAGGAAAAGATCACTCTAAAGCAACCATAGCTAATACTGCAATGGAGTTCCTTTTGCTCCTTTTCCCTTTGATCTATTCCCATGAGGAAGTGAATAGTCTATAAATAGTAGCTATTCACCCTTTCCTCCACTATAACAGGCACTTTCTCTTCGCTTCTAAAAATACTCCAACAGCTACATAGGATGTTTCTAGTTTTCAAACACTCATAAATAGAATGACATTTTGCATCTCTTTATGTTCAAAACCTTTCTCCCAATACTTGGTTTTATTTAGTTCTCTCATCCTCAATCATTTATGTCCACATTCTCTCCCTCCCTCTCTTTCCAGCACTATCTCTGTCTCAGTCTCTCTCTCCTTTGAGGTTCTGGGAATCAAACTGAAGGCCTCACATCAAGGCATAGTCTCTTAGCGATGAATTATAAGATTATATTTACCAAATATAAGAAACAACCATGGGCTTTTATTCATACAGTTTATCCTATTGCTTTTGGGAATAATTCTATTTTTAATCTCTCTTAAAAATGCATCAAAAATTTCCAAGATGCCTTATAATCATAGTTTTCCTACTTCTCATTATGTTTTCTAGTGAATAAATAAAAGATCTGTTTTTAAACTTGTTTTAACACATATTTTTTAAATGTCATTTTTTTAGTATTTTTGCAAAGTTAAATATTCCCTTTAAAATTTCATCGTATTTTCCCATTGCTTTCATAACTTTCTTTCCTATTTTGCATTATGTATGGCATTATAAAACACAATATTTTATCACAGACACCATCATGACTCTTTTTTTTTCTTGACAAGGTCTAACTATGTAGCCCTGGGTGGCCTAGAACTCACTCCATAGACTTGTAGACCTGTATGGCTTTGAATTTACAGAGATCTACCTATTTCTGCCTCTCTTTAGTGCTGGGATTGAAAGAATGTTTCACCACACATGGCCAGATATCATTGTTTTATTATTTTTCTACTATAAGTTCAAATAATAAAACTGAATGTTGAATATTAAAACTCTAGGTAAATGTGACAACATGAATGACAGGAACCAACACTACTGAGAATCATTTATGTTACTGGAACACTGTACTCAACTGTTTGACATCAGTAATTCAGCATACTACTGAGGAGAGAGATGAAACTGATTTCCTTAACAAACTAGAAATACTTTTTCCATTTTGTAGACTGCCATTTTGTTTTATTGACCTTATCCTTTGCCTCATAGAAGCTTTTCAGTTTCAGGATGTCCCATTTATTGATTGTTGCTTTCAGTGTCTGTGCTAGTGATGTTATATTAAGGAAGTGGTCTCCTGTGCCAATGCATTCAAGGTTGCTTACCACTTTCTATTCTGTAAGGTTCAGTGTACCTGGATTTATGTTGATGTCTCTGGTCTACTTGGACTTGAGTTTTTTTGCATGGGGATAGATATTGATCTGTTTGTATTCTTCTATATGTTGACATCCAGTTATGCCAGCACTATTTCTTGAAGATACTTTCTTTTTTCATTGTACAATTTTGGCTCCTTTATAAAAAATCAGGTATTCATAGGTGTGTGGATTAGTATCAGGGTCTTCAATCCGATAACATTAATACATGGTATGTATTCACTCATAAGTGGATGTTAGATGTAAAGCAAAGGATAACCAGGCTACAATCCATAACCCTAGAGCAGCTAGGTAAAAGGGGGGGGGATAAGGAGGACAAACATGAGAGCCCCAGTAAAGGAAAATAGTTAAGATCTCTTGGGTAAACTGGGAGAGAGGGTAGAAGGGAAGGGATAGGGATGGGAACATGAGGGAATCAAGAAGACATAGTTGGGAGAGGGACAGAGGGAGACGGTAATGAAATATCTCATTGGGTTAGGGAGAAACCTGGTGCTAGAGAAATTCTCAGGAATCCACAAGAATGACCCTAGCTAAGACCCCTAGCAATAATGGAGATGGTGTCTGAACAGGCCTTCCCCTTTAATCAGATTAATGACTACCCTAATTGTCATCATAGAACCTACATCCAATAACTGATGGAAGCAGATGTAATGACCCACAGCTAACCACTGGGCTGAGCTCCTGGAGTTTAGTTGAAAAGAGGGAGGAGGGAATCATATGAACAAGTGTGTGTGTGGGGGGGAGCAAAGCATGATGGTGAAAAACACAGAGACAGCTGACCTAAGGTAGTGGGAGCTCAAGCACTATGGACTGAGAGCCAGGGAACCTGCATGGGATCAAACTAGACCTTCTGAATATGGTGACAGTTTTGTGACTTAGTCTGTTGGAGAGGCCCCAGGCAGTTTGCACCAGGACCTACCATAGGGGCATGAATTGGCTTTTTGGTGCACATTCTGTATGTTGGGATACCTTGCTCAACCTTGATTCACAGGGCAGGAGCGTGGTCCTGCCTCAACTTGGTATGCCAGCCTTTGTTGTCTCCCCAAGGAAGGCTTTACCCCCAATGAGCAATGGATGGGGTGGGAAGGGGGAACTAGGTGAAGGGGAGGGAGGGTTGGTATATAAAATGAAAAAGAAAATTTTAAAAATAAAATAAAAAACTAGAAATAGTGTGAATGTGAATTTAACATAGAAAGTATGTTTAGCTTTCTTGTAAATAAATTTGGAATATTAAAGAACACTCCAGCTAATTAACCAAGAGATATATTAAAAGACACTCCGATCTTCAGGGTGTTGTAAAGTCTATCACTAGACACCATTTAAGATGGACGGGAAAATGAACTTGAAGACAAAGCAGAGCATCAATGGTGCTTTCCTTTGCTCTTAAAGTTAAGAGATGTCTGAAAATAAAAGAGCTAAAGATGGGGATGTAAATGAAGATCAATGCAATCAGTCAAATAACTTAAGAAAAATGACCAAAACAGGCATGTAAGAATTTGAGAAGACAAGAGTGCTAAAAGATAAAAAAAAAATAAGCAATCCAAAAACATCTCCTTTAAAATTCAATAAAATATATCTCACTGAATCTTTATAACATTTCTGTGAGGCAGGCCCCATTGTTCCATCCAAAGTAACCATATAAGAAAGAGGCTCAGAACTTTTCCCAATGTTTCATGTTACTTCAAGAGCCAGGATTCTAATTCTGAAGTCCTTAAATGCTACCACCTGTTTTTTTGAAGACTTTCAAATACAAAATACTTAGAAATGAAGCAAACCAAAAACAAAGTAGGACACTAAATTCATCATATCTACTTATAGTCTGTCTTATTCCTTTATCTGATATGAAAACAATAAGCACTACAAATAGGTATTTGGTACAGGGAAGGCCTATACAAATGAAGTTTCTATTGTGGGTGATCTTTGAGATAACACAAAGGGTTGCAAGTGTTGGATGATTAGAGAAAGTAGAACATATGTGGCATCAGGTCACAGCAACAAAGCCAAAAGACAGTAAAACTGAAGGGACCCTAAGGAATTTGGTCACACTGGACTTATAGCTATGACTTGAGATAATGTGTGTATAGGAGGGTGCTTGAAGGTTAGGTAGAAATGTCAATATAGTGAAGGAAGTGTGGATGAATTTTCCTATAAAGAAGACTTACCTTCTAGACCACAGGATAGCTGAAATGTGAATAATTAAGGAGTCTGGGATGTTGCAGGCCCGGGGCCTAATGACAAATCATCCTGGGATATATTCTGTCCATCTAATGGTCATTTACTACCAACCTCTGCTTGTTACCTAACACCTTTGTGGTTATCAAGCACATCATTTGGAATATACAAACAGGCCACTGGTTTCTATCAACCAAAGGCTAAGAATGTGATCAGATAGCATGTAAGTCCTATAGCTGATTTCCCTGTTTCCTGACACTTGGTGCTTCTACCAATGTATTTGAAATGTGTCTCCATTTATGGATTTCTTTGTTCTGGTACTATAAAAAGGATGAAAGCTTATCTCATTGAAATACAGAATTTGAGATAACCTGAGTCTGTGTCCCTGGGACATGGTCGGTCACTCATTTTGGTTCCAGGATAAGCTATCTCTTATCCCTTTTGAGGAGAGAGCTGTAGCTTTTGCATCAACAGTGGTTAGGTCCATACTATCAGGCTTGGAGGCCATTGAGGATATGTTTCTTCCTCATAATCACATTCAATTTCTCTGATAATAAAGGAAGGGGAAGCATCACAGCTGCCCCTCCTTAGAATCCATAAAAAGAAATCCTAGTTCCCATGTAACCATGTCAAGTTAACAAAAATGTTGGAAGCTGCATGTCTGCGTTAAGTTGAGAAAGCAATGACATTGATAATTCATTGAGGGCACTACCAGAATACAGATGCTAATATATCTTCACTTACAAATGACAGTTGGTACCCAGAAAGTAATAGAAGGGCTTAAGCAGTGCACTAGAAAATCAATTTTTAATTGTCATTTAATCATAAGGTTTTCTCAAATTCCTCTTTTAAAACATGGATTTATTTTCATGCCATGAAAAGGAGGTGCATAAAATGTGAAAATTAAACTGTATGTATTTAAATAATCTGCAGATTCAAATATGCAAAAGTAAATCAAAGATAACCTACACATTTAGAGAAAAATCAACTTTTGCACTCTTAATTGCTTAGTCAGATCCTCGGTGCCAGTGCTCTGCTCTACAGACAAGCAGCAATGGGAACTGCAGGAACAAGGGAGACAAACAGGAGAGTAGTGGATGAAAGATAAATTAGACTGTATTTTTAGGCTACATTTAAAAAAGAATAAGAAAATGTGCATAGTCAGAGTAAAGCTAACTCCTATGATCGATGTTGTGTTATATTAAGATACATGGCAACTGGGACCCGTCTGCCACGGTGAGGCTTTTTTTCTTGCAGGTATGAGTGCCATCTTGGAGTAAAGAATATCTTGGCTAGGTAGCCATGGCAACTAATTGAGCAGAACAATACAAAGGTAGCTAGGTGTATGTGTGTGGTAATGGAGCTAGTGATGCTACCTAGTAAATGGAGGAGGGGATGGCAATATGATCTCATCTGGGGGTCCAGCTATTATTTTATTTGGTTCTCTTGCAACTAAAAGTGATCGTGGAAGATGCTAGGGTATATAGGAAGTGGAGAGTTAACAGAAATGGGGACTTTAGGATGAAGCTTCCATGACGACTTCATCTATGATAGAGTGGGAATCTGTGATGGTGCCACTGTATTAGTTTCACACACACCTCTGTAAGTAACCCCTCACCTGTGTCCTGTAAGTGAGCCCAATAAACTCACTGATTCACCAACTTGGGCTTCGCTAGTCCTTTGTTGGTGTCCTATCAGGTGTTCACATTACCACAGGAAAAATTATTACAACTTCATCTTGAGTTAACATTAGTTCACACCAGAAACCAGTTAGCTAGAGATCTAAGGGGAAAAGGAAGAGCACCAGTCCTGGAATGGAACTTACTTCCTGGGTATGATAAAGATGCAAATGCTATGACCACATCTAGACAGGGACAAAGTCCCACACTGGCAATGTCATCCATGCATAAGACTACTCACACAGCCTAGTGCTTTCTGTGTATGTCCATAATATGACATAAAGGCGTAGCCAACAGCTCAGAAGGATGAGGTGAAGGGAAGAGGGAAAATGTTTTTATTATAGAATAACAATACTTCTCCACACAGTCATTTATATTAAAGAGATATTGCATAGGCAGGGGTAGGCTTCAATAGCTGCTATACTTTGGACCTTCCATTCTCCCAAAGCTCTTCAGTTAAAGGTTCGTTCCTCTGAGCAGTACTGGATTAGTTATTTTTATGTTGCTGTGATAAAATACTATGACCAAAAGAAAATTAGAGCATGTGTGGAGGTGCATACCTTTTATCCAACCCAGTACTCGGAGGCAGAGGCTGGCAGATCTCTGTGAGTTCAATGCCAGTCATGTTTGTATTCCAAGTTCCAGTCTAGCTGGGGCTATACAGTGAGACTATTTGTCAAAAGCAAGTTCTCAAAATAAATAAATCATTTGTAAAAATCAGATTTTAAAAGCAACTTAAAGGAGAAGAGGGCTTACAGTCCCAGAGGCTCACTCATTCGTGAGGAGTAAGGCATGGAGCTTGAGGCTGGCTTGACAGTAAGGAAGCAGAGACCACAGGAAGAGGGGAGAGGGAACAAGAAGTAGAGCCAGGCTACAGATCTCAAAGCCTTCCCTCAATGATAGACTTCCTTCAGCAAGGCTGTAACCGGCCCAGCGGGGTGGGTCAGGCACTTACACACATGGAACTGGGAGGCACATTTCCCATTCAAACCATCACATGTAACATTGAAGAGGACGGAGCGTCAAAGAGGTCCGCCAGAGATCTTCAGGTCACCGAGGACATAACCTTGAGGGTGATGATGGACCCCTAGTTCCTTCTTCCTTTTCTTTTGTTTCCATACCATGAGATGAACAGTTTTGCTCTGCCTCACAACCTGAGCCACAAGTTAATTGTCTAAGGTGTTTGTAATTGCAACTGAAATAAGACTGACCATTTTTGGCCTAACCATTTCTGCTTGTTTTACTTGGTTGTAAATATATTTCCTCAGAACATGCATATCCATGATTAACCTGATTTAAAAACATTGCTGAAGGGCTGCAGGGATGGCTCAGTGGTTAAGAGCACTTGCTGTTCTTGCAGAGGACCCAGCTTTAGTTCTCAGCACTCATTTGGCAACTCAATAACCACGTGTAGTTCCAGTCCCAGGGCATCCCACACTTCCTTCTGGTCTCCAAGGGAACCAAGTACACATGCAGTGCACAAACATATAGGCAGGCAAGACACTCATACACATAAAGTAAGAATAAAAAAAAATAAATCTTTAAAATATTGTTTTATTTATCTAACTTAGAAATATTATTAATCCCTTAAAACAACCTCATCAAGTATGACTCCAATTCATAACTCTTGCCATTGAGGATTTGTAATTATTATTCTAGCTGCTAATTTATTTCACTCTTCTAACAGAAAATTATTCAATTTTAAACCTAATTATGATTAGTCACACATATCTTAAAGCTAATCAAGAGGGAAAAGAAGTTATTGATTTATTGGTGATTTTTATGCAAGTATTTTAAGTGTTACATGCAGAATAACATAATAATAATTTAGAATTAATAAACACAAACATTATTGAATGCTTATTGTATGTCATGACCCTATTTAAGCAATTTATTTATACTAAAACATCCATTGCTTACAGCAACCGTATAAGAGTTGTTATTCTCATTGTACAGTGTATAAAGAAACAAGAACAGTGATCACTCACCCACTCAAAAACTACACCATTGGTAATGGCCAGAGCTAGTGAAGTAAACTAGGAAAACTAATGGAACAGAATGAAAAGACCAAGTATCTATAGTTATACCTCAGTATCCACCAACGGTTCCAGAACTACCCTGGCACCAAACTCTGTGTCAAGTCCCTTATATGAAACGGTGTAGTAGCCTACACAAATTTCTCACACTGTTGAAATTATCTCTAGGTTAACTATAATACCTCATGCAAAAATGTAAATTCAGTCAAATAGTTGCCACATGGTATTGTTAAGAAAATGACAAGAGGGAAACATAAATATGTTCAGCACAGGTGTGGTTGGTTTTCCAAAATACTTTGGTCTGTGTTGATTGAAGCTAGTGACTTGGAACCACAACACAGCAGCCAGCTGTACTCACAAAAGGACAAACCTATAGCAATAAACTTTAATAGAAATATGGTTAGTATATTCATTCCCTAAATATGTTGCAAGAAGTTACCACAAGTTGGTGGCTTTGAATACTTAATCTCTCAAAGTTCTAAATTCTAAATTTTATATAATTTAGCAGAAATAAATATGTTTTTATTTTATATTCAGACTTGTGGACTTTTTGTTTCTTTCTATTACAGCTATAGCTTCCAAAAGAGAAACTTCTAATCTGGTAGTTCCAGAAATCTATATACCTCAAAGCCCTGCCCTGAATTCTCTACAATTTTTAGGAGACAATGAAGAAAAAAAACAAGAGATAACTGGGAGGAAATTTTACCAGACCTGGATATGGTGAACACCACTTGGCGTACATTTTAGAGATGAAGGTCAGTAACTGACACACACTTAACTGTAAAAGGCACTGGGACTAAATTATTTATACTGGTGAAATTCACATATTCAAAAGCTGACATAATGTAACCACCTTCAAACAATGGAAGATTCAGTTAAATCTAAACATAGATACCTGTGAGTTTTTATAATTCTTTGGTATGTGGAAGAGGTGGTAAGGGAGTTGGGTTTTGATTGTAATATCTTCACAATCAGAAGTTATTTCATATCAAACATGAGAACAACAGCACATAAGACCCTTTTACAAAAATCTATTCAAAATAAGTAGGAATCTACTAAGAGATCTTAGATGTGGAAATTACTAGAGGAAAGCTTAAGAAAAATGCAGGCATAGGCAGCAACTTTCCAAATAGAATAATAGTGGCTTAGGAAATAGCAGCAAGAGTTGACAAATAGTGCATCATGTTAAAAACCTTCTGCAGAGCACAGAAAATAATCAACAAAGAGACAGTCTAAAGAATGGGAGGAAGGACCAGTGACATGGTTTGTGGGTAAACAGGACTGCTGCTAATCCTGATGACCTGATTTCAATCTTCACAACTCACATGATAGAAAGAACTGAGTCCTGTAAATTGTCCTGTAGCCCCCACACCCACATTGTAGCATATGCATAGCCCACACACAACAAATAAATAATCAATGTTTTTAAAATGGAAAAAAATATTTCCCAGATGTGGCAAGAGATTAATATCATGATAACCGCTGGGGGATAAACCATCTCTAAACCACCACAAACAAGAAACACAAGACTATGATCCCACCAAACAATAAAGAAATATGTTTCTAAGCAGGTCCCTGTATTTTCAGGAGTCTACTGCCTACAGGCAGTTCAAAAGCTTTATAGAACAGAAGCAGAATGTAAATAAAATTTAGACACTGATTATAGTTCGGAGATGTGATGTAGCTGGGGCAAAGGTTCCAAAGAAAAGGTCTTCTGCAGAGAAAATCAGCAATAGACATTTGCAGAGTGGTCCACCTGAGTCTAATGTGCAAAAAGAAAATGAAGAGTGGAAAAGATGAAAGGGAAACATTCCCAGATCTCACCCAGGGGTAAGTGTTCTCATTAAAAAGACTGGAAAGATGTCTTAGTATTGCTTAGATTATCCAGGCAGGTTAAATTAACCTTGTCCTAATGTTGTTCTGAGCATCCCATAACAAAGCCAACAAGTCTCCAAAGCAGCAAATTCAGTTACATACTAGAATAAAAATAAGCCAGGTAGTAGTGACACACACCTTTCATCCCAGCACTCAGGAGGCAGAGGCAAGCAGATCTCTGAGTTCGAGGCAAGCCTGATCTACAGAGTGAGTTCCAGGACAGCTAGGGCTACACAGAGAAACCCTGTGTCAGGTAAACAAAACAAACAAACAAACAAAAATAATAAAATCATATATAAAGAAATTCACAAAATTTAGGAACCAAAAAAGCAAAAAATGTATAATGTTTGGAAATAAAAAAAACAAATGGAGAAAATAGAGCCTCAAACCATGAATAGTAAAGTCATTCAATAGAAACAGAACCAAAAGAGATCATTAATGGGAGATGTCATTCTGTAAATATGTTTATCTTTTTGGTTAATGAATAAAGTACTGTGGCCAATAGAAAAGCAAGATAGGCGGGACTAGAAGAATTCCGGAGGAGGGAGAAAGAGATTCAACATGTAAGACCAAGAGAGCAGAACACCGGGCCCTCTCTCCGGTAAGATAAGACCACATGGAAATACTTAGATTGATTTTTAAGACAGAGCTAGCCAATAAGAAATGCTAGTAACAGGCCAACAGAATTATATCTAATACAGCATCTCTGTGTGTTATTTGGGGCTGGCATGGCTCTGGTACCAAGATGGCAGGATGCTCATAACAGATCATATGACTAACTGACAGAGGGAATGAAACCTTGTTTCTCCTAGAAGCACCTGGTTTATAAGCATAAAAATCACAAACATTCGTTGCCAAGTTACAGTTTAGTTACAATTCAAAGATTAGGGTCTTTCCTTATGGGTTCCATAGTTGTCAGTTGACCCAATATATAAACTTTTCAGTCTAACCAATCAGGTTCATTTGCCCTTTTTGTTGTTAGGAACACCCATAATGTTTTAGAGAACTAAGGCAAACAGATTATTTGTGATGTTTAAGGAGGAGGGTGGTCAGCCATTGAAATGCTTTCAGCTCCCTAGGGCTTGGGAACCTGAATTTTGTTTCAAACTACAGGTAAAATGGAGTCTGAAGTCAAAATGGCAGTACCAAGGGCAAGGTGTTTTTGCTTGCTCCATTCAGGGGAGGGGATGAAGGAGCCAAAGACATCTGCTGTCAAAAGTCCCCTGTCAATGATGAACTCATTTCTGTAACAATGTCATTAGGGTATTTTGTTTGTTTGTTTGTTTGATTTGGCTTTAGGTTTTCTCAAGAGGGTTTCTCTGTATAGCTCTGGCTGTCCTGATTTTGTAGACCAGACTGGACTCAGAAATCTTCCTGCCTTTGCCTCTCCAGTGCTGGGATTAAAGGTGTGCACTGCCACCACCCATTAACAATAAGCATTAACGCATCTATTAGGGCATAAAACTGCCAGTGCCCATAAAGATGGCCGCACTCCATCTTGGCTCAAGAGTTCAAAACTGTCCTCAGCAAGTCATAAAATCTAAAGTTCAAAGGTGTGGCTACAGTAGGGTGTTTGTCTGTCTTATTCTAAATAACAACAGACCTGGTCTGAGGCATGGCTACTCCTGACCCTCAAGGCCAGGAATGTGAAGTTGAATCTAAGGTATGGCTACTGAACCCTTAGAGTAAGGAGGAAGAAAAGTCTGTTTGTTCCATATACATGATACCATGTTCCCCTTTTTGGTTAAAGTATATTAGTGCAGTGAAAAATAAACTATTGGCATTTCAATATTGACTGAATCTGCCCCCCTGATTTTATTCTGTGTCTCTGTCTTTTCTGTACCATCTATAGCTAGCCTTTCTCTCCTCCACACACCCCCACTTAGGTATGAACTTGGGGCAGCTCGGCTGGTTTTTATTGCAGCCCCACAAAGACAGCTTCCGACATAAAAACAAGCTACCTCTGTAAGTTTCCACATCTTAACAATGTTGTATTGGGATTAAGTTCTACAAGTAGGGAGAAATTCAAACCATAGCAGGTGCCACGGCATTAGCACAATAGAACTGATGCAAAAGAGAAGAACATTAAGAGCAGCCATGGGTGGGAACGCACATAGAGAAAGAGAGAGGAAAGAAAACGCAGGCAAGCCGCTGAAGCACTGAAATGTACGAATATAGCAAGAATTTCTTTGTCCAGAAACTATACATAAAAAATTAAGAGCAAGATAATCTTTCAAAAAACAACTAAGAAAGTAGTAGCTAGTGCATCAGCAGTAGAAGAAAGGTCAGAGATCAAACACTGAAAAAAACAAGGATGTCAGATGGAAACCGGATTCTGTACGATGAATGAGTAGTAGCAGGAAAGATGAACGTATGGCTGCTAGGCAATGCATGTTTTGCCTGACACAGTGGCCCACATGTACAATCCCAACAATTAGGAAGCGGAGGCAGGAGGTTTCCCCTGTATACAAAACAAGTCAGGCTGAATGACAAGAGACCCTGTCCCTCAAATAGATAAAAGTGATTTCATGTTTCACCTTTTTAAAAACATAGTTTATTATATAAGACTAAAGCTAAAGTAATAACTAGTTATCATTGATTTTCTTATTCACTGTATTGCATCCATATTTAAAATTGCCTTTGTAAACTTCCAGAAAAAAAAATAACATGCTGATAGTTTTATTTGAATTACATTAAATTTACTTATCAATGTGAGGAAGAATGTCATGCTTATATTTAAATCATAGCTAAGAATATGAGCGACAATTCAATTTGTTTAAGTCAACTTTGTCTTTCTCAGAATGCTTTGTTTTTTTTTTTTAAATATGGATTCTGAAGATAAATTAGAAATGAAAACCCCACTGCTTCTGAAATTATTTGATTAGTAAAACTGGATTCACATGATTTTTCAAAATAACTATTTGCATATGAAGTAAACATTTATTGACATCAATGAGGCAAATAAAAACAATAATTAAAAGAAAGACCAAAACTCCTTCAAAGTGCTTCCTTTCAAGTTTTTTGGTTGGTTTATCTTCTCCTACAATTGACAACTCAAATATTGTTTTTGACCAATTATTAAGAAGAGGTATTAAAAGTAGTAAACAGTAGCTGGAGAGATGGCTCAGCTGTTAAGAGAACTGACTGCTCTTCCAGAGGTCCTAAGTTCAGTTCCCAGCAACCACATGGTGATTCCTAACTACCTGTAATGAAATCTGGTGCCCTCTTATGGCCTCTGGGGACACATGCAGGCAGAACACTGTATACATTGTAAATAAATAAATATTAAGTATAATCATAAAACAATTAGGTTTTGCTTCAAATATTTCTAGTTGGGATGTTAATGTACAAATATTTCATATTGTTTACTCTCCTTGGTGAATTGTTACTTTAACTTCATACAATATTCTTCTTATACCTACACTATCTGATGTTAAAAGTACTACTCTAATTTTCGTTTTCTTGGTGTTTGCACAGTATGTCTTTATCATCATTCTATTAACATTTTCTATATCTCAAGATAAATAGCTAGTATATGAAAGAAAGGATTGCTGGGAATTGAACATCCAGGTCTCATACATCCTGAGCACAGGATATATGACTTGTTGTACCCCCTGCCATGTATAAAGTGGCCTTCATCCAGTTGTATGTAGTTATAACTTAATTTAAAAATATTGTATTTTTGTAATAACATGTATTAACATTAACATGTACATATTAGTGAAGTTCAGTATAATATTTTAATACATGCACATGTCAGAACAACATCAAATTCAAGCTCCCTTACTACTTTTCCCTATCTTTCCCAAGCATTAGCAATCACTATTCCATATAGTCTGACTTTGTAAACATCAACATAAAAAAACATGCAGTACATACTTTCAGCGTTTGGCTTATGTAACACAATCCTGCATTTCCATAAATTTCTGAATGATGAATAATGTTCCATTGTATATATATATATATTATATCAAGCTTCATTATTCATGTATCCATTGATGAGTACCACAATCAACATGGGCTCACAGGTATCTCTTTGTTATGTTGATTTCACTTCCTTTGAATATATGTCTTAAGTGAGATAGCTGGATTATACATACAGTAGATCTATTTTTAGATTTTTTTAAAAAAGCAACCTCCATGATGTTCTTCATATGGCTTTTACTAAGTTACATTATCGTCTGTGGTGTATAACAACTTCTTGTTCTCTAAATCTTTTCAGTTTTTAATTTTTGACAACAGCTATTCTAAGTGGGATAAAATGATATAGCAATGCAGTATTTGTTTGTTTTGTTTTATGAGACAAGATTTTATTATGTTTGTTGGTCTCAAACTCATGAGCACAAATGATCCTTCCACCTCAGCCAAGGTGGGGGCTTCAGGAGAGCACCTTCAGCATCACTGGAGGTTCCCTGTTTGCTAATGATGGATGTGGGATAATGCTCTTATACAATGTAAAGATTTGTTGCTTGTGTTAGCTTACTAAAACGCTGATTGGCCAATAGCTAGGCAGGAAGTATAGGTTGTGCTACCAGAACAGGAGAATTCTGGGAAGAGGAAAGGCAAAGAGCTGTTGGTTTTTTTTAAAAGAAAGGCTTTCTCTGTATAGCTTTAGTTGTCCTGGAACTCACTCTGCAGATCAGGTTGGCCTAAAAATCAGAGATCTGCCTGCCTCTGCCTCCCGAGATTTGGCCACATTTTAATTAGTTTATTTGGTTTTTTTCTTAAGTGTTTTCTGTTCCTTTTTCATTTTGAATATTCATCATTTTCAGATGACTAGTTGGCAAATATTTTCAACATTCTCTTTGTAGTTTCCTTTGTTAGACAGAACCTTTAGCTTTGAATACCATTTGTCTATTTTTTTTTCTGTTTTCTCATGCTTTTAGCATGTATAACAATTATTGCCAATACCAGTGTTTTGAAGTATTTCCCTGATGTTTTCTTTGAGTAGATTTACAATTAAGACCTTACATTTAGGTTCTTAATCTATTTTGGTTGATTTTTGTGTAGGATGAAAGATATAGATCAAATTTCAGTCTTCTGCATGTGGATATACATACTCCACCACCATTTGTTGAATAGGCTGTCCCTTTCTCTGCTGTATGTTTTGGGTACCTTTGTCAGGAATTAGTTGGCTATAAATGTGTCAGGTTGGCTCTGGAACCTCTATTCTGTCCCATTGGTATAGATGTCTGATTTTACCAGATTGTTTTGTCTATTACAGATTCATGGCCTATCTTGAAGTCAATTATTGTGATGCCTCCAGCTTTGTTTACTATTGCTTTTGTTCTTCCGGGTCCTCGTATGCCTATATAAACTTTAAGATGTCCTTTTTTTCTAGTTCTGTTATTTTCACAAGGCTTGCATGAAATGTACAGATAGCATTGAGTAGTGCTATAATGGCAATAGAAATGCCTTAAGAAAAACTTCTGATTAACAGAATAGATCTCTGGCCTGAATGAAGACCTAATATGACAGTTGGGCCAGCTCAATCCGTTTGCCAAGGAACCACCCATACCTAAGAAGGTGAGTTGACCTTAAACCCATGCCAAAGAATTAGAATGGCTAGTCCATTCACAAGATACTGTACTTTTCCTTCCTAGAATTTGCACCCCTGGTGCAGTAATTCATAAGGACAGAGCCATGCATTCCCAAGCCTGCTCCTTTTCGGAATTAATCAGAACTATTCAGACAAGCATAACATCTTTTCTCTCTTTTATGAGCATACTTTCTTTAACACCTTGGGTTTCCCCCAACGTCCAGAGCTTCTTTCTTCCAAAGCATCCTTTCTTGCTATGTGGCTTCTTGTCTACAGTATCTGACATACATGCCAGCTTAAAGAGCATGACGGTTTTCTTTCTCAACTCCATTCTCCTCCAGGCAGCTTCTGAGGTTTAGAACCTGACAGCCCTGGGAGATCTTCTTTTAAACTCTAATAAGATTGTTCTTGAGCTTCCGTTTGACACCATTCTTAAATCCTTTTGTTAGAGAGACTAAGAAACCAATGTGGAATTTTTTTTGTATCATCTGGTAGCCATGAAGAGACCCCAATAATGGTATTAATATGACCATTTTAGCAGTTGTTAATATTTTTGCCTAAGAAGGTCTTTCTATTCCAATGTATACCTTCTTCAATTTCTTAGATGATTAGTGATTTTTCTTGTTTTGCACATGTCTCTCATAACCTTGGTAAATTTATTTCTTTTTAATTTTTGTCTGTGGCTATTGTGAATGGGATTTTTATAGGTGTATAAAAATGCTACTGACTTTTGAAAGCTGCCTTTAGTACTCTGGAACTTCCTTTAATTACTTTATCAGTTCCCTTTCATACCTAATTTGTTCAGTTTCTTTAATCATAAAAGAACACTGAATTTCATTTTTTCTGTATCTATTGAGATGATCATATGATTTTTGTCTTTTATTCTGTTAATGCGGTGTATTATACTGTCAATGTTTAAAAAAATGCAGCTCTCATCTTAAAGGGAATAAGAAATAGTCTGTTCTGAGACATTTTGAGTGGCTATGGCCTGGGAATACAGATTTAGATCACCTCAGATTCCATGTTCAAACAGTTTCTTTTATACTTTGAAGGGGGGTCATAAATCAAGCCAAGTTTAAAATACATTGGTGGGTACACCAGAGAGGAAAGTACAATGAGATGGGGGAAACTATCCTATAGGCCTATGATGCTATCTGATGACATTCTTAGCTCTTGGGTGGGCAGAAGCTAGTGTTCTGCTAAGTTAATAGCTTCTATGAGGTTTTTAAATTTTTATTATTGCAAGGTGTTAGTTCAGATACAGAGTAGGACAAGGAATGGCTAGCCCAATATGAAGTAATTTGCCCCTGAACCTACTAAATTCCACTCAGTCCACAGTGCTAAAATTCCCATCAATTCATCAGTCTCTGCAGATATAGAAACTCCTTCCAGGAGTCTTTTGTTCACAGCCAGACACAGCTTCTTTTAGGAATTTTCATTCACAGTATTTGCTGAATTGTATACGCATGTGTACTGGTTTGCTTTTCTACAGTTGCAGAGTCTTCTGCTAAAGAGGAGCCTGCAATGGTTAAGATTAGCATTGTTAAAGAGAAGTCACCTATTAAACATTGGGAAAAGGTACATTGAACAAAAACAAAAACAACAACTACAAAAAACATGCCTTTGGTGCAAGACCCCACCCAGTTAAAAATTCCAGTTTATAGAAGCAACAATAAGTGTAAGAGGTTTTCTGTTCCTAAAACGTACACATAATCTGCTACAGATGTGATCCAAGGGAGTAAGGATCCAATCCAAGTTGGCAATCAAACTTGGCCATGCCATCCTCACAGTACTGGTTGGGAAGCATGGAAGTTGCAAATAGGATGAGTGTGTTCTTCCTCCATAGTTTCAGAAAGCCACTGAAGCCAGGCAATATGCTCGTACAAGAAGGCCCTGGGAGCTCACTGTGTGAAACTGTAAAGGTAAAGCCTGGGTTGCAGTGGAGACCCCAAGGTGCCGGAGATGCCAGAGCTGTGAAACATCTGCCAAGGAGAGATGCATACAGAAAGTTGAACCAGTCCAAAGAGAGAAATACGTTGCAGATACTAGAAACATTCTTATTTGCTTTTTGTCTTTTGAAGTTAGTTTTTCTCGTTTCTTTTGTTGTTTGTTTTCCTATCAGAGTGATGCTGGGAAATGTGATGAAGTTTATATAATCCAGATCTATATATGTATTTTATCTGATGCATGAATGATTCTTTTGTCCAATATATCCATGGCATGTATGCTATTTGCCCACTATTCCTTTCAGCTATCTCAGTCATCAGAGCTGCCATGGTATCACAGTGCTTATATTCAACCTAAAAGTCATAGAGTAATGACATTAGCAATCTGGATATGCCAAACAAAACTGTGGCATATTTCCGCTAAGTGAAAGGATAGAAATTCTCAGTAAGGCAAGAATAAAGTATATATATTCTGAGGGTACTATGATCTATGGTAACAATTAAATGTAATACAAATCGGAGGTGTTTTGGTACCATTTGATGTTTCAGGCATCCACAGGAAGTTTTAGAATATATCTGCCTCAGATAGGAAGGACAACTGTATTTGAGCAATTACTCTATGCCAAAAACTGTGAAACAATATGAAATAGTTCAGTAGTAAGAGAAACCTGACTTTTTTCTAAGGAACTTAGATCTGCCCAGCAGGTGATATAGAGGCAATGGATACCTTATTATTTTTCTGCATTAGAAAAAAAATGTTGTCTTAACATACATTTTTAAAAATACAATAGATACCTTGGGCATTTTTCTGGCATGCAGATTATGATGGAGTCAGCCATGCCTTTAAAGCTCATTGTAAAAGGAATTTTTGTTGATAAGGAAGAAAGTTTAGATTTCATTTCTAATTTCTATCTTCTCAATTGCTTCTTGGCATAAGCTTGCAGGACAGTACTCTAATTCAGCCGATAATGCCAACATCAACACTTTGAAGCATTTCTGCTGAGCAGCCGATTTTTCAGAACACACTTTCATAAACTGTAATTAGTTTTCTATAAAGGGCAAATTATTCCCTTTCTAAATTCCAGTACTTATTATATGTTTGCTATACATTAGCATCTATACATTTCTGTCTGCAGTTAGCCCAAAGGAATCCACATCTTTTTGTCCTATAAAGCCATCTACTTAAAATAGAAGGTTTTATTATAAATGGAGAAAATAATGTCTGAAATGAACTCAGTGGTCATCAGAAAGGAATACAAGATGTCAAGACAAAAGACATAATACACGGAGAAGTTAAGTCCTAAGAATTATCCAAGCAAGCAATAATAAAATACAAGTTCAGGTCTGGATTTTGAATAACATAATTATCAGATAATTGATAGATAAATCAAATGGCCATTAGTTATTCTTATATTAGGGGTTCAAGAAATCAAGCAAGGAACAGGGTGTGGTGGGGCACACCTTTAATTCCAGGTGGATCTCTTAGTCTGAGATCAGTCATCCTGGTTTAAAGAAAAAGTTCCAAGACAGCCAGGGCTACATAGAGAAACCCTGTCTCAAAAATAAAAAAATAAAAAATAAAAAATAAAAAAACCCAGTAACACTTGGAATTTGGGCAGAGAGAGAGAGAGAGAGAGAGAGAGAGAGAGAGAGAGAGAGAGAGAGAGAGAGAGAGCTAGTTCAGTGGTAGTTCAGTGGTTAAGAATGCAACTGTTCTGTTATTGTACAGGACTGGAGTTTGAGTCCCAACACCAATGCCCTGCTGTTCATATCCCATGTGTGCAGTGTGCGTGCACACACATACATACACACACACACACACACACACACACACACACACACTAAAAAATTGTGAAATTAAAAGCTTGGAATTTCAAAATTAGTTATGACAAAGAAAAGAATGGGCAGCACCTTAATCATTCCCAAGTGTGTAATAAAAAGTCCTTTATTGCCTAAATCTGAAGTTCATTACTTAGTATAAAGCAAGGACTCTTAGATCACACATTACAATTATCCCCCATTAACAAGTGAATCAGAGAAAAAATGTGCTAACATTGTAACAAATTGTAAATTTCTTTTAGTTACAAGGATGACTTGAATGAGAGGGTTGTTTGGTTTGAGTTTGAATCTCATGAAGGCTTTATCACCAAACAGGTATTTACCAGCTTTACATCTTAGTGCTAGCAAGGACACAGACAAGCTTTCTCAAGATTCTGTTACGTCTGATGGTCCCGGATATCTCTGTAAATAACTGAGTAAAAAGGCTCTGTAGAGACAGGTCAAAGAAGTTCTTTCATTTTTACCATCCTTATCCCCTGGTTCCTTATGTCTTCCTTTACTCAACCTCTTCTCAACACTATAGAATACACATTAAGTCTGGCCCTCTACTTCCTGTATACTAAATGCACTGAATTATAAAGATGAGGTTTTTAAAGTGTGTGTGTGTGTGTGTGTGTGTGTGTGTGTGTGTGTGTGTGTGTGTGACAGGGTTTCTCGGTATAGCCCTGGCTGTCCTGGAACATGCTTTGTAGACCAGGCTGGCCTTGAACTCAAGAGATCTGCCTACTTCTGCCTCCGGATGCTGGGTTTAAAGGCCACCACCGACCAGCCGGTTCTAAATCTTTTGTCTTTCATCTCTTAAACTTGATTTAAAAATTTAACAGAAGTCTACATTATAAAATTATAACTTTTTTAGTTATAATATAGTTGTCTAATACCCTACAAATGTCGATTTAGATTTCTATCTCAATTTCAACTAACATGAAAATAGTTGGTTTATATTCCTATTGGATTTATTGGAAGCAATTTTAGAATTGAGTGACCAGTTATCACACTGAGAAACTGTTGCGTTAGAAACCTGACTTAAACTATTTTGCAGGTATAGCCATCACTGTCGTTTCCTGATAGAAAAATGAGGCATAATGTAGCCTTTCTTTTCTTTTTTTTTTTCTTTTTGTTTTTACATTCTTCGCTTCAAACAACCTTGTAGAGTTGAAAATGTTCTATCCAGTTATGACCATCTTAGGTGAATTTTCCAGTATTTAGGAAAAAGTGAGCCCCATTCCATCGCTGACCCTCAATCTTGTCCCAAGACAACTCCAAGTCGCCATGTTAACATTTTACATTTTAATAGAGGTACTCAGATTCTAACACTTAACAATATGGCTCTGCCAGCACTCACAGGGAACATCCAAGAGCCAAGGAACACTTCTAAACTACAGCAACCCACCCAAAACATCACCAGAGGGTCCCGCCTCTTGATTGGTCTTGGTGCGTGTCTGTCACACAGAGAGGGTGGGGCCTACCCTCAGCTCTAAATGAGACGCAGTAGTTTTTACATCATCTCAGTGCGACTCAATCCGCGAGGGAGGGGCGGGGTGAGCACTGCTTGCAGCGCTTGGGGGCTGCTGTGAAGGTGTCATGGCTGCTGCTGCGGAGCTTAGTTCCTCAAGCAGCAGCGAGAGGAACCTGGAGCGAAGCTCTAGCCCCCTCATTACCCGCGAGGTGCTCTGCGAACTCTTCCGTTCCCTGCACACCCTGACTGGGCAGGTAAGTGGAGGTGCGACGTTGAGGGCGGGGGGGGGGGGAGCATCCCGGTCCTCTCCCCCTAGTCCTCCGGGTCGCGGAGCCCTCCCGCATCGTGTATGCTGCTGGGATGCTGAGGCCGCGGCAGCCGAGACCGGGAGGAGCTGGGGCCCAGCTGCCTGGGCCCGGGAGAGGCCAGCTGCACACTCGGTGACCACGCGTGAGTACCAAGGTCTGGAGAAAACTGGGGTCCTGGTGCCGAACTCTTGCAGAGATGATGAGAGTTAGCGAGGCTCCTGGCCCTGACGGTTCTTTTGCCTCCGGTGTATTAATTCGTTGGTTAGTGTGGCCTGAAACTTTTCCTAGCCCTATCTCCACTCTTTAGGGGGTGATTTACTCTGGGTTTTATTTATTGCATCTGTTATTCTTTGAAACGATGCGGGGGAACTATAAGAATTTCTAAATTATAACTAACTTGTAATGTGCCTAAGTTTTAGTGTAAATTGTTGGATGATTTATGTATGACCAAGTCTACCGTCATTACTACTGTCGCGAAACTATTAACTAATCGCTCATATTGAAATGTCATAGTAAAATTGGATTTTGGTTCCTTCTCTTTATTAGATGAAGTCGTTCATGATATAATGAAGCTAATTTTTAACAAGGAGCAAAAGTATGTTTGCTTGCTTTAAAAAATATTTTATGTTAAACTGCTAGTTTGTTTGGGGGCTGGTCTAGTGCATGTGGTTGGTATCTGTGACGATAGGACATTTACCTGATTTGTGAGAATTATGTTTAAAACCCTTAGATGGATGAAGAATTAATTTTGTAAAAAGGTATTTTAATAAAAATTTTAAAACTTTAGTACGTTTATTTTGACTGGCAAACTACTTTGAGTTGTACATTCAGTTCGGTGTTATGAGGCAATTAGTAATGTTCCTCTAAAAATTAAAACTTTAAAACCCAACTGCTTAATAAGCATTAATAAAAAATGATTTTTCAAAATGTTGAAGACTTTCCTTATCAACATTTCAGTGGTAATATCCCAGATCTTTAAATAGTTCAAAAGTCAGAGAACTTTTTGGCATAAATTTGGAACTTAAAGACTTAATCATTAACATTCTAATGTGAAGATGAGAAAAAAATATTCTCATCTATTGCGCGTAGAAGTTGCAAAAATAATTTACATTAATAAATGATTTGGACATGTAAAGTATTTTGCATACTGAGTTTTTCAAATTTATTCCAAAAGTTATATGGAAAAATGATTAAATCTTAACTTATGCCACCTGCCAACAAATGTTTGGAGAAAATGAAGTTTTCGTAACATAGTAAAGGGATCTTTATTTAAGTGTCAAATATAAGTTCTTTTCTTTTTAAAAAATCAATTAAATGTTATCTTAGTATTATGTATTTTGAGATGTATCATTTAAGCCATACACACATATAAGTTGCCCCTGGGGAGTGTGTCTTTTTCCAACAAATTAAAAGAATTTTTAAGATGTAAATTGTAATATGCCTAAGTTCACCTTACATACCATTGAAGTTTTAGTGCCTTTCAATAGAAAGTATAAAATTGAATTATAAAAAGTATTTTTCCACCAAATGCAAAATATTAACCTTTTCTCTTTCCTCTCATTGGCCCATGTTACAAGCTAAAGATTTGTTAGCTTGGGTTCTTTTTGTTTATTTATTTTTAATAATTAGGTTCTACTGAACATTCATAATTGATTAGTCTATGTTAACAGTTTATTAATAGAAAAATTTAAATGCCTGGTTACTGTTCCAAGAGATATAGGGTAAAATGCATAGAGGAATTTGCTGAATGAATAATTGGATGTATTTGGGGGGTCATTTTTAAATTAATTTATGACATTATTGCTTGATTTTTCACAAAAGACCAAGTATCTTGAGTTGCCTCTGAAGATTTACATAATTCTGCTGAGTTGACATGAGATTATTGTTCAACCATTGAGATTTCTTTTCTACAGTTATTTTCTCTAGAGAATGTGATGCTTTGCTCAGGTTTAAGAATTGCCTGTTTTTTTTAACTCGAGCCTTCTAAATTTGCCATAATCAACTGTAGATCTCTTGGAGGACTATAAACACATGCTGATGGATTACTTTCATACACATTAAATGCAGTAATCTTATTAATCTTAACATTTAATTTTAAGCTTACCTTTGCCAGTATAGTCTATGCTAAATTTTATATTTATGTCTGTCAAATACAAACTTGAAATGGCTCTGGTCTCAGCAGTAAGTGTCTACATCTGTTGTCCAGTAGAGTGCTTACTTTGGGAACCTGAGATTTCTTTGGTTCCACAGACAGTGGTTCACATTTTGGTTTTTTATTCTTAACAACTCATTAGATTGATATTTGAACTCATGAAACTTGTATCTTTACTTTGTGGAAAATATGACTAGTTTTTGATAATTTATCAAATAAGATATAATAACAAAATAAGATATAATTAACTTGCTTCCACTATGCATTATGTCCTTACACAATGCTATAATACATGTCCTTAGAAAAGTTTATAGGGACCATACGCAGTGATTACAGATGGAGCTTCTCTTCTCCCTCCAAAGTTTTGACATTAATTTTATATGCAGGTTCTTGGTAGTTTTCTGGATATAATTTTGTTCTAAGAAACCACAAGGTGATGAGAAATTTTCATGTAATCAGACTTATATTTTACTATGTGTGAATAATCTTGAGTTTTAAGTATTTTTTTTTAAAATTGGCTAAACTTGAATGAGAAGACATTGAGATAATGAATATTTCAGGCATGTGTTTGTGTGACGTGTAACAAAGAGACTGCACTTTCTGGAACTTCTTGTGTGTAACAAAGAGACTGCACTTTCTGGAACTTCTGTAAAGTGCTTGTGCTTCCTCTGTTGAATGCTTAGTTGGAATTAGTAGGATTTCAACTAGGGCAGACCTAATTTTGGACATCTTCCAAAGGTATTTTAGATACCCACATATCAAAAGAGGTTCCATCTTTTTTTTTATCTTTCATGAGTGGCTTCTCAAAGATGGCCCAATTATATAAACATCGGAACAGAATTAGAATAATAAGATGTTTTATTTATTATTTTTTTCTAAGCTTCATCTTTGATTTTTAAAATGGCAACTAGATAAATCATTTTATTATGTCATTGAAACTTAGTAACTTTGAGCAAAATAGGCATGCATTACGCCATAGAAATCTTATTTTTGTGATAATCCCATATATACAGCCTAATCATGTAATTTTTGTGATGTTGCTGGTTTGCCCCTTTGAAGCTTAACCTCAGAGATGATGTGGTGAAAATTACAATCGATTGGAACAGGCTTCAGAGCCTCTCAGCATCCCAGCCTGCATTGCTCCTCACAGCACTTGAACAACATGTTTTGTATTTACAGGTAAATTTCATATTAGAAATGTTTGCCGGGCTATTGAAAATAGAAATTAATTATGGTTAAATTAGCTGCAGCATTTGTTATTTCTTCCTGAACACTCTGTTAGTAATGTTATTAATAAAAGGTTACTTAAATCTATATTGAGTCTGGGTCTGTTCGTTTCACTAGTCACCCAGATAGTTATGTGAATGTAACCCAATAGGCCAATGTGGGTATGAAATTGAATAAATGCAATTCTATTCAATGCTAGGCTTTGCTGAAAATTCAATACAGTTCATCTATGGTGGGTTATAATTAAGCAATAAGACACGGCAGGTGTGAGTCATGCTATGATAATGATTCCATGCCTTGGGTGAGTTTGGAGGCTCATGGAGTGCTTTCAGTGGTTCAAGAAGTGGCATTATCCCAGCATGACACATCCTGGAGTGTCTATTGCAATTAAACAGTTTCAGCATAGTTTTTAAAAAGAAAGTAATTTCTGTGACATTAATGTTTCATCTTAGTGAGTAGCCAGTCACTATTTCCTCTTAATAATTTGAAATAATTTATCCTTGCTATTGGAAGTCAATATTGAATTATTTATAATAGTATTGTTACATTTTTTTTAATATTTCAGTTTAAGAAATGAACAGTGTTATGACCTTGCTAGTTGTTGTTGAACATCTCTGCAAGTGTAATTGATGTGAGTTGCAGGTTTTCTCTAATCAAAGTGAAATGTGAAGCATCAAGGGTGAGCAGAGCTGTTTTTCCTGGTGGCTTGACTGTGTTTAAGATGTCATAAGGTTCCAGAAGAGTGTTTGCCATAGCAAACAATGGAAACAAAATTGTATGAAAAGATGTTCGGGATATTGTTTAGAAATGATGTGTTAATTTTCAGCCCTGCATCCATTGACTTTCTGAGAGTGTTTAATCGTGTTTCATGATAAAAAAAAAAAAAAAAATAACAGTTAACAGTTTGTTTAAAGGACGGGGATGGCTAGGTAGAACAGAAGTAAGTGAATTTCCATTATGAAGAAGCATTTTTTTTAACCCACTCTTAGAATGACCTGCTGCCAGCTAGGGGTCTTTGTAGCATGTTTTGTTTGATTTATTTTTTTCTTTCTTCTCCCATTGTTCATTTTCTTTTATAAAAAAATCATTTCCTGACCCACTGAGTTACCTTGCTATGTCAGAAACAGGCTGAATGTTCACTTAGTGTAACACCTATATACTTCATATCCATGCTGTCTCATTCATTTTGGTCAACTGCACTTTGAAGTGGAGAATCTCCAGATACTGTGATAATGCAGGGTGTTGCTGAGTGAGAGAGAGCACCGCTCTCCTGCTAAGGAGGGAGAATGCTGAGCCTAGTGTTCTGAGTGACGTGTTAATTAAGAGGCATCCAGGCCAGAGACTAAAGGCTTTGATTTGGCACAGAATAAAAGATGAGTGACAGAATGATTTCCTCAAAGAAAATTTTCAATTTCCTCAGGTTTTCTTTTTCTTTTTTAAATAATTTTATTGCAAACTTTTAAGAATGGCAGCAATAGAAAAGAGTGAACTTGTGTGTGGTCAGACCTGTATATCCTTGTGTGCCAGCTTTTTATATTTAATAATTGATAATATTCATTTACTCGGCATCAGTTTATGTAAATATATAACTCATTTACATTAGTTTTAACCTGAGCAGATGTCACTGTGTTCTTTTTAGCCTTTTTTAGCAAAGCTCCAATCTTTAATTAAAGAGAATGCAACTGCTGTTGAAGAGATAAGACAGACAGAAACGGAGACTAAAAGTGAACTAAATGCTAAACATCCCGTTGGGGACCTACAGGATGAAGGAAAGCTCAAAGACTGTGACTTAGATGTAAAAGAGACACACATTCATTTTGATCCAGAAGTAGTTCAAATAAAGGCTGGGAAAGCAGAAGTAAGTTTGGGGTGGCGCAGGGACAGGGGCAGGGGACATTATTTTTAAAAGTTCTATTGTGTTTTGATTGCTAAACTATTTATTGTTTGTAGATTGACAGACGAATATCTGCATTTATTGAAAGAAAACAAGCTGAAATCAATGAAAACAACGTCAGGGAATTTTGCAATGTTATTGATTGTAATCAAGGTAACATGAAGTTTATTTTTATAGGACCTTAAGTATTTTGACAACCGCTATAATGTTTTGTCTTAAAGATAACATTAAGAACAAAATTCAGCTTTCCAAGTTTTTAGTTGGTAATTAAGGCAGTAGAATTTTCTCCTGTTTAGTAATGGACTGTGTTTGTCAAGCTGATTTTCATTTTGGTTCCTCATTTGAAAATCAAGTAAAGGCTAAACTATAGAAACAAATGCTTACCATAGGTATGAGAAGATGTTTAGGAAGTAAAAGTGGAATATTGGATGACACGATTGTTCAGACTCACTCTTAGAAGAAAACAAAACAGACTTTCAGGTCTGTGAATGTACCGGTGAAGCTATGCTGATTCATTCAGTGAATTAGGAAAGCTGACAGCATTCCTCAAGAGGGAGCAGCTTTCTCTTCATTCCTGAGTTTCATCATGAAACTTGCCAGGAAGACTGTGGAACCCTAGGCTTTTGTCCTTTTTATTGTGCATACCTTTGCTGTTTTTCATCAGAGTCTCCTTTCCCTCTTCAGTTGATACTACAGTGTGTTTCAGGTCTTGCAGAATACCTGCAGAACACCATATACTGTGTAGCACTGCCATAGATCATATTCAGTTATCTTCATAATGACCAGCCCAAATAGTTCTTAGGAAAAAAAAATACGGAGAAAAGTTCGTAATTGGACTCAACATTTTTCTTATTGCCTTTCATATCTCTTGGCTGATGATTCTAAGCATGGAATTATCAGCTGAACCTGGAAGTGACTCATAATCTTATTGATACAGGATGCTCTTAACATCATAATGTAAGCTCACTTTGGGTTTTAAATTTAACTTTTTCTACTGTTAACTTTTGTGGCTCTGTATTTGGCCTTTTAGAACAGGTATAACAGTGGCAAAATCTCAGGTGCAACAATCAGTTGTATGCACCTCAAGAGAAAGGGTTTGTTGAGGGAGCAAGTGCATGTGTCACTAATGTTATTCCTCTGTTCTTCCTGCTAACTCTATTATTACAAACCATCAGGGGATAGAAATTGACAAGAATTGAAATGCTCAGCAGGATTCCTGGGCCCATTCAATCCCTTGCTGGCTCAAAACAGTACTAGCAAGAATTGCTGTGGAGAGTGACTAGCCTCATGCATTCACTGTCCCCACACATGCTGCATTTCTCACTGATGGGTCTGTGCATTTGGAATATAGCCCTGGAATGAAACATAGACTTTTTTTTTTTTAATACCCTAAGACCAATGAAAGGGTAGAAAGAATAGAGAAGTATTATGTATGTTTTGAGGTGTTTCCAAGGAAAAGAAAATGAGTCTGTTTAGTCTTTAAATGTAAAAGATTAAGCAGATTTGTAATTTTATTTACAGTTTGACTTATCACAGATGTGTTAAACTTAAATGTAAAAATGCATTATCATGTGTTACTATATTTTTAAAGACTTTTCAGTTGGTCTAAGAAAAGTCATTTTTTTAGAAATCAGATTTCATGAAATAACAAAAGACTTTAACTCATTTTATACCCATTTTTTACCAAATAATTATGGAAATTTAACAGAAAATTTACTACCAATGTATAGCTTTACTGTTACTTCAAGCATTAGCATATATCTGTGTTATTGTATTACATATGTGTTCATTTATTACAATTATGCTAATATTTAATAGTATGATTATGTTAACATATTACTGTTTTCTTTCCTTATAACTTATTTGTCAATACATAATTGAAAAGAAATTATAGTTTTTACCTTGATAAAAACATTGGGAAAATTTTCACAACATCTTTTCTGAAATTACAGTTTTTAAAATGTAGGATTGAGAGGAGTGTTGCCTGTTTGGTCGGCACTTTTAAAATAAACATTGGAAATGTAGGAACAGAGGGAAAGTGCTGTACTGGAGGCTTCCGTGTGTTTTGTAGTTGAGGTTTCAGGGTATTTTTTAATCTAAAATTTTGAGATCTAAAAAAAAAAAAGTGTAAAATATGCAATCAGTCCCTCTGTTAGGTGTTCACTAATTTGATAACAAAAATGCTGAAATTTTTAAAACATAGTTTGGTAAATTGGCTTCTGTTTGTATAATGGAATTAAAATATGGTACTTTAGAATATATGAATTACTTTCCCCAGTAATTCTGACTAATAAATAATTTTGTTAAAAATCATCAGAAGTTATGTTACTTAATGGTTTTTCTATATGTAAATCTGAATGTTACATAAAAATATTACATGTGATTCAATTCAGAGGATAACGATCACCCACATTATTCTGTATGTGATAGTAATGTAATTATTATTACTTTTAAATTCTTCCATGAGTAAAATATGAATTATTAGGAGTTTATCATAATCTCATAATTTGTAGTTATGAGATTTGTAGTTAAGAATATATTTGAACTAAATTCATCCAAATTCTCTCTAGAAAATAGTTGTGCAAGAACTGATGCCATCTTTACTCCTTATCCTGGATTCAAAAGTCACGTAAAGGGTAAGTAGCTGCCATGTAATACATGTCCCAGGCAAGAGTTTGTTGTAGCTTCATAACAGTGTGGAACAGAAGTAACTCTTCCGATCTAAACTTCATCCTAATACGAAGGCATTGCCTTTCTTCCTTTTTGAGCTTCTGGTTAGGCGGCCATTATGGCAGAAATATACTGTAAGGGAGAAAGAATTTCTGCTTTTGGAGCATAAATTCACGTAGGCTTAAAAGTTTCTTAACTTAGTTTCTAGAGTTGTGAATACATATGGACCACAGACTAGACCTGAAGGGATTTCGGGGTCAGGCCACAAACCTACTAGCATGCTTCGAGATTGTGGCAACCAGGCTGTGGAGGAACGACTCCAGAATATTGAGGCTCACTTGCGACTGCAGACAGGTAAGTAGAGGGTTAGTTGATGTTGTGTAATGTGCTTTTGCAAGTCTTAAGGAAGTTAGATTCATTTATTTTTAAGGACTTTCCCCAAACACTCACTCTAAAGCCCTCATTCCAGGTGCATAATACAGTTGCTACTGCTGAGGAATCCATAAAGTTCTCGGTGATTATGCTTTCTCTTCTTACACTTCTTGACACTTTCTAAATTGGGAAACAAATTCTAAATAGATTGTTTGAAGCTCCAACAAAAACCAAATGCAATGTGTTGCCGTGGCCAATTTCAGAACTTGTATGACTACCTCTAATAATTATTAGCCCTCTGCCAGCTACAAAATGTACATAAATATGGTCCTGGTCCCCAGTGCACTCCTGGCGATAAACATAAGTGCCCTGGGGAAAATGAGCCCATATTTATTGAACAATACTGTCTCTGAAAGTGTCGTGCCTATTCCAGCTTAGTACTTAACAGAGTTCTGTGGAGGTGTGTGCTCTTACTATTGGGACGATAATAAGACTGAAGTCCAAAGAGCTCAAGCAACCTCCCAGGATATTGTAAGTGACAAGGAGAAAGCATTTAGTTACCATGCTCTTGATTCTCCTTCTAAATGTCCCTGCATGTTTCTTCTTCTGTCTTCACAACTATTGCTGTAGAGGAAGCTGCTGTAATCTGTCTTGGAGTGATAGGTCTGTTCGTCACTGGACTTCCTCCTCTGGGCCATTTTCACCCTGTGACCAAATTGCACTTTTTCAAGCTCATATCTGATCTTGTTTCTATCCAGCTAAAAATTCTTTAATAGTTCTCTGTAGCTCTCAAACACATAGCAAACTCAGTACTTAGCAGAGAGACTGTGATCTAATCTAGACCAGGTTGGTCTCAGGGGTGATGCTTGAAGAAGTATAAGGATTCTGGATATAATAATGAACTTGATGTTTAATCTTTAAAACACCATGCTCTCCTCCAAAAGAACTAGTTGAGAATTATGGGAAAACTCCTTTAAACATTTTTCTAGGTCAAAGGAGAAAATATACCATGCTAGAAGTAGAAGTTGGAGAAAATGATAGATAAGCACAGCCATCAAGTGGAACTGTCATCTTGTCACTGCAGTATTTTTCTTTCTAAGTAACTACCAACACCTATTAGGAACAGCACTTTCTATACAGAAACTGTTCAGTATCTCATGAAATGACTTCTATAAAATAACTTGTAGCAATATGGCATGCATAAGCAATATTTAGAAAGCGGAAGTCTATAATTTGTCTCAGAATTCGGAGTGAAACTGTAAGGGTGAAACCATGAGTTAAGGATTTCAATTGATTTTGCTTTCATCTGTTTATTTTCTGAATTTAAGTGTTTTACATTCTTATGTATAAATGTCTTTGCTTGATATATTAATAATAAAAATGATAAAGCAGAATTATTGATTAAGATTTTTGGCATTTTTTACTCTCATGAATGTAGGTGGTCCAGTACCAAGAGACATTTATCAGAGAATTAAAAAGCTTGAAGATAAAATCCTTGAATTGGAGGGCATCTCTCCTGAATACTTTCAATCTGTGGTAAGTATTAATGTCTTTTAAACAAAGTGTTCTTTTAGTTTAGGGTCTTCCATGTATGAAACACTGTGAATTCAGTCCTATGGAGGTGATTATCTGCTACTTTAAAATGTCTGATTCTGGGTATTTTTTAAATGTAAAAACACTTGTCATTCTCAGCTCTGGGAATCCTAGTAAGATCTTCCTGTCCTAATGACTCAGCCTATAATGGCTCAGCCTGGGACTCTATTTGCAGCCTTGTGGACAACGGAGCCTCCCTTTTACAGCTTGTTCTTTGTCTCTAGGACCCGTCCGTCCCTCCAAACTCTCACTCGGCTCCTAACTAGGTTGACTTCTCACATTTAAACACTTTTTCTTTACCTTAACACAGACTTCCTTTTCTTGTAACTGGCCTTTATCTGTGTAATTCCTCCATTAGTATTAATTAATTAATTAATTAACTAATTAATTAATTAATTAATTCTTTTTGAAAAACTTTTATTGGTTCTTTGTGGATTTCATATCAAGAATTCTGAACCCACTTATCTCCCCATCCCCTTGCATCCACCCTCTGCCCTTGCAACTTCCCCTCCAAAACAAAACTAAATTTAAAAGAAAAAACAGCTGGGGCGTTGGTGTTGCACGCCTTTCATCCCAGCACTTGGGAGGTAGAGGCAGGTGCATCTCTGTGAGTTCGAGACCATCCCGGTTTGCAAGAGATAGTTCTAGGACAGCCTCCAAAGCCACAGAGAAACCCTGTCTCGATAAAACAAAAAGAAAAGAAAAGAAAAAAACCAAAACCAAATCAAACAAAACAGAAGCAAACAAAAAAGAAAGAGCAGATCTTGTCGTGGAAGCTGTAGTGTGGCCCGTTAAGTTGCAGTTTACCCTTTAGTCCACGCACCTTCACTTACAAGTGTTCTTTGCTAATAGCCATTGGTTTGGCTCGAGGCCTCTGGCTTCTGCTCTGCTGCTGATAATGGGCTCTCACTGGGGCTCCTCTTGGATATCCTGTTGTCCTGTGTCATGGAGATCCTTCAGTTTGGATCAATAGGTTCATTCTTAACCCCTTTCTCAAGGAAATGGGAATCTTAATGAGCATCTTCCTTGGCATATCAGTGTTTCAGACAGCCCTGAGCTCACTCTGCTTCCCACTGTCCTCTAAGGAGGTACTGCTCTTTTCTCATGTTTCTTTTGCTCTATGTGTTTGTTTGAGTTTTGAGACAAATTCTCGATATATGGCCCTTAGCTTAGGCAGGCCTTGAACTCACTCTTACTGTGTCAGCTTCCTTCCAAAGTCTAACAACTAACATCAGCCGTGCCCTATCTATTTAATCATTTTTCTAGATGTGTAATCCTTCTGTGTATCCCAAGGTGAACCTTGAAAGGTTCAAAAGAGAGCAAATAAAGAGATGTGGCTCACACCCTTCATTTCAGCACTCACACGGCAGAGGCAGGAGGATCTCTGAGTTTGAGGCCAGCCTGGTCTACAAAGTGAGTTCCAGGACACAGAGAAACCTGATCTTGAAAACATAAATTATAAAAAGAAACATATGAAAATGTAAACAATAAGTTCTCTAGTATGAAAAAGCACTGTGAAAATATGCTAGTAAACCATGTTACATGTTTACTGCTTTCAGGTATCATAATTTAAAGTTGGTCTTTAGAAATAACTCATAAAGATCATGTCTTTTAAATATACTCATAAGCCTACAGTCTTTAACTTACTGTGTTAAAACATTTCCATGTTTAAGGGTCAGATTCTTTTCATAATTTTCTCTTATAATAGTTTACTTGGGAGTTTGGTTTTGAACAAATGGAAAGAACTTTAGTTCTTTTGTTCTGTGAATCAAATATAATTTTCTTTGTTCTGTTAATGTTCACATTTTCACCTGCTGCGTTCCAATGTTACCCATTAATCAATCTCTATCCAGCTTTTAGAAGCTTCTCCATGTTTAGAATTTACCCACATGTGAATCTATATAAAAACATTTCGATTAAAATCTTTTCATAGTTCAGAAATTCAATTTCCAACAAAAGATCACTCCATATCACTCCATATTTCCTTGTGTCCTAACCAGAGAAGCTAGAGGAGTATAGCCCACATAGTCCTTTCTGATCACTTTGAGAGGTAAGTATGCAACATTACTCTATTACTCTATAGAGAGTAAGGTTTGCAGACTTCTCAGTTCCTGTCAGTGTGAAGATAACCCTTGAGTTGGCCTTCCTCCAGATGAGGTGTGTGGCTCCCAGAGAGGACTCCTTCTATTATGGAATGCCAGTATGAAATCCTTTCTTTGGCTTTGTGCCACATCTGTGCATTAAGTCCAGAGGACAGAGTTGGTCTGAATATTTAAACCTTTCTGGTTCTGTGCTAGTAATCTACATGTGTCATTTCTAGTACTAATCCGTAGGGTGTCTTCCATCCAAAAATGGAATTTTAAAGATCTGGAAATCCTTTTTTCACAAAGAACCACTTTGTCCCAATTTGTCACCCTCCCCCCCTTTTCCCAATGCCTACCTCACCCCCACTAATCTCCATCTGTGTTCCCAGAGCAGCTGTGAAGGGTCCGTACTGTGTTTCAGCCAGCTTTTCAGCACAGATTATCCCAGCTGTCTCAAGTGCAGATCCCGTGATTCAGAAAATTTAGTTGCTGTTTCCATCTTCATACCCTCCTCTACTTTCAAATTCACAGTCCCCTAAGAACATCACCCCTCCAGGTTTTCTCATTTCTGTCAACGACAGGACTATTTCACTGACCAGAAACTGGACTTTTCCTTGCTCTCTTCCAACATCGAGTCACCAGCAGCTGTCAGTTTCCCCTCAGGACCTCACGTACACCTAAACTAATATAGCACTGTCATTCTTAATTGATCTCCACGCTAAAATATCATAAACCTTTCCAAACACTGTTTTCACAAGTCACTTCCCTGCACAATGCTTCCAGTAAATCCCTGCCTGGAAAAGATAAAAAGCCTCTGCATATAGCGTTCAGGTTTCTCTACAATTTGATGGCTCCTGCTGCTGCTTTTTTTTTTTTTTTTTTAATTTATTAAGTCTTTGGAGAAAAAGCCACTGTTGGATTGGCTCAATGACACAAAGCCAACCATGGTTCCCTGACTTTTGTAGCAGCCACAGGATTGATTGTACCATGATCTTCTTGCACAGCTGAAACTCCTCAAGCTAAGGAAGACCTTCCTTGGGGAGCAAGGCAACAGAGCGTGGTTTCTGTTTTTTTGGGTTTTTTTGTTTTGTTTTGTTTTGCTTTGCTTTGTTTTCTTTAATGTATATGTGTACTCTATTTGCATATCTGCCTGCACTCCAGAAGAAAGCATCAGATCTCATTATAGATGGTTATGAGCCAACATATGGGTGCTGGAAATTGAAAGACTCATTTTACTATATTTTTAAGTTATTGATCCACTGTAATCTTATTTTTACGCTGGTGGTTTTGGTTTTGTTTCACGGTAATGATCTGATTGTTCATGGCATAGAAACTGTGATTTTCCATTGGTTAAACTGTTGGGAACATTAGGGAACATGTTTGAGTCGAATATCTAATGAGCTATTGTAGTGAGATATTCACCCCGCCCATACCTATTTCACTGGTCACACCCATTGGGGCATGGATGGGGACAGGTGGGGGTGTTACCTGGGGGGGACTAGGTCTCTGGCCCTGGACCCCAGCTTGCTCTTTTACCTCATGGTCACAGACAGAGAGCATCGGGAGGCATCCTTGGAATGAGAAACTGTGGTGGCCATTTGTTTCTGATGTTAAGTGATTTCTCCCTGAATAAACGTCCATCAGACAATCTTTTGCCCTAAAATTTTGTTTCCCATGCTTTACACTGCTCCTTAGGAAAATAGGAGTCTGTACAGTGGACAGATGATGTTAAGCTCTGCCTGTCTGTGTGTACCTAGCTCAGCTTGGCAAAGAAAGGAGCTCTTAGTCCATGTCTAATAATAATTCTAGCACTTAATGATTACTGTTTAATATAACTACTCACATGAGGGAGGCATACTTAGGTGCTATTTGGATCAGCTTTTGACATGAAAAAAATAGAGTTTTAATTTCTTCTAATCTTTGTGATCATTTGTGTTCATTAAAAATTTTGCCAAGTACATTCATCATGGGGTTTTTTATTGTTGTTTTGTTTTTGTCAGGATATTCCTTTACTAATGTGCCTCCAATGATTTCTGATGTTGTCAAACTAAAAAGTATAAAAAGAATTCATTAGATCATGCTGGGCAAGTGTTTCACCTCTGCACCATCTCTTTAGCCCAACTGTAAGAAATGTGAATCCAAACCAACTCAAACAATACAATATGGGCATTGTAAAACAGTGAGACACAATCCTCAGGGCTGATCTTATGGCAAAGTCATGGCTGAGAAAGACTTGAGTTCCTGTCCCCTTTGGCCCTGTCTGGTGTTAGCATCTTTCTTTGGTAGATGGCAAGGTTGCTGTAAACTTTCCGTGTTTTATCCACACACAGAAGTTCTTTGTTTTTCACGGAAAAAAAAAAAAAAAAGTTTGCAGAAAATTTCTCCTTAATCCCCACCAGACTGTCCATACTCATTGGCAACATTTGCTATTTCCAAGCAGGAGCATTGGGGTGCGGTAGACACTCCCCTGAATCACACAGAGAGGATAAAGAGCTGTTCACTTGGATAGGCACAATGGACAAAGATGTCTGTTTGCAAGTATGCATGTGTTCTGTACATGTTCAGTCCAGTATACCAAATTCCAGTTGCCTTTATCCACTATTGCTTCCTTTGGTCAGTTTCCCAGAGTGGGAAGGTTCTTTTAAAAGAAACCAAATGGAAAATTCCAAGAGATCCTCCTTTTACAATTACTTAGACTTAGAAGAAGCTGGTAATGAATGGGAAGTAGGTATTTGCCAGGGAGGAGCATGCTGTAGCAGTACCCTCCTCTGCAGAGGTAACTTTGTAGGCAGCATTGGCAAATGTGGAGCCTGCTTGGGGTTCCCAAAGGCTATCTATGTATTGCACAGTCTTCTATAAAGGAGGGAATGCAGATATTTTCTAAACATTATTTTGTTATTTTTTAACTAGAACTTCACTGGAAAAAGAAGAAAAGTCCAACCACCTCAAGTAAGTTATATTGTCTTCCTTTGGACTTCTGAAATAGATTAATGAGCTTTCTATCTTAGTAACAAAAGTGTCTACTCTGTCTGCATTTAGGACATACCTTGGCAGATTTTTAGTTGAATTACAGATATAATTTTACTTTAAGAACATAAAATGATTCCAACAGGCTAGGTAAATATAAAAATCTTTACCTTGTCTTTAATAGGAAAATATTTGGGTTAAAAAAACATTTAAATGCTCTAATTACTTCAGTTTCCTCCTACTTTCCCTACTATGGACACTACTAATTAGCATTGCCTAAATCAAAAAGAGAGTGACTTCATGACTGGGGAGACTGGGCAAAGTACTAATAGCACATTCAAGAGGACCTGAGTTCCATCTGGTCCCTAGAAACTGCATCCAAAGCAGGGCATAGTGTTGTAGGTCTGTTACCTCAGCACTGGGAGGAAAATACCCCTTGTTAGTGTGTGGCCTCCATAGGCACATGTATGCATAAACACACACTCCCTGTCCTGTCCCTCCACACACACAAAGACAATAGCAGCTTTGCTCTCTCTCCAAAGTGCTTTATTAGAAGAGTTTGAAATAATACAATTTGGCTAGTATTGATGATGTAAATTAAAGCTGGGAAAAATTTTTAAAAAGTGTTTGCTTTTAATAGTATGTTGTTGCTGGATGTGGTATATATGCCTGCAATTATAGCACTGTAGAGAGTGTGAAGGGTTAGAAGTTCAAGGTCAGCCTGTACTACATAGAGAGCCCTGTCTCAGCAACCCGTGTTCCTCAGACCAGCTTGTTAATGTATTTATTGTAAATTTTTGAATCGGTTTTTTAGAGCAGTCTTATTTCCCAGATGTAGTTGGTCCCTCGGGAGGAAAGTTCTAGGTATTTTAAGCTACTTCTCCATTGTTTGTTTTTTGCTATAGATTATGAGATTCACAGGGTTTTTGTTTTGTTTTTACAAAAGCTTTTACTAGCCTTTCAAAAACTCCAGGAGAGTTTTGTCATTAGTAAAGAGAAGCAAGTCAGCATGACAATGTGTTTATATAGCATTTGTTCTGTGTGCTTGGATGGGATCCAGGGCCTCACACATGCCCTGCACTGAGCCACATGGGTACAGCCCAGAAAAAAATAGAAGCCTTGTTAGCTTATACCTTTAAATTATGGCACAGTCACCATACATAGCTGTCAGTCTTAAAATTGTCATAACTAATATCTTGCTGAATAGTTAGGTATTAATAGTTCACTTAGCACTTTATCTGCATTAAGAAACTTAAGTCCTATTCAGCACTTTGTGTTCATCTTGTTTCCAGCAGAACTATTCACTGGCTGAACTGGATGAGAAAATTAGTGCCCTCAAAAGATCCCTGCTCAGAAAATCAAGAGAAGCAGACTCCATGGCAACTCACCTCCTTCCATGAGGACTGCCTCATCACGTTGCTTTCCTTTAAGATGTGTATGTGTGTAACTTACATGTTTAATTATTTGCAGTGTATTTATCAACATGAACTTTTTTATAAAATCAAGGTTTATTTTTGCCTGAGTCTGGCTTGCAGCAAATAATCAAGTATTCCAGTGTTTGGAAGTGATGTGAACCTTGAAAAGAGCATTTTTTGGAATTGATTTCCTTCTGTTTTAAAGGAGGCATTTTGGATATTGAAAAACTTAATTTGAAAGAACTTATAGTCCACCAGAGATTATTATTTTGATAGTGGTATTGAAAAGGACTTTATATTTGTAATATTGAATAAGCAGTTTCTTAGTTTATATTAGTATTTTATATATTGTTGGCAGTTATCAAACATTTATTGACAAATGCATGTATATAAACTTTTTTTCCATGTCTTTCTTATTGTAAATAAACAGTTGATCAACTTTATCACTACTGGCCATGTGGCCTTGGGCGAGTTAATCTTTGTGTCCTGACTTGCTGCTCTCTAAAGTGGAGTGACCGCAGAGCCTACTTGTTGATGGCTGTGAAATAGTGAGCCTGTCCTGAAGGAGTGATGTAGTAAACGTTAGCATTTAACATGCACCCATCTTGGACAGTAAGAAAGCCATCCCAGAGAAGTTTTATTGCTGGGACTAGAAACAGCATGTAAAAGATGCAGCTGCAGTTATGTCCAGTCTTACAAAGTAGCTGTTTTGAGAACTGTTTGGATGCAAACTCAGAAGTGTACCACAGATCATTTGTAAATGAGGAGAGGTTAAAAAAAAAAAAAAAAAAAAGAATCAGGAATATGGAGCTTAACTGGAGGAAGCATAACTAAACACCATGGATTTAGAATGTCACCAGCATTCAGTCTGACTCATTCATTGCCCTGGCTGAGTTCAGCCCCCTGACTCACTCTGTTTTCCCCCCTCTCTCTTCATTCTTTCTTTACTACTTGTATCTTTTATGCAGTCAGGATATTCTCCTGGCTGATCTTTCCAGCCCTCTGCTTGAGAATGATAAAAGCCTCCACACTTTTGTTTCCCTGTGTGAACTGATAAAATGGTTCTGTCTTTGTAACCTCAACTTATATTTTGGTTGTAAACCTAGCCTTTGATAGCTGAGTCATCTCTCCAGCCCAGCCTCAACTTCTTCTAATTATCTTTGACTGACTTTAGTACATAGTGTCATCTCAACTCTTAAAACCCCACCTCCAGGAACCACTGCTTACTATTGCATCTGGACCCTGCTGAAAGAGCCAGGACTTCCTGCCATGGCACAGAGCTCGTGCAGATAATTTGTCCATAATAAGGTCCTGGCAGTAACTACTCCAGAGCTTGTAGGCTGTCATCCTTTTGTCTTTCCTTGAGTGCATTGCTCACCGAAAAGTGATACCAGGAGTTTAGGGAGGCAGATTGCTTGCTCCCTTAACTGAGGCCACCTAATGGCCATTCCTTTAGAGCTTTTGTTACTTGATATAGTTCCCCACCCAACTGTGTGCTTCCAGTGGTGCTCTTGAAAGAAAGGGGTACAGTAAATGATCAGTAAAAGACTTGCTTTCAGGGATGGCAAAACACCTCCTCCCTAGTCAATCCCAGGTTACACTTTATCAAGTGTTTCATAAGGGGGTTGGGCTTCCCTAACTTCTGGCTGCAGCTGGCCATTTACAAACCACAGAGTCTTGAGTGGGTTCATAACAAACACCAGTGCAGGAAGCATGCTTCTCCAACTTCCTGGAAGTAGATCCTGCTCCAGACTTGGGCTCTGTGGGTGCTTCGAAGTTAGGACTAACAACACTTCGTCTCTAGGGTTCTTTTTCCTGTAATAGCTGGAAGAATAATGTTTTCTTTTTTTAGGGTGGGTCAGTGTCTACCTCAAAATAATGATGTCTGGCTTGATAAGATCACCAAGAACGAACATTGCTACATGTGAGCAGGCCTTTAGGAAATGAATGAAGATTATTGCCACAAAGAAAAAGGGCTGGGTTTCTGGCCTGTGGTCTACACTGACAATTGTGCAATTGGGCTGTATAAAATTTCAGTTTACTGAGAAAAAAAATTCAGTGACATTAACTGAAGATGTTTTATGATCATAGAGCACCTCAGTTCATTGAACAAGATGTTTAGGAGTTACATCTATAAAAATTGATATTTGGGGGCTGGAGAGATGGCTCAGTGGTTAAGAGCTCTTGTTCTCACAGAAGACGGGGTTTGGTTCCCAGCACCCACATGGTAGTTCACAGCTAAATGTAAAGGCAGTTCTGGGTCACCGGGTGCCGTCTTCAGAACTCTTCAGGCACCAGGCATACATGCGGCACATACATACATTCAGGCAAACACACATAAAACTCAAACACATAAAAATAAACCTAAAATTTCATTAAATAAAAACTGATGTTTTATAACTTTTAAGTTGGATATCAAAAGGACAAAATTTCAATATAGGTTCTTTGGACTCTTGTGAAATCTATTTTGGAATCTTCATGATTTAATTTTTCCTACATCTTATTGAAATATTTTGATTTTTTTTAATCCCAGGAATTAATCAACAATTATTCTCTACTATGCTAAGACTAAAAATAAAATTACTTTAAAGTATAATGCAATAGCACAATGAATTATGACTGTTGTCTTCCCATTTTCACATAGCTCAAAGTACATCATTGTTCAAGAAAGACTGAGTCCAGATAGACAGTCTTCCTCCCCCCATACACCCAGCCCCTTAGCTTTCAAGGAATACATTTAAGGTGTTTTGGTTTTAAGTATAAAAGAAAACAGAACTTTTCAAGCTCTGAAAGGGGCTTTAAAGATGGTCTCTCTCCAGACTCAGTTTCTTGAAATGGATTTGTTCCACCTTGTGGCATGTGATTGTCAGGTAGTTATAGCCAACCATCCTTACTCATGTCAAGTATGAATACTTTCAAAACCAAGGAAATAAGAAAAATTGTGTTTCCTATGTCTTTAACTTTTAGTGAAGTTTCTAATAAAGATTTTAAAATCCTTAATACTTCTATAAGTTTTTCAGAAAATAACTTTAAATATGTCTACTTTTTTTTAAACTGTAAGAGTCATTAGAACTAGATGGTAAATGATGTTTATTTTTCCTGATATGTTAATAGCTAAATATATTTCTAAAGTGTACATGTGCATGTTCCTACTTCTTTTAAAGTAAGCATGTAAAGTGTCTGGCAAACTCCTTTCTGTGTCTAAAAAGGAGATTTATTCAGCCCTAAAAGGAAAAGAGCAGTCAGCTGATGAAGAAACATAATTGTGTATTTCTAAGTAAAAGAAGTGACTCTAGAAATCTCACACAATACAGTTCCGACTGTGTGACATTCTGAACATAGGCAAAATCATGGAGGAGGCAAAAGGTCAGTCAGCAGACACCATGAGAGGGAGCTGAGGAATCTGGGGGGGGGCAGGGTTAGGGCATTGAAAAGACTAATAAGATGCCTAAGTGACAGACATGAGTATAGTTTTATAACCCACAGAATGTATAAGAGTGAGCCCTACTGTGAGCTACCTATGCCTTCTTGGTGACAGTGACATGCCCATCTAAGTATCAGCTGTGTCCTGTGGGCCGTCTGGAAGAGCAGGGGAGAAAGCCATGAAGAATCTAGTCTCAGATTCTAAATTCTGTAAATCTAAAACAACCTTACAAAAACAGTCTCAAATAGAAATAGGGACACTTTCAAAAATAACTCATCCATCCTTATATGACAAAACGCTCTGGGGGGGGGGGGGTGCTAAATGGCCTTTCCAGGATGGCCTGTGTGCCACCACCAGTCACTAAGAAGTACTTTTTTCCAAACTATCTGGAATTGGGAACTTGAACGATGATACAATTTTGCTCTGTCAAACAAAGGAAAAGAAATAATTTTTGACATTCTAGAACTGTGAAATTAGTCCATTAAAATATGAAATATTTCAAATATACAGGAAAGTATAGAAAGGAATATATGAGACAACACATCTTAAACCACCCAGATTTAATAAATACTACTGTTTGCTGCTTTTGCAATGGGCTATACAGGGCTACATTAGACTTCATCTTAAATAAACTAAAATGCCAAAGAACTAGGTCAAATATAAACAGATCCCCCTACCCAATCTTCATGCTATTTTTCCTTGCCTCACCCCCAACTTCAGGATTGGACCCAGGGCCTCATACAAGCTACATAAGCATGTTATATGGTGCCTTATGTGTGTGTGCATAGAGTCTAGAGTGGGTAGTTTTTCAAGCACTTGGCTTCCAATTTTGAAGAACAAGCCACCACAGAGATTTATTAGAATGTAATTTTAAAACAACTGTGGCTTAACAAGTTATTTGTTACAGATGAGAGAGGACCCATAAATGGCAGACAGAAAGGTATAGTTAGGCCTAAAATGTGTGTTCATGTTAACTGACAACTGGGTTTCCCACATCGTCTCCCTTGATTCCTGCCTTCAGGCCTTGAGAGCTTGGGAATTAGACTTTGAAAGTCACTGTGCTGCTAACGAAAAACTCCAGGCTTAAAATGGCAGCAAATTAAATAGCAGCTATTTCCCACTGATTTTTTCCACCTTCTTCTCAGAGCCCTAATCTTACTTTCAGTAGAAAGAATAGCAGTAAATGAACTATCATGGCAATAAGTCTGCGGGGGGGGGGGGGGATGCTTGAAAAGTCCTAGTCTCTGACCATTGTTTACTCTTACAAAGGAAAATCCAGAAAGGAGGAATTCAAAGTTAGGCATGAATGTGGTATACAGACATGTAGGTAGGCAAAGCACTCACACACATAAATTTTTTTTTTTTTTTAAGAAATGCTATCCTGAATATGGGCTCTTTCTCAGCATGTCTTACTGTATGGTAGTCACCTTTTCTGTGCTGCTAGGATGATATAGTTGCCTGCACGATGGGTGCCTGAGGTGAAAGACATAAATGGTGACACGTGTTAGGCTCTTACGTGTCACTATAACATGAGCACTACAACAGTAGATCTGAAACCCAAGAGGCCTCTCCAGAGATGTCTAGAGGGAGGTGTGCACAGTGTGGATAAGCCGAGCAAAGACGTTGAACATTCAGGTCTACTTGCAAACTTACAAATTATTCACTTCTGAAATATTCTATATAGTATTTTTGTATATATATTTGCGTGTAAACTGAAGTCACAGGAAGACTACAATACATTGATATGAAAAAGGTGAAATTTCTGATACTGTAAGCCTGCATTAGTGTCTGTCTCTTCTAGATTCCTGACAATAGACCAATTGCTTCCTTTCAGAGAACTGTTGGAATCTTTTAGAAAAGCCCAGGACTTGGAAAACATGCTCAAGAGAACACAGAAATGAAAATACCCAGGAAAGCTAAACATTATTAGGGTTTATATATCTTGTATTACTACTGAACTGGCTCAAACCATAAGGTTTGTAAATGGAGAGGAGCCTGTGTAGGTTATTTCACAGGTTACAGGTCAGCAATGCTGCCACTTGAGGACCTGGTTTCTTCCCGGGTTTCTGCTCTCACATTTGGGCTACTTCATGGTGGCAGCATGGATTTCACACTTCCAGTTGCCACATTAGATAAAACAGTCTAGAACAGTGGGGAAAGCAATGCTTCCTTTAGTCTTTTTCTTCAACATCCTCCCCACAGCTGTATCTCATGCTTTTGTAAAGCAATTACCAACAAGGGGGCGTACGCTCCTACAGTTTAACTTAGCTCTTTTAAGTTTTGAGTTGTCCAAAGTTCTCCATCTTTTAAGCAGCTTTTCAGTTTTATGTGTATGAGTGTTTTACCTGGATGTGTGTCTGTGCACCATGCATATGCAGTGCCCACTTCTATGAGGCAACTCAGCTCCTCTGACGAGCAGCCAATGCTCTTAAGCCCAAAGCCATCTCTCAGGACCCCAAATGTTCGTTCTTTATAGCTTGAAACACCAACCAGCCAAACAGATGAAGGCTTGTGGATATATAAACATTGTATGAATGAGAAATTAAAATCTGGGTTAAACAGCTAATTTTATTTATCTGTTTCTATTATAGCATACTAATTCTGCATAATGAGGAGACAAGATTAACAGGAAGTACATATGTCCCCGATTGTTTGACAATGAAAAAGCCCATTTATAAAACCTAAAACTTGGAATATCATGCCTAGATAAATTTGAGTATGAATTATCAAAGGCTGTACCTATACCCAGAAAGCCTTTATCCAGAATTGTTTGGATGAAGACACCCCACTCCCCAACTTCCACATTCCCTAGCCCTTCCCTTAGGCCACATATAATTTGGGCAGAGTTGCATGCAACAGGTGGTAGGGAGTGGCTGGATACTCACTGAGGCACTGTGACCTCTCTCTCCACTCCTCTGTGAGTGAATATAAACACTCAACGTGTCCATCTGAGATAATCTTTTTACAAGGAGGGTAAAGCTGAACCCACCAACATGGTAGTTACTTGACTTGGAGGATAGTCACATACAACACTCCTCACCCTTTCCTCCAGTTTAAATCTTTCTGCTCCATCTTCCACGATAATCTCTGAGCTGTGGAGGGGGTGATCTAGATGTGTTACTCTATTTCTCTTACTCCATCAGGGAGCTGCATCCTCATGCCTTTTTATTCATTTCTCCATTTTTCAGAACGTAGCAGTTGATGATTCTTCTGTGTATTTGTCCCATTAAAAAACAAAAAACAAAAACAAAAAAAAAAAAACCACAAGAACCACGAGTGAGGAAAAGGAGGAAAACAGAAATCAGAAATGTATCTAAACAGATGGGCTGCAATAATAACCTGATTGTAAACACAAATGTTGGGGAGCACTTAAGCTGGCACATCATTTAACCAACCAAAAGTAGTTGTTTCTTTACTAGAGCCTATTACTTCCCTGGGAACAGGCTTTTGTCTAAGTTCCCCCATCCAGATGTGAATGTTCTCTGTGAGATGAGCCTTAAGTCCAGTCAGAGGAAAGTTGGTTGTATCCATAACCACTGAAGCCATTGTTCTCTGGCTGGCACATCTGACCTGGCACTTCATTGTGCAGCAGAATCCAAGTAAAGCAAGACCCACAGTTGAACGGCCTTAACTTCTCTCAATCATGCTCAGTAGCAACTTCTGGTACTATAGTGAAATAGGAAAAATGAAAGTCTAAAAACTTAGACTTCAAAGCCCATATAGGAAAAAGAAAACTTTCAAGCTTCTCTGAGCTCCCAAAGGCAGCCTGACAGATAAGGACTGGGTTTGTGACTAGAGGACTAAGACCAGATAACATACCCTAGCTATGTCAACATTTCTCTGTCCTAGAGAAGACCAGATAGCCATCAACTCACAGCTGTAAAAATCCCTGGATGTATCCCTGGTGCACAAAAGGACTTTGCAAACATATCCCCCATGGAGGGATAACTGCCTTATTCTAGAGATAGGAGAGAGGCCCTAGTCCCTACTTCATAGGACCTGTCAGATCTACATGACCCCAACTGGATGGCATTCTCCTACATATGGTATTGTGGTGGGGGGTTGGGAGGGGAGGGTGTTTAGAGTGCATGGGAGAGGGCAGAGAGGGCAAAAGGGAGGGAAGGAGGGAGGGAGGGCTGGGGGAGGGAGGGAAGGAGGGAGGGAGAGGGAACTGGTATCGACATGTAAAATAATAAATTAAAAAAAAAAAAAAAAACGCTTTGACTCCAAAATTTAAGTTGAAGAACAAGTTACTGGGGAAACGTATTTCTATTTTTGTTTCCACAGAAAATGAAAAGATGTGGATTCCTTCCAGACTAATGTGGTTTGATCACGCCAGACCGCCTGAAACAGAGTACAGGCTGATCCTACATTCCAAAAGGCTGGACAAGGCGGCCCTGCAGACTGCAGCTAGGATATCTGAATCTTCTTCGAATCCCCCAAGACAGCGCCCCTTACCAGCAGGAAGTAGTTTGGAAAGAGCGACGCCCAAATTCCCAAATGTTGTGTATAAATGTTTGTTTTCATTTAATTGGACTTTGTTATATAAAATTAAATAAAAATTTAAAAAAATTCCCTGGCCCAGGAGAATTAACAAACTTGTTTCCCCTTCAATATCCTGCTCAATTATATTCTGCCTAAACACAGTTATTGTTTTATCTTATGTAACCACAGAAGCTTTGTAATCTCAAGACTTTCAGCCTTGTGAACTTTCCCTTTAAACCTCCCCTATCCCTCCACCCCCACTTAGCTGTAAGCCATATTCTGCTAGCTCCCTAGCAGGCAGAATTCTTGCTGCAGCTTGCAAATAAAGGAAACCTTTGTTTTTGGATTCGGTGAGTTGCCTCCTTGGTGGTGGTCTTTTGGGGGTCCCATGAACTGGGCATAACAATAGGAGCTAGCTTGTAGGGAGGGGACACTTAGGGCTGGCCGAGTCGTTCCTTTATATCTCCAAGTCCAGAAGCTAAAGCATGCAACCTCTTCAACAATAGTATCTTCTTACTACTCAGTTCTGAAATTCAACCAAGAAGAGTGGCAGCAGCCTTTACTGTTTGAGGTACCTCCAGGGTCTCTGACCAACAACTCCTAAGAAGGTAACTCATTCTTCACTCCGGGATTCCAAATTAACCCCCATATGCCTTTTGGGAACATCTGTTTTTAAACTTTTACGTTCTTTTTAATGTTTAGAGACCCAGACTAATGCAAGTTTTTTCCAGTTCCTTTGGTAGATATCACTTGTGCCTTATTCAACCATGAAGCTCTCAAGAATGCTACAGTAACACCTGGCCTTTGAACCCTTTGTGAATTAATTTCCCAATGCACTTACATATCCCTAAATCTTCAAAACACTCAAAGTTATGCTATCCATATTGTGAGATCCAAAAGAAAGTGAAGACAAATGGTTATTTGTGGTGTCTATTAACACACCAAAGCCCATGCTGGCTTCCACAGGGTCACAAATACCCATGGCTCTTCTCACAGTGGTCCCTACCTAAACTGCAGTTCATGGGCATCCCCACCCCGAACTTCTCATTCCCTTGTGATCCTACTATACTCTCTGTCTTGACACCCTCTCTCTTGGCCCCCTCTCCCAGTCTCTGTCTGAGCTCTTTGTGCTCCTCTATAACCACCCCCTCTCTCCTCTCATGGCCCAGCCCAATCTGAGGGCCATGTTCAGTCTACTACTTTCTCTCCCTGCTCTGGACTCTTCCAGATGCCTCTGGCTGTTCTCTCCCTCATCTATACAATAATAATAGAAAGAAAGAAAGAAAGGAAGGAAGGAAGGAAGAAAAAAGAAGAAAGAAGAAAGAAGAAAGAAAGAAGAAAGAAAGAAAGAAAGAAAGAAAGAAAGAAAGAAAGAAAGAAAGAAAGAAAGAAGGGAACCTTCCCTCAGCCTCACCTTGGAACAGTCATGTCCTCAGTCTACACATCTGGTGCCCAAACCTTCCATTTATACACACATATAACAAGACAGTTATACTGAGGAGGGGTCTCTTTTGCTGTTTACATCACCCCTTCCTCATTCCTATCCCAGGTCCTAGGGTCCCAGAGGGGCTCTGTATTGCTGGTCTAATCTAGGCCCTCTTCTCCTTTTGATGCCTACCCATAAAAACTGGCAGGCCAACACCTCTATTTCTCTTTCTTTTTAATCTAATTTGCTGCCTGAGTCAGAGAGCAATACTGAGGACACCACCCTCACGTCTCCTGTGGTGATTTCTCCCTCACACCAGCAGTCTCTTTCCAAGATTCCACCTTGACATCTGGCACATTTCTTATTACTCAGCAGTGGCCAGGTGGCCTCACCAGCTGCTTGCTGACACCTCTGCTCCTGCTGTGATATTTGCAGGGCTTGGAATCTCACCTCTAGATGTTCAAGTAGTTCTCAGAACATTTCCATAGTTCCTGGGCACTCATCAGGCAGTTCTGCTACTACACACCACCAGGAAGAAGACTGCCATCCTGGGATTTCTCTTGCCAACAGGCCCTACCTGATCAGAGTCACCTTACATGTCTCACACATTTATGCACTGTCCATGTCCCTGCCACTACCCCAACAAGCCTTGTAGGAACAAGCCACCATGTCAAAATTTCTGCTGCAAATACCCTCTCTTCATACAACATTGGTCTCACTCCCCACATCATGGACTCCATTGCTCTTCCCAAACTCATCCTCAGTTTGTTACTGAAATTCCTTTCCAGGGATAAACATAAACAAAATCTAGCCCTCCTCCTAAGGTCTTAACAACAAACCAGTGCTGGATTCCAGCAAAGTTCACTCTGGGGAACCAACGAATCTATTAGGCTTACTTATAGATGGAGGTAAGGGGTTACTGTCTTAGAGTTTCTATTGCTGTGAAGAGATACCATGACCACAACAACTCTTATAAAAGAAAGCAATTCATTGGGGCTGGCTTACAGTTTCAGAGGTTTAGTCCATTATCTTTATGGTGATGTGCAGGCAGACATTGTACCAGAGGAGCTGAGGGTTCTACATCTTGATCTGTAGACAGCAGAAGCCACTGTGTCCCATACTGGGTGTATCTTGAGACTATGAGATCCCAAAGCCCACCCCCACAGTGACACACTTCCTCCAACAGCACCACATCTACTCCACCAAGGCCACACTTCCTAACAGTGCTGCTCCCTATGGGTCAAGCACTCAGACACATGAGTCTATTGGGGCCATACCTATCCAAGCCATCACAGTTACAGGAATATGTGCTGTACCTGGAAAACATGTATCCAGCAAGGATGAAGACTTTCCCAGTCTTCCTAGACATGTATATGCTAGCCCCTCCTGGCTCACATGGACATACAATAAGGCAGAATTGTATACAACAGGTGCTAAAGAATAGCTGGATATACAGATGAGGGTCTTGTGAGCTCCCCACCCTACAGGAGTGAGGGTGAAAGTCAACAATCCCACCTAGGACAGTAGTTTTGCAAGGGAGTGAAGCTCAGCTCCCCAAGATGGAGGGTGATGAAGGCAGAGGATAGTCATGGGCCATCCACGGAACACAGCATGAATCCTCTAGCTCTGGATGTGTGTATGACTATTAACTCTCAGTGAATTTTGAAAGAGCTCATAACCAAAGTAAAAGTAACCAGGTTTTCTGAATTGGACCCTCAAAGATGCATTTGAGAAAAACCACTAGTAGGGGCTTTGTGTAGAACAAAAAAGATCCTTCCCATTTTTTTTTTTTTTTAATTTTGGTAGTGGGGAAAGTAAGGAAACATTTCAAACCAATCAGACTCTACCACCTTTCAAAAGTTTATAGATGGGTGAGATGCAAACAAAGCATGAGGTTCAAAGAAAATGTTATCTTCTAACTAAAACTAGACAGAAGGAATAAGGACTTCCTTAACCAAAGCACATTATCCTCATGACTTACAAACTAGAAAATTCCAATAAAAGAAAAAAATACTACCTCAAAAACAAAAGACATTTAAATATACAAACTGATTTTTTCAATATGATTATCTTTTACTAGTAGCCAAATGCAGATATATTTAAAATATATATTAAAGTTGTTGAATGAACTTTTTTTCAAAAGCAGCAAGTAGACCATCTGGCTGAATTCTGTAATTCAGTAGAGGCTCTAGAAAATGCAACCATCCTGTACTAAACGTACTCATTCAACCTAGTTCATTGTTCATCTGGCATACGTGGAATGCACCACCGGCTGCTGGAAATGGGGGAGTGGAACACAAGCCTTTGAGAGGGAGGAAGGATCTGGGCCCAAAGGGTTTTTCAAATAGGGCAAAGAGGTCAATGGAGGGGGGTCAGGGTATCATCCCAACAGACTTGCAAATTTTCAGGCTCACCCTGGCTACTGGCTACAATGCAGAGAATTGATGAAGATGCTTTGGTACATGAATTTGATTAAGAAGTGGTTGTGACAGAAAGGGTCTTAACCTTTAACCTCTAAGTCTCAGAGCTTCAATTTCAGAAAAACGTCCATATGAAGAAACGACAATGAATATATTTGAAATGCCTTAGTGCAATTGGCTTAAATACAGTGTTTAAAGTAGCAACACTTAAAATGTAAAATTTTATTTAATTCTGGATTTTTATAATAGATAAATGATTTAAAAATATAGAAAAGTGAACAAAGACCTAGTAGCTGGAGCTTTGCATACAAACTCTGGCGGACTTCTCATGCATTTCCTCATCAGATGTGTGCCTATAGTAAGCAAGAGGTTACTGTATCTGTATTACCCCGGTTTGCAGAGAATGGCCTTTAGACTCAAGGGTGAGGTGAGGAGTAAAAAGGCAGGATGACTTTGCCTGATGTTGTTCTCTCTCAGGTCTGTATTCTTCCTTCTATAGGGAGAGGGACTACAATGTGTGTAGGGGAAAAATTGAGGTGGTCTTCTATAAAAACACAAGAAGAAAGGGGTAATTGGTAAATTAAAATTACAAAAATGTGTAGCACTGCAGTTGGCTTCTCAAAGGAAGAGATACAGAGATCATTGAACTTGGATTTTTTTTTTTTTTAATTTTGAGACAGAGTTTTTCTGTGAAACAGTCCTGGCTGTCCTGGAACTCACTCTGTAGACCAAGCTGGACTTGAATTCACAGAGATCTGCCTGCCTCTGCACTTAAAGGCATGCACCACCACACCAGCCTGACTTTTTCCTTTTCTAACACATCATAAGTTCTAGCAAGCCACATATTTCAAAAGATGCCCTTCACAATGAGGTGCTCATGTAAAAGAAGGAAAGCTACAGGAGAGAAACCCACCTATAAGTGTACTGACACATCTCTTCACATGCCCAGTATCTGCCATTGGCTAACAGGGCTCTGTTGGATCTATGTTCTAAAAGCAGGTCCACAGCAGATCTGTGCTCCCAACTCTGGAATGGAATCGTCACACCTCTGCTATGACATAGGTAGAGTCAGGCTGGTTGGGCAGCTAGCTAATGGCTTGTCACTCACAGCATGAGCCCTGCTAGAATGAGAAACGTCTCTTCCCTCAAGACACCTTAGTCCTACCTAATAGAAACCCTGGCAGAGTCATGACACACATACTTCATTAACTTGCTAACCACCCACTACAAACTCCAGAGAATGGAACACAGAACCAGTAACTTTGATAGGGTGGGTGTGGAGACCACTGTGTCAGCTACATGCCTGATATACTCCAGTGTTGCGTATACAGTCAGTGCTCAGTATTTCTTATATGATTTTTGAATATATGAGCAGTAGGGCTTAAGGATCCTTCCAAAACTAATGCTTGGTGAACAAAATTTTCACTATCAAAAAGTTCCTTAGTTGAGCAAAGTGCGCTAGTGAGGGTCACATAGATCTTTCTGTGACGCATGCTTGTGGATTGTTGGCTGTAGGTGAGCTTTTATTCCTAAAAGTAAGTGGATATTTTTGTGCTTCCTTTTATACTATGATAGCAAAGAAAAGAAGAGAGAAAATGAGTGGGAGCAGGCATGACCAACACAGAGTAATTGAATTAGTCCTTGTGTGCCTTCTTGGAGATTCGTATACGGCTCTGCTCAGGCAGGCAGCTTAATTGTAAATTAGACAACTTTGTCCCGAGGTGGCCCTTATTCTTGACTCCCCACTCCCTCAGTGTTGGTGGTAGAACTCAGGGCCCTACCATTGAGCTACATCTTAGTCAAGGTAGCTATTATTGAAAAAGTACACTGTTTTTTAGCTGAGAGACTCCAAGTCTAATTGGCATTAGTTATCTGGAAACTAAGCCAGCAAACCAGCAGACAGTACACTCCGTGAAAACAGGAGAGGGAACACTGCCTCACAGGAGCACTTTTCAGATAATCAAAGCACTGACTGACTTGTAGCCAGGTGATTTTGCATACCGGACACAGGTCTCGCTCGACTGGAACTCTCTTGGTGTCTCTTCTATTGCAGTCATGCTATTAGCGTTCAGAATGTCCTACCCGGTGGAAACCACTTTTCTTTAAGGCGTTCCATTTTTAAATTACTAAAGAGCTTTGGGTTTAAAAGTTCACCAAAAAAAGAAACCCCATCATGTTTCCATCTAGGACATACCCCTTGTCTAATGGGATGTAACAAGCTCACCCTGTCAGGCAGTCAGCGCACATTATTCAAACACCCAGCTGCCCTATTTCCCACTTGGAACAGACCATGCAATAAACCTATTTGATCTTTTCTTTATTGTCTGCTTCAGGAATGGATGCAAGCTTTTCTCCTTGCTATAGTACAGGCTTCTTCTTTGCAGTGTAGGAAGTGATTCACCTCTAGGAGGCTAATTTCTTATAGTTGAGTGCAGGATCTTAATAAATAAACCAAAAAGTGAAGTGCTGTTCTGAACAGCCCTCACACCAGCAGGGAGAATCTGTGAATGAGGAACCATGGAAGACTGTTCACCACACACCCATTTACTCCAAAATATTATTTGGATCAGCACTGGATATTTTGAAATAAATTATAAGTGATTCTTCTTTCTGTATTAATTAAGAACTTACACTACTCCTCAAGTGTTTTAACTCCCCCACTGCCAAACTTAAGTCCTCTGGATTAATCCTGATGCATGAAGAGCTTTGAAAACACAACAATCGCAAGCGACAACCCTGAGTGATTAAGAAATCAAGATGTGTGCAGGTGCTCTGAGAAAGAACACACACAGAGAAAGGCAGCAAGTAGAAATTATAAAAATTGCCCAGACATCATCAGAACAAACTACAAACCTAAGGCTCAGAATATAACACATTTATGGCATCTCACCTTCAGATTTATTTGATTAAATGTGTGTGTGTATGTGTGTGTGTGTGTGTGTGTGTGTGTGTGTATGTTCACATAGATGTGTGGATACACACTGTGTGTGCATGTGGACGTCAGAAGAATATACCACATGTCCCCCTCCATTACTCTCTGTCCTTTGAGGTAGGGTCTCTCCCTGAATCTGGGACTTGTGTTTTATTAACTAGGCTGGAAGCCAGAAACCCTAAGTGAGCCTCTTCTCTCTACCTCTTTTCCAGCTATGATAACAGATGTGTACAGGATGTCCAGCCTGCTACATGCATGCCAATACCCAAACGTTGATCCTTATGATGGTCCAGCAAGTACTCTTAACAGCTAATCCATCTTTTCATTCCCCCATCTCACTGTCAGAAGCAAATTTGGGAGAAAGAAGGAGAGGAAGAATATGAAAGAAAATCTCTCTTAAGAGAGAGCTAAGAAAGGAGAAAATACTAAAGTTATCAGGAAAGATGATACTATAGAAATAGAAGATGCAAGTGGAAAGAAAATCATTTCTGTGTGGTCATGTTATGTGGTAGATTTGCAGAATAGATAAGCTAAATAAAGAACATTCTGTCAAGGCTGGTGACATATTAGGGTGTCTCTTAGGTATCAGTGTATAAAACCTCTTCCAGCTTAATAAGTGGACAACCAAATTATTCTTCCTACACCAAGCCATTCTGTTTCTGAATTACAAGTCTGTCTCTTAAGTACATACTCACCTCGTCTTGGAAACAAATGTTTTCATCCACAACTGTTCTGGAAGGATGGCCACTGGAATTTTCAGCCAAGTTCTTGGTAACAGAGAGCTTCTTTGACAGTGAGGGACAACCAGTAGGCAATGACGTTGAAGCATCTAAAGGGAACCAGAAAACTTGAACCAGAAACTCCAGTCACAGAGCTTTCTAGTAAAAGCCATCAAAACAGTTGTGATGCTGGAACAATAAGTAGCTTTGTGAAATTTCACTTCACTGCAAGGACCCCCTCCAGGGAGAGAATGCTTCAGATTTTGCTCCCTTTACTCCAAATGAAAATTTTCTTTATTGATATCTTAAAAATATTTTTATTGAGGTAGGTGGTGGTGGCACACACCTTTAATCCCAGTACTTGGGAGGCAGAGGCAGGCAGATCTCTGTGAGTTCAAGGCCAACCTGGTTTACAAAGCCAGTTCCAGGACATCCAGAGCTATTACACAAAGAAACCCTATCTCAAAAAATATTTTTATTAATTCCTTGGGAATTTCATAAATGTATTTTAATCAAATTCACTTCTTAATGTCCCAGATCCACCCCATCCACAAACTCTGATTGGTGGGTTTTGAGGATAGCAATAAATAGTTTTATGAGATTTTATTGACAAATGTCCAGTGAAAAGCCAAACAATGTTTATTTCAGATTCTTTTAAGTCAAATCTCTGTCAACAGATTCAGTGTTAATTTGTTAAAAGGTAATGCATGCTCACTTCACCCCTACAGCAAAGTATTCACTCGCTTCTATCTAAATATGATGGAGCAATTAGATTTTTTCAGTTGGAGTTCTAGAGTGGCAACAAATACCAGCCAATTTCGTGAAACAGTTTCTCTAGGAAAGAAAAAACCATTTCCAAATAATCCCATTGTCAACTTCCAATTATGCTATACTGTGCCATTGACAAAAGTATTCATCATAACCAAGAGGCAAAGTATTGTTTCAAACCTATTATGTACAAATCATATAATTTTTCAAGGTTAATGAGTCTAATTTACTCATCTTTGGTTAGGAGGGGTGATATATGATTAAAAAAATAAGGGTTCACACATTTTATTTATACTGTTGATTCATCCACATTTGTTTGGCTTTTATGTCCATGTAATTGATTTGCATAATTTTGTCCAAAGCAGATGGGCAACTGCTCACGACCACTTGCAAATCATTTAGATTATTATTGTCCTAATGTTTATTCAAGGCCAAATGGAGAGAACACAAAAGGTGTGATGTTCAACTTAGCATAACAATATCATGAAAAATCTATTTGGTTTCGGCAGCAGAATAGATTCTCACTACCAATTTGTTTCATAAGTGCAGATGAATTGCTTCTGTCCATGTTGCTGGACTAGCTGCCGAAATTAATTAGGGCATCATTTTCTAGTTCTACAATACAATCACTCTAAGAGGATAATAAAAGAATAGACAAATTCAATACTACTTGATGCTAAGTTTTATGATGCAGACTTATACCTTACCTACTTTTGAACTAGATAATATAAAGTGCAATCATGTGTTAGAAAATATAATATATATATGTACATTATATACATACATCAATGTATATATCCAGAAAGTCATAATCCATTCAAAACTTCTCTGCCAGCATTGTCTCTGATAATTTTCAATGAAAAATTTCTTTCAGTAATGTGTGTGTTGGGTCTCATGCTCTTTCAGTCTTATTTGAGATCATGGCACCATAGGAATCCCACAATATCTATAAAGCACTTTTTGGCTTCCTTTCATGGGCATTTATTATACGATTTAACATTTTGTTGTACATTTAGATGTAAGATTTGCATAAGCAAGAACAAGTTTCAAGGTCGCTACTTATTAGGTAAATAACTGTAGATAGTTTTTAGAATTAGTAGTAGCTAATTAGAAGTGTTTTCCCTAAATCCAGAGCAGTTAAAATACTTCATAAAAGCTGGAAGGTTATTTTAATAATTGTCCCAAAGTGCTAAGGAACAATTTAGTCTATGATGTCACAAAGATATTTGAGATGCCTATACAAATAAGCCCAGCTCACAGGTGATATGCTTCAACAATTGAGGAGAAAGTCAAATTAATAATTTGCTAAAAATCATTTTGGCAGAGATAATGTTAGAACATCATAAATATGATTTTCCTTTTCGGATCTGAGTACAAGCTTCCTGTGGTGGTTTGAACGAAGAAGAATGCCCTCCATAGGCTCACATATCTGAATGCTTGATTCCTAGCTGGTGGCACTGTTTGGGGATGTTTAGGTGGTATAGTCAAGGGAAGTAATTCCGTGGGGGATGGGCTTTGAAATTGTATATCCTCATCCTACTTGCTGTTAACTCTCTTGGCTTCATGTGTTGGTTGATCTCCCAGTTTCCTGCCATGATGGACTCTAATCCTTTTGGAATTATAAGCCAAAAATAACTCTCTTTTTTATATCTTTAGTCATAGTGTTTTATCACAGCAAGTAAAAAGTAACAAATAAACTACACTTCCCAGACTCCTTTGCAGTTAGATAGGACCCGCAAACACAAGTTACAGCCAATGGGATGGAGAAATAACATAAGGCAAGGTGTAGGCAATGTCTAGCCTAACCACAATCCTGCTTGTACTTCCTTACCAGACTTTGAGGCCAACCCAATTTTATATAGGGAAAAGGGTACTTTTAAAATAAAGTACATTTTGGTAATTTAATCTTAAAGTCTCTAGACTAGAAAACATTGGAATCCTTGAAGGGCAAAAGTTCATTGGGTAGTCTAATAAAAATTATGACTGAAACATACACCAGAGCTCTGTCCCTAAAAGTTGTTTTGTTTTCTTCTCCTTATAAATTACCCCCTTTGAAACATTTTCCTCTTACATTTAATATATCCCGATCCTTTGCTTAGAAAAAAAAAAAAAAAAAAGGCATTGCCACCTTTTTCAATTTTCCCATAAGCTTCCTAAACAATTTCATCTTACAAAATACTAGCAATGCATTGTAATGTTAGGCCTACAATGAAACCACATATATGTCCTAACCCTTTTCTCTTAAATGAGTAATTATCTGGTTAAAGAATAGTCTGTTTTGTAGCAAGCTTTAACTGGTATGGTCTTTAATGCCACATGATAACTTCAGCAAGTGAATGAGCTTGTCACAGAGCACATAATCCTCTAGAGGGGGGGAAAAAGGAGAAAATGTGTTAAGACATAATTAAATACTTACTTTGGGGGAAATATAGGGAAAGAAATTCATCTTTTGTCAAACACACTTTTGTTAACCCAGAATGTGCCAGAGTTGCTTCATGTCTAAACTGGTCTGTCTATTCCTTAGCCATTTAAGTACCAAGAATGCTCGCTCATTGTTCACAACTAGTTTCCGCTTGTGTGACAAAACAGCTAGTTGTAGAGTCAGCCTCAGTCAGTGTCTATTTAGGGCAAAATGTCAAAAAAGAAAAAGAAAAAAAAAAAAAAAAAAAAAAGAATGTCCTGCATTTGGGACTTGACAATAATGGGCATGGCTAAATTTGAAAATTAACAAAAGCAAGTGAACAGCTTTTTAAATTCTGAAGAACATTAGATTCTTGTGTCCTTTTTGTTCCAAGCATTGTGGCTTAACTCCTCTGAAAAGACCACCTGTGGGCAGCCATTTTGTGATTGTATTAAATGCATAAAAGGACATTTTCCAAAATAACCTGGCATTATTATTCACTTATTTTATAGTAAATCTTCATTCAAAACCTGCATTAAATGTGAGGCTTCATTCTTCAATGAAACTTACAGCTATAAGTTTGGTGTAAATGCATACTCAACCGCAGATGCACAATTTTAGGGTCAAATCTATACTATTTTAAATGGGTTCAAGTAAACCTCTGATACAGCAATTAGACTGTCTGTTGGGTAAAGAGAAAGAGTTAAAAGTGGTGCACAGCAGATAGGGAATCCTGGAGGAAATGACACAAAATTGATAGCATATAATTATTAGGCTGACACCAAGAGATATAAAGCAGTTAGAGAAAATGACTGCTGTCTATTAAAAGATTTTGATACCCTCAGCAATCCTAAATGCATTATCTCCCCAGTTCAATGTCTCCATATTGGTGAATAAGAGAAAAACTGCATTTGAGGTCCACAGGCTTTGCAATCACTCATACTAAAGATCTTTCCCTTTACATAACACAAATGACGATGCCAAGCCCCTCTAATGGAAATGGAAATGGATGGCAGGTGACATCTGTGAAGATAGAGGAAGAATGTACTGCGATCAGAAGGGAAGTTTGCTGACAAAAAAAAAGTCATCATGCTGCAGAAAGATCACTTGACATTAAATGTGATAAAAAAAAGTTTTCTATGGCACATAAATAAATGTTTTGAATAGTTTTGTGGCTCCTCTAAAACAGTTTGGAGAATTGTCCTATGTTCCATAATTTTTGGTAGCATACGAGCCTGAGGAATTGATGCCTCCCTTTCTTTCTTTTTAAATTTGGAAAACAAAATGACTTTCAAAAGATTTTAAAAAGAGTGTACAATATTTTTACTTTAAAAATACTTTTATTTATTAGATCGCAGACACATACAGAGAGAGAGAGAGAGAGACAGAGAGATTTATTTCACATAGTGTAGACTGGCCTTGAACTCATTTTGCCATAGAGGCTGCCTTTGAACTCTTGTTTCTACTGTCTTCATTAACTTCCAGGTACTGGTATTACAGGTATGTGCCCTCAGGCCCAGCTTCCAACACATTTTAAAGACATTACTCAAGATAGCTTCTAAGTCTCCTTAAATATTTTTCAGTTCAGTTTAATTCTGATTAGATTACATCTCTTTTTCATCAAAGTAATTTACTCCAGCTATTTAAACTCTGCTCTGCTTCTAAGTAAACTGGATAGGATGAGTGACCACATCATCACAAAAATGGTACTCCCTTCTCGATCATATATATCACGAAGTGTTTCCCTTAGCTTTTATGAAGTTCCCCTTCACTCGCAGCTGCTACTTTGGGGGATTATTATTATTATATATTATTATTATTGTATTTAAAGCAATTTTTAAATTTGAAATATTTTGATCATATTCTTCTCCTCCCCCAAATCTTTCCAGGTCCTCTCCCCCTCCCTCCCCATTCTCAAAAAACAAGCAAAAACTCAATGCAACAACATCTGCCCGAAACCAGGAAAACCACATTAAAAAAAAAAAAAAAAGAGCCAAGCAGTTGTTTCTTTTATACATTTTTTTTAAACAGCAAAGATTAAAGATTACATTTATGTTATACTAAAAGTGAACTTTTCCTTTGAGGAAATGGGGAGGGGAAGGGGAAGGGTTTTCATCTCACTTCTAAAGTGGAGAAGACCAAGAAAAATGAAACTCCCAAGATATTAACTAGGCAAATATTCCATTGTTGACACATAGATAATATTTCTCCATAATTCACCAGGTCTTCAACAAGCTTCATACCTAACAGGAACTTAAAATATAAACTCTGAATGTTTAGTCAATGTGTTTTTTTTTAATTTACAAATTTGAGAATTTCGTGTGTGTGTACTGCATTGACATCATTTCTACATTTCTACCTTTATATCTCCTCTCTGTGACTCCTTTGCTGCCCTTCTCCACTCCCAACCAATCCCTTTGCAAATTCACAACCCAAAGAATGCGTTTTGTTTTTGTTTTTTGTTTTTGTTTTTTTTTGTTTTTGTTTTTGTTTTTGTTTTGTTTTGGTGTGTGGGTTTTTTTTTTTTTTTTTTTTTTTTGGTTTGTTTGTTTTTCTTTTTCTTTTTCTTTTTTAAAGTCCCTTTCCAGGTAGATATAAAGGAAGGATCCTGTCACCTGGCAATTAAACATACTAAACTCTATATTGGGGGGGGGGGTGCTTCGAGGCAGGGTTTCTCTGTATTGTTTTTGGAGCCTGTCCTGGAACTAGCTCTGTAGACCAGGCTGTTCTCAAACTCACAGAGATCCACTGCCTCTGCCTCTCCAGTGCTGGAATTAAAGGCATGGGCCACCAATGCCTGGCAACTTCTTTCGTTCTTTCTTTTTCTTTCTTTCTTTCTTTCTTTCTTTCTTTCTTTCTTCCTTCCTTCCTTCCTTCCTTCCTTCCTTCAATTAATAAATGTTATTTAAATTAGAAACAATCGTATTTTACTTGTCAATCCCAGTTCCCTCTCCTTCCCATCCCCCATCCACTCCCCAGGGAGAGTGAGGCCTTCTATGAAGGATCATCAAAATCTGTCATGTCATTTGGGGTAGGACCTAGGTCCACACCTGCAGGCCCCCACCCCCTCACCCTCCCAACTCTCCCCAATCCCCCACCCCCTTGTCTCTAGGCTAAGGGAGTAACCCTCCATGGAAAATGGGCTCCCAGGTCCATTCATGCACTAGGGATACATCCTGGTTCCACTGCCAAAGGCCCCATAGACTGCCCAATCCATCTAGCTGACACCCGCTTTCAGGGGCCCTGGTTTGGTCTTATGTTGGTTCTCCAGCCAAGGGACTGGGGTCCATGAGTTACCACTTGTTCAAGTCAGCTGTTTCTGTGGATTTTCCCAGCATGGTCTTGACGCCTTTGTTCCTCACTCCTCCCTCTTTGAAACTGGATTCCAGGAGTTTTGCTCAGTGTTTAGCTGTGGATCTCTGCTTCTGCTTCCATCAGTTACTAGATGAAGGCCCCAGGATGGCATTTAAGGTAGTCATCATTCTCATTATAGTGGAAGGGCATTTAAGGTAGCCTCTCCACTATTGCTTAGATTCCTAGTTGGAGTCATCCTTGTGGATCTCTGTACATTTCCCTAAGTGCCAGACTTCTCTTTAAACCTATAATGGCTCCCTCTATTGATGTGTCTCTTTTCTTGCTCTCCTTTGTTCATTTCCCCATTCAATCTTCCTGGCCCCTCATGCTTTCCTTTCCCTCCTCTTCTCCCCTCCTCGTTCTCTGCCCCCCATGCTATCAATTTATTTAGGGTCTCTTATCTCTTTCCCCTTTACTGAGGGGCCATGTATATCCCTCTTACAGTCCTCCTTGTTTCCTAACTTCTCTGGAGGTATAGATTGTATTCTGATAAACCTTTGCTCTATGTCTAATATCAATATATGAATAAGCACATAACCATGTTTGTCTTTCTGTGACTGGGTTGCCTCACTTAGGATGGTTTCTTCTAGTTTCATCCATTTGCCTGTGAATTTCAAGATCCCATTGTTTTTTGTTTTCCCACTGAGTACTAAGTGCTCCATTGTGTAAATGTACCATATTTTCTGTATCCATACTTCAGTTGAGGGGCATCTAGGTTGCTTCCAGGTTCTGGCTATTACAAACAATGCTGCTATGAACTTAGTTGAACAGATGTCCTTGTTGTATGAATGTGCATCCTTTGGGTATATACCTAAGAGTTGAATTGTTGGGTCTTGAGGTAGACTGGTTCCCATTTTCCTAAGAAACTGCCATACTGATTTCCAAAGTGGCTGTATGAGTTTGCACTCCTACTGGCAATGGAGAAGCATTCTTCTTTGTCCACATCCTCTCCAGCATAAACTGTCCTTAGTGTTTTTCATTTTAACCATTGTAACTGGTGTAAGATGGTATCTCAGAGTTGTTTTGATTTGCATTTTCCTGATGGCTAAGGATGGTGAGCAATTTCTTTCAGCCGTTTTAGATTCCTCTATTGAGAATTGTCAGTTTAGTTCTGTGCCCCAATTTTTAACTGAATTATTTGGTGTTTTGGTGTCTAGGTTCTTGATTTCTTTGTATATTTTGGAAATCAGCCCTCTGTCAGAGGTGGGGCTGACATTTCCCATTCTGTGAGCTGCCGTTTTGACTTGATGACTGTGTCTTTTGCCTTCCAGAAGCTTCTCAGTTTCAGGAGGTCCCAATTATTGTTGATCTCAGTGTCTGTGCTCCCAGCATTGTGTTCAGGAAGCAGTCTCTTGTGCCAGTTCTTTGACTTCATATTGTTAAAGAAAAATTTACCTCTTCTACATCTATAAACACCCCTAGTTTTCAAGAACATCCATTTGTTTTTTTTGTTTTGTTTTGTTTTGTTTTGTTTTGTTTTTTTAACATCTGTACCACAGCATCAAAACCCAAGCACACAGAGGGGCATCACAGAAAGCACATGGCCAAGAACAAAGAGGCAGGGCAGTGAGGAATTCCAAGGGTTTTCTGGGGAAAACTATGAATGTACTGAAATATGATTGCTACACACCTGGAAGCTCCAGAGAGGGCCATCATCTCCCAACTTTATATTTGGTGTCGCAGGCTAGACAAATGGCTCAGCTGCTACAAGCACTGGCTGCCCTGGTGGGGGACCTGAGCTCTACTCTCAAGAACGCACACACAGGTTTACACTTATCTAGAATGCCAGTTCCAGAGGACCAGACACCCTTTTCTGACCTCCAAGGATGCCAGGCACACACATTGTGCACATACATACCTGCAGATAAAAACACTCATACATAAAATAAATACATCTAGAAAAATTATATAACACTCATACATAAAATAAATACATCTAGAAAAATTATATAAAACAAATCTTAGTTTGTCTCTTCCATGTTTTGCTCTTTAGAGAGCTTAGGTTTCATGATCTATTCCCCTTGGGTGGGATCCACCCCTCTCTTCTATGAGCAAACTCACATGGAACCATGACAAAGGACAGCATGACATGTTCAAGACATGTCCCAACCCAGAGCTACAGACTCTGAAAAGCCAGCAATTTTGCAACTCTATATAGTACATAGGCAAAATCAAGAAATGTGTAGTAAATTAACAGGAACTGCCTACTTGTTAATAAGACTGAGCCCATTAGTTTAGCTACACAAAATCAAAGATAGAAACTTAAGTTTATGTCCAAAAGTAAGTTCTACCTGCTTTTAAAATAAAGGGGGGGGGGGCATGGGATGACTTTTCAGGAAATCAGGAGATACCAGGACCATAAGGGTTAATAAAAGGTAAGGAGGGAATGTAGAAATAGGAGAGATGAAGAAAATAAGAAACTGAACAAAAAAGAAAGGATTGGATACAAGTACTGAGGGCTGCAGTTAGTCATCAGAAATAAAACTAGCTGGGAATTGGGAACTGTCTCAACATTAGAAGGGATTAAAAAAAGAAAAAGACAGAATGTATACCACATAGTAAAAAGAGAAAGAAACTAAGAAATAATTTAAAAAAGGCTTTCAGGCTTTCCACAGAGTACCTCTGTGAGGAGAAAAAAATCAAGCAAGAAAGAAAAGAAACCGTGAAATTGAAATTTTCTCCAAAGGTTTCTCATCTAGAAGGCTCCATTGTGCCTTTCCTTTCACATCAAGACTTTAATTTTGCATTCCCTTTGTCCACCTTGAGACACACTTCTAGTTTATTCTATGTGTTTCTTTTTCTTTTAAAGGTCTCCTTATTGGCAAAGGGGGACAAGAAACTCAGATCTTTGCTCATCTCTTTTGTCCCAAGTTTAGGAGAGATAGGGATATCTTATTCATACACACCAAGACACAGGCTAATTCTCTCTGCTGCCACCATTTTCCTCGTCTTCAGTAACACTCCTTCTGACCCTAATGCCAACAGACCTTGGACTGTGAATCTACTGTTAATCACTAAAGCTCCTTTCACATGATCATGGAATAGAATATAGCCACTTATAATAAGTTCAATTGCCTGTCAAAATTTCAGGGCCGTGATTCTAACTTGAGAATATTTTTATTTCTGGTCTAAAGTTCTGTCTCAACTGCCAGGAAGATTGGGACCTTTATCAGAATGGGTAACTCCTTTTGCGGAGACCTACTTGTCTCCAAACCTTTGCTCAAATAAACTCATGTTTGAAATTTGGTTCTTCAGGGAATGCTTCCCTGGCTCTTGCTGGGCTAACTCAAGGCCATGTGATCTCACCAAATTCTAGGCCTCTTTGCTGCATGGACTCTCTGCTGACTTTTAGTAGGCTACCTAGCCATTTGTTTCCCTAAAATACAGCACATGGGGAAAAGACAGGATCTACACAACTACATGGAATCACCAAATGACTCTCAGCCCTTTGCATACAACCTGGACAAGGAATTATATTATAGGCTACCAACAATTCTCAACTTAGCATAGATATAGAAGTAAGTGAGCCTAGTTTCTTCTACTATCAGGTCACGGCATTTGCTAAGGCTCCAAGGAGAGAAGACACCACCAGTCAGCTTATAATACAAGTCCTCACAAGTGAATCCTCTGTATGTCCATTGCTCCAGGTAAGCTCAGGTTGTAGTTCTTACACCAAGTGTCTCTCTGGTTCCCATGGCAACCCTACCTACTAATGTGGCAGCACTATCCCAGGATTAATTTTGTTTGTGTTTTCTTTCCTTTTTGAAATGAATTGTTGATGCTGCAGTTTTTGCACATCCTTCAACTTGTGCAGAATCCACAGCCAGATCTTTTAAGCCTGGATCCAATCAGGTTGCTGTTCTATCTAAAAGCTGACTTGTGCATTATTGCTGATTAAAACTGCCATTTAACAGAAGCTTCTTGCATTTCAGAATTCACTTTCCTCCTTTAACCTTCTCTTAATTGCTACAGGAAGGCCAAACTCTGTACAAGCTTGACTTCAGATTTAGTGTAAGCACTTGAATGGTATGAATCTAAACACGCATTTGCACACCTAGAAAGTTCTGCTAACTTCCCTTTCCTTTTCAATTTATACTTCTTTGGACCTGCATAGAAATGAATTAATATTAGTTAAGAACAGAATATTAGTTACACGCCAATGTGTTTTTATAAATCATTTGTTTGTACATTCTTAATAATAAATTTCTGGAGGAAAAAAAACTACTATCATTTGCTTAGAGGGAATTTATTGCTGTCCTGGTTGCATTTGATAACACTTGTTGGTTTAGCCCTTTCCTTCCAGAAAGTACCTTGGAAGCACCCTGATTGAGAGCACTTACACTTCAGAGACTGTCCTTTCTTTTTCATTTCTCTGATCATTCTTTCTTCTCTTTAAAAACTTCTCTAAAGTGCATACATTTAATAGATCTGCTTTTGAGACATTGAAATTCTCCATTGGCAAAGTCATCTGCTAAGGGGTCATGTGCTAATGTGGCCACTTTAGCAGAATGCCAACTTGACTAGAAGAGCCAGAACTCTGTCCTGGAATGGCCCACCTGATAAGCACCAATTCTTGGATCAAAAGCAACATCCGTGCAAAGCACCACCCACAGACACTGTACATCTGTTTGAGGCAGAAAGAAAATGGAAAGACTTAGCCTGAAGGGATGTTACAGAACAGAATGGATGACTCTGTGTGAGAACTTCATCTAAAAACCCGGGGTCAGATCTTAAGGAGTGACAAGACATGGATAGGTCCATTATTTTCAAAGCAAGGCTTGTCATTGGGGCAGAGAATGGCTGACTCCCACATCATCATAAACATTGGCAAACAAGGCTAAGTTGTTCTCATGTCCAAGTTGAAGGCTACCTAGGACTTAGGCAGAACCCAGTGGGCTGAAACCGTTTATCTGCAGGAAAAGCAGCTCTTGTCTACTTGTGTGAAAGACTGCTGAGGGCGGGGGAAGTTAAATCTGAGAGGTTGTTAAGAAAGGGTCAGGGAGTTACTGTGGAGGTGGTCTTTCTAGGAGTTGTTCTATTAGTTATCCATGCGGGCAGGAATGGTTTCCCTTAAGCAATTCCTGATACATTCAAACAGTTAATGAAATCCCATCTGTACAGGGACTTCCAAGGGGGAGTGTAGGCTGAATTAATTATATTCAAATGTGAGGCTTTTTTTTTTTTTTTTCAAAAAAGGAGAAAACCCATGGTCTAAACAAATGGCATTTGCAATGTCCTAAAATGACACTTCTATAAAACGGGGAAGGAAGAAAAGATAGGGACACCTTTAAGCAAACCCTACTTTTCTGTAAAAAGGAACACAGTGGTAGAGCTTCTCATATGTAATTAAAACCTCATTCTGAAATTATTGAGTCATCTCCCCCAAAACTCAGGTAACAGGAAATTGCAAAGAATAATGGTATTTCTGTTGAGATACTTCAAGGTATATTTCTAAGTAGATAATACATTGAGTAGCTTTTACCTACACAAAAATAATTTATGATTCATTTCAGGTTTAGAGGCAGGGTGAGGGGTTAAAGGCCAAGACAACTTGGCTTACAATACAGAAATTATATGCATTGTCAAGTGTTTATATTTATCATGAGACCTAGAATGGAACCCAGGCTATATAAAGTGTAAGAATAATCTCACTGGGTGACTTGGTGCTTGGTGCCAAGCACAAAGACACACACCTCTACACTCACACAACACACACACACACACACACACATACACACACACACACACACACACACACACACACTGCAATACTAATTTTTAAAAAGAAAAAGGATCTCATTTCTTTCAAGACAGACTCCAGCATCCCTTCCTCCCTCTTTTAAAATAACCTGCCTGAGAAAGGAAAGGTGTGCCCCTCTGACAGGCCTATTTCCCAGAAGGGTTCTGTTGCCACTGTGATTGTATAGTCCTGGGGCCATCTCTCTCTCCTCATGCCCTGATACTAGCAGGTTGACTATTAAAGCATACCAACCACTAAGGCTTCCCTACATGAGTGAACATGAAAGAACAAAGGAGACAACAGACCCCCCTGGGTGCTACTGAAGGTGAACTGGGAACTGGGGGTAGGGGAGCAGTGGTCATTGGTTAACGTTTCTGAGGTCTGCCTCTGGGTCTCCTGAAAAATTACCCCTTAGCAATTCTACCTGGACCGATTCAGTGCAGACTCTGGGCGCTAGGTGTTTGTGAGTCGGGCTATCCCTGCAGAAAGTGACCACCATGCACACCTGGAAAGAGATGACAGCCATGCGTGCTATTAGAGCTAATGAGCCAAACAGGGACACCTGGGGATGGAAAAAAATTAATTACAAGTATATGCTAGCAAACTACCTGTTAGTGTCTACCTGTGAGCACCTAAGACTAAAAGGCACCTAATTTCTGTCCTTTCCCTTTGATCACACAAGCGGGCCTTGAGAAATTTCTGATGTCTTCTTTTCTTACAGGTCCCCCCAGCACCCCCCTCCCTTCCCCAGTCCTTAATGGAGATCTTGAACCACAGAGCCACCGTGTCAGAACTCAGACGGTTAACATTCACTCCTTGCTGTTTTATTGCATATTACTGTGCGCGCCTGAGCAGCGGGAGCAGATTCGGGCAATTACAATCAAGTCAGGGCACACGCCGCGGCAGAGCAACACGAGCATGATGAGGATACTGATGAGGCACTTATCGAAAACCCCACATCATCCACACTCATCAGCCACAACATGTCACCCCAAATGAGGCATCAGCTGCCTTCAAAAGGCTCATTGCACCGTGTTTACCGCTTCCCTCGGACCCACTTTTGATTTTACGGTCAGAACTGGGTTCAAACAGCAGCTGTCTGGCAAGAGCAGGCCTGGGCTCCTTGCAGCTTTCCCGGAGTCGCCAGGCTTTGTCTAGGGAGCTTTGGGAAACAGAGGCTGGCAGGGCAAAGAGATGTGCGCGGGAAGGCAGCAAAGTGTCCAGTTCCGTTTCTCTCAAAGAGGAATCCCTTTCCTAGAAGGGGCCCTTGATTAATTTCAAGCACTAGCACACAGTGGTGGCCTAATGGGGGTGGGGGAGGGACACAAAATAAGGAGCCTTTCACAGATCCCCTTAAAATAGTGACGGGGTGGGACCTCTCATGCAGGCAGAAGTCCTAGAAAGGTCAATCCTATTGGAAAAGACAGATCCAACCAGGAGAGCCAGTCAAGTGGTAACAGTTCTTAATTCTTTCATCATAGACTCATTCTCGGCCTGTTGGGGGGAGCATTCATTAGCAGCTTATAGGAAGACGTTATTCTCAAATCCCTGGTTCCCTGCTACAGGCAGAAGATGTATTTCCAGCAATCCTAAAAACTGTTGTGTGCTGCTCCAGTCAATGCAACTATGAACTAAACAGATGGGATGGAGGGTGGGTGTGGGTGTGGGGTGTGCAGTATCTGATGGCAAAGAGAATAGGGAATTTTTAGAGGCACGCCACTTTGATACTTGCATATAATTTTTCATGGTTGGCAAATTATTATTTAAGAAAAATGTTCTTTCGTAAATATTCATCCTATACCCAAATAGTTTTCTTTTCACCTCTAGGCAAGTTGACTCAATACCAATAAAAGGCACATATTCAAATTTTAAGATTTGGGGATCCATTTCAGCTCCCCACCCCTGCTTCTTTACTGAGTGCCCTCACCGCTACCTAGAACAGTGACTGAGTCACAACCAGTGGCAGTGGAACATGCTCCCAGAGGGCCTGGAAGACCGTGGGCTTCCCTCCCCTCTCTCCAACCTGATGTACACTAGAGACAAAGTCATGTGCAGAGAGAGCAAGGTTTCTCAGCAGGATGGGGGAGATCAGCAGCTCTGGGAGACAATGCAAACTAACTGGGGAGCCACCAGGCAGAGCTTTGTTCTGTGACAAAGTTCCAGGGTCCTGGGACTTAGAAACAAAGCTTGTCAGTGGCCTTAGGAACTCTCCTGGATAATGGATGTCATGAATTGTCATTTGAATTACAACCACTTCTACTTTCTCCTCTCTTTCCCCCTTTTCCTCTCCCCCCTCTCCCTCTCCTTCCTGCTTCCTCTTTTCCTCCCCCTCCCTCTCTTTGCCTCCCCCCCCTTCATTCTCACCCCCCTACCCCCTCACCCCAGTCTCCCTACAGCAATGGGCATTATTAGGCTTTTACTGACATTTTAACATCTTTACAAAACAGGAAGGGACTAAATGAGTAAGACCGTAGGCTTGAAGACCTATTAAAAAAAAGAAAGAAAGAAAAGAAAAGAAACGAATTTACTCTTCCAGGAAGTTATTTTCCCTAGTGTTAGAAGTTGAACGGACTCCAGGCAGGCCTCCGTGACACCTGCAGTGTATCTCATTCTGTGTCAGATGCTCTGCTGGCTTTCTTTCCATACAGTTTCCTTTCTCTTCCAAACTTTCTAAATCTCCTTCCAGGTCTCTGGCCTGACGATGCTCTAGTTTGGCCCCTTCTACTTAAGCCCATATAATTCCTGGGAGATCTTTCCAAAGCCCACACGTTTGCATCACATATTTGAGTCAAGAGAAATTCCAATGACGTGGTCTAGAAAGGAAAGCACAAACCTCAGAGTGGCACTCAGCTTTATCGTTACAGAACGCAAGGCAAAAGGGGACAAACGTGTGCCCAATTTGCTGTCATTAGTTTGGACTCCTTAGGACTCCCATTGGAAGTTCTAAGACCTGCACTATATTTGGCTAATGATCAGTGGATAATACACGGGAGAGAAAAATACAGAAAGGAAAATGGGTGGACACCACTGGAGCTCTAAAGAACTTTGGAGAGTTAGATTTAAAATGAACTCATCTCAAATCCATTCATTCTTACCAAATTTTGATTTATTTCATGAAGTGATATCTCATCAACATTTCATGTCATATTTTTTTTTCTTCTCAGGGGCTCATGAAGTACATGATGTTTGTTGATAATTTAGAGACAAAATGAATAGAGTTCAGTAGTAAATTATGGAAAGGAGTTGGAAAGTAACCAGATGTGCTTATATGGACTGTGGCAACCTTAAAAAATATTGGCAATAGCTGCCTACAGCATTAGTCCTGGGGGGGGGGGTCACAAACATTGCTCAGAATTCTTTAGGAAATTTTAACATCATTGGCATGGTGTGTATTTTTAAATTTGTGTGTGAGTTGGATACCTTCAACACATTGCTACTGATGGAAAATGGACAGGGGGGAGTTCGATTAAAAATTAGGATAACAAATTCTAGGCAATTATCCAAATTAAATGAAAAAGAATTAGAAGAATTAGACATCATGGGCCAATGATTAGTCATTTAATTTGAGGGTTTAGAAATCTAGAAAGAAAATAAATAAATAAATAAATAAATAAATAAATAAATGAATGAATAAATCACACAAGATCCTTGCTAGGTGCTCAGAGAGAGAGAGAGAGAGAGAGAGAGAGAGAGAGAGAGAGAGAGAGAGAGAATGTGTTTTGTATCTCTTTGTGGGGTCATCATGTAACGCTCTTTGTGATGCACATTCTAAATTAGGCAAAAGGGATGCATCTTTCAAATGCAGATCATGTTTGCCTTAGAAGAGCAATGAGAACACTTGTCAGTTTCAGAACATTTATGTGCTAGAAGTACTGTTAGCAGAAGAGCAGTTTAGATAAATTCAAGACTTTTTTTGCTGATCACAAACATTAAGCTTCACACCTGAAGCCCTCAACCCCCTGCTGTGCTCTAATCCTAGCACCATTCACCCTTAGAGACTCCGAGTGCTGTGCCTCAGCTCTCAAACCTTTGATTGCCCTTAGTTTGAATGCCACCACCTGCAAAAATGCCTTTTTATTCCCTTTGAGCCTCTCGAGAAGGAAGTAAAAATGATAATTCATGACAAACATTAATTAATTGTTTACAAGATGATCTTTTCTTTTTCCAACTTCTGTTCAGCAGACATGTTGAACTGCAAGATCCCACTCGCGACGCCAGAATCCGTCAAGAGGTCTGCATTGTTGTTTCGCACTGAGGCATAGGACCCGCTACAGGCCATTGTTTCTTCAGCTCAAGTGGGCCTGTCTGGTTCGTGTTGGAAGAATGAGGGTGACATGCGTGAGTTCCCTACTATAAAAGGGCTGCCAGTTCTGGGGAGAACGGGAGTTTAACGCTAATGCAGAGTAAATAAACATTTTTCACCACCTCTCTTTCTCCATGTGAGTCTTAAAGGTCAAGGGCTGCCATTACAGTGTTTTAAAAGCTTCAAATTACATTTAAAGAAGGTATCACTAAACTCACAGAAGCCTTATCAGAACGGAGGGGAGCCAACCGTGATTGTTTGGTCCTTGAGTTTCTCATCACTGGAAGGTGGGTTGCGAGGGGAATGCAGATGCCCCGTTGTCTGATATCCTGCTATGTCCTCGGGGATTCTGTTTAAGGCCTTCCAACTTCTCCAAAACAGAGGAAGCTTAAGACGCTTGGATTTCAGATTTTTGTATCATTGACATTGCTGTTCCAGCGTGTTGGACAGACAAGAATTAAGACTCTGGGGGCCTTTCCTGACAAAGTTCAGAGGCAAAGAAAGGCCCAGGTTCCCATGAAACCCCCCAGATGTGTGTTTGAGAGACAAGTCAAAAGGCAGAGGGAGATTTCTTTTTTAAATTAAAGAATAAAAAGCTTACTTCAAGGAAATGTAGAGTCACAGTACAAAGACTTCCTCAGACCCAGGTTTTCAGATTTCAAATTACGAGCCCTTAGATCGAGGCTGCTGAGCGAAAAATCAATTCTATATTTTCTGAGTTAATACTAAGGATTGCACTTAGCAGACACGGAGACTAATAAGGTATGCAGAAAGAGTAAGGCAGCGCGCACACACACAAATTCAGGCCTTGGTTTTGGCCATGATCCAGCACAATGATGTTTCAACCAGATTTTGAAAAAAAAAAAAATCAATAACATCTGTGGTATAATGGTTAATTAAAGCAGCCCTTCAGCGGAGCTCAGGAGGAGAGGCTCGGCCTGAAATTCAGACAGCTGAAGCTTGATTATCAGGAAAGAATGCTTTTTTAGCTATGAGTGGATAGGCCAAAAGCTGCAATGTGCCGAAATGGGGAGAAAAACTGCTTTTATTTTAACTTTCTTTGAGTAATCAATACACGCTTTTCACCTGCATTAGGACACTGCTCAGCCCCAGAGCCTGTTACTCCACTTCAGCATAAATTCCAGCCACTGTCTTTTGAACCTGGAGTTTCAAAGAAGCCCCCATCCCCTCTGAAGCCAAAGGAAATAATATGCAGGTTTGGGCATGTGCTCTTGAAACCAGTTAAAGCTCAGGCTCTAGGAAGGTCCAGAGGGTTTAATCTGTAAGCTGTGCTCAAAGCTGACCTGACCTTGGGGCAAACAGAGGTCACAGCCAAAGCACTAAGGCTCCAAAAAACTACTACATAACCTTAAGGAAGCCAGGGTAGCCAGCCTCAGCCACCACCCTCCCACCCTCACACTCCCACCCCCCACCCCCCACCCCCACCCCCACCCCCACCCTCCTACCCCCGTCTTCCTATTTTGAATGCTACCCTGGGGATGGTTTCCTTTTTACTCTTCAAAGGACAAAGGTCAGAGAATCAGCAATGATGCTTTAGTCTTAGAAGACAAGATTGGCAGGTTACTTCAAAAGAAACACCTTGGCAACACCCCTGGCTGTTTTCTGGGCACATTGCTCTGCCTTCCCCTTCCATTATCGCTCCCCATTAGCAGCATGCACACCTGTACAGTAACCATCACTATCCAGTCTCTCAAGAATTGCAAAACTGTGTTGTCCTCTCCAGATCACAGGCTTTGCTGCAAGAATATGGTATGTGGCTTGTTGGTGGTCGTTTTTCCATTCAGCACACTTTCTTCCATTCCAAGCACGAGTCCTATCCCAACTGGCTCATAACAAGGACGCTTGTAGTTTATCTAAGTTATGAACAAATAATACACAACACAGTGGGAAAATATCTTGAATGGAGTAGTGTGTGGGACAGTTAAGAATTTTAAAGCTCCTTCCAGTCAACTGCATTCAAGAAGGGTGAATGAGGGGTGGAATTTTGTCACGGGGTAGCATTTTGGAGGATGAGAAAAGGGAGAGGATGGTAGAAAGGATCTTTACAATTTCTAAATAGTTATGTGAATGTAGGCAGTCATTCTCAGAAGGATTCGTGCTGAAGAACCTGATGCCAATGATTTACAAAATCTTCAGAGCTATGCTTTGCATCTTATTCCATTGTCTCCCTCCCTTTAAGGACTGTCAGGATCGGAGATAAAACATTTTGTTGGGCCTGACCTAATGGTTCAGGCCCATGACTCAAGCTACTTAAGAGGCTGAGGCAAGAAAATCAAAACCTTAAAGCCTGCCTGGGCTACATAGTGAGTTCAAGGCCAATCTGTGTAGTTCAAGCCTGTCTCAGAACTTTAATAAAGTAGAGAGAGGGCTGAGGAGACAGTTTATGAGGAGAGCTCTTGCCTAGCTCCCACAGGGTCCTAGGTTAAATCCTCAGTACCACTAAATAAGTCGGTAGTAAAATAAACTCCCGTCTTTATCTCTAACACACCAGTTCTTTCTTTCATCCGGCCCACATTGAAAATCACTGCAGCTCCTCAAAGTTTAATGCAGTTCATCGCTTTGGCTTTTTCTTCCTATTTTCTTAATTTTATCCCATTATTTTTTTCATCTTTGTCCAGATAGTCTTTTTGAATTCCTTTCCTTCCTCTACAATTTTCAAAATCTAAATTTAAAGGAACCAGGAAGCTGACCTGCCAATGTGCTATACATTACATTATATTAACTCTAAAATATACTTTAGAACCCCCCAAAAAAGTTATTTTTCATTTACTGTGTGATTTTACATGAATAAAATGAATGCTCTAGGTTTCAGTTCCACATCTAAAAAATGGGCATAATGCAGCAACTACCTCACCAAGTGGTAATGTGGTTCCTATACTTTGATCTTGTAAAATGTTGACAATTGTACCTAGCACCAAAGAACCACCAAGCCAGTGTTAAATCACAATTATCACAATTTATTTACCAGGAGGTTCTCTGATCTCACTTATTTTTTATTATAATCTTGCTGGTTATTTTTATTGTCTCAAACATGAACAACCCAGCTATGCAGCTCAACTTTCCCATGCTTTCTAATGGATGAATTCTGAACTATCACTTTGAATTTAATTTTTTTCCTTAAATGCTCAAGTAATTCATACTTAGAGCCAATTAGTTACTTTTTTTACTTTCTAATTTTATTTATTTTTATATGTATGGGTGTTCCATCTGCATGTATGGCTGTACACCATATGCATGCCTAATGCCTTCAGACTCCAAAAGAGGTGTTGGGTTGCCTGGAACTAGAGTTTCAGATGGTGGTGAGCTACCACGTGGGTGCTGGGAATTGAGTCCAGGTCCTCTGCAAGATTAACAAGTGTTCTTAATGGCTGAACCATCTGTCCATCCTCTACTTCTCATTTTTAATATTATTGTCTGTTGTGTGACATTTATACCTGTGTGAAAATGTATTGGTGTGAGTGGTATAATAAAGTGCTAAAAAGTCAATAGCAAGGAGGATTTCTAGGGAGAGAAAGGAAGAGGAGGAGGAATGAGGCATGCAGAAGACACCAGGAGACACTCAGAAGAAACAGGAGGTGCAAGATGGAAGAGAGGTGATGTCATGTGATAGAAAGTAGATTAATGTAAATGTGTTAAGTTATGAGAGCTAGTTAGGAACAAGCCTAAGCTCTAGGTTGAGCTTTCATAGTTAATAAGAGTCTTCATGTCATTATTTGAGAGCTGGCAGTACAGAGAAAGACTCATTACAATTGTTCACATTTAAAAACAAATTTAAAGTTATGTTGCCATATTTTCTTTCTTGGAAAAGGAATGGCATTTACCGTTCCCTTTCCTGTGCAGTTTCTGTGATTTTTATATCTTGAGACCATTTCCATCCATTCTTATATTTGTCTTCCTTCTTTGGTCTTTGTGTTCTTCCTTAGATGTTAGTACAATTACACATTTTTGCAGCTATTTGGTTAGAGCCACATCTTTATTCTTTTTTGGAATGAGCAATTGCATAAAAATTTAAATGTGAATTTTTAAAGCAATTATCAATTTAGGCACCATGCTAGCTGCTGGGAGTACCAAGTTATAAAATATTTCAACTGCTATTAACAGAAACCATTCACTACCTGGCTTAAACACACTGAGACCCATCCTCTTGAATAAAATAAGATCAAAGTTAGGCAGTTTAATCCATGGGGTTCTAAAAACTATCAGAAATCCCAGAGCCCCCTTTTCTCTTCTATTTTGGCTTTTACGACCCCCATGGCATCTCATGGTATAAGATTATTAGTGAAACATTAGCCACTGCATTTTTATTTAAGACAGCAGGTTGAAAGATGGATGTAAAGGCAAGAAAGGTAAGACCATTATAGAGTCCTCCCAGAATTTTTATTTATCTATCCTGGTTTCCTATCTGCTAGCACTCATTCACATAGCTTAGTCACCCAAGTAAACCTGGGACATAAAAGATTTTATTTTGGGGTCATTTATTTAACAAAAGAAAAAAAAAGTCAGGATTCTAGGTCTAAGAAGAAGTGGGAAGTGGACATGTGTCTGACTGTTATTCTCTGCTACTAAGTGGGCTATGGCAAAGAGGAGCTCAGAGTTCAGGAGCAACAGTTGACAGGCAAACAATGGCTGCTGTGCTGTGAAACATGTACTGGTGAGTTAAAAGCAAAGCCGCTGGCATCTTCTTAAATCTTCTGTTGATTCCTTCTTGTACAGACAGTTCCTTGCTGCTTTCTCCTTTCTGCTTCCACCCTTCATTTACCATGTCCCAACCATCCCCAAGGCTGAACTGGCAAGGTGAATCTCCCCCAAAAGATCCTCCTCTGAAAAAAGAATGTTCTTGGCTTGGGAAATGCTTAGTGGTTGCTGGTAGAGGGACTTACATTTGAAAACCTGATTTTAAAAGACCAGTAAGCAATTCCCAACTTCTTAACCACTGAAGGGTATTTACCCCATTCTCTATGTCTACCCATGAAGAAGGGCTTTTCTAAAGTTCTCATATTGCTGTCTCAATGGCATTCAACTCTGGACACATCTTTTAGCTTCTCTGGCCAGTGTTCCTATTTATAGTGTTTCCTTTTATAATGCTCCTGTTTGGGAATTCCAAGCATGGACAAAAGTGAATGTGTTTTAAAGAGAACATTAATTTGGTATTCTTCTGAGGCAATTATAAATCATAAGTTGATTGTGGGATTTCTAATTCTTAAGGAAAAAAATACAATAATGTGGGATGCAGATGTTTTGCAGGAAGAATTCACATGTGGGTCAAAGGCAAACTAAGATGGAAAATGCTTTGGAAATGATAGTAAAGCTATGATTTCATTTCTATACATTTATGTAAACATAAAGGCTTATATATTTGTTAATATATTTTCATTAGGGTTGCTGAAGAAAAGAGGGGAAGTAGCTTCTGTTTTTATAGTTAGGAAAGGAATACATTCACATATGAAAGAGATAAACATAATAAAGTGTTTATCTCAAACAGGGAGGCAACTCATACATGTTAGGAAGCATGCTGGTTGAAAATCTCTAACAGATAGGTTGAAGAACAATTCATTCATCCAACAAAGGTAATCTGTAAGACATAATGGGAAAATAGTAGAAAGAGCATTGAGTCAGAATGAATTGAATAATACAGACAAGGTGATAGTGACCTCTGACAAAAGCCTGATGCGTGCATATTCAAAGCCTGGAGGTCAAACAAATTTCGCCACTACATTTACTTCATTTCTAAATTAAGCTAATTTAATCTTTATTTTTTTTTGGATTCATTTTACTTAGGAAAATTCAACAATGAACTCCTAGCCAGTTAGCTAGCAGGGTCACCAGCAGGCTACCTATTACAGTTCTTAATCTTTAGTGTTTTGTTGTATTTGAAGTTCATCCATTGTATACAAAATACATCATTAGAACAGTAATTCCTAACACTGTCCATCTTTAAAAAAAGCCTGTTACATATTAAGAAATCAATGTAAATATGATTCAAAAATGTAAGTAGCATATAAAATAGTTTGCACTTCACAGATAAGGTGAAATCTCTTATGCAACATCCACTCCAGAGAAAGGTGAGGATTGGGATAATTATATCTACAATGAAATGAAAGCAACTCTTTGCTTACAAAAATGTTGTAAACAGTGTGTCTTTTATTTTTAAAGGAACCTCTTATCTTAAAACCAGATAGTAGAATCAAACTCAATATAAATGGCTTGTCTTGGACCTGCTGCGCTGTGTCTACTCATTATTAGCTATATTTGAGCATTTTCTGTGTACCGGGACTTATGACCATCTGTCCTCCTTCCCATTTAGTTTCTATAGCTCTCAATCTCATCATATATGAAATTTGCAGGACAGTTTCACTCTCACTTTTGTGGTCATGTGAAATAAAGAGAGAGGGGGTTTACAAGCTCAGATAACTCCATCTCTAATGTCATATGCATTCATACTCAAATTATCCACTCCCAACTCCCCTAAAGATAGAGAAAAAAACATCTTGAACTGACTAACACTAACAGTTCATTGCCAGGATATCATAGTAGTTGTTTTTATGAAGTCCAACACTAAGGAAGCTTTGAGGGGAAAAATAGTGAAGAGCTTGTACTATATCTCAACATAGAAAACATCTTCATTCCCATGACTAACACTTCTGACTGGCTTGTACAATTGCTCCCAGATGCTTTCTTTCTTAACCCAGGAATACTTTCTGTTGAGACATGTTAGTGCAGCTCCCCTACCCTTCCTCTTGCCTTGAATGTGAAGGTAAGAGAGCAGCCATCTTGACCACATGAGCACATGCAGGTGAATGAAAAGTCAACCTTCTTGAGATGGCACAGAGAAATGGGGAGCCTCCAGGCCAGTCCTGAAACTGTCTGCCTACAAACATGATCAATAGTAAATGTTGCTACCAACCATCCCAGTGACACAGAAACTGGGTAGCTTTCTACTACTTTAAAGTAAGTTTTTTTTTTAATTTAGCTGACTATTAAAATAATTAATGTGTCTTCTGAAATATATAGAAAGCCAGAAGTATTCAGGGAAAATATAAATTCACCCATAATCTCACCAGCCAGATATAATAACATTAATGTTTTACTGCATGTATTTCTCTATATAAATACTCATATTGAGTTTAAAGTTTTTCAACTTAATATTTGTTTTGACATCTTTTTTACTTTTCATATTTAATATTTCCTCAAAGATATTTATCTATGATATTGTTTTAATGGCTGCTTGGTATATCATTTTATGGAAGCATTAGCATTTAATTGCTCTCTTAGTATTAGTCATATAGGTTATCTCCAAATGTTCACTTTTAGGAACAACCCCAAAATTATTCATATATGACTAAGATTATTTTATATGTGTTCATAAAAGTAGAATTACTAGAGTCAAAGAAGCATATCTATGAAGATATAGAAATACACAGGAATTTTTCACATGGTGCACAGACATACATACAAATGAACATTTATCATATAAAATAATAAATTACAATTTTAAACTGGTATTTGTTGTACTGCTCGAGTTGTAACATCCAAAAATTACACAAGCCTGCTACACATTACAGTATGCCATATGCCCAGAACTTCCTTTATCAATAGGCTACTGTGAATTCCATCAATGATCTTTACTATCAACAAAAAACTTAAAGCAATAAAAAAAACTTTTATGTACAAAAGGTCTAATGGGAAATCCAGCCAAGCATGACACATGGGCTTGTAGAGGAAGCCACCTCCTAAAATCTGCTTTCAAATCAAATTTGTGGAGAGAAGTTGATGAGCTGACTACCTCTGTGCCAGCAACTAGTATTTTATAGCTCAGACGCAGGGCAGGTAGCCATTGAGCCAGCAGGACAGTATCCAAGACTTACTTTAGAAAGCCAGACAAGAGTTTCTAGCTCTGTGAGCCAGGAGTTGTTTAGAAAATATGACATGTGCCTTCATAGACCTTGAAGACTCAAGAGACTGTAAACTAGTTAGCGGGTGCTAACTGGCATGCTAACATAGGACAACTAGCCTTCTAATTCCCTGATTTACAATTAGATCTTAATATTATCTATGTATTCTTAACTTTAAAGTTAAGTCACTTTAAAACTTAGCCACACCCTTCTTTTCTCGAGTTGTTCACTCTGTTGTAGAGTTTGAGAATTTGTCATTTTTGATGAGAAGCAACACACGGTTCTCTTGACTTTTAGCTGGCCTAAAATGGAAGAGAATAGGCTGCCAGCAAAAGGATGTCATTTAGCCAGAATTCCTGCGCTCTCTACTTGAGCTATGAGCAGTCTCTGTAATGGCCTCATGCACTTTTAAACTTTAATAACTCAGGTGGTGCGTGTTAGAGAAACAATCTGTAAATGGTACTCAAAAGTAAATGTATTAAATTTTAGGACAACTACATTACACAATTGCACACAATATGTACTCATTTCAGATCCTGTGACAAATGAAATATGGCCAGCAGAATTGAAGTTCATGACAGCTCTAAGAAGAAAATTGAATTTGCCTTTAAATTCCATTTACAGTTTACTATCATGTCTACCTCATGTGGTTTTGAAGTTAAGTTTGGAAATGGTACAGAGACTTCATAAAGATCCTGTACTTGAATTCAATGATAAGTATAGTTAGAGAGAACATCACATCATCTCTTAGCAAAAATAATATACCTGCTTACTTTAGCAGCTTTTAAAACAGCTTCAGAAATAGAAAGCATAGTGGGTCTCCACAGTAGGTACAATGCAGTAAACAAGAGCGAGATGGAGTATTTGAAGGAGGAGACTAGCTCTCTGTGTGGGGAATAGCTTGCTGAGTGGTTGCATTGACGAAGTTCGGGTTCTCCTGTCTTTTAAGTTTTATTTTTTCCCCCTATGCTAAAAATAGGATTACTTGGGCTACCAACTGAAGACTAAATGGTGCACATGTGTATGTGACCAAGTAAAAAGGAATTCCCTATATTTCCCCAGTTAAAAGTTGGTCCTACTATATCTCAAGAACAAAACATGAAACACACACACACATGCACACACACGCGCGCGCACACACACATACACACACACACACACACACACACACACACAGAGCGAGAGAGAGAGAGAATACAGAACAAAACAAATTGCTAGTTGTTTTCTGCTTATTGCAAAACAGGAGATTACAAAATTAAAGACCTACACCCCCCCCCAAATTAGGATGTGTGTATTTGAAAAGGAAAATAGGAATGAGGCTGCCCTTTAAGTCCTTGCTGAATACATAGAGCCAAGAGCTGGAAAGGAAAGAATTATGCAACCGGTAGATTGCTTTAGCTGGTCTCTGTGTGCAAAGTGATTCATTTCCTGTATTTGGTCAAGATAGGCAAAAGTTGGGCACACACAAATGTGATGTAGCTTTTGATCAGAAGTTTATCAGATAACTGAGTAAGATTTCATGATCAGTATGGAGAGTGTTTTAGTACTTAAGATCAAGGCTGCCTGGAGAGAATGCTGGATCCTGAAGGTGTCACATTTCTAGCTACTACTTGGGGAAATCTGTTCTTTTCCTTTCTGCTATCCTGGAGAGATACCAAGTGCTCTGCTCAGTCACAGTCTTCCACACAAAGGAATCTGGAGAGCATCCTTATTCTGAGGTAGCACTGCAGTTAGACCCACCAGTGGCATTTCATTTTAACAAAAAAGAATCCTCTAATTGAATGACTTCAGGCAGCTCCAGGGTTGGGGGGGGGGTTAGAAGAAGTGAATTCAAGGGTTCCGGAAGGTTTCTGAAACCTAGAATTATGGACTTGGGGAGTCTGCTTCTTGGTGAATGACACAGCAGTTAGCCTTCATCCGGTGTCAGCCAAGGGTTGCAAGCAGAGTTTTGGAGGTAGCCTGGGGGAGGGTGGGGGGATTCAAATGCTTAAGTGACTTATACACTTCAGTATTTGAAAACATGGGGATGATAATGACTCCTGGAGGCTTTTCTTGCCAATTCTTAGCAATGATATGGTAACCTGAAAATTTGCAAAAGCAGTAAATACTCGAATTGCTACAATTAGAGTCTCCAGTGAACCTGGCCCCTTACTTCAGGGCTGGAACATGAGGGGTCCTTGATTCAAGAAATATAGGAGTTTTCCCCCTTATTAGGGTTGTATTAGACTGTATTACACCTTTAAAGACATTAAGAAGAAAATAACCCTCATCTGTGTTGGTGCTAGTTTTGAAACGTTTTGTTAAAGTCTTGGAACTACTAAAATGTATTAATGTCTCCATCTTGTTATGGATCTCCTCATTAGGAGATTGCAAAAATGTGATGTGTTCATCAAACTATTATCTGATTTGAATAACCACTCTAAACTCTCATGGTTGGCTTATCTTGTACAAAATTGTGTGGAGCCCCTTTGTGAGTGGTACAGATACCAGAATGTCTTAAACCAAAGCCCCAGTCAAATGTGGCATTAATCCCAAATGCCAGATCGGAGTTCTTTCTTCAAGCTGTCATTGGAAGAAGGAAATTAATTTTACCATTGGAGGAAATACATTCAGGCTGCCCAGAAAAATTTTACAGCATCTGCAAGTTTTAAAAGCTTTAAATACATTCATCATGTTAATTAGATTTTCATATATATAAAAAATATTTGCATATATATATACATATATGCTTTATGGGTTTGACTGGAACTTATATGCGCGCGCGCACACACACACACACACACACACACACACACACACACACACAGTGCTGTAGTTTAGAATGAGAGACCACCATAGAGCAGTATGTTTCCATTGCCTCAGGTGTCATCATGAGCTATTCTTCTGACATCAATACTCTTTCAGGCAGCATCCAGAAAAGATGCACTTAAGCCATTACCCTTGGGAGAAAAAACAGGCAGTCCTGACTAACCTTGCTGCCTTTGCCTTTGTTGTCTCTAGAGAGCCTGTGTCAACACTACTGTGTTTCCGGCTGTCAGAGAATTTGGTGTGATAATCAACACCAAATTAGGACTGAACTTCCTAAAATGTTCAATTTTCACAATTCTCATTCCATGATTCTTACAACACAGTAAGATGGTAGAGACTTTTCTCTTGCACAGTGAATCAGGCTGTGCACATGCTGGTGTAGAAATCCTTGGGTTAGCATATTTTCATGGAGCACTTTGGAATTTAGAGTAGATTTTAAAACACAAGAGGTCTTTCCATTCTTCTCACACACCAAGGCTCCAAATTTGAGGCTACTAAAAAACCTCCAATATCTGATTTACAATCTTCATCCCTGTGCTGTGGTCTTTGAGTTTGAGTCGAGGTATTTGCTGGAAACATTCCCACTCTTTAGGATGCTTATTCTGTCTATGATTCAGGTTAAAATATGCCTCCTTGAAATTACTTTTAAAATCTTGTGAGGCACGGTACATTTTTATGATAATAATATCCATTCACATTTATTGGAGAAAGCTTATAAAATATAAAAATGAAAATAATACATTATACATTACAATAACACTCCAAGATAAATTGGGGTCTTTGTTTCATGTTCTTTCTCACACTGTCTGCAAACTACATTATATTAAATATTCAATATTTTATCCTCTTAAAGATGTTTTCAAGTAATATAAAAGAATTTCTTTAAAAAAACACAACTTCACTTATGTAGTAGTAGTAGTAGTAGTAGTAGTAGTAGTAGTAGTTTGTTTTTCTGAGACAGAGTTTCTCTGTGTGTAGTCCTGGATACATGGAAACTCACTTTGTAGACCAGGCTGAACTCGAACTCACAGAGATTCACCTCCCTCTGCCTCTGTCTCCCAAGTGCTGGGATTAAAGGTGTGCACCACCACTGACTGGCCCAAATGTACTATTTTTAAAAACTACAATAAAGTTGAATTTTATGGTAAGCAGACACACTGCTTAGATCCTACCATTACTGCCTGGCTGTGTTTGCAAACTTCAATGTAACTAGTCAGTTCTTCCTCCAACCATAATCAAGTTTCTCTCCCATGCATTTCAGGCTTTGAATGCCACTTACATTTTATTCTAAATGTCTGAACATTCATTATTTTGACTGGAGTTCAACATTAACATTTGTTTTCCAAGCAAGGTTTGTATATAATGAACTGTGAATTTCTTGAGAACATATACTGAGTTTTACTGATGCATTTCTTGCATTCCTGTCAAGATTAGAACGTTAATGTCAAGCCCGGAACACACCAGTGTCACTTTCCAAAAGAGTAGTCCTGCCTAGCCTTGAACTTCTCATCCCTGGGTTGTGCAGGCATACTGTTCTGTGTAAGGCTTCTTTCTGTTAGCTAATGCTTATGAGATGTGTCATTTCACTTGTGTGTTGTTTGCTTCTTTTTACTGCTAGTTTCTATTGTTATTTATAATGTACCAATGTACAGTTTTTGAGTACTTTGAAAAAAGCTGCCATGAACATTCTTATGTAAGTCATTCTGTGAGAAGAAAGCTTATTTCTCTAAGATAACGAATACCTCAGCACAGAATTCCTAGGTCTAAAGTAGGTAGGCATATGTTTTTGAGAAACAGTCAAACTTCATTCAAACTGGTTCTGCCATTTTATGTTTACAATGCCCAGGGGTGAAAGCTCCAATCATTGTGCATCAATACATCTTAGAACAATTTCTTCCATTGCTTCAATATTTGCATATTTTGATACTGTTTTCTACTGGTTCCAAGATCAGTAAGATATTCTCTTATACCTTCTTATAGATTTTTGTTCCCTAACACAGTTTGATTACTGTAATCATAAAAGTCTTCATGAATCATCTAACCAATTTGGTGTTGATTGACTAGAATTTTCTAGAATAAAGCATATTACTTGAATATTGCTGTGTTAAAATTAATCATAAAATGTAGCAACATAAGATGTAGGATGACAAACTAACAAACACCCATTAGTTCTATTCCTGAGGAGACTGGTTGAGTGGTTTGAGTTCATGTGTCCCACAAGGTTGTAATGAATTGTTTGGCCTGGTCTCTAAGTCGTCTAAGGCTTGAGTAGGCTCTGTCTCCATGTGGATTTCTCAGAGTTGGCACCCATATTTAAAACAACCACAAATGGCCACTGGTGTTAATAGCTGACATGTACAGAGCCTTATCCTTAATGAAGAACATTTCTACAGAATTTGTTGTGTTTTATCTTGAAAGGGATACTTTGCATCCTTTAGAGTATTTGAATCTCAGGTTCCCAATCATTTGTATTTCCAGCAGGCTAGATAATTTTGTTTTGTTCTTTTGACATAACCCTATTTTACTTCACTAACCTGTTCATGTGGGAAACAACACTGATCTATTTTCAAATCTTAGACAATTTTTGTATTTGTAAAATATGACATACCTAATTAAACCATTTTAAACTAGATTACTGGCTTATTTACTGAATATTTTAGTCTCAAAATTTTGTTCAATATTTGTATGTCACCTATTTTGTCTTACATGTGTCTTTTAAACCACATATAATTAAAACTTGATACTGGACCCAGAATGTAATACAGTCCATAGAACTTCATGTTTTGTCTGTCTTTAGACCAAGAATTACTTTAAACTTGTTTTTCCAAAAATAATTTATATATATTATTCATTTAGGGACTTGATTTTGTTTAAATGATTCAGACATGTACTGCTGGTTTTTTAATTCCACAGTGTTTACTTTTGACTCATGTTTTGCATGCTTTGCAAAAAGGATAGTTTATGTGCAGGTGACATCAGTCAGCAGTGTACAATGCAGTGTCTTGGTGCGTGAATTCCGTGGCACTTTTATAGCTTGGCATCTTACTCAGGAACTGGAGAGATTGTTCAGAGGTTAGGAGCACTGACTGCTCTTGCAGTGGACTGGGGTTCAATTCCCAGTACTGACATGATTGGTTTATAACCATCTGTAACTCCAGTTCCAATGAACCTTAAGTCCTTTCAGGCTCTAGGCACACTTGTAGTGCACAGTCATCCATGCAGGCAACACACACACACACACACACACACACACACACACACACTTAACTAAAATAATCGTAGGGCTTTTTATCAATATCAGTGAATGATGGCTAGTGGGTGAGGTTTGGCAAGATATGAATTGGGTCAAGTTCTAAATGAATAAAAACTCACAGATATTTTAAAAGATAATTGGATGTGTGAAAATATGAGTGAACTTTTACACTAATAGGTCACAAACAACAGTGAAGATTCAACCTAGGGGCCAATATACAGAGGGCATTTTGGTCTCATTTATATCACTATTATTTAGTGAATTTCCTGAAATAATGTTGTAAAGCCTATATATATTCTTTATCATGAATGGCCACTAAAATAAAGCTAGTGTTCAAATACTTCAGAGCTAGTCAGTATCCCACTGTGTGTGTGTGTTTGTGTAGGCATCCCTTCAACAATCACACAAACAGTATAATCACCCTGTTTTAGCCTTCACTAGCTGCTTAAGCAGAAGGTCACTGTCTGCCAGACACGAGACTTTCTGGCATTTTCCAGTCACTACTGGGTGTGTGCACAGCCCTGAACATGTAGGTGGGCTTCTAGATTCTGGGGACTGTGTTAGAAGTCTTCAGATCACTTCATGAGCATCACATTCTCCAGCCCTCCCTTCAAGTTTAGTCAGCTTCTTATTTGCTCTGTTATTGTCATACAAGCTGCTACAATGCTGAGCAATGGTCAGCAATTATTTCCAGAAATGTGCCTTGAATGACCACACTCAGTAAGATTTGAGTCAACTCAAAGACAAGCCCTATGAGGATGGATTTTCACCAAACTGCCAGTCAGGTCAAGCAAAGGTAGTTCCACGATCTCTGAGAACGAAGCCACCTGCCCTGCTCTTTTTCCAACAGTAGCTTCTGGGCAGCTGGGTCTTGATATTCAATATGACTGTTAAATAGTGGAGAGGACATTCATAGACTCTGTCATTTTTCTTCAATAGTTGCTCTTAAAACAACTGAAAATCCTTTGGCTAATTTCCAGACCTCTGAAAAGTTATTTTTGACATCTTTTTGCCAAATATCTTAATACTCTTATGGAGAATTAGTCTTCCAAGGTCTTTATCATTTCTGACACATCAAATTGGACATGTTTTTTTTGTTTTTGTTTTGTTTTGGTTTTGTTTTTTTGAGGCAGAGTTTCTGTGTGTAGCTTTGTAGACCAGGCTGACCTCAAACTCACAGAGATCTGCCTGCCTCTGCCTCCGGAGTGCTGGGATTAAAGGCGTGCCCCACCATTGTCTAGCCACAATTGGACTTCTGTTTCCTGTTCCACCCATGCTACATTTGCCAAGATTGCAGATGGCTTCCAGTGAACGAGACCTCTCATTTCACAGTGTTCCTTCTGAAAACTTTTTTCGTATTATCCTGGGTCATTTTGCCCATTGTTGTATTGAAGTTTTCTTCTACTTCATTGTCTCCGTGTTCTTCTCTGCTCTCTCACATCCAGAACCTTACACATGCTAGATTTGTGCTTTCCCACCTAGAGATGACCCTAGTCCACTTTGTCTCTTGTGGTGATTATTTTCAGTACTCAAATATTTTTAATTTCTTTCTTCTTGTTTTTCCTTGAGGACAATTTTATTAGTGTTTAAAAGGATAATTCTGAGGCAGGTGAGCTTCAACGTTTGGCAGTTACATAGATGAAAATGGAGAAGAGGAGGATGAGAAGCTATTTTAGCTAACAGTGTGCAGCTCTACCAACAGCATCAGGCAGCCATCTGAGAGGGAGTGGAGTTTTATAAAAAGGGCAGAGAGCCCAGAATATCAGAAAGAGCATATTTGGGTTCTGGCCAGTATCCAAAAGAAAAAGAGAAGAAGAAAGGAAAAGTTGCATCTTTCACAGAGCTGAACATACTCAGGAAAGTTCACGATACGGTGGCTTGTAGGGATGTGTGACAGTGGAGTGGGAATTCTGGGAAGGAAAATAGCAGTATCTTATTTAAGGAATAATTATTTCTCTTGCTTCTTTGGCATGGGTGTTAGGTGAACCCACCTTCATAGGGGGTATACCTCCTTCTTTAGGGTCACCTCTACTGAACAGGTGATTGGCCTGCACATCTGGGATGTCAGCCCCCCTCACCCCCCCCTGGCCAGGCCACAGCTCTGTTGCTTTGACCAGGAGTTTTCTCTTACTGGGCCTTTACTGAAACTCTAAAATTACCCCTGAGAGGTATTAACCCTAAATTCATTTTGGAACCAGGCCATAGAAAAGAGCCCCAGACACTTTGGTCATCTCTGGCTTCTGGCAAGGATGAGGCTCCTAAGGCTCCCAAGGTAATTTCTGTCTTTTAGCCAGGAGAAAAACTGACTGCTTTACTTTTTCTCTCCCTGCACCCCTAAACTACCTAGCCAGTTTCTACCTCCTGTTGTCATCCCCCCTCCACTGTAAAAAGGTGACATGGGATTAGCAGTGGCTGATGGAGGCACTGGCTATGGCAGCTGGAATACCTTCCAGGGGGCCTTCCTTAAAGACCCCACCAGTGATATTTGTATCAGTTATCTTTGTATAACTGTCTGATCTAGGTGGAAAGGAAATCCTTGACCCGTGCCTGGAAAGAGACACAAAAAGAGTTATTAGCATTACATAGTCCTAGGCAGGAAACCATGTGAAACCAGAAAGAGGACATTTTAACATCCCAAATCAGAGTCCTTTTGGATCTATTTTGCTTGCCTTTTAATGTTTGTTGACTAGGAAAGTGCATGGTTCATGGGGTTATTTTTTTTTTTTTCAAATCAAACTTTAGAGACATATATATTCAATGGGTCACAGAAAGCTATAAATGTGGGAAAGAGACCTGTAGGAAGTGGGAAGGTAACTAACAAGCCTGGGGAAGAGGAAAAACAGCAGTAGGTGAGTGTAAGCAATGTACTATATATGTATAAAACTGTCCAAGAACAAATTTAATTAAATCATGTCTGAATGAATCTGTAAGTAAATGAAGCCTTCTAAATTCCCCCAGCTTGTGTTGGCCAGCCAGCCTTCTCTTCAGACTGACAATACAAACTCTTTGGTGTGTACAGATTACTTCTTGACTTCAGCCAAGAACAGGTGCCTGGCCTCTGTGTTGGTCAGTATCTGGGATAAGGGTGGACTTAGGGAGCTCTCAGACAGTACTATATAGTACACACGGATAGTAAAAGAGGAACCATAGGCAGAACTTGGTGTCTTGGCTAAACATAGTCCCCATTATTTCCAGATACTTTATTCACATTTCTCATGCACTGCCTATTTGGATTGAGCAATAGCTTACCTAGCCATAAAATCAGTCACTTTTTATAATTCATAAAATATGAATTCATGTAAAGGCATTGCTGAAATATTTATGGCCTTCTGGCCCAGAAAATGAAATAGTACTATTATGTGTATGTGCGCATGAAGTTCATTGACATTAATTTCCACTTTTCTGAATAATATGTTAAGTGTTTGTGTATGTATGTTTGTGTATGTGTTTTAAGTGTTAGGGATTAAGCTTACAGCCTCACATATGGTACATACATGAAAAGACCAATCTACATTCCTAACATGTTTTTTCTGGTAGCAAACATTTATTTAAAAAGTAAAGTTTCATGTTTTAAAAATAAAAAAAAATATTTTAAAAGAAAGTATTAGCAGCTTGTAATTCTTGATCATTTTTTTGTCTATCATTAATATATTGTATGCAGTTTCCAAAGAACTGTGTAAAGGTTTACAGTGGAAAAATTAGTGACATTTTAACTTAATCATAACCACACTGATCCCTACACTTTACATTTAAAATATCATAGCTGAAATTATGCTCTTTTGTTACATAAAAGTAGCCATGATGATTTGGTGGTGGGGGGACTTAAAGGCATATTAACAAACACCAAGTCAACCATGCTTTTTGTGGAAATCTGAGTTGAGCAACATGTTTTTCCAAAGGCTGTCTCTCTAGGACAGCTACTTTAAGTCAAAGACTAATAATTACATCCACGCATGCACTGTGACCCCCACAGTACAATTGCATTAGCTTCATGTATCCAAAACTTAGATATATCCCAATCTCTTACTCTCACCTACCAAAGTGTGACTTTGCTAGGATGGGGCCTGAGTCTTTGAGGTGAGCTAAGAAGGACTCCCCTTCAAGTAGAATTGCTACTTTAATTTAAATCACAGTGACCTTGGTGATAAAGTGATTCTGTCTGTGTCATTTTTTTTTTCTGAAAGTTTGTCATCAATTTGGTTATTCCTTAAGATATCAAATCTCTCTCTAGAGTCTAATGTTGCTAGTACCTGCACAAGCAGCCATCAAGAGCCATGGAAATGTGCTTGCTCCACCAACTGGTCAGCTACAATATTTTATTAGAGAAGAAGAAAGGAAAATGATATTGTTTACCCATGGGAAACTTGAACAATAATTATAAATAAAAATAGAAGTGAGTTTTAAAATATAAGTTCCAAAATCTTTTTGTAATTGTCAAATCAACTATTTTTTTCTGGTTGATGAATTAAAAAATATTTTCTTTCCAAGTTATTATTGAATTCTCATGTATTTATGAAGTTTTATCCTCTTGTTCCTTGTGTGAGCCAACAACTGAGATGAATTTATATTAAGACATTTCCCTGGTATGTGGAATATTAAAAAAGAAACTCTTAATTAATCCCAAAGTATAACAAATAGATTAACTCTATCATAAAGCACCCCAAAACACCATTAATATATGTAGAGTCTCCATATATGTATATGTATGTATATATATACATATGTATTATATACATATATGTGTACATATACACATACACATACATTGATATATATAAACTTGTCTTTAAAAGCTGTTCCTTGAAGATCTTTCATGGCCAGTGCCTTGAATATGCAAGGCAAGCATTATGGCCCAAGCCATATCTGAGGCCCTAAGGGACTTAGCCATCTCTAGTAGAAAGTGTAGAGGAATAGCGCCATCTCAGAGAGCTGCATGTTCTCAAGTAGTAATGTTTGTATTTATTCATTTATGACATATACTGAGCACTTACTGAATGCCAGTCTCCAAGGGATGGGCATTCACATCAGAGAAAGAAGGAACAGATGAGGGAGGGAATTCTATGGCACAGGAGAGCCTGGGTGGGGTGATTTGTTTTGGAATTTCATCCACTAAAATACTGCTGTTGTGCAATCGATCATTTTAAGTGTTGACCTTACAAAGAAACTGATTTGAGCCTTTCACAAACTTTAAAGTCAGAGAGTATTGCCGCGAATGAAAGGTGGGGGTGGTATTCCAAAACATCTACCTTGCCATGATCTTTGTCTGGACAACACTATAGACTGTGATGGTAAGTCACAACTTAAGGCACCAGATAATCGTCTGAAGAATCTGGTAGAAAGCATTCACTGTGACTGGAGGGTAAACCTGAGCAAAACACTAACACCCAAACTCAAAGCAGTTAGGTCCTGAAGCATGTTATTTCATAACAATGGAAGAATCTTAGACAGCAGACAAGGATTCCGAAGCACCCTCAGTTCCTCCTCCTCTTTTGTTACCCTATTTGTCACCCAGGGAACAGACTCTGCCGATTGCCACCCACACTGTCTCTCACCCTCTTATATTTGAAGGTGCTGACCGTGACTCATTCTACACCTCGTCTTGCTTTCAAGCCTTCCTACACAATACACTCTTGCTACTACTTCAGGATTCAGCCTCAGCAGCATGACTCAGGCTGTTTCCATTATCCACATTATCTTTCCCCACTGGAGGACCATCACCTGCCCTCACTTCTACAGCAGCTGGATCTGGGTGAACACAAGGGCCATGGAGTCAATGACTGCTCTCTCTTGCTTGTTCGATTCTGAGGCGTTTCCAGCATTCCCACAGGGCACAGCTTGCCTGCCCTAGTTGCTTTTGCACAAGGTCAAATGTGAAATAGCCACATTTCAGAAACTGCTTTTGTAGAACCCACACAAATACCTCAGACACCAGTATTTGCAGAAGACAAAAGGCTAGTAAGTGCAGTTCCACTTGCTCTAAGAATCCGTCTTGGTTACCAGAGGCTATGTCTATTCCCGTAGATGTGAATGACACACACACACACACTCTCCTTCCCTCCCTGTCCCCCCTCTGTGTGTGTGTGTTAAAAGAGTGAAATAACTTTACAACCTTTTATTAAGTATTGTGTATTTGTGTGTGCATATAGTGTATATGTATGTATACACATGCTCATGAGTTTGTGTGCATGTATGTACATATGTATTATAAGCCAGCCATACTACATCAAATGACTTCTTTTATCACCTTCCACTTTTTCTTTGTGATAAGGTCTCTCACTGAACCCCGTGCTCACCGGTTGGCTAGACTGGCTGGTCAGTGAGCTTGAGGGACCTGCCTATGTCTCCCAACTCCTCCATAACCACACTTGGCTTTTCATATTGGTGCTGGGGATCCGCACTCAGGTCCTCAAGCTTGTGTAGCAGCCATTTCACTGACTGAGCCATCTCCCCAGCCCCCAGCATATTGTTACAGAAAACAGTGACATTCTCAAGATAGAAGATATTTTGATTGTATTTGCTTCCAATTCCTTACACGTCTTTCTCTTTCTCTTCCCACCCCCACGTGCCCTCTCCCTTAACCCTACGGAATGTTTTTATTAAGTTTCCACATTTGAAAGACACCCTATGATGCCTTTATGACTTTGGTTTATTTTACTTAACATGATGATCTTCTATTCCATCCTTTAATCTTGCCAATGACAATTTTTTTAAAATTAAGTGATGAAAAGTGTATCGCATGCTAACCAAATGTGCCACTAGAGTACTCAAACTCCATTGCATGTACAGATGTCTATCACAATGGTCTTTATCGGTTTACCTACTGGTGGGCACCAGGACTAATCCCAGGATGTGACTTTTGTGAAGAGGGCAGCATAAACAAGGGTTCAGGTATGTTGCTCATATGGTGCCTTGATTCTTTTGAGTGTATACCCAGAGGTGTTGGCTGCATTATATTTTAGTTCTAGGGTTTTTTGTTTGCTTGTTTTTTGTTTTTGTTTTTTGAGGCGTTTCCTCATTGAGTTCTAGTGTCTAACCCAATTAGCACTCCCTATAGTGTATAAAAGGTCCCTCACTATTTATTGTTTTCTTGAAGGATTCACATAATATCTTAAAGTAGATTTAGTTTTAACTTCCAGGATAGCTAAAGATGTTAAATGTTTTTCATGTCCGTTTTTGCCATTTGTATCTCTTCATTGGGCAGTGTCTGTTCAGTTCATTTGCCCACATTTGCATTTTATCCAAGCTTTGTCCTTCAAAATTGTCACTTTGGAAAATCTGTCTCTCTCCCCCCCAACACACACACACACACACACACACACACACACACACTTATATGAAAGATATTTTTGAAATTCATTTTTTTGGGAATTTTGAGAGCAAATTCATTTATTTTGGGTTTTTGTTTATGCTTTGAGAATTACATACACCATTTCTTGATCATATTTGACTCAATCACCCTTATCACCCCTCCAGCCTTCCCATAGGCTCTAATATTCCCTCTATATTATTAAATAACTCATTGAATTCAATTAATTCTGCCTGCATGCGCATGGACGTTGGGCCATCCACAGGAGTATATGCACACACACCCCAAAATGGCTTCCCTTCCTCCAATAGCCATCAGTTAGTTGCCAATAGTTCCTTGGCTTAGGGTATATTCTTAGGAGCCCTCCCCCATCCATGATGGAAGATTGCCTGGCATGATCTCCACAGCAAACATGAGTTCATACCCAGAACCTTGTCATGCCCGAAGATGCAATTCATGCATTCCTCTCTAGCCTTTGGCTTCTATATATTCCTTTTGCCTCCTAAACTGGGATGTCCATGAACCTTGGGTGGGAGTGGCTATAGCTGTCCCATTTAGGGCTGAGCACTCAATAGTCACTTATTAATATTTGAATCACTTATAAGCCTCTCCATTGACTGCCACCTGCAGTTGGAAGTTTGTCTCCTGCTTGCCAGTTTCCAAACATACATTAAGAGGCTTAATGTTAATTATAATTGTTTGGCTGATGGCTCAGTTTTCTTACTGGCCAGCTCCTCATATAAACTAACCCATTTCTAATATTCTATATTTTGCCATGAGGCTCACAGCTTGTTATCTTACATCTTGCTTCCCTGGCAGCTACATGGCTTCTCCCTGACTCTGCTTTCTTTCTTCCTCTTTTTCTTTCTTTCTTTCTTTCTTTCTTTCTTCCTTCCTTCCTTCCTTCCTTTCTTTCTTTCTCCCCCCTCTCTCTGTCTCTCTCCCTTCCTTCCTTCTTTCCTTCCTTTCTTTCTGTATTTTTGTTTGAATATCCCACCTGGCTCTGTCCTGCCTTGCCATTGGCCAAATTATATTTATTTGTCAACCAATAAAAGCAACACATATTCACAGCATAAAGGATATCCCACATTATCTCCCCTTTTCTGTCTAATTAAAAAGGGAAGATTTTAATTTTAACATAGTAAAGTTGCATACAGCAAAACAGTTATCAAGCAAGAATTAGTTACAATATTTAGTCTATTTGTATCTAGCAAAAATTTTTAAAAGAAAATATTCTATCATCTATCCTGTTTTGTGAGTATAAAGTTTTATAATTAATTTATATTTTATTCTAACTAAGGAAAATTATAATTACAAGTATCTAGTCATCAACTCCGTCAGAGACCCCTGAAAAAATAATATTACCTAAGTAAACAGGAAGTAAACAACTTCCAAAACTCTAGAAATGACAGCATTATCTGGCTGCCTGGACAGTCACCCAGAGTTCTTCTGTAACATTGGGGCATCCATTTTCAGAGTGTCTGGCAGGCTTCTCAGTGAAGCAGGAAATGTGAAGATCTGTTCTGCCTTATACTGGCAAAGCTCATCATTTGCTTTCTTCTTATTATTATTTTAAAATTTGTTTTCATTTGCTTTCTTCTGTGTCCTGTAGAATGTCTGGCAGACCCTTGCCTGAAGCAGGAACCCTGAAGGACCATCCCGTCTTGTCTTGGCAAGTTTAGCAGTCACTTTCTTACAGGTCCTGCATGTCCAGTTTATATAGCAGACAGCCAAGCAGTCCAGACGAGAGCAGTTTCTGGCCCAAATAGCTATCAAACTCCAAAAGGAGCCTCTCTGATGCCCAGCATCCTCTTGAAATAACTGGTGCTACTAGAAGCAGATGTGTCTCACTGTTGAGAAAAGTCTAAGTTCTTAAACTATTTTAAATGTCATATTCTGTAGGTTTTGAATTGTTTGAAGATTACCTATCCATATGAACTATGTCTCTGCATATCTAGAAAACCTAACTAACATGACTGTAAGTTTGACTACTATAGATTACTATTAATCTGTATTTATTAATTATACATTACATTTTAAAATGAGGTGCATAAACAGAATACCTTAAACAAGAGTAGAAATATAGTATAACAAAATTTACCTTAAATTTGTATTAAGCCAAAATCCATACCAATGTAAAGTATTCATTTCTATATCATAACCCCCCTTTTTAAGAAAGAGATTGACTATGACCACAACCCCTTTTAAATGAAAACAAAGATTTATAAACAATATTTGAGAATTTGGGTATAGTTTTCTAGACTACTTCTTACTGATTAGGTGCTGGGGCTCCTGAGAAATTTTAGAAATATATTCAAGTCATTCTGAGACCTAATATCAATTATAAATGTTTGGCCAATGGCTCAGGCATGTTACTGGCTAGCTCTCACAATTAAATTAACCCATTTCTAATATTCTATATTTTTCCATTAGGCCCATGGCTTGTTACCTCACATCTTACTTCCCTGGGAGCTACGTGGTGTCTCCCTGACTCCACCTCCTTTCTCTCCATATCTTTGTTTGAATTTCCCACCTGGCTCTATTCTGCCTTGCTATTGGCCAAATCAGCTTTATTTATCAACCAATTAAAGCAACACATATTTGCAGCATACAGAAGGACATCCCACATCAGCTACCCCCTATAAGGAGTATGGTTTTTTTCTCCCGACGCCAGTCTTGTCCCGCCGCCACGCCAGCCCCAATTAACACACTGAGACTCTGTATTAGATATAATTCTGTTGGCCAGGTACTAGTTTCTTATCAGCTAGCTCTGTCTTAAGTATTAACCCATTTCTATGTATTTCCACGTGGTCTTAACCAGAGAGAGGCAGCTGGCGATTCTGCCTTCTCCAGACTCTGACCCCTCCTTGCTACTTCCTCTTTCCCCTCATTGTCTCCTAGTCCCTCCTATCTTTCTTTCCTATTGGCCAACAGTGCTTTATTTATTATTCATTAACCAGTATGAGAAACATATATACACAATGACATCTCCCATCATCTCCTCTTTTCTGTCTAAAACAAAAGGAAGGTTTTGAACCTTAGCATAGCAAAATATATAACACAACAGTTATCAAGTAAGAATCATAGTTAACAATATTTAGTCCATTAACATTTAGCAAGATTAAAATAAACTATTCTATTATTTATTTTATATTTGTGAGTCTAAAGTTTTACATGTGTTTTATCTTGAAGTCTAACTAAGGAAAACTATAACCATAACTATCTGTCTTTAACTCCTTTAAAGACCACAGAAGGATAATATATAAACTCTAGAAATGACAGAGACATCTCGCCTTGTCAGTCACCTGAAGTTTTGTAATCTTCTATCTTCAGCCCATATGCCATAGTGTATCTTTCTGTGGCACTGACCACGCCCATTGGGGGGTGGAGCCATGGGTGGAAGTGACCTGTGGAAGGAGGTCTGAGGAAGAGCCAGAAAAAGCTCTCTTGCTGGCGGGACTTGGACAGGAGAGCATCCGATAAAACTTGCTGGTGTTCATCTGTCTAGATTGTAAGTTATTTCTCCCTGAATAAACATCTATTTGGCCTATTTGTTTATCCTGATCCTTATTTAACAGCAATAACCCCCTGTAAAAATAAGCATCTCTGACTAAGGCTGAGAGCATCACTAATCTCTGAGTGTAAACATGATATTTAAAGGGCAGTTTGGCATTTAGCAAAACAACAGATGTACATTCTCCTCAAGTGCCTACAGTCTCTACAGCCATTTATAGTAGTTAAGTATGAATTCCCTCCTGTGCCACAGGCCTCAAATTCCATCAAAAGACAGTTCATTAACCCACAACAGACATACCACATTGGCATTGCACTAGTAGTTATATCTCTCCTGACGTCTGGTATTGTAGTATGCAGGATCTACCACTGGGTGAATCCATGGATGACTTTTCTTCCCCTGTAGCCCTCATATTCTCCCAGCACTGTGAAAGTTAGCCAGTAAGGAGAACATTTCCAGGTCAGTGCCAGTTTGATTCTCTCTGTCTTCTTGAGTGAATTGCTGGCACAGTTGTTTAAAGTTCTGATTCCTCTTTCTCTAGCAGACAAAATTTATAGTATTAAGACCTCCAGGGTTCATTTTCAGTTGTACACCCTTTCCAAAACTAGTCCCACTCAACAAAATTGGCTTCTGTATGAAATCCTTGCTTAAGAAATCAAATCTAGAGCTGGTGAGAAGGTTTAGTCGATGGAGGCACAAGCCATAAAAGTTTGACAACCTGAATTTGATGCATGGTACTCTTGGCAGAAAGCTGTACACAGTGGCATGCATCTATAATCACAATATTCCTGCACTGAGATTGGTCACAGAGGCCCCAGAATCTCCCAGCTAGCCTGGAGCATGCACAAAGCTGCAGAGAGCAAGGGTGATCTTATTCCAACAAAGTAGAGAGTGAAAACTGATTCCAAGTAGACCTCTAATCTCCACCTGTAACACACCCCCCCCTACTAAATAAGTATTTTAAAAAGAAACCAAATCTACCTTCCCCAAAGATAGCAAACAAGTAGCCTTTGAATGTCATTCCAAAACTGCCTGGCTTGGTCCCTAGTACAAAACAGAAAGAAAAGAAACAGTTAAAAATGCAAACAAACCACATCTAGTTCCCTAATACATGATCTTCTTCTCCCCAGGGTGACAAATCCAAGTTATCTCAAAATTTCTTACATTGAAATTTTATCACTGAGTAAAGTGAGAGTTTACTTCTAATCAAGTCTACACATTTCTAATGCATTCTAGGACTTAACCTTTGAGCGTCTGCAACTTGGATAAACCTAGCACTCACTCTGCTAGGTACATAGCTTCGAGAGCTCCACTCTCGAACTGTGGGCAATGATGTCAGTATGTTTCACAGAGAAGGGTGAGGAAAAGAGACAGGGGAAAGAAAGGGAAATGTGGCTTCTCATTATTGAGACCAAAAGGAGTGCAGTACTATTGCATAATGCTAGGATGCAGGCTAAGAATGCCCTGGATTTATCCCAGCCAAGGTGTTTTAGTCAACTTCTCCAACCAGCATTGCTGAGGGCTGCTCCTTGGGCTAAGTCAAAGTGTATCAACTTTGTGATATTTGTCTTTCTACACACATGCACCCAGTATATTATCCACCAAAGGAAGCTGTCAGGAAAGAGTTCCAGATATGTGGCCTCAGAAGCCACCTGCACAGTGATAATGAGTACCAAGGGGACAAGGGGACAAAGATGGAGAAGCTGTTATTTTTGCTGCTAGCGACATCAACATCAATGACGATGATGATGGTGATGATGTCAACACAACTGCCATCTAGACTAAGAAATAGAAGCTATTATACCAAGTGCCTTGCATGCATCGCATCATCTAATTCTTATTTGTTGAGTACCCACTCTATGTCAGGCCAGTTCCTGAGGCAGGTCCTCTGTGATGTCTGTGCACCATCTTTGCTCCCAAAAATGGGTTTCTGTTGAGAGTTGTCCCGTGACAAGTGTTAAAAATAGAAAATTGAAATTCTTGTGTTTCTACACTCTAATGATGAATTGTGTGAGTTAAAAAGAACCCCTAAAACTCAAAATGGCAAAGAGGGGGAAACTGTACAGTCTCCTCCACTCTTGTTTATTTTATTTTTGTTTATTTGAGATAGTCTTTTGTTTGTTTAATATTTTTCTTATTTTACATATCGATCCCAGTTCCCTCTCCCTCCCATCCTCCTATGCCCTCCACAGAGCCTCCCATCCCATCCCCTACCCACTCCCCAGGGAGGGTGAGGCCTTCCATGAGGGATTATCAAAATGAGACAGAGTCTTAAAGTTTAGAACATACTGGTCTCAAACAACTATTTTCCTCCCTGTCTCGGTAAGTGCAGGGATCAGGAGATCAGAAAATTACACCTGACACTTTACCTTTGACTTGGTGAATTCCTACTCATCCTTCAAAATCCAGTTCAAATATTACCAGCATAGAGTTTTTCACACAATAAAAATGGAAGAAAAGTCAGGGAACTATCTTAAACAGGTAAAGTTAAGCTAATATTAATGTAACAACAAATGCAGATAAGTGTGTGCCAGTCTCTCAGGACATTCAATGCTGCTCCCTCTACCTCAAAATTGGCATTCTCCATGGGTAGAAGATGGGCATCATTCCCACAAAGAACTGCTTTATACATGGACTATGGAAAGCCAGGTGATGTTTCTTAAACACAACATTAAATGCTATCATGAGATTATTAAAGCATCAGTTTTGTTCAGTCACCATAATAATTAGGATACTCCAAAATCATAGTAATTAGTTGATGAATGATGTTAAATATCTCAACAATGATCTTATTTCATTATGAAAAAGTTCAAATACAAAGCTTAAAGGATTTTTACAATGGTTGTCCATTTATCCACATCTAGATTTTACTATCACATAATTACTATACTTTTCTTACAATACACAAATTTGTTACCTATTTCTATCCATTTTTATCTTTTAAAGCATTTCAAAGAGTTAACTATAACTATTAGTACAATAAGAGCATCATTAATTGTAGTTCAATTTTTAAATGTTCCATTTTAAAGTAACATTTGCACACAATGAATACATAGATAAGTTCACTGAACTCTGAGAAATGCACACTCTTGCATAGCCCAAGTCCCAGGATATGGAGCATTAGCCAGCAAGTTCCATCATTGCAGTTAATTTGTGCCATTCCCTATCAATGTCTGACTCCAGTATAACTCTCTCAACTTACTATATTCACTTCCTCTTACTAATAAAGTGCCCAGATTCTATGAAATAAGATACAATTTGCTTGTAATTAATCCAACTAGATTAAATTTTGCTTTACACCTGTCACTGATGTCTGCTAAGGAAAATAAGGCTAGCTGTATGGTCATCAAATTATCTTCCCCCCCTCAGAGTTTCATTCTCTAGTTCCCCTGCTCACCAGGAATTTATGGCAATCCTTATGCCTCCACCATAATTCTGGAATTACAGGAAAGAACCCCCACACTTGGATGTTAATGACAGTCTTTGCAAGATTACTAAATGAAATACATCATCCAAATATCACACTTTGCATGTAGACATTTGTCTATAAAAACTAAAGTCTAAAACATAAATTTCATTGTCTATATCATTTAGCATCTACAGCATGATGTTACATATACATAGAGATTATAAAATGATTACTATAGTGAAGTAAGTAAACATATTCAACATCTTCAAATTTTCATTGTGTGTGTGTGTACATTTAAAAAAATTCTTGCTGTAATGTACTACTATGTGGTATTATACACCCGTTGTGTATTAGGCCTATGGATTTGTTCATCTATATATCTTCTACTTTGTTTCCTTTAATATATATTTCTCTGTTTCCTCACCCCACCCCCCAAAATTACTGATTTATTTTCTGTCTCTGTATACTTCCATTTATATGAATGGCATAAATCAAAGTCATGTAGGAAAACTTAGTTTCATACTCCATGTCTTGGAGATGATGATGAGAAAAGGAAGTTGTCCATACCCCTCAGCTTACTTCTCTCTAAGGCATCTTCCCACCTCTTTCAACACCAGGCTTTTTGCCATCTTACCTCAGTGTTGGAAATAACCCAAGAACTGCCTTTCACTTGGGTGGTATGATGAGTTGGTCCTAAGAAAAGGATGTTTAATGAAAAGAAAGCTCATGTAGCTAAACTAGAATGGGGAAGGAGGCAGGCGTGTATGTGTTGATGTGGGTTTGGACTGGAAAACCACTGGTGGAGAGAAAGAAGCATAAAGGCAGCATTAATATCGGAGAAGCATTTAAAAAGAGTGCCTTTGTTGTCTTATATAGTTATCTTCCAGTAGCTTCTTTTCAGTCCCTGCGTGCTGAGAACTGCTTGGACATCCCACAATCAATTTGGGATTTGTCCTCTATACGCAGTACACTCACGTAACATGAATAATACAAACCCAGAGACAGATATTGGGGTCCAAGCTGGAGATCAGAGAAGCAAAGCAGCTGGCTACTAGAGAGTTCTCATCTCTATCAATTCTCAGATCAAAGGAGCAATCCACCAAAGCTCATATGGCATCTCCAGACTACATTGCTCTCCACCAAGACTCAGAGACTGCATTGAGTTCCTTATATTCTCTTTAGTGCTGGAATTAAAGATGTGAACTCTAGTTCTCTTTTAGACTGATTTACTCTTGCATAGGTCAGGGTGGACTTGAACTCAGAAAGATCAATCTGCCTGTCTCCTGAGTCCTGGCATTGAAGGTGTGTGCCACCACTGCCCAGCTTCTACAGCTATTTAGTATGGCTGGCTTTGAATTCTGATCCTTCAGGCAATCTTTATTAAATCATAAATAATATATCACCACACACTCACCAAGACCCAGGAACTCTGGCTTTTCTCACTACCATCAGGGTGTAGAGTTGCTCACTGTTCCAGCCAGAGAGCAGAATAGGTAAACAATGAAGCCAAAGCATACTAGCATCACACAGTTCTGCAATCCCTCTGTGGCTAGCAAAACCATTTCTTAAAGGTAGAAAACTATAGACTTCCATTGCATATCCATTTTCAACATCATAGCTTAACATGCACACCAGTTCTAATGAATATAACCAATTGCTAATTGAGCTATGAATCATCTGCCTTTGTAACTATTCTGAATAGACACTATAATATACATTATGGATGTCTGTATATACAATGTTGTAATTATTCAACGAACCTACTTTCAGTTTTTGAATTGATTATCAGGTTAATTAATGCACCAATTGGGAACAATGATACCACTCAAAGTCATCAAACACCCAAGTTGGATACATTAAAAAATGATTCATCTCAGTTACCCAGTCTCTGCCTTTTGAAAGTACAATGATTCTTCTTTTATTTCAGGCAAAACTGTTGGAAATGAATTCTTGTTTCATTAATGTATTTCAAAGCAATTCCTGGCAGAAAAATGTTACAATCACAGAGTTCAATTTTAATTCTGTATCTTCAGTCAGCCTCCCCCTTATTCCCACCATCTCCACCCCCACAACCACTCTCTTCAACACAGAACACCTTGGTTTCTTGTATTTCAGACATTCTCAAAGAGTCAATGAAATGATACTGTCCCAGTTGAATCTCAGAAATAGAAGGCTTTATGTAATGTAGGGATTATGGAATCAACTGAACTCCTTATATGATATTGTGAGCTCATAGAAAGTAGTTGATGAGCCACAAGTTAATGGGAAAATGAAAGCCAATGGAAACTTCACAACAACAATCTCTGCTCCCAAAGGACTTTTAGTCAATTTGTGTAGTCAGAAAGCACTTGGATATGTAAAGAATACTCTGAGAACAACTTCTCAAGACATGCAAACACACTTAGTACCAGTCTAGAGGGGCCAATGAGCAATCCTAGAACTATTCTAGAACCAGAGCAAAGTCAGTCTTAAAAAAATTGCTCAAGGAAGGGAATTTTGAATTGTATTTAACAATAGAATATGGTAGTAAAAGATACAGAAAGAGAAAGAAGGAAAGAGGGAAAGGCAGTTAAGATATTGGAGCAAATATTTCATTAATAAATAGCAAAATGGAAGGATGGTGAGGTGTGGTAAAAGGGAAAGGCCTCGAAAAATCTTGAACATATTTGTGTTTATAAAGAATCATGAGAAAAGAAAGTTATTTCTTTTTGTTGACATTGGGTCAGCTGACTGGTCTTAATCCTGACACTTCTCATTGGCCATGTGACTTTACATAACTCTAACTCTCTTCTGTATCTCTGAGATAGGAAGCATACAAGTGCTGATTTTCTAGAGCAGGGCTCCTGTCCCTAGCTCAGCAGCATGGCCCCTAGGTTCTCAAGCTCCATACCAGACTGAGTCAAACACCAATGCTCTAGTTTAACACCCCTCAGGTGATGCTATCATTTGTTAATATTTGAGAACCACTCAAATTGGTGTTAGATACTTACAAGCCAAGGAGGTGTCTCCCATATACTGGTGTAGGACTGGAACAAATTAAGTTTTCCATAATTGACTAGGATTTGGTATTAGAGGTGGTAGTGTAATCACCTTCATTTAGCATATTAGGGATGTAAATTAGACAGTCTGGCATGACATCTGTCACTCTATCATCACCAGGATTAAATCAGCTGATTTGACTATCTATGTGGCTGTTGCCTTTCTCCTTACTACTCCACATGTGTCCATCCCAGAATTGCACTTTTAGCGTAAGAATTTGATCTTCTCTATGGAATAAAATTGATCTTCAATCAAGAGTACATGAGTAACTGTGCTTTTCTGCTAGAAGTTCCATACAAGCCCTTCAAAGTAGATCAGGAAGGTTGCACCCCACTGGGCCACCAAGTGGAGCACCCTGTTTTCAAAACAGTAAAAACTCTTGGTGGTAGTCCCCAAGCAAGTAACACGGTGCTTGTTTTCTAAGTCACTGAAACACAATTCTGGACATAACAACAGGTCAGTTATCTGTGTCAAAGGCTTAACATAGATTCTCAGAAAGTAATGAAACTGACCCAGAAAATAAAACAAAAAGCAATTAGTTTCACTTTGCATTGGTGGTTCAAGGTTACCATTCTGGCCCTGATATCATCTAATACTTGTGGTCAATTTTGATGCCAAATGCTTTAGGACTTGGAAGCCATGATTGTCTTGTTTCTGTGATGGTGGATAATAGCTTCCCTCCCCTGCTCCACTTTGGGAGGCATTCCCGCAGTATAAAAGAATAAAGTGAGATCAAACTCTGATTTGTGGATAAAGGAGCAAGACAACAAAATGGAGTCCAAATAATACTATATAATTTTATGGTCTTTCTGTCAGTTTATTCATGACTGCAGTATCCCAGTCCTAAGGCTATAGCCAAAAGCTCTTAGGACATATTAACCAGATTTCCTTATAACTAAATAAAAATGATACCTGTGATAAGTAATGGGAAGAAATATATGGTATTATGTGAACCCAGAAAATGGAATTAGAACCAGGTTTTAATTTTGGGGAATGTTTTTCTGAGGAAGTAAATTGGATTAGAGATATATAGTAGGCAGGATTCTAAAGTAACCCCTGAGTTTGGCCCTTTGGCTTTGTGTCTGTGCAATCTCTTCTTTAGGCAGAGTATACAATGGTGAAGTGAACTCAGCCATGATCTGACTGTATGTACTCAATAGACCAAGTAGCTAACATTAGAGATGGGGAGGAACTGATTAGGAAAAGCAAGGTAATGTTGATACAACTTTGTGACTGTTTAAAGCTAATGGTGTAGGGGGAGGAAATATCAAAGACTACACCTCCAACTCCATCTTTGCTCTTTTTGGAGGATGCTCAGACAGAGGTTGGATATTGGAGGATTTAGGAACATGGACTTTTTGTTTTTTGTTGCCTAGGGAGCGAAGTAAAGGGAGAAGACAAGAGGCTACTATCTGAATTTTGTTGGACTCTCCCACATGATGCCTGGTAAAGGAGCACAGGGGGCAAAGTTGCAGCCAGAGAAAGAAGGAACCCAGCAGTAAATTAGTGTCTCTCTTGGGTGGTGAAGGTTATCTTCCTCATCAACATTACTTGGACACCTTCCTTGGTTGGCTGGAAGCAGCTGAACTCTCTCCTTTCACTTTTCCTCTAGTTCCCTCAACTCAAAACTCAGAGAACACAGTAGGCACTGGCCCAATAGTTCCTAAGAAATATTAGGAGGGAATAAATGTGGAGACCTAGTTCCTTCAAGCACATAAATAAATAAGCTAAGTGCAGGATACTGTCTCATTAGGTAGAAGGCAAATATACAGCTACGTGACTAAAAGAGTTCAAAAGCCATTTCAGCAGCTTCTGCTGTTGAAATATGCTTGATCAAATGTTTAATCTCTCAGAGATTTGGAGCACTGATAACGAAATGAGCCATTTGGGCCCCACATTACAATCAGAAGTTAATTATTGCTCATGCCTTTGGTGTTCCTTGTTTCACATTCTTCAAGAAGGTGAACTCCTAAGGAAAACAGTCTTGGGGAAGATTGCTGACTTCTTCAAAGATTGCATAATGAACACACTGCATTTATTATCTGCCTCTGACCAAAAATCCAGTAGCTATTAGATTTCTTAGGACTGAGTCTTACAATTTCTTGATGCCTCATTGGCTTTTTAGAAGATGACAAGTATAACCAGACAAGCTAACTCAATTGAGACCTCTTGGGAAACAAGTATAAGAAAACCTACCCAGACCCTGCAGAAAAACCACTTTGCCATTGTGAGCCACAACCCCCAATGAACATGCTTGTGTTCGTTTTCCAGCTGCTGTGACAAGTCACCAAAACCACATGGGTAAAATATCTAGATGATGTATGACCTCACAGTTCTAGATTCTAGGGGCAACAGTCCAACACAAAGTGTGAACAGGGCTCTACTTGCTCCAGAGTTATCCCTATAACTCTGTTCTTTGTCTAGATGCTAGTAGATCTAGACAGTTCTCTTCCCCTGCTACCCATCTCTCTCTCTCTCTCTCTCTCTCTCTCTCTCTCTTTCTCTTTGTGTGTGTCTCCCACAAAAGGCAACTGCCACTGGACTCATATCCCACCTGGGAATTCCAGCCTGAGTTCTTCTAAACTTCGGTCTCTTAATTAAATCTACAAAATCTACAAAATCTTTATTCAAAGTTAGGTGACCTTCTGAGTTCTGGATGGGTATACCTTCTGGCCAGCATTCAGCTATTCAAAACCCCATAACAGTTCTAAGGTAAGCAAGCCCAATTACTTTTATGTAAGAGATAGGAAAACCCTGATTTTCCAGAATATATTAAATAGTTGTCTAGAATAATGAGGACCTTGACTCTAAACTTACCTCCCCAAATAGCCTAATCTGCTATTAAATAATAACCCATGTGTTTGGGAAATATAGCCCATGCTATCATTCATGCTTAAATGAGATATAAAGTATAGTCAAGACTAACTCAGCTTATAAATTCATCAGACTATACAACCCTCTCTGACTAGTGTTCCAGAATGCAGTATTGGGGAATTATATATGGCCAGAGAGAGGCTTGTGGCATAGAGGTGCCTGTGATGCTGAAGAAAACAAGTGACCAACCTGCCTGCTATTAAGCTTCTGCCAGGAGGCAGTGCTTTATCTTTTTCTATGGAGCCCAAAGATAGCACCATGATGTATCTATCATGCTCCCTTTTGCCAAATAAGCTGTGGTATCCCAAAAAAGACTGATTGACTTGAACGTGGTCTTCTGTGATTCATAACATTTCTAACAACATCAAAGACACATAGCAAGGAGCATAGCTCAGAGACTATAATAAAATCACAAAGATATGAGCATATGAGTCACTGCTAAAAACCAGTTATGGTGTCTTAATAGGGGGAAGTGAAGACTGAAACCTCTTAGGCCAATGAGAATGGCACTGCCTAGAAACTCAACACAAGGCAGCTTGGCTCATACTGATTGTATCAGCAGGCTTCTAGCACATGTCTCAGAAGGGTGGGATCAGTTATTCTGGATGAGGAAGAAAAGCTTAGTTTAACTGAAAATCAGAGTGTATGTCCTCACACTTGGGTTGAGAACAGCATTTTTGATTCTGTGTCCATTGGAACTGGCCATGCCATTCCCCCCCCCCCCAGAAGACTGAATAAGGTCCCCAAGTACTGGCACCTTCATGAAGGAATGCTTAAGTGAGACATAAGAGCATAGAACCCATACTCCTTTCTCTGCTTGAACAAAAGATAAAGGCAAGGCTGCACACCACCACCACCGTGCTCAATTTTCTAAGGTTGCAGCACACACGTGGCATTCCTTAGTCTAGAAAATATAGTGTCCTCCACCCTACAAGTGAAGCCAAAGCTCTTGTCTTGATGAAAACCAGGGTTGTTACATTATTCATACATAGATCTGCAAGACTACCCAGAAAACACATGATGCTACATTACATCTGACATGTTTTTCCAGTCCTTTTGAAATGTCACTTAAATTCTGAAGTAACAAAAGAAAAATGTTGGTTTCCCTTACATTAACTCAGTCACCCCATGATAATGAATGAACACATACTATGTACTAGGGTAGACACAGGTTACAGAAGAGGCAGATGTCGCTATAGAGGCGGGAACTTTTCACAGCAGAGTCTTGGGAACCAGAGATGCTAGCTCTCAAATCTTCAGAGGCCTTCCTCAGAGCCCACCCTTCTCAACTCATCCATCTTCATTGTTCTCTGCCAAAGCTTCAGGAAATGGCTTGAGGAGAGGATGGGAAACAATTTTGCCTAAATTCATCTTTATATCTGCTTGCTAATTATAGAAATCAGCCTCTTTTAGTGTATAAAAGTTTTTCTTTCTATCAGTGGATGTTGTGGGAGATCATGTATGTGCTACTGAGCAGCTCAGTTTCTCATTCTGTTCCTGGCGAGGTGTACAACTTACATCATAGCCAAACAAACCTTTCACGGTCCCAGGAGCCAAACACGCCAATGTTAGATGAAAGCAAAGGTCCCGCGGTTCCTTGGGATGGGAGAAAGCCACAGTGAAGACAATAGCATGTTCTATTCACTGAGCATTTAACATGTGCACGTCACTGTTTCAAAGGCTTCCCCCGTGTAGTCTCATTTGGCTTCACAGCATAATCCAAGACTTGCTATCAGAATTCTCATTATAAAGATAAAGTGTTGAGGCCATGGGGGTTAAATAACATGCCTGTGATTACCCAGCTAAAATGTGGCAAACTATGCCTTATGCCTCTAGACCACTGCAAGTACACAGATAAGAGATGGGCTGTGGTCAAAGATGTAGCTGTGAAGTAGAGGTAATCAGAACTTCAAATGGCTTATCCCTCCCCCAACTTACTGTTTTCAAGGATTTTTAATACTTGCACTGCTTAGTTTCCCATATTCTGTAAAGGAGCCATATAGTTCTCTGAATCTTTAGGTGACTGTCAATCTATAGCACACAACACATGCTCACCAATAACGTGCTGAATGAATGAACAAATAAATGAATGATGGATTGTTACATGAGTCCAGGCAGGAGGAGAGCATGGGCAATTTCAGGATCTGATCTGTTGCCTGCACAGTGAAGACACTTGTCACTGAAAGGCTTTGTCCTCCTACAGCGAAGGTGTAGATGGGACAAGTTTAACTCATTTTCTTCCCATATCTGAGTTTCCAATGAGTTCCTTACTTCAGACATATTCTAGAATATGTGGGAGCACTTTAGGGAAACAAAAGAGAGAGAACTCAAGAGGAATGCACTCAGTTTGGGAGCCTCATACAGATTGCAGTCCTACAGTGACTTCCCTGGAATGTAATGCCACTTGCCTTGATGCATGTTCACGAAGCCACTAGCTCCCTAAAGTATCTTCACAGCTCAAGGCAATGCATGCTCAGTGTTTGCATGCTTGGATTGTTCTCCCAGAGCAGAGGGAAAAGTCATCCATAGGAAAAAAAAATATATGCTAGAGAAGTTCTTGGTAGTAATGGTACTGTCACTGAGCATAATAGAAAAATGTAAAAGATAAATTTCTTCCAGTTTCTGTGGCCTTTTATCTGACAACCCAGAGTAGAGTGTTAAAAACTGATAAGCAGATTTTCTTCTCAGTCAAATAAAACATCAGAGAGTGGCCATGCTTATGTTATCTAAAATAAAAGGCCTGGCTTTTGCAAAATGTAGGTCTACTCAAGCTGTCACTGTTCATCTTCTCAGAAGCTGACTTAGCTGTTTTCTCACCTTTGCACAAAGATCTCATAGAACACTCTTGTTTTTTTCTCACCTTTGCACAAAGATCTCATAGAACACTCTTGTTTTTTCATTTGTATTTTGATATAAAAGCTCCTGCCAGCAACTAACTCCTCTGCATTCTTCAAGGAGGGATGTAGACTTCACCTAAGGAGCCTCTTCCTGGTTCAGTCACATCACATCAGCAAGGTCTTTGGGATGAACAAATATTTTGGACAGATTCAAGCTTACCATGATTTCTGAAGAAGCTGAGGTGACCTTTCAGAAACTTAGATTTCCTTTGTGTGCTCTGTAGAATACAACTTTTCCCTTTCCCTCATCTCCATCCTTCCTCTCATGGTACAGAATGGACATCATCCAAAGGACAGAGAACAGATGTTTCACAAGGAGGGCTGTCCCCAACCTTTCAAAGACAGTTTTCTGCTGGCCTCCCACATCCAACTTTCTAAGGTCAGGTGCCGCCATGGTAGAGCAAAGGGCCAGTAAAGATAGCCAGCATGACTTCTTTGAAGTAAAGGAGGGCTATGTAATACACAGGGTCTCCCTGCTCAGTCTCTGGAACTCTTAGATATTCTTGTCAGAGTTTCATTTGTGTGTGTGTGTGTGTGTGTGTGTGTGTGTGTGTGTGTGTGTGTGTGTGTTTTAAAGCTTAAATTGTTTTACTATTTGATCACCTTTATTCATTTATTGTGCATTGGTGCATTGTGTGGGAATGTATGTGTGCATGCACACACCTACACATCATACACCACAGCATACATGTGGAGAGATGACTTGCTAGTGGGACTCTGTTCTCTACTTCCACAAGTGGGTCCAAGGATATGACTCAGGTGGCCAGGCAGGCAGTGAGACACCTTTACATGCCGAACCATCTGGCCCACTCTTGTCAGAATTTCTTGATAATGCTGTTTACTTCACTGACCACTTCATGGCTTTGTTTTTGCTGTGTTTTAGTTTGTCCTGGTAAGTTTGTTTTACTGACCTCCATCTTGTCCGACTTGCTGCAGACTTGTTTCGAGAAGTTGAGGAACCGTGGATAGCTCCACATTTGAAAAGTGTTTACCACCATCCTTATCATGTGTTCAACATCTAGAGAAAATTAACCCAGGAAAAACAGTTTAGACCAGTGGTTCTCATCCTTCCAAATGCAAGACCTTCAATACTGTTCCTCATGTTGTTGTGACCCCCCCCCCAACTACAAAATTATTTCATCACTGCTTCAAAACTGAAATTTTGCTACTGTTATAAATTATAATGTAAACATCCAAAATTCAACCCCCCAAAGGGATCAAAACCCACAGGATGAGAACTGCTGATTTGGAGTCATTGCCCTAATAAATGATTCTCATTCATACAGAAATCTCACCATCAACAAACCTTTCCAATGGGGCCTATGTCACTCCATTTTATTGCCTTTTCTTCCTGGCACCCATCACCTGTTTTTGATTTTTATATTTTACTTTTATCTTTTTAATGACAACATAAAGTAAAATGCATCCTGATTTATAAACAGAGCCACAGGAAGTAAACAATAACTAACTAGAATAATAAAATAAACTGTGACAGAGTCAGTAATAAGTGATGACAACTGGGGGTGGGTTAGGACCAGCTCACAGCCTGCAGATTGGAGGCTTACAGCTGCACCTGAACACAGAAAACCCTAACTGGACAACTGTCAGGGTTAGGTCTCATTTCTTCTCAGTTCCCGTGAGGAGAAGAAGATCATATTTCATTCCTTCATGTCCTTCTCCTATTTTTGTTTTCAGAAGGGAGGTTGTCCATTCCATTCACAAATTAATAAAAGAGTTTTAGCTGTTGAAGGGACAGAAAGAAAAATTTGCCTTTGAAAGGCCTGTTACTAAAACCAGATGTTGCAACTCACTAAAATATCCACCAATTTATGAAACACAGCATATAAAGAAGCGAGAAAGGGGGGCTGTTGCCACGCCCAAGGGCCTGCGTTCAGTGCCTGGGACCCCATGGTGGTAGGAGGGAAACACCTGCATGCTGTGGCCTGTGCATGTCTACACCCTCACTGATGCACACACACTGACCTACACCGAACGGATAAGATGTAAGACACGAGTGAGGAACAAAATAAGAAAACTTGAGGCAGAAGTCAGTGTGTGTGAGACCTGCTCACAGCTCTACCATCATCTGTTGTCAAGAAGTTGCCAACAGAAATGCCACTTAAGAGAAGCAAACATAAAGGGAGGGAGGGGAATTGGGACTGGAATGTAATAATAATAATAATAATAATAATAACAACAACAACAACAAATGAAATTAAATCAATAGACAAGGAAAGAGAAGCAAACATGAGCATTATATTCAACCCCTCAAAAGTGAGGAACGAACTCTGAAGGAGGTAAGTGGAGGCAGCCATTGAGGTGTCTCCAGACATTAGAATTACCCCGGGTAAGATGGTAATGCCTGCTTTTGTCTGCAGAGATCAATAGACTCCGGGAATGTGCTAAGGGATGCGAGTCCCATATATTTCTGATGTGAAGCTGGATTTTCAGATCGTGTTGGCCCACTAACCCACTGCATTTTCCTTTTATTTGCGCCTATATATTTGAAAAGGGGGGAGGGGCACATACCCAAGTTTACTTTTTTAAAACTAAATAACGCTGCCTTGTGGCACTCATATTGTATCTATTACACATTTCACTTCAAAACCTCATCTCCCCTAAACCCTCTTCAATGCGCTTGAAGTAGCACCGCCAAAGGAAAGGAATTTTCTATTTAACTAGAGCACTGACATTCTGTTACACAATTCGATCTTATCTATTTACCTGCTCTCAAAAACACAAGACACTAAACACGAATCGCTGAATGCATCGAGTCTGCGGTGCCATAGGTGTCTGAATGCAGCCGTAGCTTCCCTCTCACTCATCAGTGTAATTGTTGCCATGTTATTCCATTTTTTGATTAGTCTAGTCCCTCAAGCTCAATGCTTTTTTCTGGCCCAACGTTCTTCTGCTGGTTGTCATGGTGACTGAATTGTTAGAGAGGAGAAAGGCTCTGTTGTCTGTCATTGTTCTGTTGTGGTTTAGGTAACGCAGGAGGCAACACAAGTGAAGTGGATGGACCTTTTTTGCTCTGCATCATTTCATAGTATTGAAAAATCTCACATAAAAAAGGAGCAAATAGGCCCAACCAAAGAAATAACCAAGCTTTTTCTAAAGGGAAGTGCACATTATTATAAAGAGGCAAAATGGCACTAATGATGAACTCAGTAGTCTATGAAAAATGCTGCTGGGTGTTACATTTATTACTAGAGAACAATCACTGCAACTTAAATATCACATGCAACACCCACCATTTTGCAATTTAGAGTAAATATAGTTTTTAACTATACAATTGTCACATAGACTCTTGGACTCGGGAGGCTGCACTATTTTAACCTTATGTTCTGTTTAACCTGGAGATACCATGTTAGACATCAAGACTGAAGCAGTATTAGGTGTTGGGAAAATTGTCCTTAGGTGATTACATAGTGTTATGGTAACATTCTTCTTTGGAAATGTAAAGATGATTTTTTTTTTTAAAAAAAAAATTGAAAGCTAACTACAAAGGGTTTCTATTCAAATGGTAGAAAAAGTCTTTTTGAAGGTAAGTAATTTAAGTACAGTCCCATCTCTATTTATCAATTTTCCTGATTTTTAGAATTAGGAAATGCAAGTATGTAATATCTATAGATGATGAGTGCATACCTTAGGATAATTAATAATGGCTCCCGTAAACACAGCTTCATTAGACACACACCCTACCTAATCAGTAATGACTTGCATTAGTAATAATATAATTTTTCACTATAAACATCTTTTTCTAAAATTTAGAATGATATATTTTTATTTAGCTATTTCATTTAATTAGCTAAAGGATGCAAAGTTTTAAGTAAGTGTCATTTAGCAAAAATATTATTTGAAAATAAGAAGGATAAAAAGGTTTCCTGTGAAAATATTTCTGTGTCTGAAGCCTACCCATCTAGCTCTCTTTGACTTCTTAGTGTGTAACTATTGCTTTAGGGATTTTTGTTTGTTATTTTTGTAGCTTTCCACAATTCCCTTATGCAAGATTTGAGACACTTATTTCACTTCTTGCTTGCACTCAGCATCGTACTGGTCACACGGCTGTGTGCTTCTCAATAACTTCATACTTGATTATAATTTTGTCCCGGAACACACCACCCTTTCTGCTTTCATTTCTTCTTTTGCAACAGCATAGTATTCCGCTGCTGGGTGAACTGTAATTTATTTAGTTAATCCCTTTTGATGGACATTTGGACTGTTCTCTATATTTTCTTTTTAAATAAACATGTGTCATTTTTGTCTCTCATATATGCAAAAATATGTGAAAGATAAAATCCCAGAACTGAAATTTCTAGGTTAAAGAATATATTTGCATTTTTAATTTTGATGAAAATTGTTAAATTCCCTTCTATGGAGGTTCATTCCAATTCACACTCCTATCAAGGGTAGAGAAAGTACCTGTTTTCCTATTCCTTGCCAACAAAGGGTAAATTAAACTCTTGAAATTTGCTGATCTGTTAATAAGAAACAGCATTATGTTATCATTTTAAGTTCTGTTCTTGGTCAAATGTTGCTTTCTGGCCTATAGAGTCAATTTTTATGTTAATCTCTCTAATAGATTTTTTAATTCTTATTTCTTGAGGGGTGTTAATTTTTGTATTTTGGGAATTATGCATTTGACTATGTTATGAGTTGCAAATATTTTCTTGAGTTCCTTTTAGGCTAACAATGGTTTTAATATAGTCATAGCAGTGTTTTATGTTTTGTGCCTTTTATCTCCTTTTTTTTACACCAAAAATATAGAGAATATTTCCATGCATTTTTCTACTATTTGATGTTTCCTTTAAAGTTTTACTATTAGCACTTGAGCTTTCCTCAAAGAAGATATGAGAAATGGATTCAATTTTAGGATCTCCTAGATAGTTATTCATTCATCCTTGAATTCCAACTATGACATAAGCTATTTTCTTTCTGCTACTGAGCTTCGATATTCCTTCTGTCAGATATTGAAGTTCACAATGGTTTCAGTTTAGCTCTGTTCTTCCTATGAGTTATAGCTGCCGAGAGTCAAAGCACCTTTAGTGCAGTATGTTCATGTTCGGAGACGTTCCTAAACTGCACTTAATGTATAAATGTATTTGATCATTTCTAATCCTTTTGTATAGTTAGTCTCTGATTAAATATATAGACCCATAACCCACCCCCCTCTGCAAACATACATTCCCTCCCGATTTCCTAAGGAATTATGTCTGTCTTTTATGTTAAACTGCACATTGAGTGTCACTCAGTTTCTGAGAAAACATGGCTGGAAGATCACCAATTTTTCTATTAAAACTATAGACTGAAAGCATTTCCATTCTCTAAAGATGCCTTTAAGGGACCAGAGTTGCAGGGTGTTTGCAATTCACAGCCAGTACTCCTTCAGCCCCTCGAGGTGGTTTACAGAGAGGCACATGCTGCTCTTGGATTGTGAGGGTGCTCTACAATGACTGTAAAGTCTGTCCATTAAAGAGCATTTGAAAGGCACTTACTATTTAGTACCCAGTAAACATATATTTTGATTTTCTTTCACACTGTTTAATGGCATAATATTCAGCAAGGATCTGTGGAAAGCAGCTAGCAATCACAACAGACACACTTCAAAGAGCAGTGCCAGCACTTCCCGGATCATGCTCCCTTCCTCCTTGCAGCAGAGGGGCTTTGGCCAATTTCATCATCATACAAAACATTCCCAAGCTTGTTGTCTATTGTTGGCTTAATGTAGTACATTCACCAAGATTGGCGATGATTTCAGTCACAGACTATAATGTTCTTTGGCTGTAATCTTGAGGATTCAAGATCAGCTTCTTGCCTCTAGCTCTTTTCTTCTTATTAATACTGTGGGCTGGGGGTTGGGGGAGTTATGCCCTCGATGCCAAAGATAACTTTTGGAATAGAATCTATCCAGTGATCAGAAATGCAAGTGGAAGAAGGCAGATGGTAAACCCTCGGGGACATGAGCAAGAGGCAGCTTGGAGAAGTCTTTCCTTTTGCTTAGAGAGTGTCCAAACCACTCATGGCAGGAAGTGTTTGGCTACAGATCACTTCTCCAAGGCCCATTACAGGAGATGAGCAAACGGAGAGCTCACCCCTTCCCTCCCAATTAGTTCAGATTGCAGCCGACCTTCAGAGATATCTATTGCCCGGGTGTTTTCCTTGTGATGATGCTGTGAAAATAATTTTCTTTTTTGAAGAGCTTTCTCAGTATTCTCTCCCCATGGCAACTTTTGAAAATTTGTTAAAACGCACACAAGCACACAAACCTCTCAGGCTATCCACAAGCTCTCTAGGTGAGTGGGGACAAATGGCAGCCTATCAAAGAAGTATACCCAGGACAATCGCACGGTTGTGATCATTTGAGGATTCTACACCCACTCAGCTGCATACCCTACTGCATTGGCGTTTTCTTTCTTTTCCCTGTGCACAGTGAGACAAGGCAGGCTTAGGTCAAGAGGAGAGTAGGTGTCTGCTTAATTAAGTAAAAGGCATATGAAGCAGTTTGATCCACATCCTTTAAAACTGACGAGGTGCCAGTCTCTGCTTGGGAGGGGTAGCAAATGGATCCAGACATCCATGTCTTCGGGGAACCTTGTCCTGTGATGCAAAGCAAATGAATAGCTGAGACTGGAGACCTAATAAAAGAGTGTGCTTATAGACAGGACAAGGGATTTGTAGAGCAGGTTTTCCAAGGGTCCCTGGAAACCGTAGGCTCTCCTGTATTGTTGGAATGCTCTAGTATGAAGTACAATACTCAAGTCACTGCAAGGCTCATTATATTAACTGATTCCTCCCCAAATAAAGGCATTTCAAATTGGCACAGGGGAAGAAATCACTCATGCCGCAGGCTTTGGTAAGCACTGGGCTCATTTCAAACCCCCCAACTTCTTATAGATGTTACATTGCTGGGGCCCCTTATCTAAAAGCTCCATGAGTTAAGTATACACAGAGAAAGCAAGAACCACTGTGCACAGCCATGTAGTACCATTCTTGGAGGGATAAAGATGGCTGTCTTTATCTTATCTTTGTGGCCTTGACATGAGACTGTCAAGCTGAGTATTATGCTGGAACTAGGATTTAATGGCAATGCCAGGAATTGGAAACAGCACCAGACAACCAGAATTTAAATCCCATGGATGGTGTCTGTTGATGCTTCTATGGAGCATGAATGAGGAGGTAATTTAAAAATAAGCCCTGCATCCTATTTAAAAAAAGATAAAAATGAGCTTGGATGTGTGTAAATGTTTGGTCTAAATATGGCCAAGGGCTGTACTGTATTTAAATGGCTTGGCGCTTTGAAAATGATGGAATCAGGCTTTGTAATGATCCGAGTATCCACCTAATGGAACTAAATTTGCAAGATAGGTGCACAGTAGAAAAGAAGGGCAGACAAGTGGTGCTGAGAATCTAAGTGAAATGGCACCAAAGAATGAAACACATTGAGTTTAATGACTGACCTGGTCAGGAGCCTTACTGCTCTGACAATGGGGATGTGAATTATCCTATTATTATAAGCAGGTGGATCATCTTATTAACGTATCCCAGCCTTTCACATTTGTATTTAACTTTAAATCGAATGGAACAATCTCAGGAGCACTCTCCCATCCCTTAAAGGAAATAGAAGCTAATGCACAGACGTTTTTCTCTGGAGCTTCATACAATTTTTTCCCTTCCAGAGACACATGTTCAGCCCTGCCAAACTATAATGCTTTGGCTTTCATTTGGATATAACTAAGGTGTCTTGGAAGTTTCCCTGCAAATTCCTTTAAATCCAGAAGGGCTGAAGGAGATTTTGAGAAGCTGTGCCCCTCTTAATGACTCCACACGACAGCATCCTTGGAATTCTGATTTGGGGGCCAGTAGCCACTTGATAGACACTACTGTACAAAGTGGCAGATGAGCCATGATCAAATGTTTTCTGAACACATCCCCAGTATAACTCTCCTCTTAGCCCCAAATTAGGCAGTGAAACAATATTTGTTTGGCAACACTTACTAGTCCCCTGCTTAATAGCATAAATTCTAGCCTGGTGAAGCCTTCACACAAAGCTACTGTACCAGAAGCTTTATACCTGTGACCACAGAAAGGAACAGGCTGCTTCAAACTCCCCAACAAAAGCTTCTGCTTTATTCCTACTCCACATCTCCCCCCACCTCTCTTGGGTTTTGTTTCCTTTCAGCATATTTTAGAAACTAATCATCTGTATAAAAGGTACCACTGTTAATCTACTGTTTGTCTTGGTCTTCATTGCCGGCCCTTAGAAGATAGAGTGCAAACAAAGCAAGAATTAAGGTCATTCTATTTAAATCCTTCAGAGAGGAAGACAGGGCTAAGTTATTGCTGAGGGCTATGGATAGGAAGGCTAAAAGAACCAGGATTTAATAAAAAAAAAAAAAAAAAAAACCTCATTGTTTATTATTTGCCATCTGCAGAGAAGCCCCCATCCCCATATTTGTGAAGGGATTATCTCTCATCTTCAGAGATTAATAGAAAGCTTAGACAATTCCCTGGCTCACAGTCTACCCTGCTTCAAAGAGCATTTTCCAAGGAACTAGACATCGATGTGTATACTCAGACCCCAAAGAGCCAGAGGTACAGCAACAAACAGAACTACAAGAAGGACTCCGTGCTGGGCAGAGGCAGAACTACTTCCTCAGCATCCATCCGAAGTAACAAAAATAATTTATGAGGAAGAATTGTATCAGTATCAGTTTTAAATACTGGCCCTATTCACATTCCTGCTTCATGTTATTTATTTGAGTCACATAACAGTCAAATGCCATAGTTATCACCAAACATAACTAAAATATACTAGCCTCTGAGTTAAAAAAAAATTGTGGCTATCAGCTGCTCTGCCTACCAAAGTGATACACAATAAAAGTTTGTCTTTAAAGAATGAAAGTTACGGGGTAGTGGTGACACATGTCTTTAATCCTAGCACTCAGAAGGTAGAGGCAGGTGGATCTCTGTAAGTCTGAGGCCAGTCTGATCTACAGAGTGAGTTCCCGAACAACCAAGAATACACAGACAAACCCTATGTCCAGAAAAATAAACAAGCAAGCACAAAGAATTAAAGTCCAGTTTTTGGGTGATGCATTCAGTCTAGAGAAGTGGAGTGACTCATCTAAGGCCATTCAGTCAACAAAGAGGAAATCTGGAATCTGAATCTGATTGAACCTTTGTGTTAGTTCTCTCTTCAGCACATTGAGTATATAAGCTGTATTCCTTACTGCAAGCCTGGAAGACAGGCACCATTCTCCCTAATTTGCACTTTCTCTTGTGTGGTCCTGTCAACATCCATGAAATGGGCACAAAATCAATATCCTCTAGGATGGTCAGTGTGTATCACATAAGATGACACCTGTGACAGCCCTGTGAAGGGCTTCATAGGATATGATGTATGCTTCCCTAGAAGGGGAGGTACACAGAGGGATTCATGCCAAGTGGGTCTCAGGGCCACTGTTCCTGCCCCACTGTTTCCTCTTGGTACCCAGGTCGTTGGGATAAATTCTAAGGCAGGGATGCTCTTTCAGCCTAGGCACATGGGGGAGGGCCTAGGCCTTGTTACAAATGATATGGCAGACTTTGAAGACTCCCCATGGAAGTCATCACCTTCCCTGGGGGGCAGAAAGAGGGTGGGATGGGGGTTGGTTGGTGGGGCAGGGGAGGAAGGGAGGGTTCAGGAACTGGGATTGACATAAAACAAGCTTGTTTCAAATTTAAATAGAAAAAATTATCACAAAAAATATAGGGCAAGAAGTTCCAATGGGAGATGAGGAGACTACCAACTACCAAAGCACATTGAAGATGGTTTCCACTTTTAAATCTAAACAGCAGGAATAAACAAAAATGAAAACAAACAAGTAAATCTGCTCCCAACAACAAAAAATTAAAGTCAGGAAACAGAACCTGCCCCCATTAGCAACTAGAGATGGACATTCTGATCTTGGTTCCTGAATGAGGCTTTTATTTTTTATTTTTAGGACTTGGCCAGTTTGAATATACTGAACACACACAATGGGCATTTGTTGAGTAGAGAGAGAATGTTTGCATTTTTATTGCTTCAGCAATAATAGTAACAGAACTGGGGACTGTAGCAAATGGCTACAAACTGAGCACTCTGAAGGTGGAGGTGGGAATTCAGGCCAGTCTTTGCTATATAGCAATTTCAAGGCTATCTTGAAACACTATCTAAAAATAATAATGGTAAATTAATAACTGCCCATTTGTTGATCTTCTACAGTGTGCCAAGCAGCACATTCTACACCCTGCTCCCATCATCTCACTTCATTCTAACCTCACTACCATGATGTTTTTATCCTCACAGTTAAGGAAACACCAAAGTTCAGTGACTCATCCAAAGTCATGGTCAGTAGTGGTATCCTCCCATGGGGCTATGCTGTCTTATTCCAGACTCTGTGCTCTTACATTGTGTTGCCACCTCTTCATAATTTCTTAGCTGGAGCTGAGAAAGACACGTGATTGGCTTTAGATTCCACGTCTTTTTATTAGATGGATCAGTTATCCTCAGGCAGACCTTGAGCCGAGACATGGGTTCAGAACAGCATTCTTCAAAATAGCTCCTATTATTTGCCCAAGTCCCAGAAAAAAAAATACAGATCAATTTGGTGATGCTTTGGGGAAATCCCATTCTTGCACAGACCTTTTGGGTGGGGGGAGACTCCTCCTCTCTCCATACAGCCTTGCATTTCCCAGGCAGAGTCTGACCTGTTTGCAACACCCTTGGCATTAGCTGGGTCAGCCCAGCTCTCTGCAATGTGTGATTACAGTTTGCCTTGCTAATTCATCTCATTGTATGTTCACCCTTTCTTGGAAACTGGACAGGATTAAATTGTGTTCTAAAGCCTTAACAAATTACTGTTGATTTAAATCAAAGTAAAGATAAACACTGAGGAGGTAGGTTTTGTTTTAAAAAATGAAATTCTAAACAACATTTCTGGCCCTGAAGGCATGTTTGACTCGAGACTTTGCCATTCTCTCAGAAATTGTGACATAGGGTTATAAGCATGTTAACTCCCGGTAGCAAATACAAGGCCTTGCAATCAAAGGTGCTATGTTCGGAGGAAAAGCTACGCGTGAAATTTCTTCCCCTTAAATAACATAACAAACTACATATAAAAAACATTTTAGCAGAAAGCCCAACTTGTTCTCCTGCAGACTTCCTTAGCTTACAATCTAGGGTAAGAAAGAATTAACTTACACCCATTTATGTAACATATCTGCCTCTGAGGGAGACACTCTGAAAGGATGGAAAGAGAGCAGAAAGCTAGCAGTAAACACTTCCAAATAAGATAGCACACTTTTAAAGATTCCTGAAACTGAGAGTAAAGCTTTGCTATCATTTGAAGGCTATTTTATTGAGGAATGAGGTGTCGTGGTATAGGCCAACTTCACTGTGATTTTTTGCCTAGTCACTGTGCATCATAGGTTGTAATTCTACTGTACTTTCAGATGAAATGAGTAAATAAAAGGACTAAGAAGCCACTCCGTTTTGTTTAGCCCTCACAGTCCTATACAACACTGGTTAGCAATTTGCATTATAGATGCCACTTTGCCAATTTTTGAGCACTTGGTGGCTTGCTTAGAACTTTTGAATGTTCACTTCCACAAACAACATTTCATATGATCAGCATCAGACTTTTGAGGCTGAGAAACTACTACAGGAATGACTAGTTCATGGTGGTAGTGACATGGACTCTACATCCCATAGTCCACAGTGCTGGCAGACAAGTTGACATTGAGCTTTCAGTAAAATTTATCAGTCTAGGCATTAGATGAGTTTCAGCAAGCTGGCTAGACATATGAGTCTAATATGGCCATATTGTGACTTCTTTAATAAAACATTCATTTCAGAAGAAGACAAGGAAAAAACTTCTACTACATTACTACTGTTATTGAATAATCACACTTAGAAAGATTATTAGGAATTACTCAAATTGAAAAAAGAATGTCCCATGGTAGAGTAAGTAAACAGTACAGACAAACAAATGATTTTATGTGTGTAGCAAAGGGAGAGACAACAGCAGAGAGAAACTGAATCGGTTTTGGAAAATAACTTTAAAATAAAGCCTATAAAACACACAACTATACACCAAACTGACAGCATTTTCATCATTAAAATATTCCTAGAGTACAGAGTGGCAACTTAACACTGAGTTACCACATGCTGTATGTCTGCCTGCTCTCTGGATATGACTCTGGCTGTATGTAAATTATCTGTAAATCATTGCATCAATATCCCTTTAGGGAATCAGAGATCAAGACAGCAGACAAAAGCATGATTTCATTCCTGGTCCCAACCTCCACAAAGACTTCAGGAAAGAACCACAACCTGAGCCAGAAGTACATGTGCAGAGTGGTCCCACCTGGCAGAGTGGGCTCTGGAGGGAGTTTCCTAATGGGGATCCCTTGTCCTACCTTGCCAAGTCAGCTGGTCTGGCTAGCTGGTGAACCCTGAGTGTTAGTTTGGTCTCTACTTCTTTAGTGCTGGGATTGCAGGCACTCCCCACACATCTGGGATTTTAAAAATATGGATTCTGGGGATTGAGCTCTGATCTTCATGCTTTCAAGGTTATTGACTAAGCTGTCTTCCCAGCCCCGTATTTTTCTTCTGAAAAACCTCTCAGACATACTCTACTGGATAATTACTCTGTCCCCACTGCTAATGCATTATTCACATCCCCAGTGCCTGCTGTAGAGGTACCATCACCTACACCATCATGAAACCAGAGGTGACCTAGAGACCTATGAATTTATATATAAATTCTTTATGTGTATTGTGGTTTTCAAAAGGGTAGGAACAATTAGCTTTATCTAATTACTACAGTCTCTCCCAGTCTATCTAGTCTCACTGTTCTACTCTGTCCTCTATCCTGTTGTCATGGTGCTTTTTCAAATGACAGCTATAGCTGTAACCTTCTGATTTTATTTGCATAATGCAATCAATTATACAGGTTAGTTAGTTGTGTTCATTGTATTATTTCTATACAGTCAGACATTACACATTAATCATGTCTATTTATGTTTCTATTTGTTCTCCGTGGTGGTACCTTAGTTCCCCAGGAATCCCTCTTTAACTTTAAGGTTAACTTATTTTAAGATGTTCACATTTGCCTTTCTGTATAAACTTTCTTTATCCATTAATCTATTGATGGGTAAGTTGATTCTATATCTTAGTTATTATGAATATTAGCACAATAAACATAAGTATGCAATTACCTCACTCATAAACTGACTTTATTTCTCTTGGCTGTACACTCAGGAGAGGTTAGCCAGATCATTTTTAGTTTTCCAATGGAACACCATCCTGCTTTCTATGGTGACAGTACTAATTTATACACCCACCAGCTGCATATAAAAGTTTCCTTCCCTATATCCTTACCAGCATTTATCATTTTTCCAATTTTGATAACAGCCATTCCAACTGGGATGAGATGAGTTTTTGATTTGAGTTTCTCTGACTGGCCCTCCTGTTTTTATGCTGCAGTGTTTGTTATTGTAAGATAAACCCTCAAAGTATTTGGAAGGTCCCATATAATCTAGTTGCCTACCAACTTCTGAAGGCTTTCCTGTCTCAATTTTCTTTCCATTCTATATTTCAATCCATAATAAAATTTCAACACTCAAGTTTCTTTGCCTGGCCAGGGTGTTCTTTACGAAGCATTTCCTGTGCTACCACATCCTCTAAGCTTGTCAGATTCCAGCACAAAGAACTGAGCCCCTTCTCATCTGCCCAGGGTACACATTAGAATGAATTTTCTCACAATCCCCATTTTGTGTGTGTGTGTGTGTGTGTGTGTGTGTGTGTGTGTGTGTGTGTGTGTGTGTGTGTGTGTGCTGTTTGCTTGATGGAACAGTGCTCATGCCCCAAAGGGTATGCTTCCTGTGGTAAGAACTACACCTTGTTTGTTTTTATTTCTTCTGGTAAATATCAAAATGTTTGGCCCAGAAGGTTCTTCCATAAGTGTTTATTGACTTTGAATGAGATACAAGTCTGGCTTTTTATCACTATCTACTTCCGTTCACATACTAAAAATGTAAGTTGAAGAATGATTGCATAAGGGAAGATCATCTCAAGTAATAGGGTATGATTGGAAATATTTGCTAGATATAAAATGACTCCATGAATATAAATCATCACTGCAAAGGTCCAAAATTCTAAAATATTGTGAAATAAGAAAAATGAAAGAGAAAAATTCAACTTTTAAAGGGACTTCACATAACTTTCTGTTGCTTACATTCAAATACTAGTGTAATTCTTATGTATAGTCTTTGAGTGATGTTAAAAGATACACTACCCTGAAGTCTGTATAGAAGATAGAATCAAAATGGCAGTGATGGGCCGGAGAGGTGACTGAGTTGGTAAAGGTGCTTGTCCTTGAGCCAGCAGAAGAAAACCAACTTCTACAATATTACTTTTAAAGGCATTAGCTTTCTGTAAAGGTAGGAAGGGTAGAGAAGAAGGAGGAAAGATGGAGACTTAGCAATGGGTACCAAAACTACCATGATATAGAAGTTCGAATGCTCTACAACACAATAGGGGACTTCAGTTCACAACAACTTCTTATATATTTTTTAAAGACTAGAAGAGAGGAGTTCAAAGTTTCTCAACACAGAAATAATAAATGTTTAAGAAGATTGATGTGTTAATTACCCATACTTCATCATCACCCACTCTATTCATGCACTGAATTATGACACTGTACTTCATCAACACATGTACATGCCAATTTCAAAACTATATAAAAAGGTAAAGAGTGTGATCTTATAAGTCAATTAGCTGAAGATGGGAGAATAGAATATAAAACTTCCATTTTAATACCGTTTAAAACATACATATATACATACATACACATACACACAGACACACACACACACACACCCTGAACAGGACATTCTGATTTTAAGATTTTGATAAATTACCAGCAAGATAACTTTAACAAATTCCTTTGCACATAAATTTAAAAAATACTATAAACTCCTCAAATGTGCAATTCATTGTGTTGCATTTATGTGTGGTTAAATGTTGAATACAGGGAGGGGCACAGAAAGATGAAAGAAAAACACACCAAGTATGAACCTAAGAGGGGAAGAGAATTTCTAAGAACAACAGTACACTCTTGAAAAGGAAGCTTCCTATGTGTTTTGGTGAAAGCAGACCTAACATAAAGAAGGCATTATCATTGCATCATGCAAATATTGACTGTGTATCAACAGCTTCTTTCCCCTGTGGTCTGCAGAGACAGCTCTGTGTACTCCAGAGTCTCTTGTGCAGAGCCAACAACCAACAGGGTATTAGATCAAAGCCTTAATACACAGATGCCTGGCCATTTGCTATTAAACAACTGATAAGAGTACAAAGCAAGTCTCTGTGCCCTTTCACCACAATTTGAACAGCAGCTAGTTAAGAGGGTTGATAATAGATGTCAGCATCTCATATGAAGTCATGGTTCTAGAATGTGTAACTTCTCTAGGCCCAAGACAAGAAAACAGAACTATTTTTTTTTATATATAGGAGCAAATTTGAATACCATTTCATTATTTATGCTCTTTCTCATCTGAAGAATTTGGTTTAACATAGTTTTAATGATATCTTGAGTTTTTTTTTAAGAAATAAAAGGACAGGATATAATTTTATCTGCATAATTTAAGTAAGGTATCTCAAGGTGCTGATCAGCCAGTAAAGGTTTGCATTCAATGCAAATAATCAAGGCCTGAATTCATTAAGAATTCTGAAGCTGCTGTTATTTGCAGGGTTTTTGAGGTAAGTGTGTTTGTGTGTGTGTTTGTTTATGTGTGTGTGTGTGTGTGTGTGTGTGTGTGTGTGTGATAACACATCTTGTCTCTTCATTCCCAAACCATGAAAAGTAACATGAAATACAGACCACTCTTTCCTGTTGATATTTTTGCCTAATAAATAAAACATTTAACTACCTAACATTTCAAACTAAGCCAAAATTTAGAAAAATTGTGTGTGTGTGTGTGTGTGTGTGTGTGTGTGTGTGTGTGTGTGTATGTGTATGTTTTATTTAAGCTTCATATAAACAAACGAAAAACATGAAATGAGTCTTCAAACTCCATTTCTTTGGCTAAGAAATATACAAAGGTTTTCAGAGAGACTCCAAGTCCTGACTCTCCAGCTTTCTTGATGAGTGATGAAATGTCTTCCTCTCACCCAAGGAAGAAGCCAACCTTAGAGGTAAATTCTGCAAGCGTCACTGATGATGAGAGGGAGAGTAGCCCCCTGACAAATCTACAGCCAATGTTGTTAAGAAGTTGGAAACAAATACTCTTGTCAGTAGGAGTTCAACAAGCAAGTATCTGCCTTCACTTAGAACAATGGCTCTCAGCCTGGGAGTCACGACTCTTTGGGGGTCAAATAACCCTTTCTGACATCACAGATGTGTATATTATCATTCATAACACTAGCAAAATTACAGTTACAAAGTAACTACAAAGACAAGTCTATGATTGAGGTCACCACCATATGAGGACCTGTATTAAAGAGTGGCAGCATTAGGAAGGCTGAGAACCACTGACTTAGAAGGACCACATAGTAAAGCTTCCCCTTTCCAGATTTTATAATAAAAATCAATGTATATTCACAGCGCCACCTACTGCTTCGTGCTAACACCACAGCGCCCATCGAATGGAAAGTGGCTCCTTTTATAAGAGAATCCAGTGCTGTTCTTAAGGCAGTGTGATGTGCTATGCACATGTGGCCACGGGCCAACTCTTTTTTCATTTAAAAGCTTGTATTTGCTTGTAACGAACTACGATGTAATAAAAAAAAAAAAAAAAAAAAAAAAACGATCCCCGGAAAGGAGAGAAGGCTGTGCTCTTGATCTAGCATTGTTTGACCTCGTTTTCTGGTTAGGCTGCACCACCGTGCCTGGTATAAAGTTAATGAGATGATCGTTAGGTTTCCACGTCATCACACGGGCTCCAGAATGAAGACAAACCTTTCAAGCTTGCTGGGATTTCTTTAGTTGAGAGCAGGAGTAGTTAATTTTTAGGTTGTTAGTCTATGATACAAATAAAAATTTCTAGGTAGAAACTAAAATCTATAAGCAATCTGTTTAATCTGCAAAATGCCAGCATCTGGGTAATTTGGTATTTTCTCTTGCTTAGAGCCTTATCAGTAAAGTCCATGTCTGAGGAGAAAGAAAAAATTTCTACCTATGAAATGATCGTGTGATGATTTTTTTTTACATGCCTCCTGGTGTGAGGCACCAAGGGAAACACGGCATAACTGAATGCAGTATTCCAGGTAAGTATAACCTCAACATGACTGCAAGGAATCACCAAGCCACAATGGATTGTAGCTCTCAAAAACGTCAATGTTGTATAAGATGAAGGAAGACTGTTGACTGTGTCAGGCCCAAGGAGGCCGAGAAAAGAGAAATGGTAAGTAAATGCAATGTGTGATCTGAGTCAGCTTTGAAAGAGGAGAAAAACTCATCTGGAACAGGCAGTCTTTAATGTAGAGTATCAAATCAGTGCTGACTTGCTTGAAGAATTGGTTAAGTTGTGTGAGAAAATATTGCTGTAAACATGTCAGTCTGTTACAGCATATAGCAACAGACAGACATGTAGACCATGACTAAAAATAATCTCAGACATTTCAGAAAAAAATATGCTTCAGAAAGAGGCGGGTGACAAGACAGACAGACAAAAACTTAAAAACTGGTGAACCAGAGTAAAAGCTAATGGTAGTAGTTTGTACTATTCTTGTAACTTGGTTGTAAATTTGAAATTATTTTTTAAATTTAATAAATGTTAGATACACTTTCTTCAATTTTAATATATATTTTAAAAGGTGAACAGTACCGAAGGACACTAGTTTTCCTTTACTCCTTTTAAGGCAGCAGGAGTGCAGCCAGAGTTTGCAGCATCAACAAAAGAACTTGTCCTGGCCCTATGTGCAGCATCCTTCCCAGCAAGCCACCCCGACTCTTCAAAACATGACACATCGCAGGTGCCAAGGACCACTTCACTAGCTCAGGTGTGGCTGTCCACATCATCTCACAAAGCTTCGTAGTCAGGCGATTCATCCTCAAACTCTGTCAGGAGCTTTCTGGGGATGAGATAACAATGATAAAACACCCAGTCCTCTCCCTCAGGGAGCTCAGAGGTGGTGAGGAGGTCACGGTGTATACAGAGCCCCAACTGCAGCCTTTGATCTGATTTTAAGCCAGAAACTACATGTAAAGAGGTCAGCTCTTGGGTTAACAAAACAGTTACAGGTATTTTGTATAGATAGTGCATTTTGTTCATTTGTGTCCTTTGTTATGTGATAAAAGATTGTAGAGTCAAAATACAAATGCCAGGGCTCTTAGGCTCCAATATTAATGCCCTCTCCAGGCTACAGGTTTCCTTACAGTGTACAATCAAAGCTCAATAGAAGAGAGGATAAATCAACTGGCTTCCTCCATTAAAGTGCCAGTGCCAAAGATCAAGAAATATGGCAAAAGTAAGAGTCTCCTCAGTGACCCATGTGATTTTTTTTACATTTATTTATTTATTTATTTATTTATTGTGAAACATACTAATTAAATAGCAAATTCCAGATAAAGTAATAAAATGCATTTGTTAATGTATAAGCTAACCATTCCCCCCTCTTGCTGGTGCCATAACATATGTATTCCAGTTATGCACAATGGGTTCTAGAAAAGGGCTCATTTAACACCTGCATATTAATCCACATGTATAAAAGCAATAATTAAATGTTAAAGGAAAATGATCATTTTTCCTAATGCTTAGATGTCTTATTCATTAAGTGAAAATGTTGTCCATCACCAATGCCTTTCCTGTAATTGTTTTGCCAGGACTTACATTCCACATTCCCTAGTACCAAAACTTGGAATGAAAATCTGTTGTACGCATGTGCTTTCTTCCTCCTGAATTGGTTGATAGTTTAATCAACACATGAATCAAAGACTGAAAAAAAAAAAAAAAAAAAAAAAACCTGGTCAGGGCCAGAGCTTGATCCTCCATGAAATGTTGCAGCCGAGGCCTTCACCTATGAACCAATAATAACACATAACTGCACTAGATAGTTTCAGAAGCATCAAGGTACTGACTGCACTGTGTTGTACTGTGGACCTCTACAGCTTAGTCATATTGCATGACTGAAGTTTTATGTTTATTGATTAGCAACTTCCTCATGCCCCAGTTCCTAGTTCCTAGCAGCTACCATTTGCTCTGTTTCTGGGAATTTGACCATTTGAGAGACCATGCTACAAAAGGCCTATGTTGTATCTTTCTATGGCTGACTTATTTAGTGTAGTGTTCTCCAGATTCATCCATATTGCCACATATTATAGAATTTGTTTGTTTAAAGGCTAAGTATCCATTCATCTGACAATAAAGAAATTAGCCTGCTTCTATGACTTAGCTATGGTGCTACAATAAACTTGGGAGTATACTTCTCTAGGATCCCAATTCAAATTTTTGGATAGATATTCAGAAGTGAAGTTGAAAAATCCTCATGCTGTTTCATAGAGGCTACATTTTCATACTGTATAACAATTCCAGTGTGTATTTGTTCCAGTCACTAAGATGTCAGTCTTCTGGGGTTTTGATAGCAGCCATCATAACAGGCAAGGTATTATCAACATTTGATTTGTGACTTTGACCATCTTGTACATATTTGTCAGCCATTTGTAAAAAAGCCAGTCCAAACAACCTGAAGGGAAACCATAGTATTGCTGTCCAGTTGTATCTTCTTTATAGAAATGTTTCTTCAAAGTCATAGCTCATATTTAAATCAGATTTTGTTGTTGCTATTCTGAGACTGGGATTAAACGAGTTGTATTTGCTATTGAGTTACAAGCAGTCTCTTATATTTTTGCAGGCAGCTCCATTGGTCTAATGTTGATATTATTTTTACAACATTTATGATATTACATTTCATGTTAATATTATAGTTTTAATTACTATTGCTTTGTAATGTGTTTTGAAAACAGGAAATGTGATGACTTTAGCCTTGTTCTTTTTTTTTTTTTTTTTTTTTTTTTGTGAAATTGATTTAGCTATTTGAAGTTTTCTATGGCTTCATGTAAATTTTAAAATAATTTTTATATTGTAAATATATCATTGGAAAATCGATAGTGATTGCTTTCAATATGTAGATTACTTTGGTAGCATGGACATTTTTTTTTTTAACAACATTAGGTTTTAAAACCCATGGACACAAAATAGCTTCCCATCTGTTCATATTTTCTCTAATTTCTTTAATTGATAGTTTTCCATTTTCAGTGCATAAGTCTTTGACATTAAGTTTATTTCTAAATATCTTACTCTATTTAATGTTACTGTTAGTGAAACTTCCCAATTTCCTTTTCAAATGGTTTGTTGTGACTGTTTAGAAACACAACTGAGTTTTATATTCTAATTTTAAATCCCACCACTTTACTGAATTCATCTGTTAACACCAATATTTATTTGCTTCTGTCCTGGAAGTCTTTTATTTCTTTTTCTTGCCCTACTCACTCTGACCAGGACTTCTAGCACTGTGTTGCTCATCCTTGCCTTTCAGGAAAAGAAGTCCTTTCTCACCATTATAAGTGGTATTTATGCTGAGCTTTTCATTTACATTCCTTATTTTATCGAGGCAATTTCCCTTTGCTAGTCTGTTTCACATTTAACATATGAACTTGCCCTGAGTTTCATCAAACCTCTTCTGCGTCTTGTCTTGGTTGGTCCTTCATCCTTTTAATGTGACATACCACACTGATTGGGGTCATATGTCGAAGCATGTTTCATCTCAGGAAAGGATCCCACTTATTCAATTTGCCACGGTAAGTTTTGTTTTCTAGTGTTTTGCTTGAGGATTTTTACATTTTTATTCACCATTTCTCCTCATTTATAACTTAAATTTAATGTCTTACAAACCACAATGCCTAATGATAGGAGAGACAAATATAAACAAATTGCCTTTGCCAAGGAATATGCATAATATACCCAAGCCTAACAATAACATTCTGGTTGGCAAGTATTTAGATGGTAAATTGATTAAAAGAAAAACAGTTAACGCTATTTCCTAGGTTTAGGAGTCTGCATTAATAGCTGATGTTTACTGCCAAAAATTAGCATTTTTCCTCTAGTAAATTATGTGCTGTCCACAAGGTTAGTTTAAAAATGAAGAGGTAATTAAGTCTGCATTGGCGATGGGCTTCACAGTGTTTTCAGGAATGGGAACCCTGAACTCTCATGCCTAGCTCCTTCAGAATGCTTACAAAAATGTTTAATTTGTGGTCCTGTAGATGGCAGATAGCCTGAATCTGTTTATCAAGGCTCTTCTACAACCACATTTGTGAATCAACTCCAGTTCTATGTAAAATGTTTGTGAAAGTTGCATTATGTTGAAGGGGATAGAAAATAGAATTTATTTTTAATTTTTCTTATTTTACATATTGATCCCAGTTCCCTCTCCCTCCCTTCCTCCCTCTCTCCCATCCCCCCCCCATGGCCCCCTGACCAACCTCCCCTCCCATCCCTTCCCCCCACTCCACATGCAGGGTGATGCCTTCCAGGAGGGGTCATCTAAATCTGTCAAGTCATTTGAAGTAGGGGTTAGACCCTCCCTCCTGCCTCTAGGTTAAGGGAGTATCCCTCCATGGGGATACATCCTGGTTCCACTATCAGAGGTCCCTTAGACTGCCCAGGCCTCACTGAGCTGAACTGGAATCCAGATGCAGAGAAGGACAAGACCAGGCTACAGAAATCCACAGAGATAGCTGACCTGAACAAGGAGGAGCTAATGGGCCTCCAGACTGATAGCTGGGAATCCAGCATTGGGCCAACTCAGAAAATAGAATTTTTAAAAAGAAAGAATTTGAGAATTGAGATAAACAGAGGTTAAACCCCATTGTAATGATACATGTTCATATATTTCTTCCTAATCATAAAGGAAAAATTACAAAGCCTCAAGCAGTGGTGCCTACAACTTCAGAAACTATGATGGAACCCCACTGATCTCAGATGGGAATGAAAAAAGAGAGACCCCCCTGGGATTTGTCATTGTATCTGTCCTTTCCAAATCTGACTATGTTGACCTCTGAGCCCAGGAAATGGTCTTAAGTGACCTCAGTTCTTATTAAGGGCAGGTTTAACTTGTTTGTAGAGAATAGTTTGCTCAGTGCAAAAGAAATAAACAGTATCAGGCTTTTGCCGTTTGCTTGTGATTTTCCTTAGATAAACTCATTTGTCTGAGTTTAGAGTGAATTGCGTTTGTTCCTTCAAAAACATGAAATTGTGGAGCTTTCATTGATTTACCAAGAGCATTAAGTACTTTTCTTATTTACTTTTTTTTTTCATGTGTATTTTTAGCTGTCACTGAAAATCACCACTATTGCCCAAGACAGATGATGCCTTGCAATAAAAAGTGGAAACAAGAGAAAAGATAACTTAAAGTCCCATGCATTTCAGAAAGCCCATTAGAGAGGCATACTCCCCACCCCACCTCCAGTTTACAAACTCTTTGGATAAGTTCAGTCTGGGAATATAATGGTTGGACTCCAGAAGGGCTTGCTGAATGAACTCCTGTTGGACATCAGAGAAGCCACCTCAGCAGTTTGTCGCCAATGAATCTGTCAGCTAGCTTTTGCAGACCACACCACCCTTGCCTGCATTCTGCATTAAACCCATCATTTCATACCTTCTAAACTCCTAGATCACTCTTATCTGAAATCAATTTCATGCTTTTCTGTATAAAAATTGGCAGCCAGGGCTTATCCTCGCCACCACATGGTGTATCACAGAATCATCTCTGAACATATGGCAGCTTCAGCTGGGTTTGCTTCCTCTCTTTCATACTGTTCCTCTGGAGGATAGATTTCTCCTCAGCACCAACACTGTTTGCTCATTTCATTAATGGTGCTGAGGCATTTAGTGGGATTTTCATTTGTCTACAGCATCATCTGAAGCTGTGAGACACATCCAGAACTGTATCCACACTTGGAAAATATTTTCTCTTTACAGTAATAAAATGAGACTTCCTAAAATTTACATTGAAAAATATATAAGAAGCTGAGAGCTTAATCAAATGGAAAAGTCAATGGAACAATGGGGAAGATCTAAAAGCCAGGTATGGTTGTCTTCCTCTTAACCTTAGCACTTAGAAGGAGAATAGAGGCAGGTAGATGCCTGAAGCTTACTGCAGACAGTCAGCCACTTGGTGAACTCCAAGCTCAGTGAGCCACCCTATCTCAAAAATTGTACAATGAAGAGCAATAGAGAAAGACAGTAGGCAGTAACCCCTGGCTTTCACAGGCAAGTGCACACATGTACATGAGTGCACATGAACACACACATACACACACACACACACACACACACACGTGCTAACAGTTTACATACACACAAAAGAAGTATTAAAAAGTTTAAAAATGACAGAGCTGATACCCTTTACAAACAAACGGGTGTCATGTATCCTGTCTTTTCTCCTGCTCTCCGTTTTCACAGTTTCATTATTTATTCATTAGTTGGTGGACTTCTAACCATATTCCATTTCCTTGCTATTGTGAACAGAGAAACAATATACAAGGATGAATAGCTATCCCACTGATAGAATATAGAGTCCTTAAGGTATATGTCCAGAAATGGTATTGCTTGGTCATGTCATTCTAATTTTAGGTTGTTGCTTCCTTTTTTGTTGTTGTTTTGTTTTAAGTTTTTTTGTTGTTGTTGGTTTTCTTTTCTTTTTCCATAATTGCTGCACCACTGAGATTTAAGACTGCACAGAAAAATCTATTTTCCTATTACTCCAATAACATGAGGGACTGAGGGTGTATCTCAGGGGTCTAGAGGTCTGATAGACCTCCAGCACTGCAAAGCAGTCTCTGAAAATCCCTGTAGGAAAGATAAGGTACACCCAGTGTTTGCTTTTCTGTTGCGATGCTAAAATGTTGACCAAAAGCAACTTAGGAGAGAGGGAGACAGGAAAGGAAGGAGGAAGGAAGGGAGGAAGGAAGAAAGGGAGAGAGGGAGGGAGGGAGGAATTTATTTGCTTCACAAGTTACATACAGCCCACCATCAAGGAAAGCTAGGGCAAGAACTAGAGTAGAAACTGACTATGGAAGAGCGTTGCTTACTGACTAGCCTGCTCTCTGTCTCATGTTCAACTACCTGGTCTTTCTGGGTCTGGGTTATTTACTATAATGTTTTCCAGCTCCATCCATTGACTTTCAAGTTTCATGATTTCACTTTTCTTTACAGCATATTTCCGGTGCTCACTCATCAGTTGATAGACCTTGTTTCTGTGTTGTAATTATTGTTAAGGGAGCAGCCATGAACATTGATGTACATGTCTCTGTAATAGTTCTTTGGGTATATGCCCAGGAGTGCTACAGTTGGGTCATATGGTAGACCAATGACTGTTTTTCCAAAGAACCAACACACTGATTCTACAGTGGCTGCACCAATTTTCATCCCCACAGATAATGCATCGGGTTCCTCATTTCCCACATCCTCCTTTGTTTATTTTTTCTTAATTTTATTCATTCAGACTGGGGTAAGATGAAATATTAAAGTAGCTTTGTCACATAGTTTCCTGGCAGCTAAAGGTAGGAACACTTTCATTTTTTTTTTTTTTAGAGATTTCATTTAATTTTAATTATGTGATGTCAGTGTGTGAGTTTCTGACTGTTCATGATTCATTTTTTAAAGTTTCTTTATTCCTGAGAATTGCATACATGTACTCAATGAAATAAAATTCTGTTCAGGCCTATTTCCACTCCAACAGCCTCCATGCCCTATCCCAACATGCCCCTACTTATCATCTACCTTTCTCATATAGCTCTGGCTCTCCTGCCTAGGAATGGTACTACTGAAATGTCCCCACAGACTGCCAGTAGGCCAATATGATGGAGGTATCTCCTCAATTGAGAATCCTTCTTCCAAGATGTTTCAAGCTGACAGCTGAGGCTAATTATAATGCACAGTCTTTCAGAGAACTCTCAGTATCAGTTGTGTTCAAAGCTTATAGTAGACTGAGTATTTTGTCTTATTCAACTTTACTATTTTTGTTAGGTCTCAAACCTGAAACAAATGGCTAAAGTGCCTATTTAACATATGCTATTTAATGGATGCTAGCTGCCAGGTTTACCCTGTATCCTCTTGGCTGGCATACCCAGATCCCTACCCTAAACTCTCCAGCACAGGGGGCTGGGCTGGGCTTCCCTAAATAATCCAATCATCTTTGTTATCTTACATCTTTGTATGTTTGGTCCTCATGGCTAACAATGGTAATGCTTTCTTTCTGGAGAGGATACAGGTCTAGGTAATTAGTTGATCCTGACCATTGGTGTAGAGAGGTATCTGAAGATGTCTACTCTCTAAAAGAATATAAATTCTGCTCTTCTTGTGTTTCCTCTTCTCCCCTCCCCTTCCTTCCTCTCACCTCCCTTCTCCTCTCCTCCACTTTACTCTCATCTCTGCTTCCTCTCCTCTTCTTTCTTTTCTGCCCCTTCATCTCTTTTCTACTCCTAATAGCTTCCATAATCTTCTTTACTTACTGGCTAAACTCCCTATGAGATATCAGGACCAATCAATGGCCACTCATTCCCAAAGAAGGGTCGCTTTTGAGCTGAGCCTTGGAGGGAAGTTGTTTAGGTGAAGAGTAGATCTCAAAGAATGGCCTTGGACCTGTACAATAACAATAGCAGCAGCGCTGAGAGCCTGCCAAGGAAATAAACTCTCAGCCCCTTAACAGAACTGGTGAATCAAAGTTCTGGTTAGCAATGCTAAAGCTGGCAATGATTGGGCTAGACTAGGTAGGGGAGTGCTATGACAATGGTTGCATATGGTATTGTGGATAGGGACTGGCTTAGATCCTACAGTCAGATAAATTACTTTAGGTAAAACAGTGGGGCAGGAGAGACGGCTCAGCTGATTTTCCAAGGAACAGAGTCCAGTTTCCAACACCAATGATTCATAGTCATCCATAATTCCAACTCCAAGAGATTCAATACCTCTGGCCTCTGCAGGTTCCTGTTCTCATGCGTGTATACTCAGGCACACTTGTACACACATACTTAAACACAATACAAATAAAATTTTTGTTGAAAAATGGAATTCAGCATGCACATGACTCCATGTACTTGTTCCGGTCAACACATTCTTCTTGGGACCTCCCCTGCCCCCTACCCTCCAACCCACACTGACATGTAACACCAGTACTCATAGCTACACAAGAATGGGAACAACGTTCAGGATAAAATGTTACAGAGTGAACTTTGTAAAAATAGGTAGCACTAGGGTTCATCATTGACTCTTGAACTTGTGTCCTTTTGATGGTAGAAGAACCTCAGGCTGAGTGAATAACTGCTGGACTTTTGACCTTGGTTTGTTCTACAAGGTGATTGCTGGTGACAGCTTCTCCGAGGTCACATTCAGCTCTCAAATGCTTTATTATCCTGCATGACTCTGAGGTTGATCTAAAAGCTGCCTTGATGACACCCCTTTCAGATTTTGTGATTTTAAATAGGGCATGCTGTCTCCCAAGTAGACATCAAGGTGTGACCTGTAACCAGTTCCTTTTGTGTGGATAGAGGAGGAGCTTAGTGTTAGAGAGCTGGCTGCTACAAAGCATGAAGACCTGAGTGTGGATCTTTAGCACCTACATAAAACAGGCATGCTGGCATAGGTCTGTAATCCCAGCACAGGAGAGCAGAGGTAGACAGGTCCCAGAGTTCACTAGCCAGCCAGTCTAGCAAAATAGTGAGAAAACCTGTCTCACAAAATAACCTGGGGAGCAATAGAGGAAGACTCAGTATTGACCCTTCAGGAATGTGTGTAGCACATGTGAGTGTGAGCGCACAACCCTCCCACACACACATGTATTTACAGGCACGCATGTGTATGAACAGAGTTGCTTTTCTACAAAGTCACACTATCACAGGGGATTCTAAAAGGAAGCTGGACCAGGTGTTATTAAGAAAGAGTCGAAGGGAATAATCTGAGTTAGTAGAAAAATATGTGTCAAGAATTGGCGATACATTGAAGGCATAATTCCATACTCCATATTTTACAGCAGAGACTCCAATTTATCAGTGGAAAATCGTAGCTGGAGATTCTGTTGGACTCCCAAGTACATAGGCAATAACTGAACACAAAGAGGGCAAGTAGGACAGGAGCAAGAAATTAAGTGAAAAAATGTGAAGACTTCCAACACTATTTGACAAATTCACAAGCTCTGAGAGACTTTCAGAGAGGGGAAGGGGAAGGAAGAGAAGATGAAAGAGGAGGGAAGGGAGGAGGAGATAGCAGTAGTCAAGATCATTACAAAACAGGTTCCTAGCACAGTTCTTGACTCAAAGAATCTCATTCCTCTTCCTCACTCTCAATCCCATAAAACCTCACCCAAAGCCACAGGACAGACACAGCCCCTGTACTGGTCCTCACGTTCATAGAAATCCTTCCCCAAAGCAACAGCCTGCACCCATTCCCCTTTCCATCCTATTACCCACTTGACTCAAAACATCAACCTGGTTTCATTCCTGATTTGACTTAAAACACATACAAATTCATCCCTCTCTTGAATCACATCAAGTAGTAATGCATATACTATCTTTTCCCAGCATCAACGGTATCCTAGTGTGTAGGTGGCAGGAAAACATCTGCCATATTTTTTTTTCTTGTTGTCCATTTCAGGAGGAAATAAATTTTATTAGTGTTTATAGTTGAGGTCAAAGTTTGAGATGACTTTTTCAAAGGCTGAATTTTCTCAGAATTTACTGGGATTAACTATTCTGACAAGCTGTTATGCATTTATTTTAATCTCTTGCCAAAGAGAATAATTTCTTCACAGATAAAAGCATACGCGCAAAGCAGCTATTGTGTATGCACAGTAGCATATTTTTAAACCCTGTCCTATTAAGAAAGAGAGGATAACAACCAAATGTGCCCTAAGAACCGAGGTCCATACTTTATATTACTGAGTGTTAGGGCCATTAAATCAATGCATGCTGGGCGGGAACTTTGCTCCTAATGTGTGTACAATTTTATAAGTTCTTTGACTACAGAGCAAATTCACAGGTACTGTGCAGCTTCTTAAGTCTATAATTCTTTAATAGCTTTTGCTTTTAGCGTTTCCCTCCCCAGTTGCTCAGTAAATGGTTCAGTTTGGATTGACAGTCAAAGATAATTGAGCATGGAAGTGCTGAGTTGGTGTTCCTTTCTAAAAGGGTTAATGGCCAATAGTCAGTGAGTTGAAATTAAAGTAAGAGGCTATTGAAGGAGGTTCTGGGTGTACATTATTTTTTTTCTTTTGAGATTAATTGATTGTATATATGGTGATCTATACACTAAATTCAATTTTAACATACGTTGTTGAAAACCAGACTCAGCCAAGGGAAGCAAATCTCTCTGATGTCTTTTTATCAAAGGGGTCAAGGTGAACCAGAGAGATTCAGTATTTCAGTATTGAGCAAGAGCACAATTGAAGAACAGGGAAGAAAGGGAGGCCTTGGAAGGCTTATAATGAAGATGGAAATCTAGCGTTCCTATTTCTACTAAGGAGAGAAGAGACCACAATCCAATGGAGTGTTTCCTCGGCTTTGGTTAAAATGGTTACTTAAATAAGGAAAAGAAAGATACCATTTGATACAAGAAAAGGAAAGAAGAGCCAAGGTAGGAAAATGATGGAGGTCATGTAAGATAAAATAGCTAAAGAGCTTACTAACAAGAGGGACTATCAAGGTTTTCACATGGGAGTGGCAGATCCACCTTTCAGCTGTCCTTTCTACACAACCTGCCACGTGGAATTTGCATATTCATGGCAAGTGATTCCCTCAGTCACCCTTAATTACAGCAAAGCTAAAGACCAACTTCCTATCCAAACCAAACACCAAATGGGGTCTTTCTTCCCAGAAATGTATTCACAGTGGGATTTCTAGTTCTAGTCGTCCACAGATGTCCAAGATCTGACAAGGCTCCAATAACCAGGTCGAGGTTCCAACAGAGGCAGCTGTGATGACATTCAGCCCTCAACAGAACAGTTTGTCCATAAAGTCAGACAAGTGAGACCGACACATGTTTAATACAGGAAGAGAAAGAAATAAATCACTCAAGGTAGAAACAGGGAATTTAGGCTTCATGTTTAATTAAGATACTTATCTGTAAATCTTGGAGAAATGAAATAAGATGGCTTTCACTCTGCTCTCCTTTACTCCAAATCTGCTTAAAGAAAAAAAAGAAATACAGACTAGATAATTCAAGAAAAGAATGCTCCCGCCAGCGTCTTTCAACTACAAGCCACAGCTATCGTTCAGCTCGACCTAAGACCCCATGTATACACTCAACTTCAGATGAATTCTGCCAGTCAAGATGTATGCTGAGAATGACTGAATTTACCAAGTAGATTGTGGGAGCTGGAATGTGTGAGAGAAAATTATAAACCCCAGGACCATCCTTAGTTTTATTTTTTGTCTTTGGTTCTTTTATATGTATCCGTATTAAATAGTCTATTCTTTAAATCCTTATTAAATATTCTATTCTTTAATTTCTCCACTAGGGAAAACATAGTGCTTGTTGATCTCTTTGCTACCTAACATACAGAGATGCTGCTGAAAGACCCAGTCAGACATCACTTATAAATAGCTCAGTGTTTTTAATGAAAAGAGCAGGATAAATTCAATATTTCATTGTTGTGTTCATTGTTCATGTGCTTCCTTTGGCTCCAGCCTGTGCACAGCATTTTATTATTATTCATTATTATTTATTATTTATTATTATTAACCTCAGGTTAATAACAATAGTGTCCTCTATTCCTTTGCTCTCAGCAGCCAATGCAGACACAATCAAATGCCTAATATTTTTACTATTAGGCTATTTTAGGCCTATTTTTCACTCACAAGATCATATATGAATAATATTAATGTAAGAGAACTCAGAAACACATCACTGTACTAATGAAAATAGAAGGGTCAATTTCTCACTCTGTGACTCCAAACTAATAGAGACTAGTATACTTATTGTAGATACTTAGTACAATCTGCAAGTCCCAGGTCCAAGTGAAAAACCCAATCTCAAGATCAAAGTTAATGGCTCCCGAGGAGTGACACCCAATGCATATGTCCTTTCAGCAAGAATGCATGCATGTGTATACACACACACACACACTCTCTCTTCCCCCCTCTTTCTGTCTGTCTCTCTCTTAATGTTCTATTGCTGTGAAGAGACACCAGAACCATAAACCAAAGGGAATTTTTAAAACAAAATATTTAATTGGGGACTTACTTAAAATTTTAGAGAGTTAGTCTATGATCATCACACCAGGAAGCCGACAGGCATAGCACTGAGGCAGTAGCTGAGAGCTTTACATCCTAATCCATAGGGAGCAAACAGACAGAAATAAGAGAGAGACAGAGAAAGACAGAGACAGAGAAAGACAGAGACAGAGAGAGACAGAGACACAGAGAGAGAAGCAGAGGCACAGAGAGAGAGATAGAGACAGAGAGAGACTAGGCTTAGAATGGGCTTTTGAATCTTCAATTCCAATCCCCAATGAGACACATCTTCCAATAAGATCACCCCTTCTTCAGCAAGGCCATGCCTCCTAATCCTTCCCAACAGTCTACTAACTGATAGCCAAGCATTTAAATATATGAGCCTATGTGGCCATTCTCATTCAAACCACAACAAACAGATAGACTACAGCAACTGATATTTATTTCCAAGGGTTTGTCCACTTATGGATATCTGCTAAGAACCACCACCCACCATAAAAAAAAAGTTTCCTTCTACTATAGACAATAGCAGCAGAAGTCCAAGGTTATGACAAATATTTAGAAGGCAATTTGAAAGGTGCCCAACAAGATAATAGCAGGAACTTCCCAATTAAGACCTATGGTTTCCCCATATACAGTATCAAATTTGGCTTCCCCACTGTAGGGCAGGTCTTAAATCCAATTAGAAAGCCTTGGGCTGCATCTAGAAACAATCTTGCCACAATTTCTCCAGCAGGCGCATTTATTACCTGGCATGGAGGTGCTACTAAACACAGGAGTCCATAGCATACTATAGCCAGACCACAGATACAAATCTCCCTCCCCCCAGCACTTTCCGACCCTATGGATGCTAACTGACAAATAGGGGGCTTTCAATTTAGTCATAGCTTAATTTGTCCGGAAATCAGAGTATACACTGTTTCCAGCAACAGAGACTTGCCATTGGGTTTTAGCACTCAACCAACAATAGTGACCATAACCTACAATGCCTATTATACGGCTTCAAAAACTCCCTGGCCAACAACTCAGTAGAGAGGTACTTCACCCTAGCATTGAGGTTTCCATTCAATAACCTATATCTTATAGGCAAGCCATTTCCCATCCACACAAGTTACCCTTGCTCTTAACTGGTTTAATGGCTGTTTATTATATTTACAGCACAAGCTGTTACTGGATTTTTCAAATATCTTGCCAGGTATCATCTGCCTTACCCAACCATAGAAGACCCAAGACTTCCTGGACCTTGCACCTGTATGGGTTGAGTTCCCACTTTCATTCATTTAACTTGTTTTTTAGATGCTTTGCTAAATCTGTAAGATACTCAGAGGCTGGCATGTTATAAAGAAACCTATTTTACAAAAGGTAGGCAGGATCCCTGGCAGCCAATTCCAATCAAGTGCCAATTGGTCTTGGGATTCAGCAGATAAGAGGATAATAAAAGTTAGGTCTAATAATACAGCATGAGAAGCTCCCATCAATTGTATCAATTGTCTGTCCTGTTTATAGTCAAAGACCAGTGCTGCCCTCAGTCCAGCCTTGATCGAAGAAGCTTACTCGTGCAACAAACAGTGGCTAATGCAGAGACTCATGACTGATCAAGATGCTTAGAACAAGTGACTCTTGAGTGCTCCACATTAAAAGGACACATGTATCATCTCCTCCAAAGCTCAGGGCACATTGCAGAACACAGTCAGGGAGAATGTAAGATCAGAACAGTGAGGACTGTGAAATGTGCTTTTTTTTATAGGCACAGTATGGCATGGCACAGCACTCACAAAATCTGCAGTGTCCTGCATAGAGTCTACACATGACCGAACCCCTGGACATTCAGTTATAGATGTGGGGAGCTTGTGGGGCCCTGCATGACCCAAGGGAATTAGAATCAGTCAGGAGCTACTGAGGGGAGGACGCAATTGTCTTCAGGGAAGTTGTGCCTGGTGAGTTTCTCATGTTTCAATACATAGTTTCACACTCATATTCATACAGATAGCCCAGTGGATTGCAAAGAATAAAAAAAATACATAAAGTTGGGATAAGCTCTGGATGGGAAGGAGGTGAGGAGAGGTTGACTGCGTGGGAGCAAGATAAGAACTGGAAGGGATAAGTGTGATCAAAATATTTAATGTACGTGTATAAAATCATCAAAGAACACTATCTAAGAAAAAGAGTCATGTTAGGTATATCATAGATGAGGATCACTGCCTTCTTTAGCCATCTACAACATGTATTTATTCTCTGTGAGCCATTTGTCTGTTACACTGACCACACCTGGCTGTTGAAAAATTACTCTCAGGCCCTGCAGTTAATATTCTTAAGAAAAACTCGTCAGTGGTGATATATAAGGTATGTCCAAATGGGAAAAATTCATACAGCTGAATGGAGGCAGGAATAGCTGTCTACCTATAAGACAAGCCTAGCCCTTTTTAAATCTGTACCACTATATCTCCACTTATGTCTACTGCTTCCCATTGCTGCAGGTTCCCTAGAAGCAGCCACTAACCTGAAAACACCTGGCTCCTCTAACCAAAATCTGCCAGAGCCCAAATACCGTGTATTTTAGTGCAAGGCCAATAAATCAACAAGGACCGCCTTGAATGGTCCTTACTTCTAACACCACTAGCCACCCCGTCAGGGAAGGAGCTGTGGCACTCCCATCCTTTGATATCACCTTCTTCTTTCAGAAGAAGTGGTGGAGATGCAGTAGGATCACTGGAATATCCCTATCACTTACCCACTTAGGGAACTGCTCCCTCTTATCTACACTTCACGACAAATCACTATGACAAATTACTATGAGGATGCACCCTATATATTTATTTCCCCCTTACATTTTTGCAAGTTCCTTCTGGACAGGCAGTTCTTATCAGTTACATGTTCTACCATTAATAATAGGAACTGAAATTGTTATCTTGGCTTCCTTACAATATCATTCCATACATGTCACCTTTAGGGATTGCAATAATCTCTGTAGTCCACATTTTTCCTTAATCATTGTTAGAAAAATGTTCCTAAACATACAAATACAACCTGCCAGGTCTGTATAATGCTAGTTGTATATGTGTTTTCAGGGATGACATTGTTTTTTGTATTGGATAACTAATTTGTGTGCTCTCTCTGAGAAAGAATATTTCTCTCACTTTCAGCATTCCTTGGTTACCTGTAGTTTTGTCTAGGGATGGGTCTCCTTGGCTTTCAGTCTTCCGTGTCAGCATGTTAATAGTGTAGCCCTTGTCTGGGTTATATTTAGGAAGTCATGTTGGTAAGACTTCATTGGTGTAGAGTCTCTGACATTTCTAGGAGACAAAATCTTACTGCAAACTCTATGATACTCTGGCTCTTACAACCCCACTACCACAACCTTCCACAATGATTCCTAGTTGTTGGGTGTAGCAATTGTGTTGTAGATATATCAGTTTGTAGTGACCTCACAACTCTGTGTTTTTATTAGTTGTGGTTTTCTGCAATAGTCTTCATCTGTTACAAAGAGAGGCTTCCTTGATGATGGTGAGGACTACCCTCATATTGTGGAATATTAGTTAAAGATGTGTTACATTCTTTTATGCTGTGAGATATTTGTTTAATGATGCAAAAATGTGTTGCATTATTTTATGTTGCATTTGTTTAACTCTGTGAAGCTGTGAAATTCATGACTTCACTAGCTCCAGAGACTTGCCCAGATTTCTAGGACCAGGAACAGTTTCCCTCATATTGATTAGATCTAAAGTCTATTAGAGAGCTGTTATTACCAACAAGGCATGTGTATCATAATTGCATCCTTGGGGTCTTCCATCCATGCTGGTCACCGTTGTGATTCATGGAAACCATAGCTGGGTAATACTATTGGTTGCTTCCCCCCACTTTGGAAGTTTGCTTAGCACCTGATGGAGCTAGTCCACAGGGGAGAAGTCTCTCAGGTCAGATCTAGCTCATGCCCTCTGGACCCTGTGTCCATAGTTCATAGTGTCTTCAGAAATAGCAAGTTACCATCCATCTTTGGGGGCAATATCAATAGCTTATAATGTTTTCAGAGTCTCTTGGATAACCCAGACCAACAACTCAAAAGAGAGCTTCTCTTATGCTTAAGAATTGGGGTTTTGTTAGATAGTCTATGGCTCTTGGTAGGGTGGGAATATGTCAGCTTACATGCTAAAGTTTCACTAAACTACATATATATATATATATATATATATATATATATATATATATGTCAACTTACATATATTATAGGTATTTTAGGCATTTAATAATATAATTCCTTATGACTTTTATGGACATCCTTACAGCTATTTACTCTCCTCCCTGCTTTTTCTATATTTATGTCTCTCCCCTTCCTAAAGTCCCGCCCCCATTTCCCCCACATCTCCCTTCATATCACTTGTACTCTGCTACTCCCCTCTCCATCACTTCTCTACTGCTTCCTTCACCACAATGCCTTTTCACTTCCTGGTTTCTGCAGTAACTCCAGGCTATGTACTCATCTTAAGATTAGGAGCTAGTAAGCTCTGATGAGAGAACATGTCTTTCTGGGTCTATCATTCAGTTTGATCTTTTCTAGTCAGTGTATATATACCACACTTTCAGTATTCATTCATCTGTTGGAGGATGTTAGGTTGTTTCCCTTTCCTAACTATTATGAATAGAGCAGCAATGAACATTGAGTTAAGCATCAGTGGACTATAATGCTAAGCCCTTTGGGCATATGTCAATGAGTGGTACAGATGAGTCATACAGTAGATTGTCTTGGCCTTTTGAGGATTCTCTACAGTGATTTCTTGAGTGGTTGGACTATTTAACAATCCTACCAATAGTGAATGAGTATGCCCTTTTCCCACATCTTCTCCAGAATTTGTTTTGTGGATCTTTGCCATTCTGACTGAGGTATGATGAAATCTCAAAGTTGGTTTGATTTGCATTTCCCTAATTATAAGGGATGATGAACAAATTTTTGAGACAATTCTTGCCATTTTTATTTCTTTTTTCCCTTCTGCCTCTGCCTTCTAAGTGCTGATTATATAATTTATTTGCAAAGTTCTTTATCCCTGTTTTTTTTTCTGTCTCCTATTTTCATCATGATTCAAGGGATGGTCCCCATAAAACTAGCTTCCTTATCCAAGGGAGCCAGGAAGTTGTCACCTTAAATGAAAAATTTTATTTCAGTAGTTGGGAAAGTTGTTTTTTTCCTTTTTTTTTTTTTTTTAATTTTACATATCGATCCCAGTTCCCTCTCCCTCCCTCCCTCCCTCCCTCTTCCCCTCTCTCCCACCCTTCCGTGCTCCCCACCACCCTCCCCTCCCAACCCCCCCCACTCCACATGTAGGGTGATGCCTTCCAGGAGGGGTCATCTGAATCTGTCAAGTCATTTGGAGTAGGGACTAGGGCTTCCCTCCTGCCTATAGGTTAAGGGAATATCCCTCCATGGGGTATGTGCTCCCAAAGTCCTTTTGTGCACCAGGAATACATCCTGGTTCCATTGTCCAAGGTCCCATAGACTGCCCAGGCCTTCTAACTGAGACCCATATTCAGAGGGTCTGAGTCAGTCCCATGCTGGATTCCCAGCTATCAGTCTGGGGACCCATTAGCTCCTCCTTGCTCAGGTCAGCTGTCTCTGTTTGTTTCTGAAGCCTGGTCTTGTCCTCCCTCTCTGCATCTGGATTCCATTTTGGCTCAGTGTTTAGTTGTTAGTGTCTGCTTCTGTTCCCATCAACTACTAGATAAGGGCTCTATGATGGTGGATAAGTTAGTCGTCAATCTCATTATCAGAGAAAGGCATTTATGGTAGCCTTTCCACTGTTGCTCAAGTTGTTAGTTGGGGTCAGTCTTGTAGGTCTCTGGACATTTCTCTAGATTCAGTTTTCTATTCAAACCTATAATGGCTCCCTCTTTTATGCTCTCTCTCTCTCTCTCTCCATTTTTATTTCTTCTTCTGGGAATGTCTTTCTATCTTCAAGTTTCTTTGTATATCTCTCTACTCAAAGGTTTACAGTTTTCAGTGTAAATTCCTTCTCTTCTTTGGTAAGGTTTCTTCTATTTTATTTTCTTTGAGGCTATTGAAATGGCAGTGCACTCATGATATTTGGTAGTGTATATAAAAACTACTGATTTATTCAAATTGATTCTGTGTGCTGCCACATTGTTGAATTTGTGTATAATTCTAGAAGTTTGCTAGTTGGATTTTGGGGATCTTTTATGCATAATATCATGTCATCTATAAAGAGATATGGTTTGACTTCTTTTTTTTTTCCTATATGTATCATTTTAGTTTCTTTCTCTTGCCATATTGCTCCCAGTTAGTGCTTCAATCAAATTATTAAAAAGGAGTGGGGATAGTGGACATGCCTGTCTTATTTCTGATTTCAGTGGAATTACTTCAAGACTTTCTCCATTTAGGATAATGTTGACCATGGGATTCTCATATATATATATATATATATATATATATATATATATATATATATATATGGCTTTTATTACTTTGAAGTATGTTTCTTCTGGTCCTGTGCTCTCTAGGAATTTTATCATGAAGACATGTTGAATGTTGTCAAAGGCCTTTTCTGATCTATTGAGATGATGTGATTTTTGTCTTTACAACCATTTATATGCTTCATTACATTTATTGATTTGCTTGTGTTGAATCACCCCTGCATTTCTGGGATAGAGTCAATTTGCTCATGGTATATAATGTCTTTGGTGTATGTTTTATTCAGTTTGCAAGCATTTTCCTATTTTTGAGTCTATGTTCATCAGGGATATTGGCCTGTAATTTTCTTTTTGGTGTTGTCTTTAACTACTTTGAGCTTTATTCATAGAGCTTTAAAGTGCTCCTTCTGTTTCTATTTTTTAAACTACTTTTAGAAGGATTGGCTGTAGATCTTCTAAAGTCTGGTAGAATTCTGCTTTGAATCCATTGGACCCTACACTGAATTTTGGTTGGATGCCTTTTTATTACTATTTCAATTTCCTCATTTGTTGTGGGTCTGTTTAGGTTGATGACTTGGTCTAGTTTTGATGGTTTCATCTATTTCTTTTAGGTTTTCTAACTTAGTGAAATGCAGGCTTTAAAACATTTCTTTTTAACACTGTGAATTTCTTTGTTGTCTCACTGTTTTCTTGTAACCGTAGTTACTGTTTTATTACTGTGAAGAGACACCACAGCCAAAGAAACTCATAAAATAAATCATTTAATTGTGGGCTTGCTTGCAGTTTTTGAAAGTTAGCCCATGCCCATCATTGGTGGGAAGCAGACAACCATGGTGCTGAAACAGTAGCTAAGAGTTTAACATCCTGATCTGTAGGCAGCAGGCAGAAAGAAACTGGAACTGGCATGGACTTTTGAAACCTCAAAGCCTACTTTCACTGATACATTTCCTCCACCAAGGCCACACTTCCTAATTCTTCTAATCCTTTTCAAACAGTTCTATTTTCTGGTGACTATGAATTAAAATATATGAGTCTAAGTGGATCATTCTCAATCAAAATACCACCCCGTTCATTTCTGATTCTGTTCATTTTGGTCCTTTCTTTTGCATAATTGAGTCAAGGTTCTGTCAATCTTATTGATCTTCTTAAAGAACTAGTTTTTAGATTCATTAATTCTTTGTATTCTTTCTTTAAAATTAATTTATGCCCTGATTTTTATTATTTTCTCCTTTAAGTACAGCAGATAGTTTAGCTGAGTATATTAGTCTTGTTTTATAAGACCTTGGAATGTGCTGTTCCAGGCTCTCATAACTTTCAAAGTTTCCATTGACAAATCAGATTGTACTCTAGTGGGTTTTCCTTTATATGAAAGTTACATTTTGTCTTTCATAGCTTTCAAAACACTTTCTTTACTTTCTACACTTGTTTTAACTATGACATGCTATGAAGATTTTCTTTTCTGGTCTTGTATGTTTGGAGTTGTGTTGCTTCTTGTTTCTATATGGGTGTGTCTTTTCTTACTTTGTGGAGATTTTCTTCTCTAATCTTTTTGTTTTGTTTTGTTTTGTTTTTCAAGATAGGGTTTTTCTGTATTGTTTTGGAACCTGTTCTTTGTAGTTCCTTTGGAACTAGCTTTGTAGTCCAGGCTGGTCTTGAACTCACAGTACTTCACTTACCTCTGCCTCCCGAGTTCTTCTCTAATCTTGATGAAGTTCTGATCTGTGCCATTAACCTTCTCTGCTATCCCTGTACTTTGAAGGTTTGCTCTTTTTATGGTGTCACAATTTCCTGTATTTCTTTTACTATGCTTCAAATCATTTTCGTATATTTTAATAGCTTATTTCATCTAGAACTTTCTAATGTTTGTATTTATGTTTGGCTCATTCTACTTATGTATTTCTTGTGAATCTCCTAGCTGTGTTATTGGGTTTTTCAATTTTATCCTAATTTCTGAGTGAGTCTTATTCAATGTTTCTACATTTTCATTAAATTCTATTTGCAAATCCTGGATTCCCTTCATCATTTTCATCAGCCTTGTATTTGTCTTTTCTTGGGCCTCACTCAGGTGTTTATTCTCTTTAAGCTGTTCTTCTCTAAAGTCCTTGAGCTCTTTGATGAAGTTTATGAATATTATTTTAAATTCGGAGGTCCACCTAGGTAGTTCTCATTGGCAAACATTTCTTGCTCATTTGGTACCAGAAGCCTGGAATGTTCCTGGAGAGCCACTGGGTATGTTCTAAAAAGCATCTGGGTATGTTCTGAAAATGTCCTAAAATTTTGACTGAGGCTAAGTTAAAAAGTAATGGATTTACTTATTCAGCAGAAGAAATTTCAAGATAACATAGTATTCATGCTGTGGCATAGTTACTGCTCATTACTTTTGGACATGCTTATTGTGAAACAGAACAGAAAGTAGAGGAGAAAATATGTGGTTTGGTTAGGAAAAGAGCATGATCCAATTAAAGTTATAGATAAGGCTAGTGAGGACAAAGCCATGTTTATAATTACTAAATACATTGGTACCACTAAATGTGAACATTTACAGGAAAGGTGCATTGAGGGCAAGATCCTACACATTAAAGCATATAAAATATAAGTTCATTTGAAAGGAATGCCTGATAAGATAGAGCATTTGGGTACCTTGTTGCAAGGATTGCCTACAGAAATAGAACCCAAATCAGTCACTCAGACTCTCAGCTACTGTAGCAAAGATCCAAAAGATCTAGGGTATGTCTCAAGCTGATAAGAGATTTAGGCATTATTCTCTACACAATGCTGACTTTATAGGGATTCAAAATGAGAAACTTTCACCAAAACTTCAAAAAGCCGAAGAGGCCATAACACACATAGCAGATTTAGCTCCTGCACAGACCTGAGTGGGCTTTCCAAAAGCCTAAGTTTTGGGGGAGACCTTAGGATAATGGAGATGCAAGGAACATGGGACTTCTGTGACAGAAAGCTACAGGTATGATACAGTTAGTTCAAGAGAGTATGCATATGCTGCAGATGACAGGACCAGAGACACAGAGTTATCCAAGCTCATCAGGGCCCAGATGATACCACCATGGGCTCCAGATGCCAGACATGGAGCTACAGGGTAAAAATCTTTTCTCTTCTTGGTATATGCTTTGCTTTGGTTCTATCTTTCCTTGCTTGGCACAGCCATATCTGATGGAAATGGCAAAAGTCTTAAGGCCAGCACAGCTGCGTGATAAAGATCCAGCAAAGCTGAACCACATGATGTCTCTGTGCCACCATTGGTTTTCATCTCTACTTGTTGCGTACATGGGAGACTTAATAGTTTTACAACTTGGAGATATTGGATCAATGTAAAATTTCTTATGAATCATTTATGACTTCTCCTAGGATTATTGCTCCTAAGCTTCCCCAGGACAGTCCTGAAGACACCACCCCTCCCACTTTGGGGAGATATCCTTAGCTACTTGAGGGTCTATCTCCCTTATGCCTTGAAGGTGCTGACACACATAAAGAAACTAGAGTCCTCTTTATGAGGATATGAGACATTCTTGAAACGTCTGTCCCTGTACTTACACAGGAATACGAATTCATAACAAAGTAAACTCAATAAAAGGTCAACAAGACTTGTTGGTCTATAGGAGTTGGCCACAGTTCACATCACAAGCCTTCTCCCACTATCCACTCAGGTAATTAATTACGTGGCATATACAGCAACAAAATTAGATCAGCTGAAGTTACCACTGTCCTACAAAGAGATAAATGTATTCTATAAATATGCAAAATATGAACACTGTATTATGCTAGAATTTGAATAACAACTGCAACAGCTTTGGCCTGAGGATATTTCTTGGGTGCTCTGACATGGTAGTATGCACATGATGGCTTGATAATTGTTTCATAACCCCACCTTAAAACTTGTATTGTCACTTTAGTGGTATTCAAATGTGAATAAATAAGCCCCTTATATCCCCCCAAAGAAAATTGTTTTGGTCTGGTGTCCTTGTGCCCACAATAGCTACTAGCCAGAGAACAGGCTGTCATATGCCTGTAGATTCTTAAAATTTGGGTTATGCAGTTGATAAGTAAAAATGTCTATGAAAGATAACTATCTATGTTGTCAAAACTTGAGGGAAAATTGTTGGAAATCATAGTTCTGTTCTGTCATAGTTTAGTAATAATGACTAAAAGATGAATAAGAGAAAATGTTAAACACATGTCCAAAAACAAAAATGATATGATCTATGTTTTGGAACAACATGAATGTGTCCCTACTTACTAAATTCTGTATAAATAAAGAAGCATTCTCGCTGCTAGTCAGTCAGGCTGCAAGATTCTACTGAGCATCATGGTCTGTCTCACTTCCTTCCCTTGACAACTCTTTACATCCTCTGCTGAGACTTGTCCATGACTGGGAATGGTTCCTGGCTCTTTCTATATTCCCATGTCTTCATTTTGGAATGGAAATGATTACTTTGTGCCATTGTTTATTGGAATTGTATAACTTATTTCTTGTTTTACAGGGATAGACAGCTAAGAGTCTGCCTTGAAAAAGTAGGAAAGTGGTTCAGTTGGTAAAGTGCTCAACATGCAAACATGAGGACCTTAGTGAACTCCAATGCCCATGTGAAAAGTTAAACATGATGAAGAATAGGTTTGTAATCCCAGCACAAGGGCAACACATACAGGGAGAGGTCTGGAACTCACTGGCTAACCAGCCTAGCCTAGTCAGTAAGATCCTGTTGCCAGAGAGAGACAAAGTTCCTGAGGAATGACTTGACAATCACTCCTCAAGACCGTAAGTGACCCATATCATCTGCACTTATTTTCTTATGGGAATAACCAGTCACATGACACTCTGCTATATATAAAAGTTCATGTGCACAACATAAAGGAAAGTAGAACATGGATGTTAGGCATCTGTCACCAACAAACATGATTCAGAATGTTATACAACATTGTGGATGGCATGCAGAACACATCCTTCTGCTCATTCAGAGACATCAGCATCCCGGGTGGAGTCCTAAAGTGACACCAGGCTTATTCTTGCTTCTGAAAGCAGTTTTGGCTCTCATGGCTCCAAATGCATTACCAGAATTTGGAATTTGTCAGATATTCTTTCTAAGACACCACACTTGTAGTTGAGCTTATATTTCTTCTGATGGGCTCTTGTTCCCCCCTCAGGTACTTAGCTTTAATGTACATTTTACCCACAGATTTTCAGAAGCCATGGGTAAAAATTATTTTGCTCACCTACACAATCTTTTCCACAAACTGCTGAGGTTACAAAAAAAAAAAAAACAAAAAAAAACAAAAACAAAAACAAAAAACAAAAACAGACAGAAACCACAAATTTCCCCTCCTCTTCCCTCTGCCTCAGATAAAAATCATCTGTCTTTTTTTATTTTTATTTTTTTATTTAATTTATTATTTTTCACGTTGATCCCAGTTCCCTCTCCCTCCCTTTTACCCTCTCTGTCCCCTCACATGCACCCTGACCCCCCTCCTCTTCCATCCCCCACCCCAATTCCACATGTAGGGCAATGCCATCCAGGCAGGTAGGGTCATGTAGATCTGTCAGGTCATTTGAAGTAGGGACTAGGGCTTCTCTCCTGTCTCTAGGTTAAGGCAGTATCCCTCCATGGAGGATGTGTCCACAAGGTCCTTTTGTGCACCAGGGATACATCCTGGTTCCACTATCTGAGGTCCCTTAGACTGCTCAGTCCTTCTGGCTGAGACCCATATTCAGGAGGGCCTGAGTCAGTCCCATGCTGGATTCCCAGCTATCAGTCTGGGGGCCCGTTAGCTCCTCCTTGTTTAGGTCAGCTGTCTCTATGTGTTTCTGCAACCTGGTCTTGTCCTCTCTGTCTGTATCTGTATTCTAGTTTGACTCAGTGTTTAGGTATGGGTGTTTGCTTCTGTTTCCAACAGGTATTAGATGAGGGCTCCATGGATAAGTTAGTTGTTGATCTCACTATCCGGGAAGGGCCTTCATGGTAGCCTATCCACAGTTGCTCAAATTGTTAGTTGCCAGCAGTCTTGTAGGTCCCTAGACCTTTCTTTAGGTTCAGTTTTCTCTTCAAACCAATATTGGCTCCCTCTTTTATGTTCTCTCCCCCCCCTCTCATCTGTCTTAAAAACTGGACGCTCTCTATGTTGTCTATCATTTTATTGAACTTTTTGTCAAATCACTTTGTTGTCATAACTTTGTTTTAGACATATTGTTAGAGAAATTAAAAGAAGAAAAATAAAAGTATTCTAACCATTTGCTCTCAAAGGTCCTCTTAAGAGAAATTCGGTCTTTTTTAGCAGATAAGTCAATTTTTTTTTTTAATGGTTTACAGGTTTATTTCAGTGCATGGATTGAACAAATAGGTAAATACAGATGACAAGAACATTTTCACTGCTAGAAAAAGAAGTTAAATAAAGAGAACTGGAGTGCACTTGGATCGATATAATTTCCTTGAAGAAATCACATGTAGTAAATTAATAGTTACATATAAACAGTGTGAATAAATATACACATGCATTTCTGCACTGACTTGGATGCCGACATACATTTCTAGGCTCTATATTCTGAGAGAAGCTAATAGCAATGACTCAACTGTAACAATGCACATGTTAGATCCCAGATCTTAGCTTCTAATTTTCTTTTTTCCTTTTATTTAAATTTTAAAAACAATCTTATTTTACATATAAATCCCAGTTCCCTCTCCCTCCTGTCCTTCCTCCCACTTCCCCCATCTCCCCATCACACCCCCATCCACTCCTCAGAGAGGGTGAGGCCCCCCATGGGGAACCATCAAAGTCAGTTACATCATTTGGGGCAGGATTAAGGCCCTCCCCCGTGTATCTAGACTGAGCAAGGTATCTCTCCATAGGGAATGGGCTCCAAAAAGCCAGTTCATGCCAGTGGCCCTTTAGACTAATCAAGCCCCCGAAATGACATCCACATTCAGGGGGCCTACTTAGATCTTATGCAGGTCTCCCAGCTGTCAGTTTGGAGTTCATGAGCTCCCACAAGCTCAAATTGGCTGTTTCTGTATGTTTTCCCATCATGGTCTTGACCCCTTTGATCATTACTTCTGCCTCTCTGCAACTGTATTCCAGGAGTTTGTCTCAGTGCTTAGCTGTGAATCTCTGCTTCTGATTCTATCAGCAGGCTCTATGATGGTATTTAAGGTAGTCAGCAATCTCATTATAGGGGAAGGACATTTAAGGTAGTCCCTCCTTTCTCTCCTCCCTCCCTCCCCCCAATACTCCCAATTTACTCAGGAGATCTTGTCCATTTCTCCTTCTCTGGGGGTGGGGGATCCATGTATGTCTCTCTTAGGATCCTCCTTGTTTCCTAGCTTCTCTGGGGCTGTGGATTGTAGGCTGATGGTCCTTTGCTCCATGTCTAATATCTACTTATGAGTGAGTACTGTGACTGGGTTACCTCACTCCAGATGGTTTCTTCTAGTTCCATCCACTTGCCTTCAAATTTCAAGAATTCATTGTTATTTTTTAATGGGCATGGGTAAACAACAGGCGAGCCAGGGCAGGGATTCTAATCCTAAGAGAAAGCCAAGTTTCTCTGCATCATAAAATCACAGGAATTTTGAGTGTGCTCCCCCTACCACTTCAGGGCTAAGGGGAATCAAACCATGGAAGGGGTTGAAACAAGATGCTTTCCCAGAGTCTCAGAATAAATGTCAGGTGGTACTCGAGATGCTGAGTGAGAGGAATAGCAGATAAAGACTCCTGGAGGGAAGATCACAGATAACAATAGTGAAGCTGGTGACACCATTCTTCTGTATCATGCACATAAGACAATAAATCCAACTAAATGTTGCTAAACATAGAACTGACATGAAGAAGATGGTGCGGAGTTCATATCTTGAAGCAAAGAAAATTAAAAGAGGTAGTGGTTAGTGGGAGAGAAGAAATTGAGACAGGCTGCAAGCAAGGGGAAAAAAAGATATAAAAACTAAGTGGCAATGGCAAAAACTGTACAGAAATTAGAAGGTATGTGTGAAATGGTTATTTAAGAAAGGTGAGGCAAGGAACCTTTAGAGTTATGTGGGTAACTCTTACATAAAGTATGTTTGAAAACCAATAGGCATGGCATTTACTAGCATTGGCCCATCCCAGAAACATGGGCATAGAAAATGTGGCAGGACTGTGTACCCAAAATTTGTTCCTTTAAATTATGTCAATGAAGACAGAAATAGTAATATACAAGTGTGTGTGTATATTATATACATAATAGTAATGAGAAAAAAGCTCACCAAGAAGTGAATATGCAATATTCAAATTATACATAGACCTGAACACTTTGTATTCATCCACTGTGATATTGCCATTTGTTGTTTTATTTCTTTGTAGCATAGCTGTAGATATGGCCACACACAACCTCTTTCTATACCGGTATGAAACAGCCGTATAGGCTCAGTTCCAGAAATTCACCAGGCAAAACAATGATGTGCACTCACCTTCAAGCATGGCGAAATAGTGCATCCAGCAGAAATAACAAGTGCTGGTTTTCTAGTACAAACTTCTTCCTCAGACTTCAAAGTGCCTACAACATCTAAAAACTTCCAGCACTCAACTGTAAAATACTGATAGATTGTAGAAGTAGGATAGATTCTTGATGGCATGGGGAGGGGCTCAGCTCTAGAGATAAACAAACTAGAACTGAAAGATAAAGGGACAAATGAAAAAAGGAAAGAGGAAGGGAATCTAGGACCCAGTGTGTTGAATGTCATCTGGCTCCTGTTCTGCCTGTGATGAAAAAGCTAGGAAAATAGTACAGTCAAACAAGTACGAGCACCTAAGTTGGGTAAGAGCCAGGCAGGATGTCACATGCTTGTAATCCCACAACTAAGGAGGTAGAGATAGACAGATCCACGGAGCTCAGTGCCAGCCATCCAAGACTAACCAGTGAGTTCCAGTCCAATGACAAACTGTGTGTGAAAAAATAAGGTCAACAGAGCCTAAGAAATGACACTGCATGGTGACCTCTGGCCTCCATATACATGCACACACATATAGACACATAGCAATGCACACATGAGCAGAGAGAGGGGGAGGAGAGTGAAGGGGAGGGAGGGAGAGAGATCAGATTGAAGTACTAGGTCAGAAGCCAAGAAGAACATGTCTTGGGTTCAGACATTGTACTGAGAAGACCACATCTGTGTTCATGCTTCTGCTGACCATAACCAGTGGTATTCCATTGTGGTATTGTGTATTGTGCAAACATTTTCTCTTCTATGTTTCACCCAAAGATACAATTATACTGCATAAGTCTACCATTTTAGCCCATTGAGATCTTAACATTGCTCTCTAGAGAAAGAAAACTTTTTAACTACCCAGGCAGCATCACACATATACGCATGTGCTTGAGTAATTTTATTATGAACAGCTTCTCCAACCTCTGCTATTGCCTGCACAGATTTTTCTTCTGTCATTGGATCTTTAGGTGAACTGAACACAATTACAAGCAAAAAAACTCTTTCTGCAATTGGAAGAAACCCTCCAAAATTATCCCACAGCCAGGCCTCATGTCTATAACTTCAGCACTCAGGATCATGGTTTCAAGGATAGCCTAGGCTACATAATGAACCCAAGGTCAAGATAATCTATATAGTGAGACTCTGTCTCAAGAGGAAAAAATTAGTCAATCCACCAACTCAAAACCCTACAAAGTTATTATTCCAGCTGCTAGACTCAAAACCCATTTAACTCAACAAGAAAACTTCAACAATGACATTCTATCTCAGAAATTTCTGTACTTTCATTTTGCCTTGGAATTTGTCTTCTGAGTATAAATGCCCTTCCATGATAATGAGATTAATAACTAACTTATCCACCATCATAGAGCCCTCATCTAGTAGCTGATGGGAACAGAAGCAGACACCCACAACTAAACACTGAGCCAAACTGGAATCCAGATGCAGAGAGGGAGAACAAGACCAGGCTTCAGAAACCCACAGAGACAGCTGACCTGAACAAGGAGGAGCTCATGGATCCCCAGCCTGATGGCTGGGAAACCAGCATTGGACCAACTCAAACCCCCTAAACATGGGTCTCAATTAGAAGGCCTGGGCAATCTAAGAGACCTCTGACAGTGGAACCAGGATGTATCCCTTGTGCACAAAAGAACTTTGGGAGCACATTCCCCATGGAGGGATACTCCCTTAGCCTAGAGACATGGGGTAGGGCCTAGGCCCTACCTCAAATGATTTGACTGACTTTGATGATCCCTCATTGAAGGCCTCACCCTCCCTGGGGATGGGATGGGGGATGGTTGTAGGGGGCATGGGAAGATGGGAGGTAGAGGGAACTGGGATCCATATGTAAAGAAAAAAATATTTTAAAAAAATTGATGAGCTTCACAACATATGAGAGTTAATAGGACCAAGAGTCAAAGAACTTAGACATAAAACAACAGAAATTACCTATCCCAAATGAGAGATAGAATAAAGATTAAAAGAAAATAAACAGAGCTTCAAGGACCTATAAGGCAGTTTCAAGCAACTTACATAATAGGAAATTCAGTACCAGAAGAAGAAAACAATGCAGAGGAAAAAATGATTTAAAGACATAAGGCCCTCACACTTCAACATTCTAAAAGACTCCAGCTAACACATGTAGGAATTTAAGTGAATCCATCTAGGGTAGATTTAAGAAAAGCACAATGCACAACCAAGAAAAACTATTGAAAACCAACTTTAAAGAGGAAATCATGAGAGTAAGAAGGAGGGGAAAAGACACATTTATATAAAGACGAGAATAAGACTATCAGTAAGTTTTCATCAGAAACAATGGATTCCAGAATACAAGAAAACTACTTAAGATACAGAAGAAAAAATTGCTCTCAACCTAGCATTTCACATTCATCTAAAATAGCTCTGAAGCCAGTGAGTTGGCTCAGTGAATAAAGCTGCTTGCCATTAAGCCTTCTGACACGAATTCGATTCCTGGGACCTGCACGGTGGAAGAATAGTCCCAATTTCGGCAAGTCGTCTTTTGGCCTCTGAATATCTTCTTCCTTCAACATAAATAAATGAATGTAAATTTTAAAATATCTGCATTGGTTCAAGCCAGATAGGGTCCTGGCACTTTAGTGGAGAAAGTAGACATAGTCTTCCACCCCTGACTGAGAAGCTATCTGTAATTGATGCTCAATGGCAAAGAGAAACCTGTTTTCTTCAGTGGTGTGTCACTGGGAATACCAACCACACTCCAGGGCAGGCCTCAGGCCCATGTGTAGCAGGATTTCTTGTACAGCCAGCCCCCAAATCATGACTTGGAAACTTTTTATTAATTATGAATGTTTGGCCTTAGCTTACACTTGTTTCTAGCTAGCCATCTCCCCCTTTAACTTAAATAACCCCTTTCTATTAATCTATGTGCTTCCCTGTGTTTTATTTACCTCATCTACATACTGTCCATCTGTCCATCCTGCTTTACTGCCTCCTCCATGTCTAGCTGGATGGCGCATGGCTGGCTGGCTTCCATTTTCTTCCTGCCCACCAGCCTCTCGCCCATCCCTCCTCTGCCTACATATTGGCCATTTTTTACTAGACCATTCAGGTGCCTCAGACAGGCAAGGTAAAACAGCAGCACATCTTTACATAATTACAAATGAAGCATAAACAAATGTAACACATCTTTACCCAGTTAAACAAATATTCTATTCCACAACACCCAGGAGTAGTTTCCCAACACAAAATGAACTCCATGGGTTTTGTTTTATTAGTGGGGGGGCAGCTTTTTGTTTTGTATTGATATTTTTGTATCATTGTGTTTTGTTTCTTTTGAATTTTCCTTTTAGTGTGTGTTTGTGAGGGGAGAGAGAGAAAGAACATAAAGAATAGTGGGTAAGATGTGAAAGATTTGTGGTGAGTTGGGAGAAGAAAAATGACCAAATATATGGAAAAAACAAAGCAAAAAGAGAAAAAAATTGTTATTAAGAGTTAAATAAAAACATTTGTAGTGAAAAACTAGCTGAGAAAATATTTCAGTTCACCTTCTCTACCTTCTCCTACCTTCATTACCGGAAGGACGTCTCTAGGAACTACTGTATTAAGAATACAACCATACAGCCGAGCACTGGTGGTGCATATGTCTTTAATCCCAGCTCTCAGGAGGCAGAGGCAGACAGATCTCTGTGAGTTCGAGTCCAGCCTGGTCTACAAAGCTAGTTCTAGGACAGTCTCCAAAACAATACAGAGAAACCCTGTCTCAAAAAACCAAAAAAAAAAAAAAAAACAAAACAAAACAAAACAAACAAACAAAAGAATATAACCATATTCCATACTTAACAACAACAAAAAACTCAAAGAAAACATTAAGCTTTTTATACTAATGAAAGTCATTCATTTAAAAATAATCATAAAGGAATTTTGCTACTAAGAAAAATCAAAATCCAGCATCATAAATTTAGAGATCTGGGGCTGGAGAGCTCCTCTGCCATTTTCTGCTCTTCCAGAGAACCAGGGTTCAATTCTCAGCACCTGAATGGTAGTTCACGACTGTCTGGGGTTCCAGTTCCAGAGGATCCAACACTCTCACAGGGCAAAACACCAGTGTACATAAAATAAATCAGTTTTTAAAAAATAAATAAACCTAGAGACTTGAGGGTCTCTCAGTGGTTGGAGAATATAGCATTAGCAGTCCTAGGTTGCTGGGGGTGTTAGATGCTATGGGGTTGGAAGGAGAATGTAGAGACCCAATCAGGCATGGGGGGACTTTTAAAAAGTGAATACAGATGCCAAAAGAAGCAACAGCAAAGTAAAGAGTGAATCAGACACTGAAGACGCAGCACTTAAAATGTAATACATAAAACGTAGCTGGAAGGCTACAAGGAGATCATTTGAAAATAAGGAGTATTAGCAAATGCTCAGAATTGGGGAGGGGGAATAAAGAACCTCTTCAGCTATTACCATAATTTTCTATAAATTCTCAGTGGCTCTAGTAGTTACAGAGTTATTTACATATTTTTATGCTCTGAAAATTAAATGACACCATTTTTTATTTTCCTGTTAATTTAAGAAAAGAACTAATCAAAGATCATTAGAAAAAAAATTGAGCTAGACACTGATACAAAATTTTTAAATTCTAATTAGTAAAGATCACAACCAAAATCCTCTGTATTTTTCGTTGGCAGAGTGGATGAGCACAATAAATAGCTTATACATTTTCATGGATTTGTATATTAAAAATACTAAAAAACTGTCTCGCCATCTATAGTTTTTAATGTATTTACATGTCCAACCCAATCTTGCAAGCCCACAAAAACACAAGTTCAGATTGCAATCCTGCTACAGTGTAAGCTGGGCACAAAGGCCTTCTAATGATCTTTGATTAGTTCTTTATTAAATTCATCAAGGGAGCAAAGAGAATTTAATAATCTTCACCAGTTGTCATCTTTCTGATTAGAGTTTTGATTAGAACTTTCAGCTTTTATTTTCTTCCTTGCTAGCCTTCACCAGAGCCTTGCTTTGCTCCTCGCTGGGGAGGAAGAACAAGGCAGATGGGGCATGTTAAATGGATCCTGCTCATTGGTACTCACTCCCTAGGGATGATCACACAAGCAGGAGGCTCATGGAACAAGAAAGTCAGGAGAGCTTTGTTTGTCAATCTCTTCCCTGCTGTGGAGTCTGGAGTGAGCCTCTTCCTATGAGAAGTTTTTTTTTTTTTAATCAACAAACTTTCTGCTCTCACTAGCTCCATATGGGAAAGCAGTTTGCTTGCTTTTGAGGCTTATACCCGCCCCCCAGGGGCTGAAAGTTATTTTTATAACTCCTAAATGTACAAATAAACATTATATTGGGGGTTGCTTATGGATGTTACACACATCGCAGGTATAAAAGCAATGAGATTATAGATACCACCATCCACAGGTATTTGAGAAATGCCCAATTAGATTTTTCAGAATAAAGGGCTCCAAAAGGTCATTCTGTCTGGGATTGAAATGGATGCAACGAACCATAATAGTGTTTACATTTTCTCTCTTGTACAACCTATGGGGGGGATAATGACATTCAGATTTCTATACAGTACATCTCCTCCCAGTAGTCAGAAATATTGCCTCAATTATTTTTCTATCATTGTTGAAAAGTAGGAGATGTGTAGCTATTATCATCTCCATTTCCTATTATGCTATATCAAGCTATTTTAGTCCCAGCAACTGTAAAGGAAGAATGACAAGGGAGTGTGTTTATAATCATATTCAGTCACCATTAGACCTCAGGGTTGTAGGGAAACAATGGAAGGAAGGCAAAAAAGAAATAATAAAAAATGTAAACATCGTGAATTCTTAACCTACAAAAAGATTGTGTCCCAAAAGCTCATTCACTATGCTATTGTTTAGAATGCAAAATAATCTGTATTTCCATGGAAACACTATTCTCAGTGCTAGTTAAGTTTCTGGGTTAGCCTACCCAGCCTGTTTACAGATGCAGTTGAAAATACAAGTAGGTAAAATTATAGTAGGAGAAAATTATTCTGTCAGAAATACATGCCGGTTTTAACTACATACCATATTAACTAAGCTCTTATGGGCTAATCTAGTAGCCAATGTCATTTCATTGGCCCCTTGCTCCTTGCAAATATGGACACCGTAGGAAGCACTTAGAATCAAGCCCACTCCCAAAATAAACTCTCAATTGCAGAATCTTCAGAAACATACTAGCTGACTACCCATCAAGTGGATACTTTCCTCCCTTATTTCCTGAAATGATAAACATTTGGTGGCCTAAAAAAAAAACAGCAACTTGAAGTCTCTAAGGAAGTTCTACTTCAAAAACAGATTCCTCATTCAAATGGGATCTGTCTAGTCACTTAAACTCTAGGTTGTTATCAAAATACAGTAACATAGGGGATAAATAACACAGCCAGTGACACTATACTGAACAGAATACTAAAAAATAGCAACTATGAGACCCAGAAAGCCTACAATTGAAATATATGAAGACTATAGTGTGAAAATCTTAAGAATAGAGCATGCTGAAAAGACAGGGAAGCAGATGTTTTACTTCCAAGCAGAACTGGTTGAGTCAGTTATTAACATTCAGAGTACTGAGTGAGGCTCTTCTTTCCTTATTGCTACTGAGGAATTGAGCTGAACTCAAACCATCAGGCATTGACTATGTATTCAGGGTCTTGTGTTTGCAAGAGAGAACAGAGACAACCACTTGAAAAAGAAACAAACATAGATACTGTCCTTCTTCCCCTAGCATTGGAGAAGGCCTGGCTTTGTGAAAACACAAAGCTGAAAATCTCAAAAGACATTGTTCATACCTATACACACATCACTGCTTCTGGGCACAGTTCAACACTGGGCCGCTCGTGATCCTAGATTGTTTTACATGTTTATAATATAGTGCTTGCTGAATAAAACTGTAAATATTGTTTATAAATCTAATCACTCCACTTGCCAATGAGCTCTTAACAAACCAAGGCTGTATTTACTTACTGTTTTGTGTCTTCAGTGCCTGAAAAAGTGTGGAAAAGAATGAGATGCTTTGTCCTAGTCCCTGACATCTCCTTCCAATGAGCACGGAGCTCAGCTGCCCAGAATGCTCGCATCTATATCTTCTATTGTATGTCTTATAAAGGAAGTAGGTCTGTAGATGGAATGGTGGGTAGAATCTTAAAAAGTTAGCATGCCCTACATTGGTACCTCTTGTTTAACTTGGCATTAACTCTATAATCACCAACTAGAGAAAAGGTCAAACACATCTAAGTCTTCAAAAGCTTGTCTAGTCAAAGCTGATGCCAGAGATAAAGTATAAACTCTGATAGTGCCATCACTCTCTCAGAAAAACTTATATACTTACACCCATGCATTCATCACACACACACACACACACACACACACACACACACACACACACACCCTCACATAGAATACTCATTAGAGAACTGAGACACCATTAGTAATAGCAATACATATTCATAAATGTTTTTTAAAAATGCGTCATTTATGCACTCGACATAAATAGAACTTTGAGTACTATTCTGATCCTGTATTACAATTATATATTTAGGACACTTTGCCCATTGGTTTAAAATAACAAAGAATGCTTTTAAATGCACTGTTTTTCCCTAATATAAGGTTTCAAATGTCAAATCCCAGCTTTAACATTTAAAATGGGAAGATTTCTGTTCTGTTGGTGTAGAAGACAACTAGTCAGCATCTGAGGTTCCTATTTTAGCTCAAAGATATTATAATTCTAATATCGTAATACTTTGCCACTGTCCTAAGCTACTCTTAAATATCCTTCCCTCCCTCCCTCTCTCTATCTGCCCTCCTTCCTCCCCTTCCCCTTTCCTATCCTCCCTCCTACTTCCCTTCCTTCCTGTGCCACCCTCTGAGCTTTTGTTAACTTTGTTTCACCTTAATAGAAACAAGTTGATAGGAAGGACTCTAAATCTGGCATCTAATTAAACAGTTCTGAAGTCTTGCAAAACCTAGGACATATGTAATAAAAATCAGAATTGGGAGCCTCATGGAACACCTAATAACGTTTTAGTAGAAGAAATCCAAGGAGATAATAGTTTGTCAAAGAAGAGGGAATGCTTTGCACTAGTTAAGTAAGAATGGCAGGAGGGCTGCTTGGGAGAACAGCTGGGAATAGCAGAGGGGAAAGAGAGGGGAAGGTGTTGAGGAGTGGATATGGTCAAAAACACATAGTGTAAGGAGTGAAAATGTCATTACAAAATTCATCACTTGGTACAGTGAGTAAACACTGATAAACTTTTTAAAAGAAAGGTAATTAGCAGATGGCAGCAAATCCCACTTTCTAGAACACAGCAAACACATGTGAAACTAGCCTGACAAAAAAGACTACCTATGCAGCTATGACTCAGAGAATATTATCAAGACAGAAGATAGAACATTCCGTAGCAATAGTTCTGAGAAATGAGTATAGCAAGAGTATTGCCAACAGTTTTACCTCAAGCTACCAACCTCATGGGAATTACAAGAGTATACATTCACACACCTCAAAACATTCAGGACATCTGCTGGGAAAGGAGTGGGGTTTTTTTTTGTTTTGTTTTGTTTTGTTTTGTTTTGTTTTGTTTTTTGAGAAAGCATGAAATTTCTCCAAGGTGCGTTCTCAAATGCTTTGGCAGAACTTAGCATGTAAATACTAAGGCAAGCACACTCTTCATTGCAACTCTACAGAACACTAAGCACTGTATTTTTAAAATCTTAACATTTAGAGTGCTTAAATGAGTACTCTTCCTAGTTAATTGAGGCTCCCTTCCCCCAAATAGGCATACTATGAGTTTTCTTAAGTGTTTTTCCTAAGTCTCAGAATCAAAGAGGTTTGATTGGTTCTTTCCTCCACCAGCTTGTTTTATTATGTTGGATGATGGCTTGGCTTTTCATGTAACCCCAAGAGAAAGGGATTGATTTGTTTGCACTCTTCTGGGCTTTAGGAAGGGACTTAGGTCTCTAAGGAAGAAGGCAGCTTTAGATAACACAGCGAAGCTAGGGCTCAGTGGTAAATAATGAGACTACCTTCTACTCAGGACTTAACACAACCACCAAATTCAACCTCCTTGGAGCATTTGATACAGGACCAAAAATTGGTTCAGGCTCCATTGTAAAGAAAATTGAATTGTTTCTTATGGTTCTGGAGGCCTGAATAGCATAAATAATTTATAACAACAAAATAAACTGTGGCTGTAGAAGTATCAATTTTTATCAGTACTCAAAGAAGGCAAAAGAACTAGAAAGCCAGAGAAGCATCTACTAGCCTCTGCCATCCACAGCAATTATTATTCAAAAATTAAGATTTCTATATCTAATAGTATCAATCATCCTGAAAAAGGGGAAAACGCCATTGAAACAACTTTGCCTTCCTGTTGCTTGGCTTCAAAGGATCTCCTTTTCCACAGGTGCTTGTTATAACGTGCAGTAAATTGACCTTCTTAGCCTAGGGTTCACCAGCCAAAGTCATTCTATGCCACAGAAAGAAAGTATTCCATCTTCTTTATTGTTTGCCTGAGAATATGTGCCCAGAGGATCTGAACTTTCTGTCCTGAGCCAGCTTAGTGGTTAGTATAAATCACAGGTGGTACATTCTCTGATGCCCTCAGCAACAAGAGGAATGTGCTCTTGAGCTCCCAGGGCAGGCTAACCATGATCAAAATTTTGTTTAGACTAATATCTAATGCCTCCATCATAAGGATCAGCAATCTATAAAGGAAACAAACAGAAAATACCTTCTTCTACCAACTCAAAAATATGTCTATTAAACAAAAAATAAAGGTGCATTCCCTAGAAACCATAGAGAGAGGTGGGGATAACTGCAGTAGAGTAGCAAACTCTCACATGAATTCAGGGTGAAAAGCCAGGTGCAGTGTCTTAGTTAGGGTTTCTATTGCTGTGAATGAACACCAGGAACATAGCAAATCTTATGAAGGAAACCATTTCATTGGGACTTGCTTTCAGTTCAGAGGTTTAGCCCAATATCATCATGATGGGAATCATGGCAGTTTGCAGGCAGACATGATGCCAGAGAATAGCTTAGAGTTCTACACCTGGATCCCCCAGACAGCAACAAGAGAGAGAGGCACTGTGTCTGAATTAAGCATTTGAAACCCCAAAGTCCACCCCTAGGTACACACTTACTCCAATAAGGCTACACTCCCTAATGCTATTCTCTAAGCATTCAAATATGAGTTTATGGAGGGCCATTCTTACTCAACCCACCAAAAGAAGCAAACTTTTTCAGTCCTGGTTCAGGACCATGAAAAACTGTGTAAAGTGTATATTTCTGCAGAGGGTCATAACCACAAATGCTTGTGCTTGAATTGTCTGGGAATAGTGGGCTTTTTAAACAAAGGAAATTAATTAATATGATACTTTCATTGAAACAAAACAATATGAGGCAGATGGTATTAAAACTTCAGACATTCACACCTTAATAATGCACATGCATTTTGCTTTGCACGGGAAGGCTCATGTTTTATCATTATATTCTCTGTATTATATTTTGTTGAAAAGGCATAAAAGATTTAGGGCTTGTTTGAGGTAAGTGGAGATTTATGAGCAAGTTGTTCTTCCTAGTACCTAAAATACTTCAGTATAATACCTATCAATGAATCATGTACTTACAGGCATTGGGATGGACAGGTAATTGAGCAAATAAGTGAAGAAAACAATAATTATAATACCTTTGACCCACTGTTTGTCTTGATTGATAAGAGAAGCATAAGCACTCTGGGATGACAGTTCATTTAAGCAAATTTGATCTTACCATGGGCTTAGAATTTCTGGTTTCTATAGTGCCTCTGACTATACTTGGAAGCAAATTTCTCGTCTTGTTCACTGACAACTTTTCAGTATTTGGTATGCTCAATGAGTCACATGAACACTATATAGATTTAAAGGAATTTTTTAAATGAGGAAGCCATATAATAATTGGCTTCCAAACATGGTACATCATTCCCATGCATTCCCCTGCTACTCCTCAATCACTAGCTTCACTATTATCCTGTGGAAATGGAAAATAAACAGTTTACAAGTACAGTTGTCTTATTGAATTAACCTCAGCTGACATTATAGTTGACTTAAAGAAATAATAGAATATCTAAAGCATTAGCTTCTTAAGAATGTGTGATAATCATTTTTATTTGGACCCATCCTTAAGTTTGCATCTTGTCAAATAGAGGTTGAAGCAAGTAGTTTATTTTAACTCCCAATCCTTGCAATTATGTCAAGGGTAAATAAATGAGGACAGTGATAAAACTTTTAATGTGTGTGAGAGAGAAAGAAAAACAGAAACAGGCGGGGAAAAACGATATGGGAGGGAAGACAGGAACAGACAGACAAAATAGAGAAGCAAATGTGGACTTAGGTATAATTTGATGGAGGGAAAGCAGTCCATGATTCAATGAAAGCATACACAAAAAGAGGCTGCTCTCTGACAACACTCTCTGAGTGTCACATATTATACACATCTGTTGCTTCTTCTAGTGTAGAGCATTCTTTCATAGTAGTCTTAATAGTGTCTTAGGAAAAGTTCTACCTGATTCCCCATCTTTCTATATCCAGCCAACTTGACTTACCTGGTATCCCAGTGAATACTCCCTTACCTGCGCAGACCCCTGAGTAGTTAATGAACCACTTGGGCCTCTTATCTATAAAATAAAGTCATTAATTTAAGTAGCTGAAGATTGCCATCGAGTCTAACATTAAACATTTTTTTCTCTTTGTAGAAGGATTATTTTTCGCATCAGCAATACACCTAATCACTCTCCGTGGCTTATTGCTCACTGTCTTAGTTAGGTTTCTGTAGCTATGAAGAGACACCATGGCCATGTGGAATATGATGTCATACAGGCAGACATGGTGCTGGAATTGAGAGTCCTGAATCTTGACTCAGAGACAACAGGAAGTTGACTGACTCTTTGGGCAGTATCCTGAGCCTGCCCCCATAGTGACATATTTCCTCCAACAAGGCCATACCCTCTCCAACAAAGCCATGTCTCCTAATATTGTCACTCCCTATGGGCTTATGGGGTCCAAATATATTTAAACTACCACACCTATCTTGATGATGATGTTCCTGACAATTACTGGCAAACTGAAAACTGCCTTCACAAACCCTGTCTCAATAATTGAGAGGATTGGGTGTCTTTAGTGGTGACTGAATCAAATTAGGAAGGCGTACCACTGGCTCATGATCACAAGGTTAGAATTCAACATATCTGAGCATATATAAGATAAGAGTGTATCACCATCAGATTAAAAATAATAATAGGTTGGCTCAAATTAGGTGAACTCATGTTTAAGGTAGCTATAGTCAAGGAATAATACATCTATAAAGACTGTTATCGAAAAATGTGATTCTATCAATGTACTTCTCTAATAACAGAGTGAGCTAGCTGTGACTGGCTTTAGCTTGATCAAAGAAAAAAATCTATACTGTCCAGGAAAATACAGTGTTGTATAACATTATCTCAATCAAAACTATATTGTGACAATATTTCCAAATATCTATTGATAGCAATGCAGAATTTCTGAACATTTTAATTAAAGTGGGTGGTATATGATATAAAAGAAAAAATGGATAGTAGTATCTGGTACTTTAAAAATCTCATTTTAGATCAGAAAACAGAATCAAATTTACAAATGTCTGTGGGTAGGCATTTTACAGAATACTCCTAATTTAACTCACTGAAAAAAATTCCTGGAAAGTTTTCTAAATGTCTTGATGAAAGGAAGACTGGTTTTTTAAAAGTACCATTAAAGAGGCAAATTCCCTTTAAAACAAAATAAGACATGCAAGCCTAATTCAAGATTATAACTTTGAGTTTTCTTGAAATCTTTTCCACCAATGAACACTGAAATCCATAAAAAAAATATAGTCTTCTCTTCAAATTGGTGTTTTAGTCTCAGTATTTTGTAGCCCCTCCCTCTATATCTTCTTCAGCAAAATTTCTACTCCCATGAAAGACATTTAATGAAAGTAGGACTCATATTACCCATTTCATTCCATCTATGTGGTCTCTGTCTTTAGGACAGGTGGGAATTGTCCATAGAAGACTGATCCTGTCTATAGTTTCCTGAACATTTCAGTGTTCAATTAAATACAGTTTAAATTAATCAGAACATGCAGAAAATGAACAGTGGTGAGACTGAGTAAGGCTGGGAACTTGATTGTGTTATATATGAAATTCAGCTATTCAGTGAAATTCTCCAATTGTGGTAATTCTTCTGCCCTGATTACAATTATTTCATCTATGTGGTGCATATATATTTTAATCTTCTCCTGACACTGTCTGTTGTTATAAATGAATTTGTCTGCCCAGCTATTCACAAATACATTTGCATTATTGAGGTCATGTCTGACTATGGGTCTTAGTTCCATGATTTAAACAGTATTTAATCTTTGCTCCTGAAATTATTTTTTCATTAGATGTTAATTGACTAGAACCACTGAAAATAATAAAGATATCATTTCTGTTAGTGTCTTTGGCAAAGGAGGTTTCATGTCCTTATATTTTTAAGAAGAAACATTTTTGACCTTGAATGTTATTAAAATTACTTTATATTTTTCACCAATCACAATAGGGTCTTAAGATTTATCATTTTAGTCAACAGGCCTCAAACATATATGTATCATTCCTCTAAAATCAAGGCTTAAACACATTATCAGCTGATTGGGTCCTGATACCCGGATGTTAATCCCTTCTATTATACTCTACATCTCTATTTGCTACCTTTTCTCTCCTTCTCTATATAACTTTATAACTCTCAGTGCTTGAGACTAAACTTAGGACATATTTTTTCTAAGCTACCATCAAACATCAACCTAAGTCTTCAACCCTTTCTCTTTGTTCCCTTATTCTTCCTTCCTTATTCTCTGCATTTTTCTTTCTTTTTGTTTGGTTATTATTTTTCTCTCTTAGTTATTATCAGTCTACACTGACTGTTAACACTGTAAACATAAGTAACATTCTTAATAGTATTAATATCATTAACATTGTTAACATTAATAACATTATCAACACTGGCTGTTAACATCCATAACAATGTTCACATTCCTAGCATTGTTAACATTCCCAACATTGTTAACATTAATAACATTGCTAGTATTACTAATATCATTAACATTATGGCTCTTGTTAACATTAACATTATTAACAAAATCAACATTACTAATTTAATTAGCATTACTAACACTGTTAATATTGAAACATTAACAAGGTTAAGATTATGATCATTGTTATTGTTAATATTATTAGAGATAACATCACTAACATTAACAATGTTAATATTAACAGTGTTAATAATGGTAACATTATTAATATTGTTAAAATTATGACCATTACCATTATTAACATTGCTGAAACTAGGTTTCAAATAAAGACAGAGCTAAAGAAGTCAAAACAAGTAAACAAACAAAAAAGCTATAGTTAAAGGAGTACAGCTGGAAGACTTAGGGTAAGCCACACATTCTCCCGCATCTCAATTTTTTCCCCTTTACACTTACTTTTATTTTTTACTTCTCTCAATTACAGTAGAAAACTGGAAACAAGCATTCTTGCTATAGAGTATAACTTTGTTTCATTCTGTAATCTTCAAGCAGTAACTGAGATAAAGATAATAGTCCTTCAAAGACAACTTTTCATTATTCCAATCTTAAGCAAATTTTGCAAATACATCTGTTGAAGTAAGTTAGTGTCATATAAGCATGTGGCATTAAGTCAAACTTGTAGACCCCAAGAACCAAGCCAACTCTATCATTTATCCAGTCACTAACTAAATTTGAATAAGTGTTATTAGTTTGTCACCTAAAGTAAGGACAATGATATCATTTTGACAAGAAGAAGTACCAGGTGACCTGTCATAGATTGATTTTCTATAAATAAAAATCTCTTTACTAACAGCGAAACCATATGATTAAATTTAACAACTGGGATATAGGATATTGACACAATCTGGGCAGATGTTTATCCCACAAATGTGAGGAGAAAGACCATTGACCAAAATCATCATGGCAAAATTAAAGCAAGCTTATTTTATTCATGTACGTGGGCTGTCTTCCCCTAAGTCACGGTTCAAGAGCTCATCATTGGATATGAGGAGGACAAACTTTTTATAGCTCAGGAGTAGAGGTTTTCCAAATTTGGGGTGAGGGGGGGAACCTGCAGATGAGCAGGGGTTTCAAAAGCAGAACATAAGCATAAGAAGGTGGTCATAACAACCTTCTGAAACAAAAGCATTGTTGCCATTTCCTAGAATAGGCAGAACAGAACCATTTGTAGTTAAAGTTATAAGTGGGGTACAGCCCAATTCTTAAGAAACAGATTTAATTGTAAACAGGAATGAGCCTAGTCTCTTTACTATATGTTGGCTTTTAAGCCTAAGATGGAGGAAGGCTGGTTTATCATTTCCCCCTTGTCTTATGTGTCCCTGTCAAATCTTTGATAGTGTCTTAGCATTCTTTATCTGGAGGAAAACAAAATTTGTAATGCATTGAAAGACATATGGTCCATTCATAAATTATGCCTATTTTGGTTGTGTACAGTGAACAAATCATTTTGTTTTGTATAGAGCAGGTCAAATGCCCTATCATATCGATGAACTACTTAACAGGCACCTTTACCTGTTATGTCAATAGACACTATGGGTAGCCATTTTGTTCTGTCTGTCAGGCAGTTTTCTTTTGATCTAACATTCTAGCCTTCTGTTGAGGATAAGAGGTGATGTATTATCTTTTGTAACTGCTTCTCAGCATAAATTAGGATACTATTGTCAGAGCTCAGGAAGGCTGGAATGTTAGTCAAAGGCTGGGAAGGGATTAGAGCAATGTATTAGAAAGCATTTGGTTTGCTGACCCAGCTGAAGAATCAGGGAGCAATCACACTGGTTTTCAACAAGTCCAGGACTTTCCAGTTTTGTATGACTTTGTAGGACTGGCATGGTGTAGATCATCTTTGGAAAAGTTTGTAGTCTACAGTTTATTTCTGGATGGTGCCTACCAGCTAAGCAGAACTCTACCAAGACAGATACAGACTAGAAACAGAAGTTAAAGTTAAAGAACTTTAAGGGAACCTTTATATTTGGAGTTTCCCCACTCAGGAATAGGCAATAGGCAGGGAATCTTAGGTTGTTGATTAATGAAAAATATTTATCTGGAGTTCATTTGACCTGCGAGAAGTGGAACCAAGTCTTATGACTTCCTCAACTCCAAGAGCTTACATTACCATTCTTTGTAATCTGTACTAAAACCCATATTGTAGAAAAAGCAGCTAACATATATCTGTAAAACAATAGATTCGTGTCTGTGAGTCACTGCAAAAGCTCTGGCTCTGGGTTAAAAAGCGTGAACATTATTTTCTGTTCAGAGTCTGGATATATAGACTGGATAGAGATGTCTTTAGCATGATGAGAAGCACTTTTAAGTCTATACTTAGAAGATAACCAGAGGAACTTTAAAATATTGGGTTTGTGACTGATAATTATTAGAACTTCATAATTAATGTTAAAACTTTGAATTTTTGAAATCTTAGTATAACTAGCATAGAAGGGGAAATAAGTTTTATTTTAAATTATTTTGTATATCTTTATAACTTTCATTTATATAACTTAAATCATTTTAGACCTCTATAACTTACTAAAGCTTTTATATCCTTAGATTTTTTTTTTACCCATTCATTTTTCATGAGACATAAGTAGCTGATTATTGAGAGTAGTCATTGTAAAGCAAGTATTTTTTTAAATAAAAGAATATTAAAAGTTACATCTGAAACCTATTTATCTCTAATATGAAGCCTAACGGTAAACAAATCTGTCTGTGTGTTTGGCTTTTTCATCAGGAGACCTAATAGCTCTAGAAAAGTAAAGCCTGGTTTTTACATATAAAAGTCTTTGACCAGGCAGCTGTTATTAAATTGATAAAGCTACAGTTACCTATCAACACCATCAAAGTTCTGAGATGGATAAATTATAGCAGGAAATATAAACCAAATGACATTTGTATTGATTAAAATGAGACTCACCAGCTCTCTGGACTATTAGGCTTCTGAGGTGGTCGCAATAGTTTCACTGAAGGCCGAGGTCATAGATCTGCTATCACATAGGACAGCACTGCATCTTCAGCTTCTGTATAGGATATGATAGGCCTTTAGCTGTCAGACACAGAAGGTCCAAGAGTGTTCCCAATTAAGGAGGAATTTGGGAAAACTGACAAACCTTAATGAGGCAGAGTAAGGCAATCAACTCAACAGAGTCCACAGCTTGGGCAAAGCTCTGGTAGTGAGGCAAAGCTTGAAGCAGCTCTTTTCACAGTGGTTAGCATTAACACAATCCAAATGGAGTCATCTGTGCCCATTATTATCTTTGGAAATCTTTGGGTTGCTATTAGGAACTACCATCTAAGTCTACCATACATTTTATTAAAGATTTTAAATGTTATATTCATCAAGTCTCTGAAAAGTACTGAGGGTCATTCATTAACTATGCCAGATGTTAAATAAAATTTGTTTTTAGTTACTTGTTTTAAGATTGACCTTGAAAAAATATATACATATATATATGTATATGTATATACATATATATATACACATATATACACACACAAATTAAACTTATTCTTGTAAAAAAAACTACATTTTATTTAGCATGGCAACAGGAATAGCTCAGAACAGTTAAAGAATGTGATCATTTACAAGGTGACTTATATGACTTAATTATTTTTATAAGTTAGTAGCTCTTATATGATTAGAATTTATAATTTATCCCTGTTTTTAGCCTTAAAATTTTCAATATGTAGTTTGAAGTTCTTTTAATATTAAAAACAAAACTTTAAAGTATAAATACAATCCATTGGGAGACTGGCAACTTTGCTTTCCTGGTCATTTTATAGTGCACCATAACAGAATATTACAGTTCTTTGTATGACTTAATTTATCAAAATAACTAAAACTAGGAAAGACAAATTTATGGAAAGACAAGGAGAGTGGACATACCTTTTAAGTTAGTCTCCGTTAGCCTGAATAGATCTTAGGTAAAGAGAGACATTTTTATAGGCTATTTGTTGGGCTACTTAGGTCATTGTCTTGCCATATCACAAGATAGGCATATCACAGTTTCTGATGTCCAGTGTTTGGTGTTTATAGTGGTAGCCCTGACTTTAGTCAGATGATGATTACACTGGGTGTTTGGGATTACAATGTAGCCTTGAACCTTTATAGGGCTGAGTCTTTCAGAATAGAAACCATGTTTGGGGTTGACATATTTCAGTTAACAAGAACAGTTAGCCAGAAGCATAACTACAGGAGATAAGAAACAAGACTGGTACATTTGGAGACTTTATCATAAGTAGGACTTTGGTGGAGTAAGTTTTTGCTTTCATTGGCTCATGGTACTGTCTATATGTTATGGCCTGAATGGTTAGATTACCTATGTATAGACTTCTAATCATTAACCCCATGTTATAAGTTTTAAGTCAACTTTTGCTAGATTCTATGGATTTTAACCATACCTAATAAATTTATAAATCCTGAGATACATAAAATCCACACAATAGTCATATAAATCTTGAGATAAGGTTGATATCTTAGCAAAAGTTTCAGGCAATTAAATGAAACCAATGGTCCAGTTTTCTTTTAGCTGCTCTGCCTTGCTCTTCTCTCTCTCTCTTTCTCTCTCTCTTCCTCTCTCTCTCTCTCTTTCTCTCTCTCTCTCTCTCTCTCTCGTCTTTTTTCTTTTCTTTTTTCTACCATAAAATTAGGTGACTTGGCTAACAAAGGACAGAAACTTTCCAACTCCAGGACCAGCTTTTTAACATAGCAGGACAGCATAAAATAAAATTTCAACATTATCCATTCTCCCAAAAACATCCAATCCATGCAAAACTGCATCCAGTGACTAGAAAGCTCAGAGAGAAGAAATTCTGAGCCCAGGCGATCAAAAGTAGCCATGGCAAGTGGCAGCAGTGGATCTGAGCCTTGAAAATGGAGAATACAAAGCCTCCCAGGTGGCCTGCTAGCAGCAGGGAGTGCCTGCTTTGCCTCGGCCTGACAGTGTGGAAGTGGTGACTACCAGAGCTTGGCCTGGCTCCCATGTTCACCTGTAACTAGAGAAGATTAATGGGAGCACAGAAACACATGCAAGAGATGGAGAGAGCAAAGACAAAACCAATAAACACAGAAGACAGGCTAGAGGACTGTCTCGCTTACCAGTCATACTATTCATGTCCTTTACCTGTTTCACTCACCCTGAGTCAGAATACCCAAAGACAGGCAAAACACAAGAAAAGACACAGAGCAAAAATCACAACAGGGACAATGACAAAACAAATGGGGATCATCCAGAAATTTACCAGTTCGACCAAAGGGTTTTTAACAAATAGGAGACCTTTTCTCAGCTTCCTCCCTGCATCATTCAGGTGTCAGAAACCCAGCAGAGGCTCCCTAAGTGTCAGATTTTCCCTGATTTAGTTAGGTCAGTTCTATCCAATTTCTGTCTCAGCTTCCAGCAATGTCCTGTGCTGGGTCTGCTCAACCTCCCGGCTTTCAGTACATGGAACAGCCTCAGGGATCCACAGCTTTGTTGTGCAGCCTAAGCATTAAAACCCTGCCAGTGGGCACCCAGGTGCCAGGCCTTTCTGATTTCCCATTGCTCTCTTCAGACTTTTTAATATACTTTTCTTTGCTCTCTTTCAAATACATGGCTTCTTTGTCATTAATTTCAGTTACATGCACACCATATGTACATGCTCATGAACACCTAAATAGAACCCAATCAGTACATATAATTTTATTTGTGTATATTTTTTCAGCATGATATTCTACAAATAGTTCGTGTGGTCTTCCCTGGAGCAGACTATTTCACCTACTCTCAGCATCCCTTAGTTGCCTGTAGTTCTTTGTGTATTGTTGAGGTCTTGTGGGATTTCTCTCATCCACTTTAGTAATGTCCATTGCTCTTGTCTTTGTTAAGCTTATTGGTGAGATTTTATGGGTGTAGCTTCTGATATTACTAGGAGATACGATCTCACAGAAAATTTCCCAATCGCCTTACTTTTACAATCTTCCCACCCCATTTCCCACAATGTTCCATAAACCTTAGGTGCAGGAGTGTTTTGTAGATGTGCCCACTAGGACTCTCTGTATTTTGATTGGTGGTGGTTTCTTGCAATGGTCTCTGCCTGTTGCAAAGAGAAGTTTTCTTGGTGAAGGGTGAGGACTATACTTATCTGTTGGTATAAGGACAGATGTTCATAATGAAATATAGTTATAGAATCTGCTTGCTTAGTAAAATGGTAGAGATGGTTCTTCTCCAAGATCCATGACTTCGCTAGCCCTGAGTAGTTAACTAGGTTTCCACTATGTATCAGACATCATTTCCTTCTTGTTGATCATGTTTTAAATGCAATTAGGGAGCTATTGGCTATCATCAAGGTAGGCAGACCACTACTGTACTGTGTCATCCTGGGCATTGTTGTGGTTCATGGGTCTCAAAGATGAGTAGGACTCTTGGTTGCCTCCTTTCTTTGGTGGCTTAATGGTGCTTTCTGGTATGATGTAAGCTAGTCCTCAGAGAGGAGGCTTTCAGGTCAGCTCCAGCTGAGAGGATCCACATTTGAAGTGTGTAGTGTCTTCAGCAGCAGAGACTTACCTTCCACCTATGAGGGTCAACCAAAGGCAATAACAATACCACATTATGTTTTGATAGTCTCTTGGAAAACTCAGAAGAGGGTTTCTCATGCCTTGTCTTGGGATTTTGATAGATGTCTCATGGAGGGAGCATTGTCAGCCCAGATGAGAAATTTCATATAAATTGTATGTGTATATTTATACACAGACTTATATGTATTATAGGTGTTTTAGGTAGATCATTAAATAGTGTGATTACTTTTGACTTTTTCAGATATCCTTACTATTATTTTATCCTCTTCCCTCCTTCTTCTGTATTTACAGACAAACACACACACACACACACACACACACACACACACACACACACACACACACACATGCACGCACACAGGCATGCACACAAATTAGAGGCCCTTCTTTTTTCCATTTCCCGTCCAGATCAGTTGTACCCTGCTTTCCTCTTTCTATTGCCTCCCTACTTGTCTACCCTGGCCCCATTTTACTTTCCTAGTTTCCGTATTCCATCTTCAGATTATAAGCTAGAAGCCTCCAATGAGGAAACATGTGGTGCTTGTCTTTTGGGGTCTGGGTCACCTCACTCAACATGATCTTTTCTAGTTCCATCCATTTACATTCAAGTTTATGATTTTGCTTCCTCACGGCTGAATTGTATTCTGCAGTGTATATGTATCACATTTTCACTATCCATTTGTCAGTTGAAGGAGTTTTAGGTTGTTTCCATTTACTAGCTATTGTGAATAGAGCAGCAGTAAAGATGGTCGAATATCTGTGGAGTAGCCTGCCGATTCCTTTGGGCACATGGCAGAGTATGGTATAGCTAGATCACATGGTAGACTTGTTTTAGCTTTGGAGAATTCTCCACGCTGATTCCCATAGTGGTTGCATCACTTTGCAATTCCACCAACAGTGGGGGGGGGGCTCTGGCTCTTCTTCCCCCTCATCCCTTATAGTATTTGTTGTTGGTTGTTTGGCTGATCTTTGCCATCCTCACTGGGGTAAGGTAAAATTTCACAGCTCTTTTTATTTCCATTTCTCTAATCGTTAGGGATGATGAACATTTTTAATATGTTTCTTATCCATTGCTTTTATTCTTTTGAGAAATATTTATTCAACTCCTAGGCCCATTTAAACAGTCCATTTGTTGATTTGTTTATTGTTGCTTATTTTTAGTTTTGGTTACTTTGAATTCTTTATATACTCTGAATATTAATCCTCTGTCTGATGTTTAGCTGGCAAAGATCTCTCCCATTCTGGGGTCTTTTTCTCCACCAAGTTGATGGTTTTCTTAGCTGTACAGGAACCTTGTAGTGTTATAAAGCCCCACTAGTCAATTCTTGACCTTAATTCTTGGGCAAATGGAGTGCTTTTCAGAAAGTCCTTTCTTATACTTATATTCCGCATGTAGAATACTGAATATGTTTTCTTCTAGCACTTTCTTGAAACTCTGTTTCAGGGTTTAGATTTAGGTCTTTGATCCATTTGGAATTAGTTTTCATTCAAAGTGATAGATACAGGTCTAATTTCATTCTTCTGCATGTGACATCCAGTCTTTCTAGCATCATTTGTTGAAGATCTTCTCTTTCTTCAAGCTTATGTTTTTGCTTTATCAAATAATAAATGGCTGGAATAACAAGTACTCATGTTTGGGTCTTCTATTTCATTGTATTGGTCTACGTGTCTATTTCTGTGCCAGTACCATAGTGTTTTTATCACTATACCTCTTTAATATATATTAAGATATGGAAGGGTAATCATTCTATATTGTTCTCTTTGCTCAGGGTTGTTTTGGCTATCTAGTCTTATGCATTTCATATGAATATTAGGATTTTTTTTACTATTCTATGAAGGAGATATGTATATTGGTGAGATTACATTAATAAAATGGTCATTTCACAATATTAAATTCTACCAATTATTGAGCATGGGATATTTTTCCTGTTTTCTTTTCAGAGGTGTAAAGTTTTTATTATAGAGGTCCTTTGGTTTGGTTTACTCCTGAATATTTTATTTTTTTGCGGCTACTGTGAATAATGCTATGTCCATGATATCTTTCTCTGTCTGTTTATTATTTGTATAGAGATACATTATTGATGTGTGCAAGTTGAATCTGTATCATGTCACATTGCTGAATTTATCAATTCTATAAGTTTCATAGTAGAATTTGGTATAATATCATGTCACCTGCAACTACGTATGATTTGATTTTTCTGTCCTTATTTGTATTCCTTTAATTTTCTTCTCTTGCCCTAATGCTCCAGCTGGTATTTCAAGCACAATATTGAAAAAACATGAGGAAAATGGATATCCCTTTTTTTCCTGATTTCAGTGGGATTGCTTTAAGCTTCTCTCCATTTAGGATCATGCTTACTGTAGGTTTCTCACACATATTATTTTTCCTGTATCCCCATATACCTTAGATCATTTATTATGAAGGTATGTTAGATTTTGTCAAAGGCTTTTTTTTCATTTATTGAGATGATCATAGTTTTTGTGGTTTATTACATGTATTGACTTACTTATGTTAAACCATCACTGCATTTCAATGATAAAGCCAACTTGATTAATGGTGTATAATCTTTTTGATGTATGTCTGTATTCTGTTTACACGTATTTTATTGAATATTTTTGATTATATGTTCATTAGGGATATTGACCTATAGTTTCTCTTTGATGCTTCTGTCTTTATCTAGTTTGGGTATTGGAATGATACTGATTTTCTAGAAGGATTTTGGGAGTGCTCCTTCTGCTTCTAGTTTTTGAATAATTTAAAAAGAACTGGCTATAGCTGTTCTTTGAAAGTCTGATAGAATTATTCTGTAAATCCATCTGTTCCTTGAGTTATTCATTTATTTTTTAGCTTGAAAGCTTTGTTATTATTATTTCAACCTCATTTGTTATGGGTTTATTTAAGTTGTTAATTTCTTATTGGCTTAACTTTGGTTTGAATTTAGAAATTTATATATTTCTTTTAGGTTTTCTAGTTGAATATAGTACAATGTTTTAAAGTATCCCTATATAACATTCTGAATTTCTTTGGTGTCTGCTGTAATTTCCCTTGTTCCTTTATGATTTTGTTAATTTTGGGTCTCATTCTTTCTTGGTTAATCAAGCCAAGGGTCTGCCCATTTTATTTATCTTCTCAACATACCAGCTCTTAGATATGTTGATTCTTTTTTTAATTATTTTCTTTAGTTCTTTTTCATTGATTTCTGCTCTGATTTTTATTATTTCCTTCCATTGACTGAGTTTAGATTTTTTTTTTTTTGGTTTTTAAATTTTTCCTTAGTTTAATTGGACAAGAGAAAAGCTGCAAAAATATGTCTTTAAAGAGGAGAGCACAGGTAGACAGGCCATTAGTCTTAAAATTTAATGTTATCAGTAAAATTTATCTGAGATATAAAAGGCATTTACTCCTGTTTTTTAAAATGCTTACCAGCATAAACAATATTTATATAGAATAAGCATACTTAGATTTTTAATGTTACTCTTTTTGGTATTGTAAGTCCTATCATCCTAGAAGCTCATCCCATAATCAGTAAGCAGGGGGATTATTGGTGTGTTTGTAAATCTCAAACTTGACAAAGGACATATATTCAGCAAAAGTCCATACCTCTTACTAATTAATCTTCAATCTGTCCACCAATGGAACCAAATTTCAAAAAGTCTATTGGGCCATTCACAAGTGAAACACCACTAGAATTGTTTGCCAAGCTACTACCTTAGACAAAGTAAAAACCAAAGAATAAACAACACCATCCAAACAAACAAAACAAAACAGGCATTATTGCACATACTGCATTGATTTTCATCCTTCATATAGTAAAATATTGGGAGTTAAAATTAAACTCCTGCAGGTCTAACAATGTTTCTTTCCACATTAAAGTATTCTTTTTGTCAGTTAAGTATCCACTCTCACAAACATACTATTATTTACTCATTTTTATTTCTGTGTGTATTCATTTCAAAGTGTGTATGTGACTGTCAGAAGACCTCTTTCAGGACTTGGTTCTGCATTGCTACTATGTAAGATCCAAGAAGGTAACTGAGATAATCACATTTCTGGCAATAAACAATTATTAGCTGAAGCATCTCACTGTCCACTCACATTCATCTTTCATACCTCACAATAGAAGCAATTTGACTAATACAGTGTCACACTGTTAATGGTGGTGCAAGTTCTACACACTGCACTTTTCACTATGAGATCATTATCCAGGGATTTGGGACTCAAAAAATTTGGAAAACTTTGCTGAAAATGACAATCACTTTAAACTTCTTTCATTATAAACACTTTGAACAATTTCCCACATTTACTTCAAACATGAATGCTTTCACCAGTGAAATAAAATTTTTAGTATAATAGGAACTATTTCTGCTAAAGAATTTTCCAAATGGATACCCATGTAACACCTGTCTATAGGATGGATTCTTGAGAACATTCTGACAATAGGAACTGGTGAAGGCTTTGGCACAATACTAAGATGCACACTTGCATTAAACTTCTTTCCAATGTCTATTCTTGCACGAGGGTTACAGAAATTTGAAGTGGCCAAGGCTTTTCCACAAAGCTGACACTGAAATGGTTCCTCACAAGTGAGAGGACTCTTATCCTTAATAAAATCACAAGAACAAAGAAATAGTTTCCCAAATACTTACAAAGAAAGGCTTTCTCTCTGGTGTGAATGTTTTTTACTACTCTTTTGCCAATTGGAACTATAGGAGGCTTTTCCACAATGCTAACAAGCATTAGGCTCCTGACTAGAGTAAAGCCTGACATGTCTGCTATTACCACCAGAGTGCCTGAAAGCTTTCATACAGATGCTTAAAAGCATGAAGCTTCTCTCTGGTGTGACACCTTCCATGACTGTGGTGACTACTGGATACTTAAGGCTTTTCCAAAATGCTTACATGAATAATGTCTGTCTTTTCAGTGAACTTTTTCACAGTTGTAAAGATCACTAGACAGAATGAATAGTTTCCTATGTTTTACACAAAAATTGTTTCTTCCAAATGATTTTTTTTCATTCAGCTTAGGATGTAAAAGGAGTAAAAGTTTTTACATAGTAGTTGCATGCATAATACTTGTATCTAATGTGATTCCTATTAAGTCTCTTATGATGACGGGATTGGCTGAAGGCTTTTCCACTATGCTTACATGCATAAGGCTTCTCTCCACTGTGAATCCTTTCATGAACATTCAGATTAGTGGAGCATGTAAAGGTTTTTGTCAATTCATACAAGGAAAAGGCTTCTCTCCAGTGTGAATCCTTACATGATTCTTCAGAACACTGGAGAATGTAAACTTTTTTTGACAATGGTTACAAGCATAAGGCTTCTCTTTTGTATGAGTTACTTTATGCTTCTCAAAATAGTTTGCAATTTTAAATGATTTGTCACATTGCCCATAATTGTAGTCCAATTGACTTTTTTCATGGTTTAAAGTTTCTAGAACCAATGAAGAATTCTTCCCAGAGCTTAAATACAAATTGTTTCCCTTCTTTGTAGATTACTCCATCATTCTGAACATATATTTATCCTGTTAAGTCATTTACATTGATTGAAAATCCAGTGTGGGTTCTCTCCTGAGGCTGGTCTGAACCGAGACTACAGGCTTTAATATATTCTTGAATTTCACAGGATTTCTCCTTGTCAAGTACCTGAAGTGATTCAGAATGATGTACATCTTTCCAATGTTCCTGATATGTAAAGGCTTTTACCATATCTTTCTTACATATAGATGGTATCCCTGTAGTTTGGTTTCTGAGATACCCATGTGAGGATGAATAACACACACACACACACACAAAAAAAAATGGGTTTTCCTATACTCTTACTCAGTGATGCAAGTCTTTATTGACCATATTCTCTGTAATAGGTTTCTGGTTTTTATCACACTCATAGTCACATGCATATTTACAGTCTTTCTCAATCACCCAAGTGCTTATGTTTTTGCTGAGGTCTTTGCTGTCCTCTCCAATAGTTGCTTCTACTGCTTTTTCTATGGATATCAGGTTCAAAAAATGTTTCCTTCCTGTGGAGTGGGGGGAATATGATGGTAGAGTGGTTGGGGAGAATGGGAGGGTGGGAGAGGGGAAGGGAGGAAGAGGGAACTGGGATTGATATGTAAAATAAGAAAAATAAATAAATTGATTAAAAAAGAAGAAGAAAAAGGTTAAATTAAAAAAAAATGTTTCTTCCTCACAGAACTGGGAAGGGACAAGTCCCCCAGAGCTCAGGTGAAGTGGGGGAGGACAGCGAATGGAGAGAGAAGTAGGAGAAAATGAGGGGGAGGAAAGGAAAACCTGTGCGACCAGGAGGATTGAGCCTGAACACAAAGAAAGGTCAAGAGAACTACAAGACTGCTCCCAACTAACAATCTCAGCTTCCGTGGAAAGGCTATCATAAATGCCCTTCCCGGAGAGTGAGATCAACAACTAACTTCTCCATGGAGCCCTCAACTAATGCCTGTTGAAAATAGGAGCAAATACCCATACATAAACACTGAGTCGAACTAGAACCCAGAAGCAGATGGAGAGGACAAGACCATGCGGCAGAAGCACATAGAGACAGCTTACCTGAACAAGGAGGAGCTAACTGGCCCCTAGACTGATAGCTGGGAAGCCAGCATGGGACTGACTCGGGGCCCCCCTGAATATGGGTCTCAGCCAGAAGGACTGAGCAGTCAAAGAAACCTCAGACAGTGGAGCCAGGATGTATCCCTGGTGCACAAAAGGACTTTGCGAACATATCCCCCATGGAGGGATAACTGCCTTAATCTAGAGACAGGAGAGAAGCCCTAGTCCCTACTTCACAGGACCTGTCAGATCTACATGACTCCAACTGGATGCCATTCCCCTACATATGGAATTGGGGTGGGGGGATGGGAGGGGAGGGTGTTTAGAGTGCATGTGAGAGGGCAGAGAGGGTAAAAGGGAGGGAAGGAGGGAGGGAGGGAGAGGGTATTGGGATCGACATGTAAAATAATAAATTAAATTAAAAAAAAATGCTTTGACTCCAAAATTTAAGTTGAAGGACAAGTTACTGGGGAAAAGGATTTTTATTTTTGTTTCCATAGAAAATGAAAAGATGTGGATTCCTTCCAGACTAATGTGGTTTGATCACGTCAAACCGCCTGTGACAGAGTACAAGCTGATCCTACATTCAAAACAGCTGGACAAAACAGCCCTACAGACTACAGCCAGGATATCTGAATCTTCTTCCAATACCCCCAAGACAGCGGCCCTTACCAGCAGGAAGTAGTTTGGAAAGAACGACGCCCAAATTCCCAAATATTGTGTATAAATGTTTGTTTTCATTTAATTGGACTTTGTTATATAAAATTAAATAAAAGAAAAAAGAAAAAAATGTTTCCTTCATCACATCTTTGTAGAGCTTCTTTTGATTTGAATACAACAAAGCCCATACTCCTGAAGTGAAGTTAACAGCCACATCCTCAAAGGACTCTTTCTCCATTTCATGTTTCTGATGAGTCTAGATGTCTCCCTTCAGTCAACAAAAATACACAGTTGCCAAAACAGGTCCACAGAGGGATTCCTAACTGAGCCTAGATTTTGTTTCTTGTCTTTTCAATATATATATATATTCAAGCAAATTTAGCAAGAAGATTTTACAGACTCAACTAGGTCCATTGGTTGAACTTTGGGCTTTTCCCCTAACAAATAGTCTTTATTCCTGTGTCATGGATAGATGGGTGTCTATTCAGTCTATTTCATTCTTCAAATTACTATAGACTAGTGATTCAAAACAATTACTATCTGTACTAAAGAACCACTTATGCATTTTGGCTAATAAGGCTAGAAACTAGCTACTCTTGTGTTTATACCAACGGACTACCACAAAATTGGATTTTCTTTTCTTTTCTTTCTTTTTTTTTTTGGGCAGGGGGATTCTAATTATATGTGTATTTTGATAGTTTTTTATTTAAAAATATTTTTCATTTTACACACCAGCCCTGGAACCCCTCCCTCTCCTTCTTCCACACCCCCTCCCTCCTTCCCAAACTCCATCTACTCCTCATAGGGGGTAAGGCCTTCCTTGGAGAATCAACAAAGTCTGGCATACTAAGTTGAGGCAGGACCAAGATTCCCCCCCCCCCCGCCTCAAGGCTGAGCAGGTTATCCCATAGGGAATGGGCTCAAAGAGCCAGTTCATGACCCTGGGATAAGTCCTGGTGCCACTGCCACCACCACCAACAACAACAGGTCAAATCATATAACTGTTCCCCACATTCAGAAGGCCTAGTTTGGTTTCATGCAAGTTCCCTAGCTGTCAGTCAGTTCATAGTCTATGAGCTCCTACTAGCTCAGGTCAGCTGTCTCTGTTGTTTGTCCCATGATACTCTTGACGCCCCCCCCCCCTTTGTTTATATGATCCCTCCTGCCTCTCTTCAACTGAACTCCTGGAGCTCAGCCAGTGCTTGGCTGTGGGTCACTACATCTGCTTCTATCAGTTACTGGATGTAGGTTCTATGATGACAATTAGGGTAGTCACTAATTTGATTAAAGGGGAAAGCCTGTTCAGTCACCCTCTACACTATTGCTAGGAATCTTAGCTAGGGTCATCCTTGTGGATTCCTGAGAATTTGTCTAGCACCAGATTTCTCCCTAACCCCATAATGGCTCTCTCTGTCAAGGTATCTCTTTCATTGGTCTCTCCCTCTGTCCTTCCCCCAACTTGGTCTTTGATCCCTCATGTTCCCATTCCCCATCCCCTTCTTTTTACCCCCTCCCAGTTTACCCAGGAAGAGCTTAACTATTTTCCCTTCCCCTCCATGTGTGTCCCTCTGAGGGTTCCAAATTGGGTTTTCTTAATAACGAAAAGTTTTCACTGTGCAATCCCTAAATTATCATTATATTAAGACTTATTCCTCCTACTTCTATTTATTTTCCCTTGATTTATGTTGCATATACAGATAAGGAAGAAAATGTTGATAAGTTGTCTAATTGTCTTGAAATTTCAACAACATATTTTTCATTTGCATTAGAATATTTACTAATTAGGGATGGGAATAGGACCTCATTCTGTAGCCATGGTTGCCTAGAACTCATTATAGCACCTCCATCAGTCTCTGTCCCAAGTGCTGGAGTTATTGTTATACACCATTATGCCTGGCTTAGAAACTTCTATGATACTGCAAGTCCAGTTCTCATCCCCTTGCCTGTCACTTTCTATAACTCAAGAATTGTCTTGTAAGAAGTTATGACATGGAGTTGGAGAGATGGCTCAGAGGTTAAGAACACTTCTTGCTCTTGCAGAGGACCTGAGTTGTATTCCCAGAACTCACATGATGGCTCAGTTCCTAAGTAGTACTTCCATCATAAATTCAGTTGTGTTAATGTCTGCGGCCCTATTACAGTCTTGGTTAGAATTTCTATAGGTGTGATGAAACATCATGGCCAAAAGCAAGTTGGGAAGTAAAGGGTTTGTTTCACTCACACTCCCACATAATAGTTCATCATTGAAAAACATTTATGGAAAGAACAATAACAGACATAAACCTGAAGGCAGCTGCTGGTACAGAGGCCACGCAGGAGTGATGCTAACTGGCTTGCTCCATGTAGTTTCCTAAGCCTGTTTTCTTATAGCATTCCAGACCATCAACCCAAGGACTGTACCACCCAAAAGGAGCTGGCCCTCTCCCCTCACTAATTAAGAAAATGCCCTACAGACTTGCCTACAGCCTGATATTATGGAGGCATTTTCTCAGTTAAGTACCTGCTCCCAATCAAACGACTATAGCCTGAATCAAGTTTACAAAAAAAACTAACCAGCACAGTTGTATTTTTTCTTTTTCCGTGTGTGTGTGTGTGTGTGTGTGTGTGTGTGTGTGTGTGTATGTGTGTGTGTGTGTGTGTGTAGACTAAATTGTTTCAACTGTGGAACCACTTTATGGAGTTAGATTAGTAATCTATCAAATGGTAATGATGGAAATGTTAAAATTAGACATTGTATCTAACGAATTGATCTGTTTTCAAAACATAATGGCTGTATTAACTCACCCACTGTGCATGTACAGAGATCCTTTTTTATCCACACCCTCACCAGTACTTATTATCTCATTTTTTTTTTATGGTGGTAAATATTTGTTTTTTTTTTTAAATTTAATTTATTTTATATAACAAAGTCCACTTAAATGAAAACAAACATTTATAGACAATATTTGGGAATTTGGACGTTGTTCTTTCCAAACTACTTCCTGCTGGTAAGGGGCGCTGTCATGGGGGATTTGAAGAAGATTCAGAAATCCTGGCTGTAGCTTATTATCTCATTTTTAAAATGATAGTCTTTCTGACAGTTTGACTGATACTATGGCTTTAATTTGTTTTTCCACTTAGTAATTAGTGATAGTGAGCATTTTTCATTCATCTGCTGGACACATACATGTGTTTTTAAGCATGCTTATATAGTCATTGCTGTCTCTGTCTCCTTGTCTTTTAACAGCATAGGCTGGCCTTGAGCTCATGACAAAACCCCATGCTTACCTTGGAATATTAACCCTATTTGCTCAGCCTCTGTATTAGTTAGGGTTCTCTAGAGGAACAGATTTTATGAGAGAGACAGAGACAGAGACAGAGAGACATAGAGAGGGTATGGGAGATGTCTTTCTGTATATATGTTTCTCTTGTTGGTTGATGAATAAAACATTGATTGGCCAGTAACCAGGCAGGGAGTATAGGCTGGGCTATGAAATGTGGGGAGGAAGGCAGAGAGGAGCCATGAGGAAACACAAGGAGGGGATGGAACTGGGAACATGGGGGATCAAGACCTAGTTGGGAGAGGAAAAGAGAGGGAGAGCAGTGTAAGAAATGTCTTGATAAAAGGAGCCATTATGGTGTTAGGGAAAACCTTGGTGCTAGAGCAGTACTAAGGTATCTGCAAGGATGACCCCAGCTAAGACTCCTAGCAATAGTGGAGAGGATGTCTGAGTGGGCCTTCCCCTTTAATCAGATTGGTGACTAACATAATTGTCATCATGTTCCCTCTATCCAGTAACTGATGGAAGCAGATGTAGTGACCCACAGTCGGGACTGGGCTGAACTCCTGAAGTTCAGTTGAAGAGAGGGAAGGGGAATCATATGAACAAAGGGGGGGTGATGGAGAAAACCACAGAGACAGCTGACCAGAGCTTGTGGGAGTTCATAGACTATGGAGTGACAGCTGGGGAACCTGCATAGACCCAAACTAAACCCTTTGTATGTGGTGACTTGATCTTTTGGAGGGGGTGGCAGTGACAACAGGACCTACCTCAGGTGTACGAATTGCTTTTTGGAGCCCATTCCCTATGGTGGGATGACTTGCTCAGCCTTGATACAGGGTGGTGGGTGTCTTGATCTTGCCTCAACTTAGTATACTAGACTATGCTGACTCCCCAAGAAAAATCTTACCCTCTATGAGAAGTGGATGAGGGGATAGGACAGGGAGTTGCGGGGGCAGGGGGAGGAGTGAAAGAAGAAGGGGGGGAAGTGGGGTTGGTATGTAAAATGAAAAATAAGTTTTTTAAATAAAAAAAGCAATGCTGCATGAAATTGAAAGCAGGCTTGCCATTAAGCAAATAGATTTTACTTTGTGATGGACTGTGACATTAACTTGTAGGCCACATAAATCCTTTCCACCCTAGATTTCTTCTGGTCAGAGTATTTTCTCAAAGCCACAAAAGTCAATTTATAACAAACAGAAAACTATTAAATATTATAGATAATGTATTGGGTAACTTAAGTTATGGATATGTGAAATTAATTGAACAACAGCATTAAGATCAGTGTTGTGGCATGCATGGTCCACCTCTGTGAGGAGAGCTGATGGCTCATCGCCCTGAACAATCTACACAGCAAATTCCAGCACTGTGGAAGATACTTAGCTTACAAAGTAATGGGTTTCCGTGTGGCTTTTTCATACACCCATAGTGCTGATATTTCTTAGGACACTCTTACTAGGCTTTTCATTAAATTACGTTTGGCTGGCCGTGGTGGTGGTGTGCTCCAACAGGATATGCTGAAGAGATGAAGTCAGGAGGATCACACAAGTTTGAAGCCAGCATGGACTGCATATTGCAACAGCAAGATTATCTTAGAGGATAAAGCACTCACTCTGTAAGACTGACAGTGAGTTCAGTCTCCAGAACTCACACAAAAGTTACTCCAGGACCAATTCCACAAAGCTTCCTTTGACTTCTACACAGATCCTGTGAAACACATTTGCCTCCCATACCATATACACAAAGATAAATAATAACGGTAAATTATTTTTAAATGCAACAAATATCAAGGTTGTGAATATCAATTTTACTATCAGCACTATCTTCACCACCTTATTATTTACCTTTCTATTCCTTTGATAAAACACCATAACTAAGGAAAATTATAAAAGAAAGCATTTAGTTGGCTTATGGTTTCAGAGAGTTAGAGTCCATGATGACAGATCAAAGAAAGGGTCGGCTGATAATTCATCTACAACCACCAGGCATAGGGAAACACTGGAACTCATAACTCATGAGTGTCTTTTGAAACCTCCTGTGATACACTGTTCCAACAAGGCATACCTCCTAATTCTTCACAAATAGTTCTATCAAATGCGGCCAAGTACTCAAACATATGAGCCCATTGGGGGGGTTATTCTCCATCAAACCAACACAATGGCAAAGCCTTTAAAGGACAGGAGTATGGCTCAGTGGTAGGGTATGTGCCTGGTGTGTACAAAGCCTTGAGTTTGGTCCCAGGCACTGAACCATATAAGCTTACGGAACATCACAAGCAGTGGACAGAAAATGTTGATAAGGATGTTTATAGAGACCACGTTGTACAGTGAACCATCATAGCTGTCAAAAACTGTCACATCTATGAACATGGTACTACTCTACAAGAATTGGCCTTTTTAAGGGACAAGAAACCATAGAATGGTTTCATATTTATGTCAGATAAATATGACCAATCATGAGTGCATGTACAGAAATAATATAGTATAATAACTGCATTAATTTGTACAACTAATATGTATTAGCAATTACAATTTTAAGAAGAGGTTACTAAACAAATGACTAAACCAGAACTTGAACTCATGCTTCAAATCAACTTCTGATCTCTCATAACATGTGTCTTCCATTGCTCAGACACTCTTGGGGAAATTACCCATGAACACATAAGCAACTGTAAATTCTATTCATATTAAAATATGCTTCCCTTTTTTGCCCATCCATGATGGTAATAATAGGGAGTAAGAGGTCTTTCGTTATAAAGTAAACTTCTATATTTTCCTTCTTGATATGTTTTCAGATTTTCCTCTAAAAGTCTTTAAAAGTACTACTCGGTTGTCCTTAGTCGTCTAGAATGGCTTATGGTGCATTAGCGTCTATAGCTCTATCATTAGAGAAATGGGCAGTGCTTCCTCTTAACCCTCCACATGCAGCCAAATTGGGTCACTTTAAAGGGCAAGATGTCAAAAGCAGATAAATCCTTTGTACTATAATGAGCATAATGATGAATAATGGCACTTATGTGCAATAAACGATGCCCTGCCCATAAACAGCCTTTCTACCTAGATACTCTATTTAATTCAATAATATATTCCAAGTAATTTGTGGAGCTAGATGAGAAATTACCTTTAACAGAAAGACTGTGGAACTTACTAAAATATACTGTTGAAAATAATTAATGGAAGCAGAGTTTGCTGAAGTAAAATTGCCGCATTAAAAAGCACCATTACAGGAAGGTATCTTCCAAGTGGCTTGCCTTATAGCAGGTGTAGAGAGAAAGGGTCTGTGGTATGGACAACTTTGACAATAAAAGGTTTATTAAAATGACAGTGTACTTTGAGAGCCAGTGCTTCTTGTTTGCTTGCATTAGCAAATAAAACACCCTGCAAACTTCATAAACTTCTACCTAGATCACTCCCACATCCAACTGATCTCCTCCTTATTCAGCAATGTCCCATAGACCAATCCTGCTGATCTTCAAAATACATAAATCACATCACATTTCCCTTTGTTCAAAATGCTCCTAAGGTTTTTTTTTTTTTTAACAAAATTACAGTGAACCCAGAATGCTCAATATGACCTATAAAACTCTGATAGAATCTGTTTCTAGCCTTCCTCTCAGCTACTGTTTTTTGTTGTCTCTGTCTTTACCACTTTACAGTAGTTACCCTTCCTACATTGCCTTAAATATTCTACACCCTATGCACCTTGTCTTTACCAGAGCAAGTTTTGCATAGACTGTTTCCTCACAGCACTCAAGTACTTGGGTACTTGTTTATGTACCACTTCCTTTTTATTCCAACTTCAATTTCCAGCACACAGCAAACTATAGACCTAAATGAAACCATCCCAAGAACAACACATATTTTAATAGAGAATACTTTTAAGTCATAGAAAAAAGTACTCTCAAAGTAATGAGAATACTGAACTAATGCCTACCTTAAAGGAAATAATTCATCCTGATAGTCTAGATATATGCTGCCCAATACATTCATCCCTCAGCTGCATGCAGACATTTAAATTTAAACTGGAAGTGAGATGCTATTTCAAAGTGTTTTCTTAAGACACCCTACTATTGGTGGCTCAACAGGCTGAGGTCCTCCATATTCTCAGGAAACTCAGGGCAAGTTCACAATAGAACCATGCACTCAAACCTGCTATCAAAGTACTGCTAGACAGTGGAAGCATACTTTGAATCAGCTCCATGAATATTCAACAAGATGGAAATCTGATAAGAACCAAAGCCTACAAGAAAACTTCCACATAGACTCCAAGCTGTGTTGGGAACAATGAGAGCTGCTGCATAGGGTCAGACCAACATTAGCAGCCAGAACCCTGAAGGAACACAGAGATGTAAGTGGCATCTGACCCTCTACCTGTGAAGTATGTCCCCTGGGATAGATCTGAACCTGTAGCCTTATTATTCAAAGAAAGACCAGATGGAAAACAGGAGGCCTATTGCAGAGGAACTCCTGCGTGGTGGTGGTGGTGATGGTGGGGGGGAAAGTAAGCAGGCTTCTGGGAGCTGAGGATGGAAAGTATATACATATGAATGGGTGCATGGGTGGGTACATGATGGCATATGTATTGATGTCAAATGACAAATTTTAGGAGTCAATGCTTTCTTTCTACCATATATGTTCCAGGGATTGAACCAAGGTCACCAGATTTGCTGTCATGTACCTTTGTGCCCTGACCCATATCACCAGCCCATGTCTCCTTCAAAAAATGCCAATCATACAGCCATTACTCCCACTGAGAGTGGCTTAGATGAAATTTCAGACAAAGAATTAAAGGATACGTCTGTAAATATCCCTGAACATTTAAATAAACTAATATATGACTAAAACGAGGAAATCAATACAAGATATAAAAATAGAATTCAACAAAGAGATTAAAATGTGGGAGAAAACATTCAAAATGCTATAAATAAAATATTCAGTAACTCAAAGAACTCAGTGGAGACAAAGTAGAGGGATTGGAGATATAGTTGAGATGGATAGATAGTCTTCAAACCTTTCAAAGACCTATGGAATATGGCATTTAAAATGATTTATTAGGGTTTTCATGACACAGAGGAAGGAATAACTGATCTAGACCCTTCTCCAGTAAGATAAGACCATGTGGAAATACTTAAATTAAATTAATAGGAATGGGTTAATAGTTAAGACAGAGTGATGGGAGATGCTATCCTGTAAATATGTTTCTTTTATTGGTTAATGAATAAACCACTGTTGGCCAATTGGAAAGCAAGATAGGCAGGACTAGGAGACTAGAAGGAGAGAGGAGTAGTAGGGAGAAGATCCAAGATGGAGGACAGAGAGAGAAGAACACCAGCCCCTCTCTCCAGTAAGATAAGACCACGTGGAAGTACTTAGTCAATATTTAAGACAGAGCTAGCAATAAGAAACACTAGTAATAGGCCAACAGCATTTATATCTAATACAGAGTCTCAGTGTGTAATTTGGGGCAGGCATGGCGGTGGGACCGGTGGCAGGGGAAAAACTACTCATTGCAAGAGAGCTAGCTAATAAGAAGTCTGAGCCATTGGCCAAACAGTTTAAAAATTAATATGCCTCTGTGTATTTATTTGGGGCTGAAGGGCATCAGGATCTGGCAGAAAAGAAACTTCAGCCACAATAGACATGTTGAGATAATTTATTTTATTTCATATGATCACAATAGAATAAAACTAGTTGTCAATGGCCATAAAATACACATAGTCATGGGGATTTAGACAACACATGAATTGGCCACTGAAGAAATTAAAAAGTAAACAGAAACTTCCTAGAATTGAATTAAAATGAAAATATACTTAAAACTACCAAACACAATGAAAATGTTCATAGCTTAAGTGTCTTATATATTTTTAAGTCAGAGAGATGTCAAATAAATACTCCAATGATGCACCTTGGAGCCTAAGAAAAATCAAACCTAACCAAACCTAAAATTAGTATATGAAGATAATGGTTAAAATTGGGGAATAAATTAATTAAAATGAATACAATTCTAAAATTCAATGAAACAAATAATTGGTTCTTTGAAAAGATAAACAAGATGAACAAAATTTTAGTCAAGCTAACTAAAATTAAGAAAAATAAAATACAAGCCAACCAAACTAGATATGGGAAGGGAAGTTTTACAATATGTTCCAATGAAATTCAGAAAATAGTAAGAGCATACCTTAAAAGTACATATTCCACTAAATTTGAAAATCTAAATAAGATCAATGGATTTCTAGATTTTTTGATGTAACAGAGATAAAGCAAAATGAAATTAATATCTAAAATATACAAATAATACAGAAACTAATAATATAAATAAAACTCCTTCTCTATCTCTTTTAATTATTTTGGTTTTAAGTTTCTTTTGTGAGATATTAAAATGGCTACACCAGCTTGCTTTTTGGTCTATTTGTTTGGAATATCTTTTTTCAACCCTTTACTCTGACATATGTGTAGCCTTAATGTTGAGGTGTATTTCTTGTACGCAGCACAGCCATTCTGTTAGTCTGTGTTTTTTGATTGCTTGTTTGGTTTTTTATTGTTTTGTTTTATTGGAGAACTGAGCCATTGATATAGAGAGATATAAAAAAACCATTGATTGTTGATTCCTGTTATTTTATTGTTGTTATTGTTATTGTTGTTGGTGGTGGTGGTAGTGATGGTGGTGGTGTGTTTCTGTGTTTCCCTTCTTTTGATTTTTCTGATCTGAGATTATTTATTCCCTGTGTTTTTATGGGTGTAGTTAACCTCCTTAGATTGGAGTTTTCCTTCTAGCATCTATCCTGGCTTCCTTCAGTGATGGACTACAATGTGGAAGTGTAAGCCAAATAAACTTTCCAGCTTACCTTTGATCATAATGTTTCATTGTAGCAATAGAAATTCTAACATGCTGGCTATAGTAGCCTGGGCTGGCTGGCATCTGTGGTCTCAGAGTTCATAACACATATGTTCCCCAATATCCCAGGCTGTTGCTAAGACAATGGATTGCTTGCCACAAATTGACAGTGAGGTCCCATTGCTTAAGACAATACCCACACAACTCACTGGATATGGAGAAGTTGAGCTGGTACCTACATACAATCTACACCCCTATGTTCTAGTGTCTTTGATGTGGGCAGATAATTCTGAAAACCATCAAAGGAGAAACATAAATACCCCAGCATGTCTTCTCTGCCAGATATACTAGAGCAATGGTGGCACAGAACTTGTGGGAGTAGTCAAACAATGTCTGATTTGACTTAAGGCCCACTCCATGAGATGTAACCCTAACCCAACATTGCATGGACGACCAAGAACCAGAGACATAGGCTGAAACCAAACACTACTTGTTTAAAAATATATCAATAGAATGACTCCAATATCATTCTTCTATAGTCATAGATCAATGCTTTATTCAATCATCATCAGAGAAGCTTCCTCCTGCAGTAGATGGGAAAAAATGCAGAGACCCATAGCCAGACATTTCATACAGATACTGTGGAACACACAACTCTATATGGGATGTCTCCATAAAATTCTTCCCTCATATCTCAGGAAACCATGTGAAAAATGAGGCAGACAGCATAAAAAGACAGAAAGAATGGAGGACACCAGGAGAATAAGGTCCTCTGAATTAACTGATTAAGGCACATATGAACTCATAGAGACTGAAGCAGCAAGCACAAGGTCTACACAAGTCTGCACCTGGTCCTCTGCAAACATATTATAGCTTCCAACTTAGTGTTTTTGTGGGACTCCTAAGTGTATGAAGAAGTGGGTCCAAAGGGGTAAAGTGGACCAATACAAGAGGAAGGGGTAAGAAGATATGCAGGAGAATATGCTTAATATACAATATCTTGCATGTATAAAAGTTTTATTTTTAATTAAAAAGAAAGTGTTCTAATGGAAGTACTATGAGTGGAGGAATGAAGTCATCCCCAATGGCCATAAGGTTGAAAAATTAAAATCATAGTGCAGGGGAGGGCTAACTTCCTGTGCGTTATCAGCCAGGGATACCCCAGGGATTCCCAAAACAATACAAACTATTGTTGCTGCTGTTGATTGCTCATCAGAACAAGATATCACATGAAATTGTACAAAAACTTGAAGAAAGTCATTTCAAAAGCTTTGCATTATCTGTTATGCAAATATAATGATAGACAAAAACAACCAATTCACCAAAGAAAACTATAAACTCTATTTATATTAAAGGTGAAGTGCACTGGGTGTGGTGGCACACACCTTTAATCCCAGTACTCGGAAGGCAGAGGCAGGTGGATCTCTGTGATTTCGAAGCCAGCCTGGTCTACAAAGCTACACAAAGAAACCCTGCCTGGAAAAACAAAACAAAACAAACAAACAAAGATGAAATGCATTATAAAAATACAACATACCCCACCTGTCATATTTATAAATATTTTAAATAATAATGTCTAGTGTTCAGGATGGAGGAAAGCAGTAAGGCTGGGGCATAAAAGTTGTATAATATTCCTGGAGAATAATTTGATATTTTACATTAAAAAATTCTTTTAAAGTTGTTTAATCCAGCCATTTAACTTTTAGGGATATACTCTAAGAAATGAGTTAACATGTTTCCAGATAAGAGGCACGCATAATTGCTAGCCACTGAATCTAAATGTCTAACAACCTGAAACTGTTTATCAACATTTCCCTGCTGTCTCTGTTCCTTGGAGCCAGGTCCAACAAGATTCTGCTTGGAAAAGGGTCCGTGGTCAACTTCATGGGGAAATGGAGTAAAGACCAAACATGTAAACAGGTTAACACTGTGACCAAGACTAAAGTGCTACCTGGACTCATAAGGAGGTAAATGTACCTTAGCTATGTGCATCAATTATCGGAACTTACCAGTCTGAGTTCACTTTAGCAATTGGTGGTTATCATCTTAATGGAAATTTTGTTTTTATGTTATAAATAAGATGATTTGCTCTTTGAATTCTTTACAAAACAGATTATCCAATACTCAAAAGTTTTGGATCAGTGAACAATTGTTCTCTCACATTTTCTATGAGTTGGGGATGTAGTCACAGATAAGGACAGACAGAAATGATTGTCACTGGGGGTCACACTAGCTGCTGTCTATGATCACTGAGGCTCATGCAGTCTACAGCCTACACCATTGCTAGTATAAAAGCCCTTGGAATTCATAGGTGGCTAAAGCTTGCTGAGTAACTCCCTTGCTTATCACAATGGAGCTGATAGGAGGAGTAGAACAACAAGCCAGACAAGAAGTTAACTTAGCAGTGTATATATGGGTCAGCATCTAATGTCTACTTTACTTAAGTTCTACAGAATCAGACGAGAGATTTTTGGGCCCAGAAAGGGGATTGGATGGCAGTGATAAGTAAGTTAAAAATCCAAGGTGGAAGAAATACAGTGTCTTCCAAACTAAGAGACAGGCAGGATTACTTCCCAAGTTTACCTCTTCTGCTTTATTCATATGGGATCACATCAACCTTAGTGTCTGGGGTATTGTTTCAGGCATACCTACATCTCACCTTTTATCTGCTTAGTACCATTTCTGGTATACAGGTCTCACATGCCATCTGCTTCTTCCTCTCTTAGTGTGAAGTAACACAGGAGAGAAGGAGAGGCCAAAAAACTGCATCCAATCCAGTGTCTTGTTTTATCTTCAGTGTTCAAGACCATCTTCCCAAGGCTTATGAACTCATCCAGATAATTGAATACATTAATAGGAAAGCCCTACCATATGTGATGTACTGAGTCCGACAATCAATTTGGAGAATTTTGAAAACGTATTTTGCCTTAAGTCCTTCAATATGAGACCTCAGCCAAGAGATTTGTCAATACATTGGTGTCCCTCTTTCTCTAAATCTTTAAGAATACTCCTTTTCCTCCTGAACTGACCCAGATGATCTCATCTTGCCTCCTACACTCTACTCAGGAACATGAAATGTGTGATCTATTTTTGGCTCCCCTAGAAAAACTGCTTTGGGGCATAATCTCTTTCTCAACCCTTCCTAGGATAAGCTGGGTGGCATACAAAGTATTTTCTACTTCTAATTTTTACAACTTTCCTGCCAAAACAGCAGGTAAACAATTTTAATACTGGGCCATTTTCATTATGTGTCTACTAGAGAATACATCCTTGCATTAAAATAAACAGTAATAATACGAAAAAAATTTGCTCATGCCGTAATAACAACCTTCCTAAATTACAGTCATTCTGTCACACAGCAGTCTAGTACAAAATGTAGTTTTTATATCAGAAGACACAGGATTTATTATTTTCATCCTCCCTGGCATTTTAGAGCAATTGGAAGCAGGTTTCTGAGAGAACAATTCAATACATTAGCTCTCAAATAAAAAAAAAAAATATTTTTTTCTGCCCTGAAATAATGACTCCTTTAAAGCCCTACTTCAACAAAACGTTGTCCACCCTATTCTGGTAATTATGTCAAGTCTGGTGTGCACTAATTTACACAGTGTATTGATTGCTTGTGTAATTGGGGCTATTAGGCTGGATTCAGAAACTGCATTACACCTAGTCTTTAATTAATTAAGCAAGCATGTGGAGAAGTACCTGCCAAGGCCAGAGCCATGTCTTCACTCTCTTGGCAAACAAGAGGCAAAAGAAAATATCAAGAAAGACCTGTCGCCTGGAACTCTTCAGTTACATTTTTTTTTCCAGGTTTTTTCCCTTTTATTTTTATTTAATATTTTTTCTTATTTTACATATTGATCCCAGTTCCTTCTCCCTTCCATTCTTCCAGTCCCCCACAAATCCCTCCATCCATTCCCCAGGGAGGGTAAGGCCTTCCTTGACGGATCATCAAAATCTGTCAAATCATTTGGAGAAGGGCCTAGGCCCTGCCCCATGTCTCTAGGCTAAGGGAGTATCCCTCCATTGGGGAATGGGCTCCTGAAGTCCATTCTTGCACTAGGGATACATCCTGGTTCCATTGTCAGAGGTCCCAAAGACTGCCCAGGCCTCCTAACTGAGACCCATTTTAGGGGTTCTGGGTCGGTCTTATGCTGTTTCCCAGCTATCAGTCTAGGGATTCATGAGTTCCCCACTTGTTCAGGTCCTAGATAAAGACTCTAGGGTGGCATATAATCTTATTATCAGGGAAGGGCATTTAAGGTAACTTTTCCACTATTGCTTAGATTGTTAGTTGGAGTCATCCTTGTAAATCTCTAGACATTTCCCTAACAGGAGATTTCCCTTTAAACCTATAATGGCTCCCTATATTATGATATCTCTTTTCTTGTTCTTTTCTATTCTCCCCCAGGGCTGGAGAGATGGATCAGCTGTTAAAAGCCAGGTTCAGTCACAATTTCCCATTTATGAGAATGAGGACTTAGTATAAAGTCATTTCTCCCAAAGTAGACATATTAATTCAGTTCTAAGCAACTTGTCACTATTGACTTGCTCAATATATGAGGTATTTAAACATTTAAGGCAATTGATGTCATTTCTTTACAACTTCATCAAAGTGAAAGCTTCCCAATATACTTCATAGAAGTATATATTGATAGAAGACAGAAAATGTAATTTTAAATAGCATTGTTTCATTAATCATAGACTAGATTAATGGAGGAAAATGTTTTTCCACTAGAATTTACGCACTCTTTAAAGATACTAAAAAACCTACATTCTTCCAGTATGTTGGACTTAGATATTCTGTGTGAGCTGCTAATGTGCACAAACACAGACAGACTTCCACTGGTCTGTGTGGTAGTTTGGATATAAACTGCTTCCCAAGATGCTCACTGAGAGATGTGTATATCCACTCATGACTCCATAGCTGAATAGGCCATGTGGAGGAAGCAGGTCATTGGAGACACGTCTCTGGCCTTTCCCTATTGCTGTCATTTCAGATCACTCTGAAATGAGCAGCCTCCTGTGCAATCTACCCTAAACACCATACTATTCTGCCTCACCTCCAACCCAAAGCAAATTATCCCGATGACATTGAACTAAGACCTCTGAAAGCATGAGCCAGAATTAACATTTCCTCCTTTCAAATAGTTTCTATTGGGTGTTTATCATGACTAACACAGTTCAAGGTCCCTGGAGTACCATAGCATGTTTACTATTTTTTGGAACTTCACACAACAGCAATGCAGTGCAACTTAGTGGCCAGATACCTGCCCAAAAGTACCAAAAATCAGTGGGGTATCCCAGAGCCCTGCTCTTAAAGCCTACCCCCACTGCCACACAAGGTCTATTCTCAGAAAACAAAGGAAAAAAATCTTTCAATGTTCTCTGTTTTATAAAAACCTTTCATAAATGTGGATGCATAAAACAAAATAATAGTGTAGTGGGTAACTTATAATGACTTAATTTGGGGCAAACTTCACTCCTCTTTAATCCTCCTTGGGATAGTTCATTGGTGAAATGTATATTGCTGAACACGGGTCCTTCTCTGTCAGAAGTGAACCCTAGCCTGGAGAAGCCAGAGAAATGCCAGAACATGGCGCTATTCACTGTCTGTTCCTGCTACATAATTAGGAGATAAGTATGAGAAAATTCAGAATTCTTTAATGCACTTAAAATCGCTGTCATGAAGCAATGGCTGGCGGATTTGCATGTGAAAGGACTGTGAACAGCATGGAGGAAGAATTGTGAAATTACTATAGTATTTATTATTATAACTTGGTGTCATGCTAGTCTCATTTTAGAATGAACCATAAGAATAGATTAAATTAGTGCCATTTTCTTTCCTTGTTAACATCTTTGTCACAAGAGCAAGCTGTCAGAATTTTAGTATCTAAAATAGTCCACAGATTATTCCTCATGATAGCTGGCCATTTCTAAGCCCTGAACTTTGATTGGCTGCTCTCAACCCCGTCCTGGCAGATATGGGCTGAATGCAGGGAAATAACAATCTTTTAAGCAACTAATCAGGTTGCAGACACTCTGGTAAAGGCAGGAAAGAAAGTATAGTGCTACAATTTTCAAACAGCATTTGATAGAAAACATTTCGTCTTAAGAAAATACTTTGGACCTGGGCTGAAAAATATATTTGACATATGACTCTAGGGTTATATTCACATCTCGCTGTTGTTAAGTGTCTAAGACAATTAACAATGAACATTTCTAGCTCCGGACTCTTAACAAACTTGAGACAAGTATTGATTTTATGACTATTATTTTTTACCTTTTCCAGATTTTTATTTATACCCTACCAGTCTCTGGTCTCTGTTTCTAGATCTAACATAAATGTTCCCTTCTACCATGATTTTCCCTCTTATAACTCTTGGTTTCTCCAAAATTGTCATGAGTTATATCTGCTATGTCAGCACTGTTATCAGCATTGTCCTCTAACTCTTAAAAGTATCCCAGTTTGGACAATATGGTGTATGATCACATGCTATGTACATACTGCCTCTCAGAGCTTCTTTGAACCACTCACTACCCGTGCGGTCCCTTCCTATCTTATGCTCCTGCCTTAGCCTCTTCACTGACTGTGACTTTAGCAAAGAATTTGGCCTCACTCATCTCTCTGGTTGTCACAGGAGCTTGAAAAGAGATGGTATCTGTAGGTGGACCTTTCTTTCCCACCTGCCAGTTCCCAAGTAACTGATATGGATACTTAATATCAAGTATGAATGCCCAGCCTTAGCTTGGCTTGATTCTAGCCAGCTTTTCTTAACTTAAATTACTTCACCTAACTTCTGCCTCTGGGCTTTTATCTTTCTCTATTCTACATACCTTTGTTTCCCTCTTACTCCATTGCTGGTTGTATAACAGGGTGGCTGCCCCCTGATATCCACCTTTCCTTATCCTTTCTTTGCTCCTTGATCTTCTTTTTTCTCCTTTTCTTGTTTCTATATCTTCTTGTTCTTTCCTTCTATTTATTCTCTCTCAGGAAGCCCCACCTGCCTATCAAGCCATTCAGCTCTTTATTAGAACAATCAGGGTTTTCAAATAGGCAAAATAACACAGCTTTACAGAGTCAAACAAATGCAACATAAAAGAATGCAACACATGTTTTCATCATTAAAACAAATGTTCCAAAGCATAAACAAATGTAACACATCTTAAAATAATATTCCACAACAGCATCTGACATATATTTCTCAAATTAAGGCAAGATATAGAACTAAATCACTTCATTGCCCAAACTACAACCATTGCCCTCTTGTATTCTGTATTGCATTGGACCCAAGTGTCTAAATTAGTTCTATTGCTGTGAGGAGACACCATGACCATGGCAACTCTTATAAAAGAAAGCATTTAATTTGGGCTTGCTTACGGTTTCAAAGGTTTAGTCCATTATCATCATGGTAGAGAGCATGGCAGCATACAGGCAGACATAGTTCTGGAAAAGCAGCCGAAAGCTACATCCTGATCAGTAGACAATAGGAAGAGAGGGGAATACTGGACCTGGCCTTAAGGCCCACCGCCAGTGGCATACTTCCTCCAACAAGGCCACACCTGTTTCGGGCATTCTTCCCACCAGCCTGGGCAAATGCCTTTCAGCCCCAAATGAACACACAAGACAACAAAAGGAGATCAAAGAGATACAATTGGAAAGGAAGAAGTCAAACTCTCACTACTTCTTGCAGATGATATGATAGTTTACATAAATGACCCAAAAAAACTCTACCAGGGAACTCCTGCAGCTGATAAACACCTTCAGCAAAGTGGCATGATACATCAGTAACTCAAAAAACCAGTAGCTGTACTATATACAGATGATAAAGGGGCTGAGAAAGAAATCAGAAAAACATCTCCTTTTATAATAGCCACAAACAACATAAAATATCTTGTGGTAACGATAACCAAACAAATGAAAGACCTATACAAGAACTTTGAGTCTTTAAAGAAAGAAATTAAAGATACAAGAAAATGGAAAGATCTTGGATATGTAGGATCAACATAGTAAAAATGGCAATCTTGCCAAAAGCAATCTACAGATTCAATGCAGTCCCCATCAAAATCCCACCTCAATTCTTCACAGACCTTGAAAAAACAATTCGCAACTTTATATGGAAAAAGACAAGAACCAGGATAGCCAAAACAACCCTGTACAACAAAGGCACTTCCAGAGGCATCACCATCTCTGACTTTAAGATCTATCATAGAGCTATAGTCCTGAAAACAGCTTGGTATTGGTGAAAAAAATAGACAGCAAGACTAATGGAATGGATTGAAAACCTTGATATTAACCCACACACCTATGAACACCTGATTTTTGACAAAGAATCTAAAACTATATAATGGAAAAAAGAAAGCATCTTCAACAAATGCTGCTGGCATAACTAGATACTAAACTTGTAGAAGATGGCAGATAGATCCATATCTATCACCAAGCACAAAACTTAAGTCCAAATGGATCAAAGACTTCAACATAAATCCAGCTACACTAAATGTCTGAGAAGAGAAAGTAGGAGGCACCCTTACGAAAACACCAAATAATCCAAATAAAAAGTGGGGTGCAGAACTAAATAGATAATTCTCAATAGGGGAATCCAAAATGGCAGTAAAAAATTGCTCAACATCCTTAGCCATCAGGGAAATGCAAATCAAAACAACTCTAAGATACCATCTTACTCCTGTCAGAATGGCTAAAATCAAAAACACCAAAGACAGCTGTTGCTAAAGAGGATGTGGAGAAAGGGGTACACTCCTCCACTGCTGGTGGGAGTGCAAACTCGTACAGCCACTTTGGAAATCAATATTGCAATTCCTCAGGAAAATGGGAATCAGTCTACCTTAAGATCCAGTAATTCAACTCTTAGGCATACAGCCAAAAAAATGTATATTCATACAATAAGGGCATCTATTCAATTAGGTTCATAGCAGTATTATTTATAATAGCCAGAACTTATTTAGGCTGGATGCAGCCTAAATACCCTTCAACTGTAGATTGAATAAGAACATTTACACAATGGAGTACTACTCACAGGAAAAAAAACAAAAACAAACAAACAAATAAAAACAATGGAATCTTGAAATTCATCATAGGCAAATGGATGGAACTGAGGAGAAAATGCAGTAACAAAAAGACAAACACGGTATGTACACACTCATATATGGCTTTTAGACATAGAGCAAAAGATTACCAGCCTACAATCCACACCACCAGAAAAGCTAGGAAACAAGGAGGACCCTAAGAGAGACATACATGGTCCCCTGGAGAATGGGAAAGGGACAAGATCTCCCAAGCTAATTAGGAGCATGCAGGGAAGGGAGAGAGAGTTAAGAGGAAGAAGAGAGGAGAGGTGGACATGAGGGAGCAGGAAGGTTGAGGCAGGCAAGGAATAGAGGAGAGCAAAAAAAAAAAAAAAAAAAAAAAAAAGAGATTCCCATAATAGAATGAGCCATTATAGGTTTTAAGAGAAATCTGGCACTAGGGAAGTGTCCAGAGATCTATAAGGATGACCCCAAATAACAATCTAAGCAATAGTGGAGAAGCTACCTTAAATGCCCTTCCCCAATATGAGATTGATAACTACCTTATATGCCATCCTGGAGCCTTCATCTAGTAACTGATGGAGCAGAAGCAGACACCCACAGCTGAACACTGAGCCGAACTCCTGGAATCCAGTTGAAGAGAGGGAGGAGTGATGAGCAAAAGGGTCAAGACCAGGCTGGAGAAACCCACAGATACAGTTGACCTGAACAAGGGGGAGCTCATGGACTTCATTCAGTCTGACAGCAGGGAAACCAGCATAGGACTGACCCAGATTCCTGGGTCATGGGTGTTAGTTAGGAAGACTGGGCAGTCTATGGAGCCTCTGGTAGTGTATCAGTATTTATTCCTAGTATATGAATGGACTTTGAGAGCCCATTCCACATAGATGGATGCTCCCTCACCCTAGACATATGGGAGAGGGCCTTGGCCCTGCTCCAAATGATATGACAGACTTTGAAGACTCCCCATGGAAGTCTTCTCCCTGGGGAGCAGAAAGGGGATGGGGGTTGATGGGGGGAACAATATATGTATGTACGTATGTATGTATGTATATAGTATTGGGGAGTCTAGAATAACATATTGTGGCCCAATATAGGCACCTTAACATAAGAGATGATTAAGGAAAGATGTAACTGAGTGTGAAAATACTTTTTAAATGAACAAAATGTGGGAAGGTGCTGGTTGTATTATTAAGAATAAAATCAACAAATGAAAATGAAAAATGAAAAGAAAAATTCAGCTTGTGATAAGACTACTGTGGAAAATGTATGGCTATCCCTTGACATGGTCAAGGTCACTCAGTCTAGCAAGCAGGTGGTACTAAAATACAGCCTCATGATGCTTGTTACACAATGTTCTGTGTGGACTATTGAGGACTCTGCCTTGTATCCAGATCTCGTGGGGTCTGAAGTAAATATAATTCATAAAAGAGAAATGTATCATCATTATATGTATGTCATACATGTACACATATGGAATAAAAGTGAATGTTCACAATAAGAAATCATATTAAATTTGAAGAAGTCTCTCAGGCTTCACAAATCCAGAAGAATTACCTAACAATGTTGATGGGAGATGCCATTATGTATATATGTTTCTCATACTGGTTTAATAAATAAAGCACTGTTGGCCAATAGGAAAGCAAGATAGGCGGGACTAGGGGACAAGAAGGAAAGAGAAAGGAGTAAGGAGGAGTCAAGATGGAGAGTCTGGAGAAAGCAAAATGCCGGTCGGCTCTCCGGTAAGAGAAGACTACATGAAAATACATAGATCAGCAGAAATGGGTTAATAATTAAGACAGAGCTTGCCGATAAGAAATAAGTAACTGGACAACAGCATAATATCAAATACAGAGTCTCTGTGTGTTATTTGGGGCTGGCGTGGTGGCGGGACAAGACCAGCAGCGGCGGGAGGAAAAATCTTACTCCTTACACAATGTGATTTCTTAAACACTTAGTCATTCTTTATTTTCCTCTATATATTTTGCTGCAGAATTTTAAGTGTGTGTGTGTGTGTGTGTGTGTGTGTGTGTTTTATGTGACTATTCTGTTTTCCCAGAACCTCTTGTTGAAGAAATTTTACCATCCCCACCCCACTGAATGGTCTTGGCACATTATTGATCAGTCATTAGACTGTGAAGTCTTACTGCTGCCCTATCATTTCTATTGAATCAGTGTTTCTGTCTATCTTTATGTCAGTACTGCAGTGCCTTAATTAATAAAACTTAAACAGAGCATTCTCAAAAAAATAAAGCAATACAAATGGATAGAAAACACATCTATAAGTGTTCATTATCCTTGGCCATGGGGGAAATAAAAATTTAAGACCACTTTAAGATTCTATTTCACAACAGTCTGTCACCAAGAACATCAATGACAGCAAATGCTGGTATGTTGATGGGAGATGCCATTATGTATATATGTTTCTCATACTGGTTAATGAATAAAGCACTGTTGGCCAATAGGAAAGGAAGATAGGAGAGACTAGTAGAGAAGGAGGAAAGAGGAAGTAGTAAGGAGGGTCAAGATGGAGAGCCTGGAGAAAGCAGAATGCTGGTAAGAGAAGACCACGTGGAAATACTAGATTAACAGAAATGGGTTAATAATTAAGACAGAGCTAGCCTATAAGAAACTAGTAACGGGCCAACATATCAAATACAGAGTCTCAGTGTGTTAATTGGGGCTGGCACAGCGGCGGGACCAGACCAGCGGCGGGAAGAAAAATCTTACTCCTCACAGTATGTGAAGGGGGAAAGAATACTTATACACTATTTGTGGAAGTGTAAAACTAGTACAGCCACTTTGGAAATCATTCAAACTTGTTTCTAAAAACACATAAATAAAACTTTCATGTGATCCAACGGTACAACTTCTGAACATATATGCAAAGGACTCTATCATATTGCACATCCATGTTCATTGCTGCTCTATTCACAATGTCTAGGAAATGAATAATGAAAATATGGTACATAAACACAATGGAATTGTATTCAGCTATAAAGAAAAACATCTGCACCTAAATGGATAAAACTGGAAAAGATGCTGAGTGAGGTAATATGGACCCAGAAGGACAAACATTGCCTGGTCTCTGTCACATGCAGACCCTAGCTCTAACTCTTTAGTTTTGTTTCTTTATCTTGGATTGCCTGTAAAAACCATGAGATTAGGAGAAAGACACTGGTGGGGAGGGGGGGAACATGTCTTAAGGGATGGGAGATAGTAGAACACAGGAAAAAGAAAGTGGAGATGGGGAAGATTGGGGTTGTGAAGGTTTAAGCATGGAGGAATTGGAATTGGAAAGGTGAAGGTGAGGGATGGGGAAGTATTAACAAAATGAAACACATATAGAAAAAAACCATGTACAAACCCATCATTTTGTAACCCAAATAAAAAACGTAAGGAAGAGACTGAAAGAGACGAAGAGACTATGTAGCTAGATGAGGCTGCATTTCAAGGCAATGGATTAGTAAACAAAATTCTCAGTATCAGGTGTGGGATACCTCCCAGGAATTTGTCAGAGACACCACATACTTCAGTGGTTTCAAGATATGACAGAAGCAAGAAGTTACAAGTTGGAAACTTCCTCCCTGCTGGCTACATTTCAAAGCACTAAAAGGAGCAAAGAAAGTTGTGGAGAGAGAAAAGATAACTCTCCTCTCTCTCTCTCTCTCTCTCTCTCTCTCTCTCTCTCTCTCTCTCTCTCTCTCTCTCTCCAGATTTTGCCGGCTTATCTGTAAAAACAGCAGAGAGAACTGATGGTCTGCAAATACAATGTAGGTGTGTCATATCAGTCCATCTGTCTTCACATTGGCAGGTAGAAACCTTTCCTATGAGGCCTTCACAGAGGCCTGGGCACCTTTGGTAGCCTGAGCTGGAGCTGAGCTTTATTTGGCAGAGCCTATGACCCTTGGCCATATAGCTTTTAATCCCTTTGCCAAGCATGGAGTGAGCAAAGAAAGTAAGATGGAATGCTTTGGTCTTTTGTGCTTCACCATCTTGGGCTTCACAAGGGCCTTGGTGGCCTCGGCACATGCACTTGTGTGCCCTCTTGTGGAATAGTGGCACAACTGTTGTGGGGATAACCCATAGATTTGAGGCCCACTCCACAAGAAGGAAAACATGACTAGTAAGAGTGTAAGCTTGGTTAACATGCCATACGTAGGGAGATTATTGAAAGCAAGGAACTTACCATCATTTAATTAAATTTTTATAGCATCAAACTGTTACCTTTTAAATATCTGCCTATGCCCACAGACAAAAATCTACTTTTAGCCTTAGTCACAGAAACTTCTATTTCGTGAAGAGCAGTGAATGTTGTCACATGACGCCCCAAGATGCTGAGAATGAATGAAGATTGAAGGCTCGACCTTAAACGAGACATTTACACTACCCTCTCTAAGCCTCAGGGAACACAGGTAAAGGGGACAGGAGTGTGTAAGAGCCAGAAGATAGGGTGAAGGGTGCAAAATACACAATACAATCGTTGACTCACAACTGTGGTTACCTGCATTGTGCTGGCACAAGACTGGTGCTGTCAGCAGTCAGTCATAGAAGGTGGGCTCCTGGGGGTCTCATTCGTTATTGGTTATTTATAGATTCTAGGAGAAGTGAGATCACTGTCATCCCTTGTGTCCCACTGCTGAGCCTTAGCAGGCTCTGATGGACAGCTTCAAACTCACAGTCACACAGAGAGCCCTGATTAAATTCAGTGGGTCACAAAGAAAAAATAAAATAAAACAAATAGACAAGGACATGAGGAAGATGGAGGGAGAGGGTGCTAAGGAGGAGGGAGAGGGTGAGTGAGAGCACACAGTATGCAGTGTGTATATGTGCAAAATTGTCAACCCTTCCTTTCTTTCCTCCCTCCAACCTCTTCCATGGAACCGATGTGCTCACTATTCATAGCCCCCTTTCTCTTATTTGTTTACACATATATAATCAGCATATATCAATAAAATATCAATTCAATACCAAGTATCAAAATTGGGACTATGGTAGTTGGACTCACCTAACTATATACAGAATGACTGTAAGCCACATAAACAGTCTGGGTTTCAGCCACATCCATATTCAAACCAGTTTTCTTAGTAACATGCCAGAAGTGCTCCAGGCTACCTGACTGTACCCAATCGGAGGGCAAGTGTGCTGAAAGGGGAGTGAGAGGGAAAGCAAGCACAGTAGCAAAGGATGATGGGATTTGTCATTCTGTAAATATGTTTCTCTTATTGGTTAACGAATAAAGCACTGTTGGCAAATAGGAAGGCAAGATAAGCTAAGCGGGACTAGAAAACAAGGAGGATTCTGGGAGATTTAGTAGAGAGAAGTCAAGATGCAGATCATGGAAAAAGTAAGAGGTCCAGATAGGACCACCTAGAAATACTTAGATTGATAGAAATGAGTTAATATTTAATACATAGCTAGCCGATAAGAAACGCTAGTAACAGGCTGACAGTTTTATAATTAATACAGTGTCTCTGCCTGTTCTTTGGGACTGAACTGGCTGTGGGACCAGTCTGGGGAAAAAGTGCTCATAACAAAAGATCCTTTTAAAAGGTGTGTGCCTTTGTGAGCATACTTCTAGGATACCATGGGAATGTGGTAAATGAAGTTTCACCTCCAAGTTGACTTCCCTTTGTGGCCTGCATGCTTTTGCACAAGTAGAAAATGTGAAGTAGAAAAAAAAAACAACAACAACAAAAGCACAGCAAATCTAGAAGCGAGAAGATACTACATGGAGTGAAAAACCAGTCCTGCATGCTTTTGCACAAGTAGAAAATGTGAAGTAGAAAAAAAAAAAAAAAAAAACAACAACAACAACAAAAGCACAGCAAATCTAGAAGGAGAAGATACTACATGGAGTGAAAAACCAGTCCTGAACTGTTCCAATGGCACCACACAAAGGGTGGAGTTACATGATTTATAAGATGCTAAATGTTTGATATTTGCTCCAAACTCTAAGCAAGATTTACTGAATCTTTAGCCTTGGGTTGATACTGCACCAAAGCCACAGCTTTGTGGAAGGCAGAAATTTGGGTACTGCGATATAAATCAGACATAGAGTGATTCCCTAACATCTACACAGCACTAACACCACAAGAAGAAAGGGGATGAGCAGAGAAGGGAAGGAGGCATGGGAGATGAAAGGAGGCAGTAGGAAGTGAGGGGAGGGAAGGGAGAGGGATAGAAGGGATGGGGGAGGAGAGAGGAGGAAAGGAGAAGAGAGGGGAGCAGAGGGGAGGGGAGGAGAGGAGAGGAGGGAAGAGGAGAGGAGAGGAAAGGAGGCAATGAGAGAGGAGAAGAGGGGAGAAAGAAACGGAAAAGGAAAAAATAAATAATCCAGGCAACCATCTCACAAAACTTTTCAACCTTGAATAAGCTTCAAGCTCTACAGTTTATAATGGCATTAGTCAGGAAGCTCATTTCTTGCCTCTGATTATGACTCCCTCCCCACCACCACCGTGTGTGTGTGTGTGTGTGTGTGTGTGTGTGTGTGTGTGTGTGTGTGTGTGTGAGCATGCGCTTGGATTGTATCTTGAAAATAAATGCTAAGTTAAATGGGAACAACAGGAAGGTATTGCAGGCATTTGGAATAAGAAGTCCTAAAATGAGAGTTGGAATAACCTCAAGGATACTTGTAACCTTCATATAATGCAATGCAGTCTGGAATTCCAACTTGGCTCCTTGCTAACACTGAGCACAGAGATTATCCTCTGCCCTTGGTGTCCTAGTTGGCATCACACAGAGGAAGGAAGGCAATGATGACTGCACCTTGCTGCACATAGTCTCCAATGTCCACCTTAGCTGTGCAGCTCAGCATCGTGAAGAACAACTCCTGAGTTCATGTTATCTGCCCTGCACAGTGCCCTTGTTAAACACTCAATAACTCTGAAAAGAAAATCTTCTGGATTTTAACGGCACTTTAATCTGGTGCCACAAAATATTGCTTTTTTCTAAAATGAGCCTTTAAATGATAATGATCACTATTATTATTACACACACTGGATGTCTGCTCCTAAGTCATGAAACAGGTCAGGGTGTCCAAGTATTCTACACAGTAAGGTTCAGCATTGAATCCAACTTGGCAATCTTATCCTCTCTTGGGATATGTTTTTCATATAGCAAGGTATTATTAGGCTCATCTCAAGGTGCCATTCGTAAGGCCCCACAACCAAACCATTAATCAGAATTAATCATGGAAGTATGAGAAAAGCACACAGCCAGCCTGGGTGAAGGCGGCCTGTCATATAATCAGAACACGTTAAAACCACAGACACTACAATTTTTTTGTAAAGGCTCAGGGCGGGAGTGTGGAGAAATAAGCAAGCATTATTTAAAGATCATAGACAATGTGTTCTTCAAATGAATCTAAGTTAATGCCTCTCATAAGGTCAGATCAAGGGTGAAGAAATGAGAATTGGCCAAACACAAGAGCAATTTCCAGTTAAATAAACAGCCAGATACACTTTTCTTTGCTGACAACGTAAACCCCCGAGAGACAAGAAAGGTTGATCATTGATGCCAAAAAGGTACTTTCCATTCTTCAGGCTTGCAAAGTCCCTCCTTTCATCCATTTTTTTTTTTTCTTCTCATACCGCCATTCTCCATTTTTGTCAATGACCTTTCTTCCATCCAACTCAGCCTCCGCCTAATGGCCTGAAGAGGACTTCTTCATGTGATGGAAAGCCTTAGATTTTCAGACCCCCTCCTTCATTAGAGGGAAAGTGAACAGCCTCTATGTGCTGGGTGTTAATGAATGTGAAGAAAGATTTTTTTTGTATGTGTTTTACACATTATGTTCTTGACTCCTAGAGGTGCCACAATAAATTGCCGCGCTTCATTTACAAGGAGCCATAACAGAAACAGAATGAGAATCTGGCGACAAATTGCTTCTCAGTCACCCTGGGTCAGGCTGTTGGGGCTAATGAGAAGAAGGGCTCTAATTTTAAACTCCTCCTCAACCCAGCCATTCCTGCATTAATGTTCACTGTTGTAAATTGTAAAGTCAAATGAAGGAGGCACTGTTGAAAATTAACCAGTATTTTTATCCCTCGAGTGCCCGATAGAGCACATTTTGGCTTCTATAGCTGCTCAGCCTCCAACAGGGGTGCCAGCTCCCTTGACACACACCGCCCTCCCCCTTTCTCCTCCCCCTCCCCAACACAACACTTCCCTTATGATTTCTTCTCCTCTTACTCCCAAGCTCACACCCCACCTTCACAAAGGAAAATCAACCAGCTGACTACAGATGCTAAACAAGATCACAATGTGTCGGAAACCATCTTCTCTCTGGGCCCAGTTTAACAAGATGTTGTCTGTACACAGGCACCAAAACCCAGAGAATGATCCTATGTGTTTAGTCCTGCTGCATACGTAATGATCTGTAATTGTGTTGCAGAAGAAGAAGGCCGACCCAGGAAGACTTGAAGTGTATTGTCACTGGAAGCCTCAAGTAGGATTTGAATAAAGAATGAAAACCCCAGTGCAGCACCTGCCTGATCCCCCGTTTGCTGGTTTATAATAGCAAAGCTCAGGCAAACAGAGGTTCCTGAGAAGAAGGGAAGACATCTTATTAAGGAGGCAGGGTTTTGATCCCACATAGATATCCAGTCAACAACTCAAACTTCAAGGTTGCTTTGCGGGGGAATTGGGGATAATGTGTTTTGAGTGAGTATTAATGAGCCGAAGTTCCTCTTGTGTGTAATGGGTCTGTCCGGGTGCATTCTTCCATGGAATCACTACATAAAATACAAATTAACCACACTACCCTAGTCTAATCATTGTAATCAGTTATGTTTTCATGTGTACATCACTGATCTATAAGGCTGTTGTAGTTCTTGTGTGTGGTTTAATTGCTTGTTTTTGCATATCTTGTGTGGTTGATGATGTTCTAGGAATCTTTTCCCCTAAAGGAGACTTTGTAAATTACTTTGTTTAGATGCTAATGATTGTATTTCATTAGTGGCCCTCTCATCCAGAATCATCTTTAAATGAATGAATATGCCATAATTAAAAATCTGAATTATGAATTACTTTGAAAGGAGACAACATTGTCCCGATTTCCCACTGCGACACAGTGTTATTTCAATTATGTAAATATGTTTAATCATTCCCCTTTTGTTTTTCTAATTATTTAATATTAATGTTGCTTTACCCCTTTATTGCTACAAGAAGGGATATGGCATCTTAAATGAGAGTACTTAGACAAGTGATACACAGATGACTAGATTAAAGCAGACATTTATCAGAATGCATAACCCATTTCAAAAACAAACATGCTATTAACATTCATACTAACATAGCAATGCTAGCTATAATTGCACTTCATGAATGTTTTGTCTGTACAAATCTAATGTATTCACAATGAACAATTTCCAATTATTATCTTTTTCCCTATAGAAAGTCTACATCTCCTGATAAAAGTTTTGATTATCTTGAGGTATACATCTGAACCCATCTTAAGACCATCATTTTTCTACAGTATGGAATTTGCAGCTGTTCAAGTATGACTGGACTTGACATATTGAACCTCCACCACTCTATCCAAATCTTCAGAGTGTTTGTAATGGGAGAAGGGGGGGAAACGTATTTTTAAATCCCCATCCTGGTTTTTATTTTTTTTAAACTCTCTCCCTGAAGTAGGAAAACGATTATGAAATACTTTCCTGTTCACCAGTTCTTACACAAGCCTTCAAGCATCTTCACTTACCATAGAAGCATGAACCCAGTGTTGGAGAGCCCTGAAGGGTCAGTCTATGACAGTCAACTTTGTACTTCAGGCATCTTATTCAAACTGATTGCTGAAGCCTGGTTGGTCCCTTACAAAACATGGCATTGATTTCAATTTAAACATTTCTATTTTCATGTAGCTAGACTACACAGGAGTATGTTCCTCTACCATTTAGTAATTTAGATACTTTCAATATTATTGCTAACTGACTCTTGAAGTATAAGTGCCTTAATTATGTTGGTTTAATATTTTGTGCTTAAATATTGTTATTTGTAAACTAACAGTGGGAAATGTTACAACTTCCCCATGTTTCTTTCTTATTTCATTGCTACAATATAAAATGCTCTAGTTGTTTGGCTGTTAAGTTTTATTAATGACATTTATAACATTAATACTGTGATTTGAAAATGCTTGGTCTTTTTCTGCAGATTAAAGGAGTGAGCAATCTTTAAAGACTTCCCTTTTTAACTTCTATCTTTTCCTAATTTAAACCCTAGTGATTATGGAAATCAGAAAGAGAGTTTAATGTATCTGATTATAATGGACAGAAACATGCAAATTATCTTGTGTATTTCATTGTGAGCTACACTTAAAAAATACTCAGTGACAAAAAACTATCATTTAGTATCATTCATGCACAGAAATAAAATTGTAATTATATTCAAGTTATTAAGAAAATTGTGAAAATTATTTTCTACTTTATTTAGTGTTTGTTTTGTTTCTCCAGTCTTGGGATATAAGTAATTCTCCCCTAACAACAGGAAAATTTCTGTTTAGAAAATGTCTTGTGATTGACACATAGAGCCACAGGTTACTAGAAGATAGGAGGAAAATACACAAATTCTATGTAGGCAGTGAGTTATGCAGTCTTGCTTTTAGTCAGTGACACAGTCATGTTAGCAACTTTTGAATAATAGTTCAGCTTTAATGCAAGACATTATTTCCTAATTATTTCTAATTATAAATTGATTATTATTTCTAATTACTTATTATTAGGACCCACATTCTAATTATTTTCCACATACATAACTGAAAATCCTGAAGCACTACAGCACCAGTATTGGGAAAACCCAAATATTCCCTTGAAAGCAGGGTTCGGAGGGTGACAATAAGACTGGCTTTGATTGGCTCAGTCTTCTCTCAATGACTAGAGGGTCCACAAAAGGGAAATATATGGGATGCCTGGGGGAGTTGAAAATTCACTGAAATCCACAGTTCAGCTTTTAATCATGATTCTACACAGTTCCTTAAAGTAGATGGTTAGGATTTTGTTCAATATGTATTATCTGGAAGAAAGATGAAGGGTACTGGGAAAATCTATAACTGTTCCATCAACTAACTCGTTTGCCCTTTTCATTACAGGCTAGATGAAGAGTGAAAGGGAATCTGAAAACATATTTTCTGGGAAGCTGGAGTTTCTGTTGCTAGAGACTGAAGATGAGATGGAACAGAAATGAGATTGAACACTGGGAGGGGGGGCGGATAGCTTGTCCAGGAAGCCAGTCAAGGCAGGTATGTCTGGCTTAAAGACATCTGTTTAGAACAGAGAAAGAACACTACTTCTTTTCACAACATAAAAATGGCACAGATAAGTCAACCTCCAGACTCAAATCCTCAGACCAACAGTCCTAGTGACTTGATTCCAGTAGCTGAGTAGATACAAAACAATACTATGTCCTAGGCCAAAATCACACTTAAATCTAAACCTGGCAAGACTCCTGCATAATGCTGTCATCAAACTAAACCTGTGTATTAAATAATCAGAAAATGGGTCTGAACTTAAATCTTTAGAAAATCTCTCTCTGGTGGATGCTAAAGCCACAGAAAATGGCTTAGGAAAATGCAAGCTCATGCCATCCATCCCATGGCAACTTGGAAAAAAGACAGCACAGGGCACTGACATCCTAATTAGTCACCAGGTATGGGAAAATAAGGTGATAGTCATTTTTCTTCAATGAGTTTTCTTTGCTTCATTCAAAAATTTTAACTAAATGTCTTCAATGACCGAAAAGTTTTTTATGGTCTTTGGAATGCCACATTAATAAAATAATGCTAAAAACTCCAATTCCATTGACTTAACTTACTATAACAACATGTAAATGAATGAAAGTGCTATGTAATGGGTTGGAGTGCTATAGATTCTTGTGCTCATTTTAATATACTTATATGGTAATTTTTTAAAATCTCCCTTCAGCTTATATTTATTTTAGAACTCAGAGTTTTCTCTAATACTGAATATTTGTGATTTTCTTTCATTCTCAAAATTATCTCTAATTTCTCTCCAGCTTCTTGATTATTCATTTCATTCTGCATGTCCGGCTTTCCCATCAATCATCTGTCAAAATTCATTCTAGATTCTATTTCTTATTCTGTTTAAGATTTTTATCTCTTTATCTGTCTTTATTTTAAATTAACTCCTCCAATCACTGTGTTTCCTCTACTTTTCTTATTTTCAGGTTCTATCCTCTTTTATTTTCTCCCCAACATAATGTTTTATTATTTGGGAATTTCATACAATGTACCCCACACTGCCATGTCCACCCTCAAACCCCTCTCCAAACACAAAAAAGAACAAACCACCAAGTATATGTTGCGCATATACTCCCAGTGGCCAGCCCCTTAAAGAAAACTGAGTCCTTCCCTATCCCACCTCTGCCAGAAGCCATCAACTGTGAAGAGCTACACTTCAGCATCTTTATCACAAATTTAAGGACTCTCTTCAACAACTTCCTGTCTGGAATTGTTTCTTCTTTTGGGAAGGGATGCTGTCACAGAGAACTTCCTTGTTTCTCATTCTCAATTGAGTCCGCAGTCATCGATACCAAGCAAAAGAAGCTTCCCTGCCCAGAGCCACCAGCAGCCATGCAGATCATGGACTGGCACATGGTTTCTGGTGGCATCACATCAACATGATCTCTGTGGGCAGCACAAATCGCCAACATGGTTGTTAGCAGCATGGACCATGGAGATCAACTCGCCCTTGGGCAGCAGCAGAGCCATAGAAGTCTTTCAAGGAGACTTAATCCAGAAAATGGATCAACCATTCTTCATCTGGGTATCCTATTGTTGCTCAGAGTCATCACCCAGTTGGGCAGCCAGCTCTGGGGCAGAACCTTCACATATTCCAGGCTTCTGTAGGCCACCCTGTCCTCTGCTGGCTCTACTCAGTAACAACATTCTCTGTTGCCCATCCTGGCCTGGGCTTCCCCCAATACCTGTAGCCACCGCTAGTGACTCTAGCTCCTCTAGTCCCTAGTTTTGCTTCTCTCCACCATGCAGACCACTCTGTTCCACCATCACTTTTTTATATTTAATATTTTTTAATTTAATTTAGAAACAATTTTATTTTACATATCAATCCCGGTTCCCTCTTCCTCCCATCTTCCCATGCTCCCCACTGAATCTCCCCCATCCCATCCCCATCCACTCCCCAGGGAGGGTAAGTCCTTCCATGAAGGATCCTCAAAGTCTATCAAGTCATGTGAGGCAGGTCCTAGGCCCTCCTCTGTGTGTCTATGCTGAGAGAGTATGCCTCTATGGGGAGTGGCCCCCCACGGTCCATTTGTACACTAGGGATAAATATGGTTCCACTATCAGAGGTCCCATAGACTGCCCATGCCTCCTAACTGACACCCACATTCAGAGGGCTTGGTTCAGTCCAATGCTGGTTCCTCAGCATTAGGACTGGGGTCCATGAGCTCCCCCTTGCTCAGATCAGCTGTTTCTATGGGTTTCTCCAGCATGATCTTGACCCTTTTGCTCATCCCTCCTCCCTCTCTACAACTAGATTCCAGGAGTTTGGCTCAGTGCTTAGCTGTGGGTTTCTGCTTCTGCTTTTACATCCTAAGGGTCAGTTCTCCCACACCTATAGCTTCAGGGCCAGCTCTACTATGTCTCCTAGGTCTTGCATAGGGGCCACTCTCCCAAGTGCTGCAGGTGATGAAGGACAGGAAAAACTCTCCCACCTGCCTCATGCATTCATGGGCATTTGATCTCCCCTACCCATGCTGCTACATGACAGGTTAGTAATGGGGACAGCTCTCCCATGCTCACAACTTTAGCGCTGGTTTACCCACACCTCTGTTAAAGGGTTTGGCGCAAGAGGGTGCAAGGCCTGTTATCCCCAGTGTTGCAACTGGTGGTGGGCAAGGGTAGCTCTCTTGTTCTTATGGCCTCAGGGCCATCTGCCTCAGGCATTGATGGGGGAAGAGGACACCCTCTCTCTCTCTCTCTCTCTTTCTCTCTCTCTCTCACCAGTTCTATGAAACCACATTTTAGAAGCATCTCCCTATAAGATCTGTCTCCTTTGTTGTTGTTTCAGAGATGCTATGTGATCTGCAGGCTCATCCTCCACTGCTGCATGTACCCTTTGAGGCTCCTTGGATCAGACAGCAGCCTCATGGACGGTGAATACCGTTGCCATCTTGAATCTCTCTCCCCTCCAATTGCCTAATTTGCTCTTTGAATCTCTTGTGAATGTAAGCTATCTATTGAGTTTTATTTGTTATTATTATCATCATTATTGTTGTTGTACTAGGAATTTTCCATCACGTTGAGCTAACACATTTTTACCATCCCGTTTTGTTCACACCGAAAGCATCTGTTAATATTTACTGTTCTTTTGAGATGTCTCTGAAGCAGAATGCGTGGGAAGCAGGTATTTTCCCCATGGCCCCCTTCCTGCTCTGAGTTTGCCCTGCAGCGCCAGTTCTAAACCCTCCTTGGCTAGTTTCTCTTTGTACCTCCACCGTGCTCTGCTCTATGTGTCTGGGGGTTTGTCAGTTGCCCTCCACCCCAGTGTCTCTTCAAATAGTTTTAGCTCCCAGGCTCCCGGGCTCCCGGGCTCCAGGACTGACTTTGTTCTTACTCCTACCATGAGCAGCTCATGTTTAACCAGACTCTAAAATAGTCGCAGCTTTTCTCAGCTGTTGTCCATGGATGATGTGATATGGTCACACCTGTATTGTACTTTAAATAAAGCTTTATTCTTCACAGTGACTGCCACAGTAACACAGCTTTCTTCTAGTCATGATTTCAATAGCCTGAGGTTCCATCCTCATGTCTTTCCTATTATTTATTAGCCCATTGATTTTTATCTGCTTTTGTGGGAATTCTTTGTTTGGAAAGGAAGAATCTCCAAAGGAGCTCACATCTCTACATTCTGTACACACAGATTCCCCTAATTTTCAACAATACTCTAGCCCACACTAATTCCAGGCCCATCCACTTTCCTAGGCCATCACATCCCCTGTGTCTTCTGGCCATGCTCTTCTAGCCTATAGAACTATCTTCGGAGCTCAAGAGAAGTGCATTAGTCAAAATAAGCCATGCTAACAACTGCAATGAACAACCCCTAGCCTCAGACCTTAATATAGTAATAGCTGTTTAGTTTAGTTTAGTTTATCTCATACCACAGACAAGGGTAGATTTGTTACTCTACTTGGGAGCCGTCCCTCAAAAAGTGACTCAGGACCTAGGTTCCTTTCAACCTGTAGTGATACCATCTGGAACATGTAACTTTTATTGTCACTGAGAGAGAGAGAGAGAGAGAGAGAGAGAGAGAGAGAGGAAACACTGCAACTAACATTATACTTTTCACATGGTTTTCCCTTAGGTGCATATTTCTATATATTTTACGACAGCATCGTTTGTTGAAAAGACTATTTCTTATCTAATGAAACAATCTTCTTTATCTGATAATTTTACACAGGTATACAATAAACTTTTGTCACTTTTATTCCCCCAATATCTTCTCCATCTCCTTCTTGTACTTAAAACCTTCTCAACAAGTGCCACCTCCTACTGTGTGTATGTGTGTGTGTAGAGGGTGTGTGTGTGTGTGTGTGTGTGTGTGTGTGTGTGTGTGTCTTCTACTGAGTTTAATTAGGGTTGTTGAAATGAGCATCCATAGGTTATTAATGGATCATGAACAATTTGCCAGTGACTATACCACTAAGGAAAATAACACCTCTTTTCCCAGCAATGATTAACTGCCCATTATTTCCCTTGGTTAGGAATGGGGCCTCATGAGCTCCCCCCAACACTTGTGATAAAATTTTCACTTATAAGCTATCATTGATAGACTTTTTAGCTACATTTAAGAAATTAAATAAGTTTACTTCTTGCCAAATGTGGTGGCACACATCTCTAATCACAGCAGTGGGAAAGCAGAGGCAGAAAGAATTCTGTGAGTTAAATTGAGGCCATTCTGTCCTACATAGTGAGCTCCAGGACAGCCAGGACTACACAGACAGACCCTGTCTAAACAAACACAAAACAAAAGAAGAAGAAGGAAGAAGTTTCCTTCTTGACACAGTTTTAATTTATATTTTACAAAATGCTTTTATTTGCTCAAATTGATAAAATCAATGCAAGGTTTATTACGGAACTTACTATACTATTTGTAAAGTACATTATATCAATGGATTCCTGAATAAGAAAGCAAACTTACATTTCCAGGCTAAACACTGCTTGGCTATTGTCAATTATTACAATTATTATTAGTATTGTTATCATTAGTCAACTCAATTAGATAATTTTGCTAAGGGTTTCTACAGGTATGCACATCAGAGTCATTACTGTATGATTTTCTCTGATTTTGTAGTGCAATTGCTTGATTTTTTTAGCATCCAGGTAATTGCTATAGGCTTCATACAATGAGAAGTATTCCACCTTTATCTTTTTTAGTGCTCTCTGTCTAAGATTGGAAGCAAAGTAGTGATGCCTATCCTCCTTACTGGAAATTTCATTGCAAAAGAAAAGCTTCCTCGGCAAAGGCTACAACCCTCATCTATGCTTATAAAATGAGTACTTAAAAGACAGGTTATGGGGCTGGAGAAATGACTCAGTGATTAACAGCATGGCTTACTGCTCCAAAGGAGTGGGTTTGGATTCCTGGCACCCACGTAGGCAGCTCACAATCATCTGTAACTCCAGCCTTTGGAGATCCAGCGCCGTCTTCTGGCCTCTGCGGACACTGCACACATGTGGGTGCATAGACATACATGCCAACATAGCACCCATACAAATGAAAATAAAAGTTAACATTTTTAAACGGTAGTTTATAATATGTACATTTAGCAAAACAACATGAAAAATCCATGTGGTGGTTTTTCATCTCCTAAGTGGTTTCTGAAACATTTTATTCTTCATCCTTAGTCTACCAGTGAAAGACCTCAACCCAAGGAAAAAGGCTGAGTTTCATCCAGTGCTGTATCCACCTCACAATTCAAAATCTCAAAATAACATTAACTAAATAATCTGAAATAAGACTTCTAATGCAGAAAGGAACAGCCGTGCTCCAGAATAAAGTCAACAAGCTGCTGGATGAGGTGTGGTGGAGATTGAAAAAGTATTCAAGTAGTGAAAGTCAAAGCCAAACCCAGGCCCAGTTATTTTAACGGAAGGAGGAGAGGGGGAGAAAATAAGAGTGTATTTGAAATTAAAAAAAAATGCATTTGATTTCAGAAATCTCTTTACGATTTCAAACCTCAATTTTTATAGTGGTACTAATTGAGTTTGAGTCTTTGAAAAAAAAATTAAACTTTGACTCACCTTCATAAGGAGTATTTGTAAATTTTATCTTTTATTTAATGTGTGAACCAATCTCAAGTAAGAAAATGGAAAGACTGTTCAATTTTGTTTATTCCTTTGTTTATTGCTGAGCACTGAGAACAAACATCCTACGGTTTGTAAATAATTTTTCATGTCTTTGTTGCTGTTTATTATTGCTATGTCATCGAAAGGCTAACCACCACTGCATGGCTGACTCAGTTTTACAAAGTTTATACCAAATACAAGAGGGGTGTTGTATAGGGTAACTGTGTGTATGCTTCTGCACAATGTCTTTCACTTTGTTCTACCATGTGAGTACAACTCTATCTTCACATGCTACAATCAGCCAAAGCCATATATATCAGACTAAAGAGAGAAATCAGATGAAGCCAATCCTGGGAACTTTGGCCAGAGCCAGCATTTGCTCACCTGACTGCAGACACCTAAGTTGATCCTGTGCATTAGCTATGGCAGAAGCACCTGCCACAAACACAGGCGTGCAGGTGTCTCCTTAACCCAAACTCCAATTCCTCCTGACAGATGGCACTGGGATTGCTGGATCACATGGCAGTTTCGTTTCTAGTTTTGGGGAGAGATTTCCTGCCATCTTCCTTAATAATTAAACTAATTTTCATTGCCACCAAAAGCGCATGATAGTTTTCCTTCCTCGGCATCCAACTTTTGATATTCTTATCCTTTTCATAATAGCTAGGTTGAGTGGGGTGAACTGATATCTAATTGTAGTTTTGATTTGCATTCATAGATGAGCATTTTTTAATATTCTTGTTGGCCTTTTGCGTATCCTCTTTTGAGAACTGTCTGTTTAGGTGACAAACCTAACTGGATTTTTTTTTTCACTGTTCCCTGAGTTCCTTACATATTCTGGAATTAATCCCTTCTCAGATGAATAGCAGGCAAATACTTCCTCTTTTCCTCTTAGCTCTCTTAGCTCTGTTGTTTCTTTTTGCTGTAAACAATCAATGTGGTATCTATATGTGTACATATGTGTTTCAGGTGTGTGCACTCCTGCAGAAGCCAGAGGTTGATAATTGGGAGTTTGCCCATCACTCTGACTTACTAGTGTTTGTTTTTGTTTTTTTGAGACAGGATCTCACTACATAGCTCTGGCTGGCATAGAACTTACAATGTAAACCAGCTTGGCCTCATGCTCACAGAGATTCCTCCACCTCTGCCTGCTGGCCAGCATACTGGAGATGCCCCAACAATCCTTTTGTCTTCCCCTGCCCTATCTGCCCAGCTCGGAGGTTATAGGTTTCACCATGCTGACTTTTATTTATGTCAGTATCAAAGCTTAAAACACAGATCCTCACAACTATGCAGCGAACACTCGCTAAGCCATCTCCCCAGCCTAAATCTTGTTTTCTGGAGTCCCATTTCTCATTTCTGCTTCTGTTGCTTGTGCTCTTTACACAGATGTCCTGGGGTGTTCCTCTAGTATGCTCCACAGCTTTGAACCTTATGTTTAAATATTTGATTTACTTAGTGTTGTGATATCAGCCATCTGGGAGCTGAGGCAGGAGAATATGAGGTTGAAGCCAGCCTAAGCTACATAGAAATTCAAAATTCTGCAAGGTTAGCCAACTCAGAGGGCCACAAGTGGCTCTGGGTTTTCACTGGCGCTCCTTGCCCCACACCCTACTTTCTCAATGTCATTATTCTACCTTAAATGATCTGCTTTATTTTGAAACACAGAATAGCACAAAAGTGTGAAAATAGGTTAATTTCTCCTTAGTAACATCTACATTTTTTAAAAGACAGGCTTGGATTTGTTTGCGACATCAAGTATGTTCAAAATTACTATTTATTCCATAAGTAAAGATTAACAATATTATAATTATTTTCAAAAACAAGAAATATGAACATTCACCCGGTTATGTATTTATATTGTGTGGCAATGGGCCAATTATCTAACTGCTGTAAGTCTCACTCTTCTAACCTGAAAAATCAAACAACAAAAATCATGTCTTGCCTAGGGCAATGTCTTGGATTTAAATGTGCTGTTTATTAGGCAGTCTACCCAATGACTGGTAGCAAACAATACAAAATAGTACTTGATCAAAGGATTGTGGTAATATTGCTGGGGCTTTTTATTTGTTTGCCTTTGTTTTGATTTTGGGAGGACTGGAGATTGAACGAACACTGAACCATATTCAAAGCAAATGCTCTGCCACCGAGCTACAGCCCCAGCCCTTTGACTTGTTTGTCACAATCGTCTCACCTAAATGATTAACCTCCACAAAATAGTATATGTATTAGAAAATCTTGAGAAATAAGAACAGAAATGTGGGTTGCTCTATTGGGAGGTATGTGGTACTCTATATCAAAATACTTAGGTTTACTTGGGGAGTTGGGGCCATTGCAGATACTTTCAGCAGAAGCTAAAATATTGAAGCAGGAAATCTAGGAAAATTACATCAGAGACACATGTAAAATGCATTAAAGAGATGGTTGTCAGAACTATGGTCAACTAGAATGATACTTTCCCCTTTCCTCAACCAACACTAATACAATTAAATTGATAACTATGGACAAATACACATATTCCTACCAAAAAAAAAAGTTCCTCTTAATTTTTAAGTTAACCCAGAACAGTTCTTGCCTTCAGTAATTGATCCGTGAAGAGTCTGTGTAGAACAAAAGAATGGACAAGCAATCAAAGAAACAGAGAATCAAATGCAATTTTGAAGATGGCCTTGATTTAAGAAAGCAATTTCCACAAGAATGTAGTAGTACAATATAAAACTAGAATACTGATACTTCAGAATAATCTCTAGCTTAACAACTTGTATAAAACTCACCTTATAGTAGAGTTGAAAGATTTTTGTCTTCTTAAACCTAGAATTTTTTATTATTTAAGCATGAGGGCCATTAATATTAGGGTTTCATGTCTACAGATAAAGGCAAATATATAATTATTTTTATATTACTATGAATTATGAATTCATTGATGCTTTTACATAAATTGGTACTATTTAATAGCATCACACACATAAGTATTAGAAGAGTGTTATAAACACCAATTTATTTAATCATTTAATTAATCTACATACAATGACCAATATTTTTATAAATTCAAGGATCTTTTGTAATAAATTCAGGGCCACCTAAGAGATTGAAACATCTAAGTTTTCTTATATAATAATGCTATCTTCAGAAATATCAAGAGTACTTATCACTACAAAACTCTGAAAAGAATGAAAAAGAAAACAAAATTCTCTTTTCAATACAGTGAAACCATTAAGAACACCAGCAGGCAATATGGTTCTCGCAGTTCTTTTCAAATCGCAAGATTTTTCACCTCCTCTCCTGCTCTCATCCCACCTTCCATCAATATTTATTCTAGGAACCAATTGAAAATCTGAGGATCATCCATTTTATTCATTCTCTTGACATTTATTGTGAGCTTAATATGTGCCAGGCACAGATAATGAGCTAACAGGCCCCAGTCCTTTCCTTGCAGATTACATTCTAGAAGAAACAGACATCACTCCAAGGATAATACAAATAAAAGCTTCTTCTAGTGCCAGGATGGAGAAGTATGGGGCATTGTATGTAGAGCAGGGCAGGGGGGAGTGGGGGAGCTGATAACAGACTTTCGCATTGGGAGATGGACAAAGGAGAATTCCCTAAATGAGTGACCAGTGAGCAAACATTTGAAGGATGGAAACAAATGAGGGAAGAATTATAATGAGGAAAATACTATTAATGGGCAAACAAAAAGGCCAGAATTTCTGGCTTGAGCCATGAGATGGCTTCACAGACAGAGCCAGATCGTCTGAGGATCTTGAGAGGTATGTCAAGGTATTCGGTCTTGACCTGAGAAGTTATAGGCATTCCTTCTGGCCTTTCATGTTCTATCTGTGCAATCAAGGCAATTTACCTGTGTTTTCCACACTTTGTATTCCTCTTTTGTGAAACAGAGGTAACACTTTATACCCTACATATACCCTACATACATGTGATGATTATTAAATGAGACAGAACATGTCTTAAGAATAGTGAAGTGCTAGGGACTTATTTCTAGTTAAAAGGTAATAATATTTATAGAAAATATTCTTTGCCACTCTCTCTGCTTTATGATGGGTTTTATATACTTTTCCTCCATTCCACTTTCTCCTTTGGGATATTCAGAGAAATGCAGAAGAACCAGTCATTTGTGACAATGCCAGTTTTATTTCATGGCTACACCATCTGGACTAAATAGTTCCCAAGGTCACCAAAGAATGGGAAGAGAAGTTAGTAGTTGATACAGGATGCTTTAAAATCTAAAATGAAAATAGTATTAATTACTTGGACATGCATTCTGTTTTCTAAATTCAGCCATATCATTCCAAACCTTCTACAAGGGGGGACAGACAATGCAATTTTTCCTGTGCAGACAAAGAACAACAACCCATAGTGTAATGTAATCAGAGCTCTGTGCTTGCCAACAGGTAAGAAAAACCTGCCTCTACCAGCATATTTTATATGCACCATCTGCCCCTTTGTTTCTGTGAAAGAAGACTGGGAGCAACAATCAGCACTCAGACCTACAGCTCACTCCTACATCTCTGTTGATGGCAGGATTTTCTCCTCACTTTAAAATTGCAAAAATTAAGACCCCAGAGAGCAAAAGGGTACCAATAGCAGACCTAGACATGTCTAATGACCCTGAGTCCTAAGAAAAGAACTCTTAAGTTTTAAGAGGGATGGCACCATTATTTTTTAAGTTATTTTTTATTCTATAATCTTCTTACATATTTTTGGAGGCAGAGCCTTTCTATATAACCCTGGCTATCCTGAAAGTCAATGTATAGGCCAGGCTGGCCTCCAGCTCACAGAGATCTGCCTGCTTTCTGCTGGGATTAATGGTATATGCATGTCACCACAGCAGGCTTTTGTTTTATAATCGTGAAGTCAATCAGGTATCTTCTAATGGCTATAACAGTTATATAATGATGAACCATGCACATTCTGCCCTCCAGAAACAGTGTAATAAGAGATATGGCATCTAAACAACCAAAATTAAAGCACTGACTATTTTATTAATACATAACTAAAATATTTATGTGCTGTATGTAGCATGAGTCAGGAACTTCCATATCTAAGACACTGAAATTATTAAATATTCTTCAAGGACTTGGATGGAAGCCCAGTGATGAGGAAACATTCTGAAAATGCAGTAAATTTCTTCAAAACCCAATCATCTCTAATTGATCTCTCCGATAGAATGGAAAGTCCAATTTCACATGATTAAGAGAACAAAGGAGAAGCTCCACTGTCCATTTGGACCACCACTGAGGAGATGTAAAGACACAAAGAATAGCACCATGGAGAACTGACTTGACAAGCTCAGTTTTCCTCCTTTAAGAAAAGAGAATTTGAGTGCCACTCATTTATTGCCCAAACTACAAGATTTATTTAAAGCTGCTAAGTGAAGTTAACTTTTAACTCAATAGAAGTACACGACTGGAACCAGAGAATTCCCATGCAGATGTGCCAACGTGTTCCCCTGAGCAGCAACAGAACTGGGAGCCAGGAGCTGGGACACAGACACAATCCAGGACCCTGTCCCAGACCCACTGAATTTGAATTCCACTTTAACAGGATCCTGGTGACCTGTATACTAATTAAATTTTCAGAAGCACCAGGGAGAAGAAAGAAAATCCACATTTTAATTGAAATTTGGGGTAGCACTTCCAAGATCTATAGAGGCTTAACAGTCCGCAAACATGTATGTTTTGCTTCAAAGTATCATTTTGCATTTGATGGTTCCTCTCTACTATGAAAGTGGAATAAGAATTCCCTATGTTGGCAGACAGGGGCTCAACTAAAGTAGGCTAAATTTAAGCATTTCCAAAAACATGTGGCCATATAAAATTTTGAATTCACGCAAACGGAACTAAACAAAAGCAGGCATACACAAATCAACAAAAGTGGGGAGAAGGCTTCCAGGCATAGGATGGTTTGTAACCTCAACTACTGGGTATACTTCAATACATGTCATGCTTCATTTACATCACTGTTTTGTCATGCTTAAAGGACCAGGAAAAAAAACTAATGCAGAGATTAAAAATATTAAGTGTGCAAGATTCCACAGGCATTGGTGACCCAACACTACAACAACCTCGTTAATACAAGCATCAGCGTTATTTTTTTTTTTTTTTGATATCTCCCTGTTGCTACCATGTAAAAGAAGGGAGAGGAGGGAGCCACCCAGAGAAGATCTCTATTCCCAGAGAAGACCAGCTGTCCCCCTTCATCATGCCTCAAACAGTAACCGATAATGAAGTCAGCAGAGCAGATACTTCCAGGGAGCCTTCTTAGAGTTTGTCCCAACCGTCACCTTGCCAATTGAGCCACCCTTGCTATGAGACGCATCTTTTTAATTAGAGCAATTTGTTTCATAGGATGAGTGATCCCTTTCTCGAGATTCCACGCCTGCTGTTTCTGAGCCCCTTCTCCTTGAGGGCCCTTCTGCACCAGTGAGCCTCCAGAAAGTCTTGCTTCCAAGAGAAACAGAGTGCTGCATTTCAATACTACAGACTACTTCAAAATCATGTTTTCATTTCCCAGAAAGAGATGGGGGGGTTTCTTTTTCTTTTCTTCTTCTTCTTCTTCCTCTTTTTTTTTTTTTTAATGCTATAAGCCCAGGACCAAAAAACAGTTCAACAAATTCTGGAAAGAACTCACTTCCATCCCTTTGTTGAAGGAAAAAGGAAGGTCAGGGGATGGGCTAGAGTGCTCTAGGAGAATACAGACAGGTCCACGGTCCATAACCTGTAGGGTGCCTGCTTTGCTCAGGTCTGGTTCAGTTACAAGGGCAGCAGAGGGCAGAAGCCCACCTGCTTCCACAGTCAGTGGCCACAGAGCTAGAGGTCAGTTGCTCTGAGAACCCTCATCTTCTCTCTCTCTCTCTCTCTCTCTCTCTCTCTCTCTCTCTCTCTCTCTCTCTCTCTCTCTCTCTCCTCTCTCTCTCTCTCTCTCTCTCTCTCTCTCTCTCTCTCTCTCTCTCTCTCTCTGTCTCTCTATGTGTGTCTCTTCTCTCCCTCTCTCTCATACACGCGAGCGCGTTGGCAGTCAGAGAACAAGTTGAAGCAGTCAGCTCTCTGATTCTGCTATGGGTCTCGGGTGGTCAAGCTTGGCCTTAAGTGCCTTTTTACCTGCTGAGCCATATTGCTAGCCCCCCAAAATTTCCCCATTACTCCACAACCACTCTCCTCTTCAACTCTGTCCCACCGGGAAAGTCTTAAAGATTTGACTTCAGAATAGGCTCCGCGGGGAGTTAAGCATTGCACCTCCAAATAATAAGAGATGATGAAATAGAACACTTCCCGTCTGAAGAGTCTCCACTGCGGTCGGCTCTGTATTTTCAATTGCCCACAGAGATGTTTTAATTTAACATTTGGCGATAAGCGTCCCTTGAAAGAAGACGATAAATCTGCAGATCTACATTTTAAATTGAAGCTTTTGCTGCACATTCCCCTGGCTGTTTTGCTGGTTCCATGGCATTTTCAGACTCATGCTTCTTCATTCCCTTAGGGAGAGGGAAATTCACAGAGCACACAACAGGCAAGGATCAGTTAAAGTCTGTCTGTCTGTTGAATCAGGTCCCACTGTACGTATCCCAGGCTAGCCTCCAATTCATCCCCCTGCCTGAGTCTCTGGAGTGCTGGGTCGCAGGCACTACCATACCCAGCTAGAACTAATCAGTGTTTTGCAAAAGGGGTTTTCACTGGTTTCACCTCCTTTTGGTTTACTGGTTTCATATTAGGCTGAGTGTATTATGCAATAATCTCCTGGCACTAGCAATAGCTAAGAAAATCAATTCTAATAAAAACGAAAAGAGGAAATTCTTACTTTTATGCACTTGATAATGAGCAATGTTTGGCATCTGATATTCTCCAGTATTGCTGGGATATAGGAGAAATCCAACCTAGTAGATCTTGCTCCCTGGCGTTCCAGCCTGGGATCTTGTTGTTTTGGGATTTTTGTTTGTGGTTTTGAAGTGTCAAAGTACCTCACAGTGCTAGGCCAGTTACTACCACTGAGCTGCATCCCTGCTCTAGATGTAGGTTCTAAAAGCAACACCATTAAACATTGCCTCAGCCGCTCTCTGGGTTAGCAAACTTGCCCCAGACAACGGAGGATAATGGAGGATGCATGAGCCTGGCCATTAGGCTACAATGCCACCACATTATGAGGGAAACCCAGCTAAATGCATCTCACATAGGCTGAAAAGGTTGGATGCTGCCCTCACACAATGCAATCACCTTTAGCTCAAAGATCCAACATGATTTCAAACCTGGAACTCTGCAAGCGCCACCATGTTAGCACAAGCAGAAAATCCCTCAGCTAGCTGGCTTTATGAAATGGCTTGCAATCCAAGTGCAGGCACACCATATAGTTCCTAAAGCTACGTGTATACGGTATGTATTAAACACAAATGAGTTTATATTTGATCTAATCCCTAATATATCTCATAGTTTATATTCCAAAATCCCAGATAAACACTTCCACCGCAAAGCTGTTTGGGGGATAGTATTCAACATACATCTGAGCAAAGAAAAATGAAAAAAGTCATTGCTAATATTTGTTGGGTGTTTAGATATTTATGGTAAGCATTTTCCATGCTTCCTCTCATTTCTTACAACCCCAGTAGGTAGGTATTATTATTATTCAAGCCCCAATTTACTAGTTTAAAGAGAAAAACCCCAGGTACAGAGAAAGGATGTACTGATGGCTGAAAACCACAGGTTAAATTTGAACTCAACCCTGAGGACCAAGTCAGAACCTGAGGTTTCACCACTCTGCCAATTAACATAATTAAAAGATAGTTTAATTTGCAAGTGAAGTTGAGTGGACAAAAGGGTATATACTGAGTGTCACACTGCAGCCCCCAATGCCACTGAGATGAAAGAAGAGGCATTGGAGAGGCTGGAGAGATGGAGGACCCAAATGGTTGTCTTTGTTTGCTTTGTTTTGTTTTTAATTAATATTTTTTTCAACTTTCTTTTGGGGCAATGATACAAGGTGCGGATTGTATATATAGAGACTGGGAAATGAGTGAGATCTGGGTGCATGACGTGAAATTCCCAAAGAGTCAATTAAAAAATTAAAAAAGAAAGAAAAGATAGTTTAAACCCAAGTATTCGGTTTGTTCAGTGCTGAGTTTGGAGAATATCTCAAAAAACTTACACATTACCATGCAAATAATTTATCTTTTCTGATGTTAAAAATGCTAACATAAGCAATAGAATTCATTGATTACTTTTACATTTCACATTCAAAGCAACGTTATTGCCTCCTGTCAGTGGCACATATTTTTAAAAACACATTTTTAAAAGAAGAACTTTGTCTAGGCCAGATCTCTAACTCTAGCAAATATTCACTGTTTGGAGCAGCCCTAACTCTTCATCAAGTCAGACGCAAGTCTGGGGGCACCAGATCACATTACAGACAAGACTTACATGGAGATACGGATAAACAAGAACACAGTCTAAAAAAGACTCTTGTGGTTTTTGTTAGGCAATGTCCTTCTCTCAATGAATTTAATCAAGACAACACCATCCTTACATTTTAAATAATATATTTGAAGATGTTAAATTTTTCACGGAAGCATCTACACATTGAGTGGGTAGAACAGACTCTTATTTCCCCTGAGTAGTTAGAACAATCTCTCAGGTGAGTACCTAAACACTGATTTAGATCATTTAAATGCCGTGTGCGTCAAAGCACTTCAACCTAACACTTCCTTTGAAGTCACGACAGTCAGGTTTGATTTTTTTTTTGGGGGGGGAGGAAGGTTGTAGCATCGCTTTTTAGCATTTCTACAGCACTTCACTTTGGACACATGCTTTATAATTATTTCTACTCTTAGTTAACTGCTAGCTGTTTATCCAAATACACATACTCTCCCCATAATGTATAGACAGACAATACAAAAATAAATAAATAAATAAAAGAATCAACCCAATTCTAAGAGATTGAAACTTACTCCAAGATTACAGACAAAATGTGCAAGTATGAGAAGAATAAGATAGACATATGATAGAAAAACATACACAAATTAAATATTGTCTTTAGGGATTAGCAGTCACATCCATATATTGTCAGACATAATATTAACGAGTGAAAAATCCAGTAATCACATGTGAATTAATACTAATGGAGAAGTGTGTGTAGCACACAGTACTAGTCATTGACCAGTGGCCATTCTATTTTTACACTTCCTAATTTCCTTTACAGGTGGAAATGGTACCATAACTAAGTTCAGGGTGGTGGAACAGGAACAGAAATACTACATCATCCACAACTGCTGATTCAGCTTAACTCTTTTCATAATTCCAAACATCAGTCACTGAAGCAGCCTTCCTGTGTGCTCTCCATGTTTCCTGCTTCAAGCTTCTCCCCTGACTTCCCTTAATGACAGGCTATAACCCATAAGCTAAAAATAAAATCTGCCCTCCCCCAGGTTGCTTTGGCCATGATGTTTATCACAACAACAGAGACCAGATTAGAACATCATAGCTGATACATAAGAAAAACCACAGAGAGGGGAAGAGAACATGAGATTACCTTGACTAGCTCATAATGAAGAGGAGGTGATGGTTATAAGAACTTCTAAAAGGAAGTAACTGGAAATGCAGCAGAAATGATACCTGTCAAAATGGGTTTCAAAGTTCCATCTGCCCAGACACTCAGAAGCCACAACAACTATGGACCAGAGGAGCCTGGCTACTTCTCTAGCTGGCAACAGAAACTGGAGCATCCATGTGGTGATGATTTCACTGGCATACAGAATACAAGACGTATAGGACGATGGCAACTCCCAACAAACTCTAAAGGAAGGTCTTTAGCCCTGTCATTCCTGTACACAACTCCTAGACGGTTTGTGCATCTGTGAAGGAGAAACTTAAACTGAAACAGAAAGCTGAGTGTGTTGAAGATGACAGCAACATGGAATGTCTGCTAAAGAGAGCTTCAGGAAACAAGTGAAGAGTGGGTGTAAAGCCATAACGTGGGACTGCACAAGCCCACTAGAGAGCAACTCACACTACAACATGCCCTGGCCACCAGCCATGGAGCTATAAAATTTAATGTTTGCCCTACTAGGCATCAGTTTCACTTAGACCCCAATCTCATTTCTCTGCCCTATTCCTCCATTTTTTGGAATGGTAATACTGTGCATAAATATATATTGGAAGAATGTAACTTTTCCATTTTTGCTGGGGATCATAGCTAAGAGTTCACCTTGACTCTCAGAAGAGACTTTGAACTTGGACTTTTGAATAGTGTTGTCAGTGTTACTACTACAAAGACCCCCTATGAGATGGGCACAGGCCTTTTGGGGATCTATTGTAGAATAATATGGTTTAAAGGGATGTCAAGTTAACAAGGGAAGGAGGATTCATGATGATTAACTTTTATTGTCAGGGTTATTAGGTTAAGAAATGTCTACAAGATTAATGAGGAATAGCTCCAAATGTGTCTGTGATCAGGTTTCTAGAGAACATTCCTGAGAAGGTAAGACCCATTCCAAATGTGGATGGCAGCATCCCATTAAGCTGGAAACCCAGATGGCACACAAAAGGAAGGAAGAAAACTTTAGCTGAGTGCAGGCATGCCTCCCGTCACTCTACCTCTTGGCCCACTCTACCATGCCCTGACTGCCATGATATGAGTGAACCCTCTGAAACTGTGAGCCAAAATAAAACCTTCCTTCCTGTCACCGATGATAAAAGTAACTGATAAACTTGGTAAGTACCATGTTGCCAATATCTTTTTCCTAAGTACCCTCAAGTATTTAATTTGCTGTTTCTGAGAAATCCAAGCATATCTTTAACTTCTGAAGCTGTTTGGTAATCTGTGAAAACTTAAACCTACAGAACATTTTTATGAAGATTTTACAGGAATTTATTCAGCATCTGACCTATGTCTGGTGCTTTCTTGCCACATAGTGTCCTTCTGAAATTGACATCAGTAATGCCAGTTACAAGGGGAGGAAGCTAAGTAACAACAATGTGATCAGCCCAGGATTATACACACTGGTAATTAACAGCTTGGACTAACACCCAGGCTTTCTGACTCAGCTTACAGCTCTCTCTCTCTCTCTCTCTCTCTCTCTCTCTCTCTCTCTCTCTCTTTCTCTCTCTCTCTCTCTCAAAGTTGTACTCCATTCCCTCATCACCCTCAGATACATGCTTACACATTCCATCTCAAGCCAAAATAAAATAAAACAAAACACACAAACAACAAACCATAAAGTAATACCTTTTGGCACTGGGAGAAGGAAAACAAAGAGTAGTCCTGGCCAGAAGATAACGACCAGGAGAAACCATAAATAAAGAAGGCATCTCCTCTCCCTATGAAAACTAGAGACTGTTTCCAAGATGAAAACCAGCACTTGGACACCACTATAAAAACTGTTATCCATTCTTGAAAAGTGTCACCCAGGACAACATAACTCATTATGATAGGTCTAAACAGACTCTGTTCAGAGACAAAGGTACCAAAAAAGATGATAAAAACAGACATCAAAGTCAGAAACTGTACATACATATAGGGCTTTAGGTAGCTGAATTAATTGTACACATTACCGCAAAACACCTACTAAAAGATATTTGGGATATTTGATCAAGAAATTGGAGATGAATAGTTTAAAATGTATGATTCCTATAAGCATCATGACTTCACTTAAGCCAGTCATTCTCACCTTTCTATAAAGAAAGTCACAATTCCAATTAAGAGGCAACCAGCTGGGCACAATGACACAACGCTGTAGCCCCAGCATTCTAGAGACTAAGGTAGGAAGATCATTTGAGTCCAAGAGTTTAAAACCAGCCTGGTTCATAGCCAGACCTCATTCCAAGGGCAAAACAAACAAATCATGTAATAAGTATCACCATCATCTCTTTGCCCACTGATGCACTAAAGTTAATGTTGCCTTTTGGGGAAAAAAGTCTTGCAGTGTCTTAAACACCTAAGAGTTCAGTAGTGAGTTAAGAAGTGCTGTATTATTATAAACCTCTCTCCCACTGAGTGCTAAATAAAGGTGGGAGGCATAAAATAAAGATAAGAAACAAGCTGGGTCATGTAGAAAGTCCTGTGCAGGATGCCCTTCATTGGACCAGTGAGCAGAGAATCCCCTCCCATCCAGGGTGTCAAGAGCACACCCTTGATTCTCAGTGCTTCTGATGAAGTTTCCGCTTCAATAGGACAACGGCTTTCTATCAAAGAGTGTCATAACATCTTATCAAATAATGTCATAACACAGAACCCTCATAATTGGTATGGAGAGCTCTGCAAGAGTATAGTAGTTGTAAGCCATAGCATCACCTCTCTTTAGGGAGAGGGAACAAAATTTAATACACAGGGAGACAGAAAGATAATTAATTGCCTTCTTGGCAACCCACCACTCTACTGCCAATGGGATCATTGTGACAAGAGATAAAATTTGAGTCAAAATATTTAACTCAGCCACTTACTTAAGTGGTAAGCCCAATTTTAGGCATCCCCCCAGTTAGGGTGCTGATAGAGAGAAGACTTCAATTCGTTTTACTACAGTACCACATGTATCTGTTAGCATCTATGGTGTTGTGAGTTCTCCATGAGGTATGTATCTGTCTTTAATGTATATATAACTATTTATATCAATGGAAGAAAGAGATGATAGGTGCCAAGAATTGTATCATACTAGATGGTCCCAGTAAAGCAGAGAAGCTAAACAAAAAATAAGAGTGAATTAGAGAAGCAATGTTTGAGGAAGTTGGTAAATGCCATATACCCTGAAATGATCATTACACAAGTGCACATTGTATTGTATTGTATTGAAACTTCACATTGTATCCCATAATTTGTACCATGACCGATGGAAGCCAGACAAAACAGAGTAGATTCATCCTGGAGGGCTCTCAAAATGATCGGAGACACAATGATCCTATAGAGATTGTAAGAAAGTAACACAGCCATGGCTCCTAAAGAAATGCTAGTTAAAACAACTGATTCACTTAATAAAGCCTAATTATGTGACTATCCAACTAAGGCAGGACATTCTGTGGCTTTAATGTCCAAAGTTTGTGGTAGAAGACAAAAGAGAGCCCAGGGGATGCGGGGGAAGTTAGAAAGAGAAGGAGAAATGACAGAGCATGTGTCTTGTGTTAACTAAACTCAGGCCTGCAGCTGTTCTCTGGGCCAAAGCCTGACAGAGCCTGCTGACAGGGTTCTCTGAGAATTAAGGACTCCCTAGTGAAAACACACCAGATGGATTTCCTTTGCTTTTTCAACACATGCACACTAAAACACAAACATTAGTAAGTTTGATGGCTTTAGACAGATTCATGTTAATCACAACAGTCAAAATACAGAACAGTCCTATCATCCCAGAGGGTTTCCTCCAACACATCACAGTCCCTTGACAAGTCCCAAGCAATCACTGCCATGTTCTGTCACTGTTAATTGTTGCATCTTTGTGATTTCTACAGAAGTGGACTCAGGTTGTGCACTCTTTATGCCTCTTTCTTGTTAAGAAAATAAAATTTTAACTCCTCTGTAGTGTTTGCAGCAGCAGTTGATTCTTCTGTGTTGCTAGGAACTTCAGTGAGGGAGTACAGGAGAATGTTTATCCACCACCTGTCACCTGTCTGAGCTGTTTTCAGGTTTGGACTATGATCAGTGCCAATGCCACAAACTGCGAAGAAGTTTTGTGTAGGTACATGCTTTCACTGTTCCTAGGTAAACGCTTAGGGAAGACTGCTGAGTCACAAAGTGATTGTACCCCTATAACAGGCTGCTGAGTCCGTGCTTTCCCATCAGCAGCATGTGAGAGGCCCAGTTATGTCACATTCTCACCAATACTCAACACAGTGTCTTCCGTTTTAGCCCTTCTAGTGTGTATGGTAGCACTCCGTGGTGATTTAATTTGCATTGTCTTGACTAACAGTGTTGAGCATCTTTTTATACACTTATTGCCCATTCATATATCTTTTTGTGAAGCATCTGTTAAAAAATCCTTTGTTCATTTTTTAAATTGGGTTAGTTCCTGCTATGTTGACTTCAACTTTTTACTAAGGATGACAGCACTTCTGGTCAATTTGATTTAGAGCTCATAATTGGAGCCTCTCTGGTGGCACTACTAGGCTCAAAATTACTAACCAAGTTTTAAGTGACAGGGTCAAGAATGCATGGAATGCATAAACCGTATCATATCACTGTCCTGCTTCAACTCTTCCAAAGGCTTCCCGTGGTGATTAAAATAAAACTCAGGCTCTTCATCTTGGCGCCCAAAGCCCCCTGTAGTCCTAGAGCACTTGTTATTATCTGAAATCATACTATATCTTGGATGTGTTGCCTGTATCTCCTCCATCAGAACTAATGTTTCACGAGCACGGGAACTTTGTCTCGGTCATTGGTTAAGTATTAGAACCAATCATCAATGTCAAGAACACAGCATTTGTTCACTAGTTGTCCTTTAGAAAGTCTGATTCTTTCTGTCTCATCTGTTTCTCCAAAGAAAAGCTTGTAGTCTCTGGAATCAGAGCAGCATTTACTAGAACCATTGAGAGCTACTTCGGAGAACACCCAAAGTACTCCCCCATGTGAAGGCATCTACCTGTCCAGTCCAGCTGCAACCAAGAGTAATTTGGACTGTGGCATGAGGTAGGCAAGATAATGGGGAAGGCTTTTCAGCAGAAGGAGATAAGCATCATTTTTATATCATTTCACAGACAATCAGTTTCTTTTACATAGCCTTGTGGCTGGAAGTTTCCAGATTTCACAAGAGCCTCTTTGGTGGCACAATGTTTCAGCTTGCTTGCTTTCCTGGCCAGATTCCCATCATGTAATTCTCACTTTGGAACTGAAGAGATAGATCAGTCGCCTTGCAGAAGCATAGTTTGGCTTCTTGCACCCCCTGTAAACTCCATTGCCAGGGCATTTGAATTCTTCTGGGTTCTGTGGACACTTGCACACATGTGCTTGATCTCTCTCTCTCTCTCTCTCTCTCTCTCTCTCTCTCTCTCACACACACACACACACACACACACACACAGGAGGGAGGCAGGGAGGGAGGGAGATATATACATACACACATACATACATACATACATACATACATATATATATATACACATATATATATATATATCATGAAAAATAAAAGACCCAGAGACAGATATTGAGGTTCAAACTTCAAGCTGAATATCAAAAAAGCAAAGCAGCCAGCCAGCCAGCAGCTCTCACCTCAAGCTCAGGCTGAAAGGGCTGATGCACACACAAGCTCTTCACCAAGCGTCAAACTGCTGCCTCTCCTCAGCATAGCTGGAGAATGATGAACTCCTCATACTGAGACTTTGCTCCTGTCTTATATACCTCTCATGAGTCTTGGGATTAAAGGTGTGGGCTATAATTTTCTTTTAGACTAATTCACTCTTGTGTAGATCTGGGTGGCCTTGGACTCACAGAGATTTATCTGTCCCTTAATCCTGAGTCCTAGGATTAAATGTGTGCACTGCCACTTCCTAGCTTCTGGCTGCTGAGATTAAAGGTGTGAGCCTGGCTTCTATGGCTTGTGGCTGACTTTGCTTTCTAAATCCTCAGGCAAGCTTTAGTAAGTCATAAATAATATACCACCACACATATATACATGATTTTAAAATAATAAAAATCTTTAAATTTCAGTTTTATTCCTTCTAGCCTGTAATTTGATTGCTTGATCATTTGTAAAACATTTTAAACATTATTTTATATTTTAAATTAGAAATTTGGGGCAAGAAGTAGTGCTTTTCAACCCCGTTTCCCACTGATTCTCCACTCAGGAAAAGATGATTGATAATAAAGGTTGAGCATGTGGTCACTCCTTCAATCCAAGCACTTGGAAGGCAGAAAAGGAGGACCTCTGTAAGTCCAGCCTGGTCTACAGAGTAAATTCTAGATCATCTAAGGCTACACAGTGAGACTTTACCTCAGAAAAAGATGGCAGGTAGATACATACATACATACATGATAGATAGATGATAGGTCGATGATAGATAGATAATAGATTGATAGATAGATAGATAGATAGATAGATGATAGACATTTTTATTAGTTCATTTAGGAGCATGCACAGAACTGCCTCTGTAGAGTGCATGCTGTTTCCAGTGCCAAGTGTGGAGAACACTCCCTCTTTTCTCAGACCCCAACTAATGAACACGGGCCCCAACTTCCAATCATTATTATAAATTATTATTAGTTATATAAACTCCAAAAACCCTTATGCTTTCTCTGTAGGGATCAAATCAAAAACGAAGTTTAAGCCATTTGGTGGTGGCAGTGGCAAGCAGATCCCCGTGAGTTTAAGGCCAGCCTGGTCTACAGAGCAAGTTCAGGACAGCCAGAGCTACAGAGAAGCCCTTTCAAGAAAAAAACAAACAAACAAAAAAAAAAACCAAAAAACAAAAAACAAGACAAAACAAAACAAAAAACAAAATAGGGAATTTAAAAGTACACGCTTTTGTGTTGAATCAAAGCCATTTTCTTTACAATTCCCTCTGTAGAGTTCATTTGTGCATTTAGCCATCTATTCCAACAGTAACTATAAATCATATTGTGTGCTAGACACCAGGTGTGGGCAAGAGCTGAGCCTGACACACTCAGCACTGACACAGAGTTCCTCCTCATAACTCTCCTTTTGGACGTGGTGTGCTGTTATCATCAGGCTCCTCTGGGGTAGTGGAACAATGGCATGTACACACAGAGAAGTTTGTTTTAAGGAATTGGCTTGGCCTATCAGGGAGACTGGAGAGTTCATATTCTGAAAGGTGGCAGCAGGCTGGGGGCAGGGGGGGGTTGGTCTACAGAAGAGCTGCAATTTGAGTCTGCAGGCCACCCGCCCAGAGAAAACCCTTTCCCTGAGGAAAGACAACATTTTTAAAGACTGGAGTCTTGGCTGGTTTATATGAGGCCCACCCACATTATGGAAATTAACTTATTTTATTCAAAGCCTACTGATTTAAAGATTAATCTCATCTTAAAAGGACCAGGAGGGGCAGGAACTATCTACAGTCAAAGAAACATCTAGAACAGTATTTGACCATATATGTACACATTTAGTAACAAGCACATCAAATTTGCCATCCATACACGAAGAAGCCAAACAACAATATACACTAAATATTTAAACTGAGGAGTCCTCTCATGGGTGAAAAGAAAGGTACTAATGCTTACCAGGCAGTGACTGCTGTAATTTAAAAAGTGGCACATGAGAGAAAGATGTCATATGACAGAGCTTAGGTGGAGTGGTTTTTTATGGGGGGGAAAGTGAATGGGAAAGAGGGGAGGAGAGAAGGGAGACCCACCTCTGGGTACAGAAGAAGCAGAAAAGAGAGGTGGTGAGATAGAGAGACAGGCAGAGAAGCAGGGAGAGATAGAGAGAATGGAACAGAAAGACACACAGAGAGATGGGAGGTAGGCAGGGCCCTTTTAAAAGGGGTGAATATGTACAGGTGGTGTTCTCAGTGGCAGCAACTAAGGATGTATCTTGTCAGAACCCTAAAGGCAGGCCAGTACAGATGCCAAATACTAACAGTAACTACTAGTCATAACTTTTGCAAACTCTGCCCAAGACATTAACTTTTAGATGATGTTATATGTACTTTTCAGGTAAGGAAGATAAATCCCATACAGGTATATAAGTTAACCAAAATCAGCACATATTCTAAGCCAATTGAGCATGGCAACAAAATCCCAAAAGTTATGAGAGGGAGAATATTCCAGAAATACAAGAAAGGTAGTCGTGGGACCAAAACAAGCTTGAAAGTAACTTTAAAGCTTCTCCCTGTACAGTGAAGGCTCTCCTTCTGTTTTCTAACTCATGATGACATATCATAAAATTTCATTGATTCTTTATAATTGTTCATCTTCCTTAAGAATGCAAGTTTAGATCTGGAGATATAGCTCAGTGGTAGAGTGTCTGCCTGGTGTTTGAGCCTCAGGGCCACATTGAAAGAAAAGGAAAAGAAGTGCATGCATTTGCAAATGGATTTTTCTTCCTATGAAATGAACGAGATGACAATGCCTTTCTTCATATATGTAGATGGCTGTGTGATGTTCTAGCCAAGAGTGTGGTCCATTTTTACTGGTAAGTTGTTCATATTTTATAATAAATTTGGGTGAACTACATATACATTATAGATATAATATGTGTTTTTGCAAACATCTACCAGATTCTGGCTTAGTTTTTCATTCTTTGGATATTGTCTTTTGCTGAAAAAGTCTTTAATTTCAACATAACCATTTAGAGTCAATGTTTTTTTCCAATCCTTTTCAAATATGTTTATTAACCTAAGGACATGAAGGTAATCTGCTTTTATGCCCTGGAAGGTTCTACTTTTATATCACTGGAAGCTTTAACTTTTGCATTTAAATTTATAATCCATTTTGAATTGCTATCTGTATATGATACAAGGTATTTATCATAAACTAAAACACAGATGTAGTAAAGTCACACAAAATAAAGAATTATTATAGGTCAAATGTCAGCAAGGCTTTTAAAAAGTTTAATCTGAGTCGCTTGTACTCATCAGTATATCCTCTACCTGATTCTGACTTAGAATGCTGACAGAATTGTCTCAGTTTGAGCCAAAGCATCCATGAGCTTCTACTCCTCTGTCTCTGAGTGTATGTTCTCCTGGAAAGGTGTGCGTCTAGACAAAGCCAGCTCTCTGCAGCTCTAAGTGCCCCAGAGCTGAACAACAAAATGTCCTTCAGTGACACAGCTTGGTATCTAACACTTACTTAATGCTGCTGTAACTGATGTCTACTGCAATGTTATCGTGTGTGTGTGTGTGTGTGTGTGTGCGTGTGTGTGTGTGTGTGTGTGTGTGTGTTTGTGACCATGTACCTATGCAAAAAATTAGAGCAGGATGACAAATGTCTTCTCTATAACTCTCTACCTATGGCCTGGAGATAGAGCCTTTCATGGAACTGGAAGCTAGCCATTTTGTCTAGACTAGCCAGCCAGAGTGCTCTCATATCTGCCAATCTCTGCCCCACAATGCCCAGGTTACAGGTACCACAGCTATGCTTGGCCTTCACATGGATGCTAGGGGTGCTGGGATTTGAACTCAGCTCTGCAGACTTGCAGAGCAGGTGCACCTACCCAGTGAATCATTTCACAAGCCCAAGAATGTGTATCCTTAAAACATTTAGTTTTTCAAAGCCAGAAAGTGTAATATCTCTTCAGCACGTTCAGTGTTGTCTTCACTGGGTTGCACAAGAATGTGTCTGTTTCCTAGCACTTATTGAAAAGAAAAATAAAAACAAAACAAGCTTACCCCAATCAGAATAGCAAAGATCAACCAAACAATTTAAAACAAATACCAGAAGGGGTGTGTGGAAATGGGAACCCTCATTCATTGTTGGGATTGCAAACTGCTACAGCCACTATGGAAACTGGTGTGGAGAATTCTCAAAAAAGATAAATAAATAAATAAATAAATCTATCATATGTCCCAGCTATACCATCCCTTGGCATATACCCAAAGGACTCTACATCATACCCCATAGATACTTGCTCAGCTATGTGCATTATTTCATTCTCAATAGGTAGGAAACAGAAACAATCTAAGTGTCCTTCAACTGATAACCAGATAATGAAAACATGGAGCACATACACAAACATCAAGGACAAAGACATTCCTGAACTTTTTGGGTAAATGCATGGAATGAAGCAATCCAAACTCAGCAGGATAAATATCTAATGTTCTCTCCCACTGGAACTCCTAGCACAAATCTTCAGATGTGAGTATATATCCTGAAGTAACTACAGAAACCACAAAATAAAAAGGGACCATTGTCAGAATGGAGGGTTGGATAGCAATAGAGACAGGAATAGCAAGGCTTGGTGATCTGATCAGGTAAATGGGGGAAGGGGAGTTATTTGAGATACGGAAGTAAATATAGAAGAAAGAGGGAGGAGGGTAAAATAAGCATAAAGATGTCTGAAGAAATCATACTGTTAGCTATTTACCTTAAGAAATCTATAATATGCATAAATCTATATATACACATATATTGTTTAAATAAAATTTTCTTATCTGGGCTGAAAACACTCCCACCAAGGGTCAAAGACCATAAAAAAAAAACCTCAACACCATTCATGAGAAGCCCTCTTTTAAGTTGTTGGTCTGGGTTGTCCAAAAGACTACCAAAACATTATAGGCTATTGTTATTGCCTTTGGTTGCCTCCCAGGGGTAGAAGAAACCATACATTTCAAACCTATGGGCAAGAGAACCCTGAAATTAAACTGACCTGAAATTCTCCACCCAGAAAATACTGTATGAGCTTTCAAAGAAAGGAAGCAACCAACAGTCCTACCCAGCTATGATGCCTATGAACCACAACAAATATCAGCACAGCACAATAACCCTAAAGGTACAGCAGTGACCATCATACCATGGCAGGAACCAACAGTTCTCTAAATGGACCTAAGACCTTCGAACAAGAGGGAAAGCATGCCTGGTACTGGAAACCTAGCTAATTACCCAAGGTTAGTGAAGTTGTGAATCTTGGAGAAGATCTACTGCCACTATTTTACTAAACCATCAATTCAGTAACTGCATTATAAATATCTGTGCTTATACCCACAGATAAGGGTAGTCCTCACCCTTCATCAAAGAAATTTCTCTTTGAAACAGACAAGTCTAGAAAGCTACAACCAATAAAAATGCAGAGTTCTGGAGCCCAGTCCCAAAGGATACATCTGAAAAACACTCCTGCACCTAAGGCTTGGGGAACATTTCCTAACTGAGGGAGGAAACACTGTAAGAGACAGAGGATTAGGGAGTTTACTGTGAGACTGTGTCTCCTAGTAGTGTTAGTGGTATATCCATAAAATCTCTCCAGCATGACTGCTTACACATGAACTGAACAAGGGCAATGTCAATAGAGATGCTAAAGTAGAGAGGGGGAAGCCCACAAGGCCTCAACACTACTCAAGAGGAAACTAAGGTTTGAAGAAAGCAGGAAAAATAGTTTTCCCCAGGGAAAAGCATACCAACTGGCTATCCAGTGCCAAATGGTCAAACCTGAAAATATGCATACAGCTGACGATATACAGACTAAGCAAGTTTCATTTATATATTTAGGAACATACATATATGTGTATAACAATAATTAATGGGAAAGGGGGCCATGAATTTGAATGAGACCAAAGAAGGATATATGGTGGCATTTGGGAAAGGAAAGGAGGAGACAATTTAATTGTATTGTAATTTTTAAAACTAAAAGAAATAGTAATTTTTTAAAAAAGAACATTCCTGTCAACAGTAAGGCGTGGTTGTAGAAGGGTCATAGGGAAGGGAGATACCCCTCACTGATTGTTTGTTACCAAGAGATTCATGGAGAAGAGAATCATTGCCATTACTTGCTTACCCATTTATGAACCCACTGGATCCAATGAAAGTTCAAATCCAATGGTCACATAGATGATCCTGGTTGAATAAAATAGTCACAAAATAAAACCAGAAGCCACAAATCAGGGAAAGAGACTGGTGAAGGAGAACTGATAGGGATGGGAAAGAGACAAAGGAAGGACAGGTTAATCGGAATACATTATATGTGTGTGAAATTATCAAAAGAAAATTAATACGATGTTATAAATTTTTAAAAAATTGTAGCAACCATCAGTCTGAAAACTAATATTAAAGAGAAACCATTCATTAACCGTTAAGTGTGATTTTGTTGTGAATTTTGTGGATATATGTGTATGTTTGTGTGCACACATGTACACCAGTGCTCATGTACATACGTGTGCATGTGCAGCTCAGGGAACAATCTTGATTGTTTTTCACTAGAGCTATCCACCTATGTTTTATGAGACAGGATCTCTCACTGGCTTCAAACTTACCAGGTAGGCTAGGCCTGCTGGCCAGTGAGCCCAGGAGACCTGTCTCTCCTTCCCCAGCACTGGGATGACAAACACACACCTCGAAACTACTCATTTTTATGTGATACCTAGGAATAGAATTCAGGTCATTGTGCCTATGTAGTAACCACTTTACCGATAGCTAAGTTCTTTTGTGGTAGAATGTTTTTTTAAGTTGTCAAAATGATTTATTTTAATACATAATTCAAGAAAGAAATGCAAGATCAGGATCAGGTATTGAATCACATAGACACAGACTCAGGAATACATATATACATGAACATAATGTGATTAAAACTACTGATATTCTGGTTCACTTTCTTCTGATAAGATAATAGAAACTTTTAAAAATTATTATTCTTGGAGGTACAAATGGTCATGATTAAAACTCCTGATATTCTGGTTCACTTTTTTCTGATAAGATAATAGAAACTTTTAAAAATTATTATTCTTGAAGGTACAAATGGTCACGGGATGTTGATGCTAGAAAGTAAAATATGTAAAGCTCCTATTATATGCTAGGTATATAAAATCTAGTTAGAAACAATTTATTCTTCAAACTTAGTCCTGTTCCATAGTCAAAAATAAAGCATTAATATATATATAAATATGTATGGATCAGAGAAAGATACTAAATAATGAAAGAATTTGCTAACATGAAGGAGTTTAAGCTAATATATGAGAAAGTTTAAGTGAAGAAAAAAGTGTTTAATGATTGCAAAGAGCATAAAAGTCACTACGTATGATAAGCACTGATAGTAAGAGTATTTAGTTTTAATTTTTATATAGAAAGCCCTATCTTAATTAAAGAGTAGATGTACAATTTGAATAATTTCACAGTTTTATATTTTGTATAAAATATAATCTTACTGAAGCAATAATCTTATGAAATTTAGTTATGAAACATATATTCAACTCTGGAAAGCAATGTAGTTATATCAAAGAAAAATATAATTAGATGTTTAAAAGATGTACTTTTATTTTTTTTTCTTTTCTTTTTTTATTGGCCAACAGTGCTTTATTCATTAACCAGTATGAGAAACATATTTGCAGAATGACATTTCCCATCATCTCCTCTTTTCTGTCTAAATAAAAAGAAAGGTTTTAACCTTAACAAAGCAAAATATATAACACAACACTTATCAAGTAAGAATCACAGTTAACAATATTTAGTCCATTAACATTTAGCAAGTTTTGAAGAAAATATTCCATCATCTATCCTATCTTTGTGTGTATAAAGTCTATGTATAAACTTATCTTTAATACTAAGGAAAACTATAGCCATAACTATTTATCTTCAACTCCCTCAAAGACCACAGAAGGATAATCTATAGATTATAGATAAACTCTAGAAATGTTAGAGACAACTCATTGCCTGGTCAGTCACCCAAAGTTCTTTTGCAATGTGGTAGAATTTTTTGAAGACACATTTTTTTTTTAAAGTTAAAGAAGTTTCCTTTATCTCTAGATTTTTCATTTCTTTCTTCCATCCTTCCTTTCCTCTTCCTCCTCCTCCCCCTCCTCATCCTCCTCTGTGTTTGTTTGTTTGTTTGTCTGTTTGTTTGTTTTTTGAAAGAGGGTTTCATTGTGCAGCCTTAGATGTTCTGGAACTCACTCTATAGGCCAAGATATACTCAAACTCACATAGGTCAGCCAACCTCTGCATCTCAAGTGCTGGGATTAAAGGCATGTGCCACCACCACCCAGCCTATCTCTAGATTTTTAGAAATAACAATCCAAGCATTGGATATTTTTAATTCACCCTTTAAAAAGATTTATTTATTACATATGTATGAATGTTCTGCCTGCATGTAAATATGTGCAACACATGCATGCCTGGTGCCCACAGAGTTCACAAAGGATGTCAGATTCCTTGGAACTAATGTTATGGCTGATTCTGGGCTATCTATCACAAGTGTTCTGGAACCAATCCAGGTCCTCTACAAGAGCAACAAATACTTTTAACTTCTGAAACATCTCTCTGACTCTCCCAAACATTTTTTAAATTCTTTATTCTCATATTTCCTTTATTCTTTAATTTTGTAAATTGCATAGTTTAATATTCAATATTAAAGGAGCTTTCTTTACCTGGAATATAAGTAACTTGATTATGATATGTTTTATAAATCATAGGTTGAATTGGTAAATGCTTTGTTTAAAATTTTTTCATCTTATTTCACAGGAAGATATTCCTTCTTACATCCTCGTTGTGTTTGAGTGACAGAGTGAAATTCTCCCTTAATCATTTGTAGATTTAATAAGACCTGTAGTAGTGGCTCCTTTTAACTCCTGTTATCTGTAATTGTGTACATTTATGCTTTTTTACACATATCTTTCCAGATGTTTAACAATTTGATGAAAGTTTTCCAAGAATCAAATTGGGTTTTTTTGTTTGTTTTCTTTAGTTTATGTTTGTTTTTACCTCTTCAGTTTCTCTTCTGCTCTTCATTGCATCTTTCCCAGTATTTTCTATTACCTATAGCACTTCTGAAACGAATACTTGGATCAACAGCTTTACAGTTATATAAGAATTTTAAACCCACAGATTCTCGTGTGTATGGTTTTAATTTTATTCTTAAATAACCTTTATTATATTGTGTTCACATTGTAATTCATCTCAAAGTACTTTCTAGATTTTATTGCATTGTCTTCTTTGACCCTGGGATAACTAAATAGTACATTTCTAAACATTTGGTTATTTTCTAATCAGTCTGTTGCTGTCTTGTTTAATTGCAATGAGACCTAATAACATACTCTATACAATTTCTATGTTACAGACCCACATGTGGTCAGTTTTGGTGTGTGTTTAAAGAGAGAGTGCACTTTCTGGTTGTTGATGATACTTTTCTGTATCTATTGATGACAGCAACTCTTTTGGTATCCTTAGGCATATCAGAAGGCTCTTCTATATGCTTGCAATTTTTTGTTGTTGCTGCTGTTATTTCATTATTCACTTCTTTTAATTATGAAAGGTCGTGCTTTGAAGTTTCCCATGTAACCACATTTCCCAGGTTCTCAAATTCTCTACAAAATCTTGCTTTGTGTGTTTTGAACCTAAATTATTAGTAATGCCCACTTATAGTTATTTTATCTTCTAGGTCTTTTAACCCTTGTTTTAATTATTTTTCCTCTTTTTTTGATAAAAATGCACTGGCAAAAGTAATCTACGAAGGAAAAAAAATGTATTTTTGTGTCACTGTTCAAGGGTGCAATTCATCAAAGTGGGGAACTCACAGTGGCATGAGGCGATGCATCTGCAGTTGAGAAGCAGAGAGTGATGAATCTTGCAGTCCAGACAGCCTCCTCATAGGATGAAGCCACTCATGTTCGAAGTGGGCCTTCCACCTTAATTAACTTAATCAAGATAATCCCTCACAAGCATGCCCTGAGACTTTCTCCTGGGTGATTCTAGGTCTGGCCCAGTTGATAATACATTAACCATCACAACCTCAGTCCCCTTGTCAATTTTAAGTGTCTCCTATTCCTTATTTATAGTAATGCTTCTTGGTTTTAGGGTTATTTTTGTCATATCAGATTAGATTGATTTTGCTTCATGTGTGTATGGTTCAATTTTTATTTATTTAAATATTGAATATTTATATTCAAATATATCTCCTCTACGTATTTATAATGTAGTGCAGTCATTTTAAAAGATGTTTTGGTAACTTTTGATTTTTCACTGGAGAATTCAGCCCAATAATATTAAATATCCATAGATTAATTCAAGTTCATGTTTACTGTTACTGTTTTTATTTCTGTTTTATTTACCATTTCTTAAATGTAGTGTATGTTAAGTTTCCCCTTCCTTCTTGTATCCAGTTATCTCTCTCTTGCCTTGTCACATATTATTGGCTCACAGTTCAAGCCAATAATTATATGCTATTGGCTCACTGTTCTTTTAGTTTATTTACTAATTCACTGTGTATATTCTTAGTTTTATAGAGTATAAATGTATTCTTTCACTGTTATCTAGACAATGCTAGGTCCTTAGAATACTTTAATTTCATTTACCTTGTCATCACTTTTCTAAATAATTACTTCCAATGCATTTAACGATACATATGATTTAAGTTTCATGAGCCAATATACTTTTGTTTTATATTTATATGTGCCTACCTATTCTACTTTACCATGGCCCATGATTCTCCTGTATTTTGGGGTTTCTTCCTGAAGTCCTTTTGGTTTTGCCTCTCTTCATTGCTTTATTTCAGGGACAGTCTGTTGGTGAACAATTTCTCAGTGCTTGTCTGGGAATATCTCTGGTTCATATTTTCTTTGAATGATATATTTTCTGGGTATAGAATTCTAGATTGAGGGAGGGGGAGGGGAAGAGAGGGAAGGAGTGAAGGAGAGAGAACTGGGATCGATATGTAAAGTAAGAATAAAAAACATAAAAAAAAAACTAAATTACCAAGGGGAAAAAAAAGAATTCTAGATTGACAGTAATTTTCTTTCAGTTGTCCTGGGAGCTTTGAAGTCTACCTAACAATTTTAGGTAATTTAAACAGAAAGAGGCTTATTAAATAAAGTGTGTTTTATTGTCTTAAATTTTAATAATAGGACTCCAAACTACTATTTAGGTTTCTCATTCAATAATAATTTGAAACTTTATTTTCATCATATACTACTTTTCTATTTATATTTAAAATTATTTCTAAATTCAGCATTTTACTGAGATTATAAATTCTATTTTCGGTACAGAAACAATATATTTATTTTGGTGTGCGTGTGTGTGTGTAAGTGTATGTGTGTGTATGAATGTCTGTCTATATGAGTGTCTGTATATGTGTATCTATCTATATGATGTGTCTCTGTATGTGTGTTTGTATATGTTGTAAGTACATGTTACTAATGCTCAAAAGCATAGAAGCTTTTTATTGGTATTATAAATAAACATTTCACAATATTTACTGGTAGTTTCCACAAGCATTCTTAATAGACAAATCAGATAATCTTGTCTTTTCCCAATATTCAAGCCATTTTGTATCAATTACAATATGAGGGAAAATACTAAAAACACCTATACATATATTATTGTTTGACATAAAAACTAATGAAAGCAAACTACATGTATGTACTTCGAAAATATTACCTTAAGTAAAAGACACTAGTTACCAAAGACCCAATTATTGCATGATTACATTCATATGGAAGCCCAAAATGAGGGTATCCATAGAGATGGAAAATAGATTAATAATTGTTTAGGAGTAAAATTGAGGGAAGATATGTGGGGGTGATGTGTTTGAGAGAACAGGTTCCCCCTCCTTTCAGATGGTTGAAACCATCTAAAACTATGGTGATTAGGAATAAATTAATTCATACGGTATGTGAATTAGATCTCAGGAACACTGTCTTTAAAAATAAGAGTTACATTTTTTTTTCATTGGGAGCCTAGCCTTTAATGGCTGAGATACACAATGGAATTATCACTCAGCTGTTTTTTAAAAAAAAAATGACATTATGAAATTTCCAGGCAAATGGAAACAACCAGAAAAAAAAATCATCCTGAGTGAGGTAACTCAGATCCAAAAATACAAATATGTTATGTATTTCCTTATAACAAGGCACTATCTGTCAAATAAATGATAATCAAGCTACAACCCACAGACCCAGAAAGGTTAGATAAAAAAGGAGATCTCTACAGGGAACACACAAACCTCCTGAGGAAGTAGAAATAGAATAGATTTTGGTGGACAGACAGACAATACTGAGATTCTAAATTGGAGGTCTTCATCAGATCCCTCCCCTCAGAGATCAGAGACCCATGCAGAAGAGAAGGAGGAAAGATTGTAGGAGTCAGAGGGAATGGAAGACACCAGGAGGCATGACCCACTGGATCAACTAAGCAGGGCTCCCGTGGGCTCACAGAGACTGAAGTGCAAGCATGGGGACCTTGCATGGGTCTGTGATAGGTCCCCTGCACTTGTTATGGCTGTTTGCTTGATGATCTTGTGAGACTCCTAACAGTGGGAGAGGGTTTATCCCTGACTCTTCTACCTACGTGTGAGACTCTTTTCCTCTTATTGGGTTGCCTTGTCCAGCCTTGGTATGAGGACTTTTTGCCTTGTCTTATTGTGTCTTGTCCTGCCCTGTTTATGTGTGTTCTCTTGGAGGCCTGCTCTTTACTGAAGAGAAAATGGAGGGGCGTGCATCTGTGGTAGGCTGGGAGGAGTGGAGGGAGGGGAAACTGGTTGGGATGTCATTGTATGAGAGAAGAATTTATTTTCAATTAAAAAAAAGAAAATTTAAAAACATAGTTATGGTAACTCATATCTTTGTCTTGTTCCTGACACTAAAATAAAATATTGTGAGAGAGCATTTTCACAGTGTGTGAATTGAGGTTGGGTTTTGCTCTATGGCTTCATTAACAACATTCTGGGCTTTAATATGTGCAATAAGAGTCTAGAATACTAAAAATTTCACTTGCCAGCTTGTTTCTGGTAGGATTTTTCAGGGGAAGCCACTTGTAGAAAATGAGACATCTGGAGAATGTAAGAAACACTTCCTACTTCTGATTGCTGATGGTGTGGTTGGCAGGGACAATAATGGCAAGTCTCATCTGAGCCTGAAGCAATTGCAAGGGCAGCAGCAGCAGCAGCAACTGTGGGTTATGGGTTTAGGCTTCTGCATTCTGCCCAACAGCTGATTCTAAAACACAGGGGTCTCTGTGATCCTGATGGGAACAGTTCCTCAAACCTAAGGATGCTGATCATTTACTGTGCTGTTATGGTTAACCTTCCATAGTCATCAGTTCTGTTTTTAAACTTCTGTCTTGTTATTATAGAGTGGTTAGTACTTTTTATTGAGTGGTCCCTAAGTGATAGAGTAAGATTTTTTTTCCTATTAGCACTTAACAGTAGTTCTTACCACATTGAGTACTAAATCAGCTGGATTTTTTTTTTAATTTGCTAAAGGAATCACTTGTTTCTCTCTATTCACATAGCGACTAAATTAAATATATGAAGAAATTTCTTGATAAGGAATCATTTCTTGTGCCTAATACAGGGTCAGTGGTACAGGTGATCTAGTTGAGAGATTTCCTCACTAGAATGAAGGAGGGAAGGGCAGTAAGAATGCACTGATACCCGAGGACTGCAGGCAACTGGGGCTGATGTCAGAGGAATCATGTACCATGGATCTTAGAATTTTAACCCCAGTGACTGACGGTCCTCTAGACAGACATTAGCTGCGAAGTATCTGGCAAAGCACCAGGGAAGGTGAGGTGTGGTAGAAATCACATATGGACAATGGGATGCAATGGAATTCACAGGTGGGCAGGTGGAATGTGACAGAAATCCAAAATGGGGAGGTGGGACATGGTAGAACTTACAGGTAATCAGACTGATGTGGTGAGAATCATTGGTTAGCAGAGAGGTGTGATAGGTTAGCAGACAGGGAAAGCATTAAGACATTTTTAACAAATATGTATATCATGTTATTTTTTTGAGTATGAGAGTCATTATAAAACAAATCACTAAGCTTCAAAATACTTGAAACAGCTAGCTATCTCAGCAAAATTTTAGAGAATTAACCTTTTTAATTTATAAATTTACTAATTTTAATTAGCATACAAATGGATGGGGTTTGTGCACAATATCCAGAGATCTCAAGCAATAAAAAAGCTTGCTGAATTTCTCAGCTTATAGTAGTTACTAACAATTGATTCACTCATGCTATAATTCAGTTATAGCAAATTAGAGCACATAAAATATTTCTTATGTTGATAAACAGAAAAATTGTACCTGAGGAAAGAGATAGCAACAGTAGAGATGTCCCTAGGGCTCTAGGAAAAGATGTTTACACTTGGATGGGACTTTTTTCTTGTCATAAAAATTACTTTGATATTTTTACATGAGATGTTTTGACTTTCTCTTCAGTGCTAAACCATTTTTTCCCCTCAAACGACTTACCTAATAGACATGCAAAAGTGCTTTGGAGCCTTTTCTCATGCAGTTACAGCACCAAGAAAATTATATTACATCAGCTGCTGACAACTGGTATCCCTCTCAGGGGTACATAATGAGAGAACTGTCAGGCATGATGAGTGTCCAGTACAGAAGTATTTAATTAATGAGCTCTTGTCTTGCCTCTAGGTAATTCTTCACAGGCCTAAGGACACAGAGAGAACACCCGCTGATCAATCTACAGAGGGTTTTTTTTTTTTAAACCAAAACTGCACTTGCTGCTGAATTTCAATTTTTATATCATTCAATGTTACCTGCACTTAAATTTTAATCTATCTTAATCTATTTTAAACATGCTTAAAAATTTAAAGGCATAGACTAACAAAATTTATAGTACTTTGTACTTTAAATATTATGGCTATAGTGAAAATATGGGAGAAAGCTACTATGATTCATCTTCACCCTCAAGAAGTATTTGTTCATTAAAATAGTGTGTGTATGGACTTGAAAAGAGAAGCTCCTATGTGTGGGATATCTATTTAGTTATTTAAAGTATTGTTATCAAGTCACAGACTCTTTGTATTATTTCCATAGTCCCAAATTGAACCACCCAATATTCTGGTCTAGAATAATTCTATATTGCTCTAGAATTGTCCTTTCTAATATCAAGGCAATTTGCACTTTCCTGAAGAATCTTGGTCCCAAGGGCTTGCCAGTGTTCCATTTTAGAATGACAGGCAGTGTCCACCCTTGAGAGCTTGGTTCTGGAAAGTACTACAAAATGCTGTGGACAAAATTCTTGGGTCTTATGCGTGAGGTTTGAGGATGAGGTGCAGTGAAGAATGCAAGGAAGTGTTGATCTAAAACCTAGATCTTTAGACTTCCAGTGCAGTGCTCCTGTGTATTAACTTCCAGTGTAGTGCTCCCAGGTCTTAACTGCCAGTGTAGTGCTCCTGTGTATTAACTGAGTCACCAAAGGAAGCATGGGAAATGTACTTTTCTGTCGAGGCCCATAAAGATGCCTCTGCTTCATCTTGGCTCAAGGTTAGAAAGTTCAAAACTGTCCTTAATAAGTCATAAGACCTAAAGGTCTAAGGCATGGCTACTGTAGGATATTTGATCTTGGTAGTGGATGTCTTATCTAAATAACAACAGACTTGGTCTAAGGTGTGGTTACTCTTGGCTCTCAAATATATGGAGAATTTAGGGAAGAAAGTCCATTTGTTCCTCATACATGATAATGAAGTCTTTTGCAATGCCCCCCTTTTGGTTGGGGTACTTCAGAATATTAAAGAATATTCACTGGGGTGCCCTCCTGAATCTATCCTGTGTCTCTGTCTTTTTCTTAATTGCCTTTACCTGCCGTTTCTCAACCCACACCTCCCCTTCTCAGTTAGAATCAGGAAAGTCAGCCGGATCCAACCAAAGTCCCACAAAGATGAGTTACCCCACCTTTCTCATTGCTTTTGTCCCTCTTGTTCACCAATCCATAATCCATAAAAATTCTTCAGTTCCTACAGAGGTTCACAGTGTATTTAAGTACAGAGTCCACTGTCACTGTAACTCCTAGAAATTGACTCTTCTTGGGCTTTTTTTTCAGATTCTTATGATGTTTAATAAAACCAAATTGTAATGTTACTCTTGACTTCATCTACATTCTAAAGACTTTCATTTTTGTAATATCAATCAATTATCCACTTATGACATTCAGAATAATGTAGGACAATTTTATTTAAATGGATTCTAGGTATAATGAAGTTAATTTTATAGGACAAAGCTTTGATGATTTTTTTTTAAAAAAATTAGGACTATCATCTGGCATAACAATGTATATACCCTATATTAAAATTTTAAATTTTATAAAACAATAAGAGAATATCTTATATTTTAAAATATAAGTGAAAATGAATTCAGCTGAAGATTATTGTGCTAAGTGAAAAAGTCAGATTCAAAAAGGCAAATATCAAATTTTCTGTCACTTGTGGATCTTAGATGATATATAAATACATAAAATCAAATGTATACAGAAGATACAAGTAGAAGCAATACTGTCATGGGGAAGGAATGTAAGTAGCAGAGGAGAGGAGACTATGGTTAAAGAAATATTTATATGAAGATGTCTTTGTGAAAGCCATAATGTACAATAAATATATACCAATAAATTTTTATTTAAAAATAACAAATTCCACTTCTCCTGTTGTCAATTTCTCAGTGATACCCTTGATTTTTTTCAAATTAAGTTCAATGTATTCAAATGAAAAAAAAGTCTCCTTTGCATATCTGTAATTTAAAGAATTCAGCACCAGGATACACCATGTACTTCAAAAACAGGGACTAGAGACCCCTGAACTGGACTGACCCAAAGGCTACCTCCATAAGGACAAGATTTCATGGTACCATAAAGCACCAGACAAGCTTCCAAAGGAGGGAAGCAAACAAGAGTCCTACCCAGCTATGATGCCTATGAACCATACCAACTATAAGCATGGCACAGTAACCGTAAGGGATCAGTGGCACAAATACCTTGGTGGTAATCAATAGATCTCTAATTGAACTTAAGACCTGCTCAACAAGAGGTATACCATGCCTGGTACTGGAAACCTAGCTAACTATTCTGTGCTGGTGAAGTCATGGATATTGGAGAAGATTCTATAACCACTACTTTACTACACCAGAATGCTCCATAAACAACCTACATATTTATCCTTATACACACAGATGACTATAGTCATCACCCCTCATCAAAGAAATGCTCAGGGAACATTGTGGAAGAGAGGAAGGAAAGATTGTAAGAACCAGAGGATCAAGGAGTTGCTGGAAGACTATCTCCTAGTAGTATCAGAAGCTACACCCATAAAATCTCACCCACATGACAGCCTAAACATGAGCTGAACAGGGGGACACCAATAAACATGACAAAGTGTATGGGGGAAAGTGAGCCTCAACCCTACACAAAGAACTACAGGCAACTGAGGAATGCTGGGCATAGGACAAATAGTCTGCCCCAGGGAAGTGCATACCAATCGGTTGTCCAGTGTCAAATAGTCATCCCCCCAAAAAATTAGAAAGCCATAAAAGTAACATCATATGGACTGAGCAGGTTATATTTAGGAATATATGAATGTACATATAAATTACACATGTACTAGCAGTTAGTGAAATGAAAGAGGAAATGACTTAGAAAGAAAGGAAGGAGGAGCATATGATAGGGTTTGAAGGGAGGAAAGGGAAGGAAGAAATGCTATGAATATCTCAAAAAAAGAAAACTTTAGCAGCAGCACCCAACATATTACACATCTTATGTTGACTACAAAAGGCATCCAGGTTGTCAAAGCTTGTGTTGAAATAGTGTCTGGAGTGTCGCTATGGCTGGTATCTGTTGGACCTGGTCAGCAACCATGCCTCAAGAGTTAAATATTTTAATACTGTACATATAGGTCTTCCTGGGTCTTATTCTGATAGCCTCGACATCTCTTCCTAGTTGTCTTCTTCAGGGGTGGCAACCACCCTTCTGCTACATTCATCATGAATCCAAATCACTCCTGTATCAGGCAGATCCCTTTTGTGCCAGTCAGTTTTGCATAACTGTGACAAAAAATAACTAGGAAAACTACTTAAAGGAGGAAAGATGTTTTGACTCCTGTCTTCGGAGGGCAGTGCACAGTTACTTGGCTCTGTGCACTTGGGCATCGTGGTAGTCAGAATCTTCACCTCATGGTAGACAGAAAGCAAAGATGAAGAAAACCAGGGACCAAGCACAACCTTTGAAGATGAAGCACACCCTCATCACCTGTACACTCCCAAAAAGCACCACTAGTTGTGGGCCACCTTTGTAACAGATTGAGCCAGTGGAGGACATCTTAGATTTGACTCAGAATACCACTCACATTAGCTTAGATATAAAAGGACTTTGTTTGCTTTACAGAGATGTTCCAGGAGAGCCTCACCTCCAGGATTCAAAAAAAAAAAATCAACAGATTCTCTGTGTGTGTCTCTCTGTCTCTGTCTGTCTCTGTCTATCTCATCTTTCCTCTCCCTCTCTCTTCATATTATATATAGGTGTGTATGTATGTAGGTATATATGTATATCTTTGTTCTTTCCTCTTCCTCTGTGTATCTTTTGATAAATTAGCTCCACTGTCTGTGAGTCAGGTAAATAGAGAAAAAGAGAATTTTGTTTACCCAAGCCTTATCCACACTGACAACCACTGCTGGGTAGCAGGGGGAGGGACAGGAAAAGGGATTGTGAAATAGAGATATTGGTGTCCATACAACCCTACAGCAAGGCAGCTGCAGCAGCGGGTTCTGAGACACCCAGACTCTCAATCATCGTTCCCAGAACTACCAAATCAGAATCTGGATTCAACAAGACCCAAGGTGATTCATAAATACCTTGAAATTGGAGCTGTTATCCCAGGAACACCACAAGGAGGCACAGTAGAATTATAAAAAGAGGAAGACAGAATGTATTCACAAAACATGGCAGCAATTGGATACAGCTTCCCTTTGTCAAGTCTTCGGTGAAAATAAATTAATGAGTCTTTCAGTATCTCTCCTCAATGTCATAGACCTTAATATGGGTTAAAAATATTGGGAGGCCTCGACCACCCTGAGGAGTGGATGGGGGGTGGGATGGAGGGTGGAGAGGGAGAAGAAACTGGGATTGATATGTAAAATAAGATTATTTTTAATTTAAATAAAAATTAATTTAAAATATTAGTAGAGAATGTTGGGGAGAAAGCTCAGCCTGTAAAATGTTCGTTGTACAAACATGAGAACCTATATACTCAGAACACATTTAAGGAACTGGGCATAGCAGTGAGCATGTAACCTTAACACTAGACAAGCATAGCCAGGCAAAGCCATAGGTTGCTTCATCACTAGTTTGGCCTACTTATAGAGTCACTTAAGAGTGATCCTGTCTCAGAAACCCAGGAATACACAAGCTTGATGTCAGACATCCACATGACAACACATGCGTACATCCACATCCCCAAACACAAACATGCGCACATGCAATTACCCCACACCCCCAGATAAAACATGCATACATCTATCGCGGTAAAATAAGGATTAGGATAAAAAAAATAGGCCGAATAGATGTTTATTTAGGGAGAAATAACTTACAACCTAGACAGATGAACACCAGGAAATTCAACCCGATCCTCTCCTGTCCGAGTCACGCCAGAAAGAGAGCGCCTTTCCTGGCCTCCTCCGACCTCCTTTCACAGGTCACTCCACCCATGGCTCCACCCCCCAATGGGCGTGGTCAATGCCACAGAACTATCTCACTACATACATCCATGTACACAAAAAGTATTTTAGGAAAAACTACAACTAGCAGTGACTATATGGTCCAGGTATACCATTCCTAGATACAACAGAGATGCAAGCCTATGTTTTCCCCTGAGCTACTCACAATTCGCAGATTCAGCCTATGTAAAATAAATGAACAAAGAAAATGTGAGCTGCTGGGTGGTGGTGGCACATGCCTTTAATCCCAGTGCTCAGGAGGCAGAGGCAGGCGGATCTCTGTGAGTTCAAAGCCAGCCTGGTCTACAGAGCTAGTTCCAGAACAGCCTCCAAAACCACAGAGAAACCTGTCTTGAAAAAAAAGAAAGGAAGAAAGAAAGGAAGGGAGAAAAAAAGAAAGAAAAGGAAGACAAAAGATAAGAAAATGTGAACTATATATGGAAATGGAAGGAAGTGGGAATCATCATATTGAAAAGAAATAGAAAAAAAATATTCCAGGCTGCAAAAGGCAAAAATCATGTTTATACTTGTGTGTGGAACCTAGACAAAATGATGGGTGATTATGATCAAGAAAAGAGAACATTTATAGGTCATTCTAAAGTTTCTTGCTTTTGTAGTTCCTGTCTTATCAAGACTAGTATCTGATTTGGGTATTTTTATTCCCACATTTTTATTTTAGAAAATATTAATGTATAAATAAGGATTTCTGCCAAGCAGACAGAAATCAACATCTAAGTGCTAGAATTGGCCTCTGACCTTGGCTCACTTTGCCAGCCTGTCTGCTTCCTAGAAGATGCAGATAGCAGTGCTAAATAGCATGGGTCAGAAGCCAGAGACTGGTCAAAACTCTGTCTCTCACTTCCTGTCTTAACCTTGGTCCCCTTATCTACAAACAGTGTTCATCATCAGTTTAATAAGAATTAAATGAGCCTGGCATCCAGTATCCATTATGTGTGCTTTTGAAATAAATATATGTCTGGGTAAAACACTCCTTCATCCCTTAACGCTTGTTTGTGGCTAACAGGCCCAGGAAAGACTGGGCAGGCATTGCTTATGTGTCTTCCTTTCTGTCACACTTCCTTTCCATCCCTGTTGATTTGTTTCTTCAGAACATGAGATTGTAGAAAGAATTCCTCTGTGGTGACAAAAGTGACTGACCAAGCCTTTGACATGATAAAACAAAAGTTTGTAGAGTCCCCGTCACTTCAATATTAAGAATTGGAGCTAGAGAGAAGGCTGTGTGGTTAAAAGCACTTGCTGCTCTTTCAGAAGATCCAAGTTCCCTTCAAGACACTCACAACTAGCCATGGCTAAGGCTGGGACTCCAGTTCCAGGTGATCTGACACCCACACATGTGTGCGCACACACACACATACATAACTAAAAATAAAAGGCTGAAAAGTAAACCAAAAACCAGTGCAATGTACTCATGGAACTGAGAGTCTAGAATACAATTATGTGTTTGTATTCTTGGGAAATTGCTTTTTTTTTTTTTTTCCTGACTCCTTTACCAGGTTCTTGGGAGGATTCAGCGAATAAACTCGATAACACTCAGACAATGCCTCAACTCAAAGCAAATGAGCAGTGTTATCACCAGAGAGCTATATAGGCCAAGGAGATCAGAGGCTCTGGTGACCCTGTAAAACACTCCCAGGGAGAGGGTGTGGGTGCCTCCTCTCCCATGCCTAGCAACACACCAATGCACATACCTCGCACTTGCAACCAAGAGGGGTAGACATTAAAAACAGGAAGAGCAAAGGAAGTGACAATGTTAAAGGACAATCGTCAAATAGGTCTGAATTATCTGACCTTTGCCAACTCACTTTCATTCTAATTCCTCCACCTGGAAATACAATCCTATTTATAAATGACATTTTCCAGAAAAGGTATTATAGATTAATAATCATTCTAATAATTTCATATATTGGCGTTGCCCAAGTTCACAGTGTGCCATAACTTCGGTAGCCTGGAAAATGTTATAATTTGTTCAAATCATAGTTGCTGTTGCTTCTAGATAGTAATAAATGCAGTTTACATAGGGAACCTGAAAAAAAAAATATGTGAGCTGTGCAAGTGCGCCATCTGCTGGCCCTTGGGGCTCAGACTATATCTATGGCTGTGCTGCTGAGACCTGAGCACCCCTGAGGATACTTAACCAGCCAAAAGCTTCAAATTAGCACACATTGCTTCCCTAACTGAATACTTCGTTTCTCCGTGTGCCTGGTCTTTATTTTGTCCTGACACTAGAATCTTGAGAGAAAATACAATTGAATGCATCCTGGATACAAGTTGACTGTGAGATATCATTTATTTTAAATGCTCCATTTATGCACAAGAGAAATGAGGTCCCCCAGAGTCACACAATTTTCCCAAGTTATTCAGACAGTAGTATGCCCTGGATGTATAAAAACTCTGGAGAAAGTGAATAAAGGCGAGGTGTGTGCCTCAACAAAGAGAATGTTCTTTGCTGGACCACCCTCATACACTCTACACTCTACATCTAGGCCTGTTAGACATAGTTTGCTGTGAGGGACATATCCATATAAAAACATCCTGGCTGTATAAAAACGGAAGCCCTGTGAGAGTTTTGTTTTGTTTTGCCCTAATAAAAGAGAAAACAAGTTGGGACTTTTTTTTTTCCCTGTGGTTGTTTTCACTTCCCAAGAGGCCCTCGATCTAGCGATGCAGTCACAGCTCTGCTCTGGCACTCGCTGGGCGAGAATAAGGGCTTCTCAAGCCAGAAACCTTCTGTTCTGTTTCTTTGACACATCTCTTTTAGTTTAATACAGACAATTAATTCTTGAAAAATTGTTTTTACCCCAATACCGTCTTCTTTTCTTGGGTCAACTGCCCTCAAATGCCAGCACTCATAGACTTTAGGCAGTGGACAGTGCCGTCCAACAGAGGGCGGTGGTGAGCAGGTACACACCCTCTGGTTCTACCCTCCTCCCATCAGACAATACACTAAACATCCTTATTGCACTCCGTAGCCGTTCTGAGTCTCTTCGAAGAGCAGGTGCGTCATTTTTGGACGCCAAAGTGACCTGACAAGAATAAACACAGGTCATTAATTCTTGTTTCCCTCAACTCAGGACTCCAGGAAGTCTCCACAGCCAAGTTCCTTCACCACATGAGAGACAAGCAATGGATCTGTCTGTAAACAAGGCCAACACCTAGCAAAACAAAAAGCACTAAACACAATCCAAAGAATCCCTCTGGGAAATAGCTTCAAGAATCTTGAAAATCATACCTATTTTTGTTTGTAATGTGCGAAATTATTACAAGTATGTTCACCAAGAGGACTATTGATGGATGGCTCACGATTTAGCTAAATTCAATGAACCACACACTGAGCCTATCCCAGTGGGTAACTCATGCATTTTTTATTTCAAGTATCAAGTGTCTGCCAAAAACAGTATTTAAAAAAAAAAAAGTAATGGAAATTGTTCTGAAAGAGCTCGTGAATGGGGTAAGGCTACCCACCGGCAGGCTCATTTGTGCTCTGACCACTTAGGTGGGATTTGGTGGTGCTGCTGCCTCAGACAAGAGCTCACCACAGCAACGCTGGCAGGCTGGGGACAAGCTCTGCCCCTCCAATGTACGGTCATGTCCCTGGATGCCCACATCTCAGCCAAGACTGGAGAAGTGCCCCAGTAATGTGTATGAGTTGGGGGAACACACAGGTCTTACAAAAACATGTTGGAAGTAGATCCATACCTTCAGTTCCTGGGTACCTTGTACTGGGCTTCACTTTTTTTCTCCCTTTGCTGTTAAGTTTATAAAAACTAATTATCGAGGAAATGGAGGGATGAAAGCTCACCCAGAAGAAATAATGAGAGTGACTCCTGGTCTGTAGCCATGTCACTGGTCTGAATTGGGAAGCTGATCAGGGTCGAGCCTGGTTAGCACTGGGGAATGACTGCTGGCAAGAACAGTTAAAGGCTGTATAGTACCACCTTACTCTGACCATTAGTGTTTTCATATGTAAGTAGCCAGCTAGTGGCCATTCACAGAGCTGTGGGTGAGATTCTTACTTCCTCAGGCCTCTTCACCAACCAGCAAAAGAAATATTTATAGGCCCCACTACCCAACTGAGTTTCTCTTCAAATAGAAAAAAAAACTATTTGAATTCACTGATGACCTACTAATGTTCTTTTAAAGCTCTGATATTTGGATCTTTCAATAAACACTCATAGCTTTGATATATTTCAAGGAGGAATTATTTTAGCACTTACAAATGACTTATTCAAAGGGTGTGAGAATGAGCGGACACAAAGTCCCCAATATTTGAATTTATTTCTAACAATGACTATTCTTCTAACTCACAAATAATGACTATTTGGGGATTATATGGCTGTTTCATCTGTTTATTATTGCAGACCAGTATGAATGCATTATCCTTTTGTGATTCTATAGATCCCCACCACCACACTGTGGATGTTACTTCTTCAAATGGGTTTTTAAAAAGAAATGCAGCTGCAACTTAGTAGGCCAACTCAATGCTCTGAACTCTATGGTCAGTCCTTGTAAGTTTCTGATCTCTTGTTGCTTAGCAACATCACAGAGATATAATTTCCATCTAGTGGTGAAATCAAGTATTTCTGTGCTCTGTTAATATCATGATAGGTTGATCTCTAGCTACCCCACACAGCCAAGGGTATGCTATTTCATCCTTAGAAAGTGGAAGAAAAACATATAGGTAAGGCTTTTTCTTCCTTGCATGCCTTTCCTTTCTGCTTATGGCTTGCCACGTAACACACCACTCTAATAGTTCTTTCTACAACCTCTTACAGGCCAGTCTTAGGCAAGTCTTTGCTGGATGGTTACATCTTTTGATCGTTAGCTGAAGTTTGGTGGCATGAGCAGCGGGACCCTTCTGAGACATCCCTAATGGTTTCTCTCATAAACACTGGGATCGATGAGCAGCTGGGGATTGGACTGACATCTGTGTTGTCACATTGCTAGCTCAAGCATCACATCATTGACTTGTAGAATGGGTGGGTCAGATCGGCAATGACAGAGGCCATTTCGTGTTCTATCACTGACCCCCCCTTTAACACTGTGTGTGATTTTCATGTTTTGTAATTATCTGCAGATCACACAATCCTTTATTTGCCACACTCTATTTGGCCACTGCCACCTCAACTTTGGCACACTCGGGTGTAGGGCTATCTCTGCAGATGTAGACACAGTTTCTGTCCTTCCAGGTTCCACTGCTGTTTAGCCCCCAAATAAATACACAGAGGCTTATATCAATTATAAACTGCTGGTCTACAGGTTATGTTCTCTCTTAATTATAAACCCATTTCTATTAAACTATGCATTGCCATGAGGCTGTGGCTTACCCATAATGCTCTGGCATGTTACTCCTTTGGTAGCTACATGGCACCTCCCTGGTGGCTGCTTCCTTGCCTTTTCCTCTTCCCAGGATTCTCTTAGTCTGGTAGCCCTGCCTATACTTCCTGCCTGGCTACTGGCCAATCAGCATTTATCAATCAACCAATAAGAGAAAAATATATTCACAGCATACAGAAGGACCTCCCTCATCACGTAGAGCTGGCTTCTTCCATATCTGACCTCTCAAAGCTGGTGGACTCTGAGGGATTTTCTTTGAGGTAGCTCCCCCACAAAATCATGTATTGTTGCACCCACCATGTTCTATGAATCAAAAGAAAGTTGGAGGATGAAATTGGCTTCAAAAAAAAAAAAAACAATGCAGACCAAATAAATGCTGGAAAACAGACTTCACTGGAGGCAACTTTAATAGTAACATGTTAACAGTTACCATGGGCCCTTCCAGTAAGTTAGAACCACAGGATTTAGCCAAAGTTGGAACTTTTCATACCTCAACCATGGGAGTCTACCATGGAAGTCAAAATTTCCCATAAGGCTCTTAGGAGTGGAATCTTTAGGTTTTCTGAATCCATTAACCATGAACAACCTGGATGTCAAGACCTAGAGGTAAACTTTTTCTTAAAATAACAACAGTAAGCCTCTCTTATGTGTCAGATGCTGTACTATATCTACTTTACATATAGTAGTGCATGTAAAGGCAGTAACAACTATAAGAAGTAGTGACCATTACTGTTTATATATACAGATTGAGCCCCAAAGAGGTTAAGGATCATGTCTCATCTACCACACCAAGTGAATAGGGTGAACAATGAAGCCTGCGTGCAGAACCTAACCCCTAATGACCATATAACAATACTCTATCAACTATGCAATAGGTATGCTGATGAGAAAAGACATTCACTCTGAGAGAAATGTCCCATTGGTCAATAATTAAATTGCCAAAATGTTAGGTGTTGTCTTAGTCTACTCAGGATTATAAAACATTACAAACTTGGCAATTTATAAACAATGCAATTAATTTCTTAGAATTATAGAGGTTCAGGGAGTAAAAGACAAGGAGACAGCAGAATTGGTGAATTCCTGGTCCTTAGAAAGCACCTTCTCACTGAACCCTCTCAGAGGAAAAGATGAGCCAGTTCCCTTGGGCCAATTGTATACGGGCACTAAATCCATCTGTGAAGGCACCACTTTCATGACATAATTGTGCCACAAAAGGTCAAGTAGTTAGGTTTAAACTTTGTGTATGTTGGGGTGAATCTTCTGTAGAAACACTGACACTCAGGCTATAGCAGATTTTGGGGGAATGCTCATAATATCTTGTACCTTAGCCATGGGTAGCTTAATATCTGCTGAGGGAGATGATGGCAAATGAGTATTATCCAGTGTAATGAACTCAAAACTGTCTTGGGGTGTGTGGTGATTGAGTCTGTGTGATTCAGACAATGACAGAGAAGACATCCTGATGTTGGACAGAAGGCTTTCCCAGAAGCAATGCTATCTGTTACTCAGCATATATATATATATATATATACATATATATATCAAAGGTGAGCAAATTCCTAAGATGTTTCTATATGGGCTATCACTATTTGAAAGAACACTTTCTTACAGAGGGAAATCCAAGACACTTTGGTTGAGTCCTTCACTGAAGTAGAAGCTTGGCTTGACTGAAAGAATAAAGCTTCCTCAGGGATATCATATCCCATGCAAATCTTGCTTTGAGGTTGGTATGGTCATTTAGCCTAAAAACCACAGAGGTCAGGTATACAATGGGGGACTGGAGAGAACAGATAAGATATCCTTAAGAAAGGAAAATGAAATTGATAGTCATAGATGAATGGAAGCTAGCCTGGAATGGGAGGATCAAGTGGAGAGAAGGAGAGAAGAAGGGGAAGCAGGAAAAAGTGTGGTGAGAAATGAGGGTATTTGAGGAGAATTGTGGCAACCTAATACAGTGGAAGTTCCCTAGAGTATATATGCATTGATGAAAGCAATCTAAATGAGGTCACCAAAAAATGGAGTGGGGGAGCAAGCCCAAGTGGCCATGTCTTGTCACCAAAGGAAGCTTCCAGGGATTGGGCTACATCTAGTTCTTAGCCAAAGGAGTCCCATGGGAAACCACAAACAACCCAAACTTTTCCAAGACTATAGATTGGTCTCCACAACCTGACAAGGCCCCATTGCTGAAGACAACACCTATGAGATTCATTGAACATGGGAAAGTCAAGCTTGCATCTACATAGAGCCTTCATCCCTACACACTAACATCTTTGATACAGGATAGTACTCCGCATGCTACCAAAGGAGAGACATAAACACCAAGCAAGCCACAAACACTTCCACCTACATTGGTGTGTCCTATCTGCAAGATCTGCTGGTGCAATGGTGGCACAAATCTTGTGGGAGTAAGCAAGCAATATCTGAACTGACTTAAGGCTCCCGCACAAGATAGAACCCATACCCAAAACTGCCTGGATGACCAAGAACCTGATGCTAGATAGCCCAGGGACTTAGGGTAAAACCAAATACTACTGTTCTAAAATAAAATAACTCCTAATGACATCCTGCCATACATATAGGTCAGTACCTTGCTCGGCTACTATCAGAGAAGCTTCCTCTGGAAGCAGATGGGAATAAATAGAGACCCACAACCAGACATTATACAGAGAGTGAGAAACCTCGGAACACTCAGCCCTAAATGGAATGTCTCCATCAAATCTCTCACCTAGTGCCCATGGAATGCCCACAGAATCAGAGGAATAAAGGGATAAAGGACACTAAGAAAACAAGGTCCACTAAAACAATAGGACCAGCACACATATGAATGCACAGAGCCTGAGGCAGCACGCACAGGGCCTGCAGGGGTCTGCATGGGATAGCATCCCAGACCTCAAAGAAGTGACACACACCTTTATCCCTAACCCAAATGCTACCTCCAACTGAAAACCAGTTGCAAATGAAAACTTAGTTTCCTCCAAGGGAGTCTCACTAGGGAAACAAATTACTCGTAAGGTAGGCCGCATGGCCAGTAGTAGATGGCCAACAGAAAACAGCATCTTTGGAGATTCCTTACAATGTTATGTCAGGACTTTTCTTTCTTTGTATTTTATCATTTTTTTATTTTTATTTTACATATTTTTCTTCTCTCTCTCTTACCCTACATGTCCTTTGTGTATATGTTATGACTTCCAGTTCAGTGTTTTTATAGGATTCTTGAATATGTGAACAAGTGAGTCTCTGTCTCCTGTGGACCAGTTACTCAATATTGAATTCTGGGGGAAATCTCTACTTGCTGGTCATTGTCCTGATTTGTAAGCTTCATAGATGACTAGGACTACTGATTGCTTTTCTCCCTTCGGCAGTGTTCTTTGGATACTATGAGAGCTACTCTTTAGGGAGGATATTTCCAGGTCAAATACACCTGGATCCCTCCAAGTCCACTGTTTAAGCATGTGCTGTCTTCACCAGTATGATCTTACTTTCAAATTCTAGGAGGTAACCAAGGGCAATGGCAACAGCCTATGCTATTTTGAAAGTCACTTCAACTCTGCTGACCAACAACTCAAAGAGAGGTTTCCCATGTCTGGCACTGTGGCTTTTGTTAGAAACACTATGGTTCTTAGGGAGATCATATCTCTCCAAGTGTGTGTGTGTGTGTGTGTGTGTGAGTGTGAGTGTGTGTGTGTGTGTGTGTGTGTGTGTGTACAGAGAGAGAGAAAGAGAAATAATGATGTATGTTAAGTAAATGTCACTTAAATTACATATATATTTATATATACATATATATGTACATATATAGAGCATTTTAAGTAAACAAAAAAAGTTTCCCTATGACTTTTCAGACATTCTTAGTGTTTTTATCCCTCCCCAGTTTATTTCATTTCACCTTCATAGCACCTATGTCCTGTTATTCCCCCAGCTGTAGCCTCCCACAACCCCCACCATAGTTCCTACATAAGGTTTGATCAATAAAAGGGAATTCACGCCTGATACTTTAAACTTAGCCAACTACACATAGCTGGTGAGATCATGGATCCTGGAAGAGAATCTATCATAGCCACTTATCCACAATGGTGTAATTTCTAACTCACCCTCTATCAAAGAAGCTTCTTTTGGTCACAGAAGGAGACCATTACTGAAAGCTGCAACTGGCTGTGAGGTGCCCAGCCCCAGGTTACATGCTTACAACACAACTCCAAACCTAAGGCTCAGAGAACACTGTGGAAGAAGGAGCAGAAAGATGTTTTAAGAGCCAGATGGCCAGGACATCTGTTGTGAGGTAGTGTTTTCTATATATGACAGGGAAATGGCATCCATAAATTCTGAATAATATGGTTGCCTAAATGATTAAGGCCTCAACAATGAAAAATGGCAATGCCGATTGACATGCAAACACAGATGGAGGAATCCCACAAGGCCCCATCCATAGATGAGGAGTTTCAGACAATTAGTGGCTTCTTCAGGAACAGGCTCCGTGATAGATCAACTGATCCCAAGCTGTTAGCTCTAAACACGGACACAAATGAAGGGCACTAAACGAACTCATAGGCTGCATTTTATACAAACATAGTTATGTGTGTATACACACAACCATAATTAAAGAGTTCATTAATTTGAAAGGGGAAGACACAGGAGGAGTTGAAGGAAGAAGAGAAAGGGGTAAAAATTATGTAAATGTAGTACACTGATATATACATATATATTATGCAATTGATATTTTTGTGTATATATGTATAGTCTACAATTGATATATATGTGTGTGTATGTATGTATATATATATGTATATATATATATATTCTGCAATTGAGATAATGTCTCTTTTACAATAAAAATATTCAGATACCAAATTAATTAATTCAATTAAAATTAAAACTGTTGTACTCAATGAGACTTCCTTAAAGATGAATTTAGCAAATATCATTGTTTTTTAAAGACTTCATTAATGTGTATATTCAAATTGTAAAGCTTATCAACAGCATTTGATTTAACAGCCATCCTAAGAGAAAAATCTCATAATATAACTTTTAACCACCCTTATGGAAATCCTATTATTGAAAAATGCATACCAGTGTTCATTAGCAAATTAATTGAACTTAACACACTAAGAATTATCTTGCAGAGGAGGAATCAGAGCAAACTGACTACAAAAACATCTTTAAAATGCTATTGTCCTATCCCAGGAAATGTAATTATATGCTCTTCATTCATTTATTATGTCAGCCCTGCTAATTAACAGTAGGTGCAATATAAGAAAAAAATTCACTTGTTTAAAAAAAAAACCCTTTTAAACAAAAATTTCAGATAGAAATTCATTCCCATAAGCTTCAAACATTCTAAGTCACAGAACTTTATGACCATGTTCAAGTTAAAAAAATAAATAACATCTTCATTTATGCACAATCACCAAACAGCAGGGGCCGTATTTGATTGCGAATTCATGACACCTTGAGATGCAGGGGTGTTTTAGCACCCATAATTCTAAAAGAGTGTCTTTGTCATGTCACAGAATCACTAAATTATATTCTGGGATCATTTTAGAGTTGTCTGCATGTCCCTCCCATACTTTAAAAAGCTTCATTTGGGTTTTGTCTGTCTGTCGTCCTTGAGGGATCCAAGTCACCCACAGTTTTGAACAGGAATAAGGTGGCCCTTGATCTGGCTACTTGAAGTTGTCCCACCAGGTCTTTGCTCCTGGATTCGTCAAGGGACTCATTTTGTGAGTCTGAGTATGGAAGTCCTTGAAAATACAAGATTCTTCATCGGCAATATAAGGTCAGATTCATCTGTCTTCTTTCCTGCAGACACATCAACTTCTCATGTGATTTGTGAGTCTTTATGTAATGAAGCTAAGTTCCTTGGAAAAATTAAACTCAAAATTTGCACACTATAATAGGACTAGGCATCTCTGATCCAAGAACCCCAAATCTGAAGTGCTCCAAAGTCAGAAAATGCTGAATTTCACGACAGCCTTTTAAGTTTCAGACTTCAAGGCCTGGGTGATAACTCAGGGTGGAGGGCGGTAGCACTGCTATGTAGGTATAAGGACCAAGGTCAAATCCCAGACTCTATGGCAAAGTTGATACAGCATCCCAGTTCTCCTGAAATGATTGAGGAAGCAGAGATGGAGAGTTCATGGTAGTTTATAAGCTGATTGAGCTGGCATGTGCAGGGGTGAAAAGCACAGAGCTCCTGTCTCAAACAAGGTAGAAGGCAAAGACCAACACCTACGGTTATCCTCTCAGTTCCATGAATGGGTTGTGGCACACACTGTAACACTCAGGCACTGAACACATAAATCATACATATACACATAAAAAATAATTGTTTCAAAGTTTCAGATTGTTTTTAAACTAGGGATGCCTAAGGTCCATGCATATGTTCTAAAATCCAAAATATTCCAAAATCTGAAACTCTTCTAGTCCCAATCATTTCAGGTGTGGGTTATTTGACTTACACTAATAGTTATAACCTCAAACAAACACTTCCAGTTACTTTCAAAACTCTGTTGGGATTTGTAACATGTTCTCTATACTTATACCTGGGAAATCAATTTATATTGCTCTGTGGAGCTACCTGGTCATTTTAAAAGTTTGTTTACTTGCATCACTCAGGGTTCTCTCAGAGAAACAAAACATGTCATGCTATCAGACATTATATATCTGTTGGATAAGACAGAGAAATAAAGATCTGAAGGAGAGAGTTGACGTTTCCAAGGAGTCAATAAATAGTCAAATTTGAGAAGTCAGAACATCTGGAACGGAAGCTGGGATAGTGTCTGTGGGAAGTATTTCCTCTGTAGGTCTTCAGTGAAGCACCTGATCAGCAGGGAGAGCTGACTAGATCAAGGAACAAGCAAGCACTTGCTGCAGAGCCTGTCACCTCTCAGTCTGGGGTCATGATGAAGCCCATGAAGAGAATGAGAAACCTCTTATGTTTCCTCTGCCAACATGCCATTCAGACTGAGAAAGGTCTGGTAATTTCTGGGCCATAACCAGGCCCTAGAATCTCCCAGCAGATGGTAAACACCATCTCACCACCACCAGCACCACCCCCAGGTACTTTGAGAGAGCTGACACAGGCACTAACCCCTTAAAGAAAGCAGAGCCTCTGCCCATTGTCAACCATAACCAACTGTGGACCTTGGTCAGTGAGTAGCCATGGGCAAATGCTATGGACATAAGATTGGAACTATATTTGTCACTGATGTGGAGCAATCAAACTTCCACAGAGTACTGGAAAACTGCCTGCCATCATGAAGGACAAACTGCTCAGCGGAAGAGCTGGGCAGATGAGGTAAGAAAAGGAATATTCACATCCTTATGACTCCAACCACATGGAAGGAAGAACTCAATGCTAAGAAATGTTTTTCAGAACAAATTACTTCAAAAGGACTATGTACTGTTCACACACACACACACACACACACACACACACACATCACATCACATCAGACATCACACACATTTCTCCTCTTGAGGCCAGTTCTTTTTTTCCCGATGCAAAACCAAAGAGTCTTTTATTTAACAAGTTAATTGTATTGACTCGGTCCCTCTGTCCATCCGACACAGTGGATGGAGCAAGAAGGACTCAAAGGAACTGTGAGGAAGGGAATTTATTGGGTAGCACAAGGGAAGTGCCTAGGGGTCTGCAACAGTCTCAGGATTGGTGCACTTCCGGGCTTGGGTGACCTGTCCTGTGTTGATTGATCAACTAGTTGTTATGGCCTATAGGCCTTCCCAGGGTATTTGCTATGCTCTGTACATCGCTGCTACCGTAAAGCACATCCAGAGCCCATCAGCTAATTTCTGATTTGTTCCTTGCCAGACAAGGTCAGGCAAGAACATGTTGCTGAGTCAGAGGCTGAGGCCAATTCTAATTCAGAAACCTACAAAGAAGAAAGTTATGACAAATGTAGTTCTATCTTTACCCAGGTCACCTGATACATGCTGTGATGGTAATGTTCTTTGTACACCTTTACTACAAATTATTTATCTTACCCCATACTGATGAACATCTGATTACTGAGCTTCTGGAATTACAATGATGCAATAGAGAGTTCTGTCAACTCCCATGCATACAACAGCATGCATAGAATAGAGCCAGTAGCTCATGTGTGCATGGAGGTAAAACTTCAGATTTGAACCCAATCTGTGTCATTGGGTGCTTATCATTACAATAGATGAGTAAGGATTATGACACACTATATATGCACCATGAATACCTTGCAGTTTTGGGTCCCTCTAGACTACACGGAAAGGAAGATAGTTTCCAAAAATAGTTGAGTAATTTCTTCAGCCTTGGCACTTTTGAAATCTAGGGTGGATATTTATTTGTTTCTATAACAAAAAAAAAATGTCTTTAGTAGAGCAAAATTACTCCCACTGCCCTCTATGTTGAAAAGCACTGAGGAAACAACAGATTTCCAGCATAAAACATTTTCCATTGTGAATGATATATCTTATTGGGCAAAATTGAAGTGATCAATTTAGAAACTGGGGCTGAATTGTTCTACATAATAAGGGAAGGGAGATCAGGCATTTAAGATACTCAGTGAAGACAAAAAAGGACTTAAGGATATAACACAGAAGCAAATGTAATCACGAGAAAAAGCCCAACTGAAAACAACCCACAGGAAAACAAAACATTATCAGGGATTTGAGTGTGCCCTAAGAGATATATTCAAATTTTTCTATATTCCCCCCTGCTTGAAGAGCAATCACTTTAAACATTACATTAGAGGCTCAGCCATTCAGAGCACTTGTTGCTCTTGCAGAGGAGCCAGGATCAGTTCCCAGCACCTACATAGTAACTCACAACCACCTCTATAACTCAAGTCCCAGGGAATCTGACCTCCAAGAACACCAGGCATGCATGTGATGCACATACAGGCAAAACACTCACACACAATAAAATAAAGTACCCAATATATACAAATAAATAAAATACTTGGGGCTAGAGAGATGGCTCAAATGTTAACAGCACTATTTGCTCTTCCAGAGGACCTGGGTTCAATTCCCAGCACCCACATAGTGTCTCGCAACTATCTGTAGCTCCAGTTCCAGTGGATCCAATGGCCTCTTCTGGCTTCTATGGGTACCAGTCAAGCCTGTGGTATATAGACATTCATGCAGACAAAATTCCCACACCTGTAAAAGATATTTTCTTTAAAAAAAAAACATCATGCTCAATCATTTTCTAATTTATAAAGCTCCCATCTCCAAATACTCAAAAAATTCCCTATGCCTGAACACTTTATGTTAGTGACACTCAGTGGGGAGGAACAGTGTCTTAAAAGATAAAGAATGCAAAAAGCAGGTGCATGGACTAGATCTGCAAAGGGCTGATGTCCCAAAGAAGAATGTTCTGAAAGACAATGCCACCAGAAAAATCACAAAGAGGTGTGCCGGACTTCCCAATGAACATGATTCTTCAAGCCATGTTAAAGTATGTGAGGACAAGATGAGCAAAGACGACAAGTCAAGTTGGAAGCATGCCATATGAAGAGATATCTGAAGGACTATCTAGATCTCAGTATAATTAAGACAGGGGCTCTGAAGTCAGGTGACCTGTCTGAATCTCAACACTGCCACTGGAGCTATGTGTCTTTATACAGCTGATGAACACCTTCGAGCACATCTTCCTGTAAATAGAGGAATAATAATGCCTCCTCAAAGGAAGGTCATGGATGAATGAAGTACATTTCATAAGTTCCTGGGGAAATGCTTATTATATAGAATTGCTGTGCAAGCGCTTGTTAAATACAATAAGCAAATACACATCAAATCATGAACAGTATTCCTGAAGAATGGGATTGTGTGAATCTTGAATTATTAAAATTTAACATTAATATCTGAATTGCTTCAATGTTTTGCAGTGGAAATATGTTACCATAAAATAGGAAAAGCTAATTGAAAAATACTCATTTATGAAAAATGAAAAGTAATGCATGAGGATCTTCATGCATACAGGAGTAAATTCCCTTCTGCAGTGAATCATAATATAATCACCTTATTATAAAGTTTTCTGCTACCTTAAAGCCCTCTGTTTTAAAGAAGTTTGAATTTGAACATGTGTCCAGCTGAAGAAGACAAATAAGACTAATAAACACAGTTATTCCAATCCTGCTCCTATTTCTAGCATCCGTTGCCTTCATGGGTCTCATTAGTATCTACTTGTAAAAGACAATGTGCTTGAATTATAAAAACCATGAGTGTCTCAAGTGAGGCTCAGACTCATTTGTTGGTGGTATTTAATTAAAATTGCTGTAGATGTATAAGAGTCTTCTCAAAGATACATTCTGTGATGACAAATAGGACTCTGTTCTATTATTCCCCACTAGGAAACAATAGCAACATGTGCATTAAATTGCTCTGATTTAGGGACATTTAAAATCACAATTATTCCCAGATATGTCTCCGAGATTTTTAATATACCAGCTAAACTTGATTTAAACTGAGATCAAGCCTCCAGGTATTTGTCATTCATTCACTCTGTGTAAGAACTACAGACAGAGATTCCCAGATTCAAAGACTCACCAACTGTTGCTGTTGTCCCTGCCTTCTGTATTGGCTCCTGGGGACAGAGAGAAGGAAGGAGTTGGAAGGAAGGAGAAGGAAGGAGATATGTCTGAGGACACTCTCAGATCTTTTGCACCTACTCCACATAGTGTCTCTCAGTCTGTCCCTTCCATTTCCTTCTGCAACTCAAGCTACATCAATTGTAGAAGCAGACAGGTCACCACTTAGTGTGAGACAGTGTAGGGGCCAGGAAATATTGACAGCTTTATTTTCTAATGATCAGAGAAAGAAATGTAACTGAAGCTTATTGAATGGAACTAGAGTACCCCACACAAAGTTGTAACCAGTAGCGGGGGACAGGGAATATCAAAAAAAGCAAGGAGTCAACTATTGCAAACTCCCTGACCAACACATCAGCAGCTCTTGCCCAATCCTTCACATTCAGTTATTGACAAGCATATATCACCCTTGTTTGAGGATGTACTGCCTTCCTCCAAACCCCAATCATATTGGGTGCTGAAGTGTTCTTTTATGATCCTACTTTCTATTTATATGGTAGAGTTACTTTTATCTTTTTGCAATCCCACCAATAGTACATGAGGGTTCCCTTTTCCCTGCATCTCCTCTAGCATCCATTACTGGTTGTTCCATTGATCTTTGCTATTCTGACAGGGGTAAGATGAAATCTCAGTTGTTTTGATTTGCATTTCAATTTAAATTAGAAACAATCTGAGTAAGGTGTTGGTGGAGCACACCTTTAATCCCAGCACTCAGGAGTCAGAGGCAGGTGGATCTCTGTGAGTTCAAAGCCAGCCTGGTCTACAGAGCTAGTTGCAGGACAGGCTCCAAAGCAATATAGAGAAAACCTGTCTGGAAAATAGAAACAATCTGGTTTAACATATCAATCCCAGTTCCCTCTCCCTCCTCTCCTCCCCTGCCCCCCCCCACTAACCCCCTTATCCTATCCCTTTTCTGCTCCCCAGGGAGGGTGAGGCATTCCATGGAGGATCTTCAAAGTCTGTCACATCATTTGAAGCAGGGCCTAAAGTTCATTTGTACACTAGGAATAAATACTGATCCACTAGCAAAGGCCCCATAGACTGCCCAGTCCTCCTAACTGATACCCACATTCAGGGGGTCTGGATCTATCCTATGTGGATTTCCCAGCTATCCATCTGGGGTTCATAAGCTCCCCCTGGTTCAGATCAGCTGTTTCTGTGGGTCTCTCCAGCCTGGCCTTGACCCTTTGCTCATCACTCCTCCCTCTTTACAACTGGATTCCAGGAGTTTGGCTTGGTGTTTAGCTCTGGGTGCCTGCTTCTGCTTCCATTAGCCACTGGATGGAGACTCTAGGATGGCATCAATCTCATTATCGGGGAAGGCCATTTAAGGTAGCCTCTCCACTATTGCTTAGATTATTAGTTGGGGTCATCCCTGTACATCTCAGGACATTTCCCTAGTGTCCAGGCTCATTTTTTGAATGAGTCATTTATTTTTTGTTTTTCAGTTTGTTTGTTTTTAACCCCCTTTTCTCTTTAGATCTTTATATATTCTGAATATTAAATCTCTGGCAGATGGAGAGCTACCAACGATTCTCCCCAATTCTGTGGACTTCCTCTTGACCTGGTTGATTATTGCTTTTGCTGTGGAGAAGCTTTTTAGTTTTATGAGGTCCCAGTTGTCAACTATTTTCCTTAATTCTTAGACGAACAGATTCCTATTCAAGAAGTACTTCCATTCACCTACATCATATAGGGTACTATCTTTTCTTATAGCAGTTTCAGTATTTCAGGTTTAAGTTATTGGTTCATGTGTAGTTCATTCTTATGCAAAATGATAGATATAGATATAATTTCATTTTTTGCATGAAGACATCCAGTCTTCTCATCACTGTGTGTTGAAGAGACCTTCTTTTCTCCAGCATGTTTTTTGGCATCCTTGTCAAATATGAAGTGCCTGAAGTTATGTGTGCTCATATTTGGGTTTTATTTTGTTCTACTACTTTACATGTCTGTTTTTGTGCCAATGCTACATAGATTTTTTTTTTACTATGGCTCTCTAATATATTTTGAAATCTAGAATTACAATCCCTCTGGCATTATTCAACTCAGAAATATTTTTTAACAATCCAGGTCAGTTTTAATTCCATATGAATTTTAGAATAGCTTTATTTATTTCTATGAAGAATAAGTTAGGGCTTCTGATTAGGATTGCATTGGACCTATAAATAGCTTTTCATATAGTGACCATTTTTATAATATTAATTCTACCAATCCATGAGCATGGGATGTCTTTCCATTTTTTTACTGTCTTTCTCTATTTCTTTCTTTAGATATTTAAAGTTTTCACTATAGATGTCTTTCCCTTCCTTAGATTTATTCCTAGATATTTTATTTTCTTAGAGGCTATTGAGAGTGGAAATGTGTCCAGGATATTGTTCTGTGTGTGTTTGATATTGTTTTATAGAAAGCTATTGATTTAAGGCATAAATAGCTGCATTTACTTCTCCCTGGTGCACAGTTCAATCCTTTGGTTGATTATGAAGCATTAAATTGTCTTGTATGTTGCCTTGGGAACAACTGAATGCCATCAATGATCAGTGAGTCTAGTCTAGTCTCATGTATTGTTGTCCTTTATAAGGAATTTTAAACAGCTTTACATAATGTGTCAGTCTCCTGTATGATGTATATTTATATATTAAAATGAATTATTTTATTGTGAAAAAAGAAAAGTTATTGATTTGTGCAAGTTGATTGTATATCCTGCTACATTGCTGAGTTTATCATTTTAGAAGGTTTTGGTAGAATTTTGGGATCACTAATGTATAATATCATATTATCTGCAAATAGGAATAGTCTGACTTCTTCTTTCCCTGTTTGTATCTCTTTAATTTCCTTCTCCTGCCTTATTGCTCCAGCTAGTACTCTGAGCATGATGTTAAAAAGGAATGGTAGGCATCTCTGTCTCATTCCTGACTTCAGAGGGAGTGCTTCAAGCTTTTCTCCATTTAAGATGATGTTGACCATGTATTTTTTGCATATAGCTTTTATTATGTTATGTTCTAGCTCTACATTCTCTAAGACTTTTATCATGAAGGAATGTCAGATTTTGTCAAAGGTTTAATTATGTGATTTTTCTATTTAAGTCCATGTGTGTGATTTATTACATTTATTGATTGCTGAACCACCTGCATTTCAGGAATGAAGTCAACTTTGTCCTGGTGTATTATACATTTGCAAGTATTTTATTGAGTATTGTTGAGTCATTCATTAGAGATATGGCCTGTAATTTTTTATTGTTGTTGTGCCTTTTCCTGGTTTGGGTTATTAGAGTAATTCTGGCTTTTTAGAAGGCGCTTGGAAGTATGTAGGTTAAATACACACACACACACACACACACACACACACGGTAGACAGACAGACAGACAGATATTTTTCCCTTAGATTTTGACTATCTGATAGAATTCTGCTGTGAATCCATCTGGCCATGAACTTTTCTTAGCCAGGAGGCTTTTTATTAATATTTCCACACCTTCATTTGCTGTGGGTTTATTTAAGTTGTTCTTTTCTTCCTGATTTAATTTTGGTAGTTTGGCTGAATCTAGAAAATCACCCATCTCTTTTAGATTTTTCCATCTTAATGGAGTGCATGCTTTTAAAATATTCACAGTATGAATTCTGAATTTCTTTTATGCCTATTGTAATTTTTCCCTGTTCATTTCTAACTCTCTTAATTTGGGTCCTTTCTTTCTTTGTTTAGGTGGACCAAGGATCTGCCAATTTAGTTTATCATCTCAAAGAAACATTTTAGACTTCTTGAGTCTTTTATGTTGTTGTTGTTGTTGTTGTTGTCGTTTTCTTTGACCCCATTTTGTTGACTCCTGCTCTGATTTTTAGTATTTCTGCCCATTGACTAGGTTTAGATTTGTTTCTTCTTGGTTTTCCAACCTTTTTAGTTGTTTCATTAATCAATTTATTTGTGCTCATTCTAGTTTTTAAATGTAGACACAGTCCCCACAGGATGGCTTTCAATGTGTCCCAAGGGTTTTATTATGTTTTCATTCTCATTTAGTTCAGGAAATTTTTCATTTCTTGCATGATTTCTTCTTTGATACATTCATTCATTTAGTAATATTGTTTAATCTCCATGAAATTTTATTTACTAGAAATTTTTGTTTGTTTTTTGTTTTGTTTTGTTTTGTTTTTGCTGTCAATTTTAAGTCTTATTGCTTTGTGGTCAGATACAATACAAGAAGTAATTGCAATCCTTTTCAAATTTATAAAGACTTGTGTTGTGTCTCAGGATGTGGTCCATTTAAAAAAAAAATTCCATACACAGCATAGTAGAATGTGTGTTTTTTGGTGTTTGGAAAGAATATTCTGTAGCTATCTGCTAACACTATTAAATATATGGTGTCAATTAATTCTGATGTTTCTCTGTTTGTTTGTCCAGATGACCTGTCTTTTGGGAAAAATGACGTATTACTGATAGACAGTTGTTAGTCTGTGTCTTTAATTCTAGTAGTACATTTTTTAATGATAAAAAATGCCCCTGAGTTTGATGAATATATGCTTAGGATAGTAGTGTCTTCTTGGTTAACTGTTCCTTTGATTAGAATGAAATGTCCCTCTTTATTGCTTCTAATTAGTTTTCGATAGAAGTCTATTTTGTCAGAGACTAGAATAGTGATCACTGTTTGGTTCCTAGTCCCATTTGTCCATCCTTTACTCTAAGGTGATGACTAATATTAAAATTAAGATATGTTTCTTGTGAGCAACAGATAGATGGGTTTTGTTTCTTGGTCCGTTCAATCAGTATATGACATTTGATTAGAGTTGATGTAATTAATATTTAAAGTTATTATTGAAACATATGTGTTACTTGTAATCATCGTGTTATTGATTAGAGTTGACATAATTGGCACTTAAAGTTATTATTGAAAGGTGTGTATTACTTGTAATCATCATGTTATTGATTTTTGGTGGTTTGTTTTCTCAGTGGTATTTTGTGTCTTAATAATTATGGCTTTGTATTTATTTCCACAGTGTCTCTGTTATGCTCATTCTTCTATTCAATCTGAAATAATGCTTCCTATATTTTTTTAGGTTTGTTTTGTTGAATATAATTTTATGCTATTTATGTCATGGTAAATTTTTCTTTCTCCTTCAATCACATTAGATGGGTTTTGCCAGATATATTATTTTAGGTTGGCTGTCATAGTTTTTTAGAACTTAAAGAAATTAACCCAGGCTCTTCTCACTTTTCAAGTTTCTATTGAGAAATCAGCTGTTATCCTGATGTGTTCTCCTTTATATACAACTTGATTTTTTTTTCTCTTGCACCTTCCAGTATGCTTTCCTTGTTTTGTATAATATACCACTAGGATTTTCTTTTCTGGTCTTTGTCTATTTGGTGTTATGTGTGCTTCTTGTATTTGTATGTATGTGTCTTTCTTAGTCTGTGCACTTCTTCTTCTATGATTTTGTTAAAAATCTGGCCTATGCTACTCACTTGAGATTCTTCTCCTTCATCTATGCCTATAATTTAAAGGTTTGATTTTTCATAGTGTCCCATATTTTCTGCATGGTTCCTTTACTGTGTCTTGTTTTTTAATGTTCCCTACTTATTTTGTCTACCTCTATTTTATCTTTGAGACTTGATATCCTATGTTCTGCTTGATTCATTCTATATGCACAGCTTTCTTTTTAGTTTTGTAGATGAGGTACTGGGTTTTTAAATCCATCTTCACTTCAGCTTGAGGTCTCTTCAATGTTTCTCTTTATTCAGTTCTTTTTCAAGTCAGGGGTTGTCTTTGTCAATTTCCTTGGCCTTTTGCTTGTTTTCTTGGGCATCACTTGGTCATTCATTCTTCTTAAGCTCTTTATCCTTGATTTCATTGAGCCATTTCTTTGTGTCTTCTTTAAATGCCTTGAATTCTTTAAGGAAGTTTATAGTTTTTTGTTTTTTAACTACTGTGACCTGAAATTCATCTAGATAATTTTCATTAGCAAGCATTTATACAGGTTAGTAGGTTTGGGAGAGTAGATACTGATTGATCTTTCATATTATTGGTATTCCTGTGATGATATCTGGACATGTGAACCACCTTTGTTAGTTTTAAGTTTAATATGGATGGAGCAGGGAGGAAGAGAAGAGAGGATGGGAGTGGACATGGTCTAGAGGTTCGAATTGTTTGGGTGGAATGCAGCCAGGTGGACAGAAGGAAGTAGGCTACTATAAAGGATGTGCTTTGTGTTCTAAGCTGGGTGTGTAGAGGTAGATATACTTTAGTGGAAGAGGTGGAAATAACATGAGAGAGTCTTATGGTATGGTGTATAGGTAAAGTGGATACTGGCCCAAGCCTAGAGATCCTATGCAGTGGAATCAGAGAAGGCCAGACTAGGCTGCTGTACTGGTTGTGGGACCCAGGCTAACACTGGTAGAGTATGGGGAAAGGCATGGATAACAAGGCCAGGAGTACTCACCAGAGAGTCGAGAGATGTAGAAAGACTAGGTATGGAGTAGAATGGTGGAGGAAGCACAAAGAGTCCTTTGGGTGGATACAGGTGAAGCAGGGCTTGGTTATTGAACAGAATTAAGTAGTGAGACTAGGCTCGAGCACAGGATTTTGGACCCTGCAGAAGCATGAGGTTGTCTACTGCAAGGCTATGGCACTGGCTATGAGTCCTGAACTAGATCCAGGAGGATATGGAGAAACAAGTATTGAGGTGGACTCATCAGGCTAGACTCTGGAGGACAGGGGATGTCCAGGTAAGGTATTGGATGGTATAGGCAGCACCTCTCCTTGATCTTATAAACAAGAAAGATAATAACTATGAGGAGCAACTATAAAAAAGCGTGAGTAAATAATTAATTTATAGTACTCATGCAATGGCGGTATCTGAACCATCCAACCATTGATACCTATGCAATTCATCCAACCATATATATGTAACAATGATAATAATTAAAGAATAGGAGGCAATGAGTTTTTAAAAAAAAAAGCAGAGAGATGAAGAATTGGATGGATGAGAGGGAGAGGAAAATATATAAATATGATATTAATATATGAAATTCTCAAAAAAATAAAATTAAAATGTGTACTTGGTTAGGAGCTTGGAAGTGGCTCAGTAGATAAGAGTAATTGCCCATAAGCATGAGGACCTAGGTTCAAATGCCTAACATCCATGTAAGGCATTATGATACAGACAGATGGATCTCAATGAGCTACCTGGCCAGCTAGTTCAGCCACATGAAAAAAAAAAATTTCAAATACACTTTCATAGTGTGTTTGAAAGTTTAGTGACTTGAATAAGATTTTTCCAATCTGAATAAATTATGAAGGATTCATTAAATATAGTTTGGGCATGGCCAGTCTGTTTCTTTACAGAACAAAGCTGACATTGTTGTGATATTTTTACTAAAGTAATGGTCTCTAATTAGTATATTTTTCATAGCAAACATGTGGAAAATATTTTTACCACTGAGCTGTTAAGATTATGTTGATGGAAAGACCTTGGCACCTACATCCTCTTCTTTCCTTTCAACAAGGCTTCTTAGGTGCAAACAACAAACCTCAAGCCAGCCATGCTTTCCACTATAAATTGTCAATGTGAGCACCTTGATTGCTTGGGCATTACAATGTTTTAGAGTTCATAAAACAAGTTACATTCACACTCAGTTTGGACCCTAAATTCCTCTCTTCCTCAGTTAGAACAGAAACAAGCTGTCCCTTCTCAGAAAATGAATGATAGCATTAAAGTGCATTAGTAACAGAAACACTAACCCAGGCCCCTTGTCTTCAGCCTCAGATATAACTATATCACTGATTGCCTGCAGAGCAAAACATTGATTTGAGTGGGACTCCTTGGCACATCTCAAGAATTTACAATGAACGCTGTCACAAAGAAGGTCACACTTCATCTGCTAAGCACATGGCAAGGAAATTTAATTGTTTTCCCCTGTAGCCAAATAACCACCAACCATAAGAATAGCACATTCCTACCTTCAGTACTAGAATACAAGATGGGAGATCTAGCAACATCCCATGGTTTGATAAGGCTTACTTACCCTGAATTACATGTTCGGGAACCTAAGACTTGACACTCAAACTGAGTGCATATGTAGGTGAAATACAGTAGTACCTGTAAATGGATTTCTTAATTGGGCTAAGTAATAAAAACCCGGAGTCAGATATAGAGGAAAATGCTGAGAGATCAGAGAGAAGGAGGGGCAAGCCACAGCCCACCTTACCTCCTTAGCATCTCAGCAAACAAGAGAATGAGTTACTGTTTCTTCCTGCTTTTATCTTCTCTCTGCCCAGCCATCTCACTTCCTGCCTGTCTGTACAGACCTCCAAAATTCTATGGTTAGATAGTGGTAAGCTCCATTCTCTTCAGACAGGCTTTATTTGTACAAACAAGCAAGATATCACAAGTACCCAAAGGTGAAACTTTGTGTAATTTATTAGCTCCCTACAGAGGCTAAGCTCAGGGCCAGACTGTACTTAATCTTACAAACTAGAATGAAAATGACTACAAATAACTTACAAAATGCCTGAACAAAAAAAAAATCATTTGTGTGGTGCTCATGCTGTGGAAGTACCTACTGCATGTAATAGTTTGCTAGTGGTAACAACAGCATTGCTGGAAACTTTTTAACAATCTAGAACCTTAAACCCTATCCCAGACAGTGGGACTCAAAGCTACTTCTCAACGCTAGCCCACTTGCACACTGAAGTTTAAGAAGCATGTTTTAACCAAACTCCCTTAGATTATAATTGAGGAAAATAAGCTGGAGAAGATTTAGTGTTCCATCACAACCAAACAGCTAGTTAGAAAACCAGCTGGAACTCCCATGTCTCTTAGCTCACAGGCCAATGGAACTCAGAATACTGGAGGGTTTCAGAAAAGATGGATTTAAGTGGGTGTAGTGTTCCCTGCAATGCCATTGATTGTTCCCATCATCTCTGTGCCAAGCTCACATGGAGAGCCTGAGAGAGTCCAATCACTCTGCCTCCTCACAACACTCCCCATAGACCAGCCTCACAGCAGTCCCCATGCCCTGATATTCCTGCCATCCTCACTGAGATGACTTCCCCTTCACCTGCCTTGGCTTAACTTCTTTCTGAGGCCCTGTTAAAGAGCCAGCTACTTCAACCCTCTCCCATTTCTATCTTCAGTTATGTTCCTACTGACCAGTACATTATACATTTTAAAAATGGCCTGAAATGTCTTCTGGCATCATACACTGAAAATATTAGCATGATATATATATAATTTATACATGGAGATCTTTTCATCTATTACCCTTCTCAATACTTTATCTATGCCTCCTTTCTTAGCTTGTTTGTGATATATTTCCTGTATTTTAAATTATTCCTTAGAACAACACCAGAAATAATACTAAGCTCTGTAATGAAAGGGCCACTCTTCCTCAATAAAAGAACTTTATAAAATCATTCCTGAGATGTGGCCATCCAATTTTTACTCACATATTTTCCATGTCATGAAGCACAGTTCTGTTTAAAAGCAGTAGTTTGTGATGCTGAACAACTTTAGTTATCAGAAAATTCTAAGTGAAATCGATTTTCCCTTAGCTTCTCTCATGTGTCTCTAGTTCTGCCCTCTGAAGTAATTAGAGCAAGTTGTATCTATCATCCGTAGGAAAAACAAAAAGACTTTGGCAACCTAGAGCAGACCTACCAATCAGAAGCAGTGAACACTAGGCCCTGTCTCCCATGTTGCTTGCCCCTGTGACTCTTAATGAATTCATGCTATCTATAGATCTGTGTTAAGCACCTCAAAGGAAGCCATGCCTTTCTGGGTGGTATAAGGTAGAAGTAAGATAACAAGTTCACTCATCTCTAACTCTGACAAATGGAAATCATCTCACAGTGAAAACTTGAGACCTTCCCTCTACTCACCTTTCCTCTCTCACACACTTACACCAATATAGTTCTGCGTCTTCCTGGAATGTCATTTTCCATGGCTGCTTTCCCAGAGAATGCTTCTTAGATACCACTAGAATTCTCCCTCCAAATTTATTAAACTCGCCAAATGCTATATCTACACACTAGGATTTCCCCAAGGATACTGTCTTCCCTATTAATTGAGGACTGTTTATTTCCCCATTGCCAACACATCACAAAGCTAGGGAAGGAGGGAATCCTATTTTCTTAGCCTCCCCAAAGCCTTACACATTTCTCAATTGCACACTCATCCATTCAACAAATATTGAGTACCTTCTACTTTTTAGGTCCACTTTGTAGACAAATATCCCCTCTACGAATAATGCAATCCACTTACAGGAATAACCAGAAAGTCTTGTGACAGTCCTCGTAGCTATGAAGACAATTTGTCCTTTCTAGGCAGGAGGCAGGAACTGCTGAGGTGATTGCCCATCACGTTTCTAAGTTTCTTTGTAGAGGGAAACTCTTGTACTACTGGACACTCCTATTATAACTGAGGTAGCAGAAATAATTCTTCAAAACACAGGGAAAAAAATGAAAAGTAAATGCAATTTGAAGTTCTATGAATGTCTATTTTCTCCTTAATGACTCCCTGCACATTTCTCCTTCATTACTTTATAGCATATGACATAAGACTAAGAGATAATGTAGAGAATAAGGACATTTTTGTGGCTTTTTCAGAGCTACAAAGACTAACTGCTAAAGGGAACTTCCGTGGTTGACATCTACACTGTGTCAACCACTCTCTCTAAGCCAGATTTCACCACCTCAAGGAGCCTCTAGCCTAACTTCATGGACTACCTTGACTTTCAAAGTCCTCAGTACATATGATCTATTCAGTGCATCTTATTTCATGGTTCATTTTCATCCATACCATAGCTGCATAAGATGAGGGACTATTCTTCTACTTCATTTTATAAAATGAGTATGTATTGAATCGAGACCTCACCCTCACTAGAACATACAGTGTTTTAAAAGCAGACTGGAAAAGTTTATTAGTAAAGTGCTGAGTACTGAGTATACTGTGTTTTGGCTTGCCTAAGATAAGGCAGCATAAAAACATGCACTTAGAAAATGCCTTTTAGTGACAATACAATAAAAGCAGCTTGCTACATATACAAACATGATTTTAAAGGAGGAAGCACAAAGCAGGAATATTCTAAATTTTTACTTGGTTGATAACTAGCTTCTAAATAGCTGCAACATGCTGGTTGGCATGAGATACGTGCATTTTCACTTCAAAATAGACATTTCACAATTCTGAGTATGTGAATTAGTGAGTTTGCAAGGTATTCAACACACACACACACACACACACACACACACACACACACACACACACACCACTTTGACCATTGGCAACTTTCTCTTGGCTTCCTCAGGCTTGAGTCAAGTGTTTTCACCCACTCTGCCTTTCACCAGTGCCATCTCCTCATATACCCGTAACTATCTGGCACAGGGTGGAATCATGATTTAGCAAAAGGGCAAGTAGGAGGCAGAATAGAGTGCTATCTTCCCTAATTGCTATTTAAAGGAGACAATAAAAAGGATGAAACAAATTAAATTAGCAAAGAAGCAACAGCATCCCAATGAACTGGCCAAGATAATCAACTTGGAAAATTAGCTATTAAACCTCCACACATGCTCATTTTCATAATTTTGTGTATGTGCTTATGAGACACAACCCATCCCCATTGAAATGGCTGGGATGAAGGTGTTCTTCATTTCCAGATCAGTCATTCGCAATTGGCCTTGATGAAGTTGGAACAGAGGTGCTTTGTGGTGGGTTTTGTTTTTTATGTCATAGATCATTAGTACTCATTTCAATCTTGGAATGTTTTGACTGGAACTAGGAAATATGTGAAAGAGTGGAGAAAATGGCTGAGATCTGTCATCCTTGGCTTTATTCTCATTTCTGTTTTGTTGTTTTGTTTGTTTACTTCTCATTAATCTCTACTGTGGGCAGGAGAGTATGGATTTTTGTTACTATGATTATCTTTGTGAAGCTTCATTTCAAATGCTGAATTTTCAGACTATGTAGACTCCCTTCAACAAATCATTTATGAAATTTTGAAGGTTTTGCATTTACTTATTGTGAGTTGTGCATATGCCATAGACCACACATGGAGGTCAAAGAACAACTTGTGCAAATCAGTTTTCTCCTTCTATCACGTGGGTTTGGAGATCAAACATAGTTCATGAGGCTTGAAAAGAAGTGCCCTTACCCATCCTGGGCCTCTCAGCCTTAAAACCTTCCCACCCCCTCTTCCATGATTGTACCCCACCCTCAGGTATAGGGTTGCCTTGCATACATATCAGTTGGGTTAGGACACCCCACACGTTGACCAATTGTGGATTTCTGCAATAGTCTTCATCTATTGCAAAAAAGAACTTCTGTGATGGTGGTGATAAGAGCTACACTTATGTGGGTGTATGGATAGGTATTTAGAAAACAGTAATAACTTCATCTATTTTCTGTAGACTCATGTACTCCTTTGCTCAGTCTAGGGTATGACTTCTAGTATTTTCTGTAGGTCTGTTTTGGTGGACATGAGTCCTTTTAACCTGTTCTACCGTGGAAAGCCTTTGCCTCTCTTTCAACTATGGCAGACAGCTTTGTGGGGTAAAGAAATTCAGATTGGCATTCATGATCTTTCAGAACCTGGAGTGCATTGCTCCATGTTCTTCTGGCTTTTACAATCTCCATTGAGAAGCATCTGTGCTTACCTTTGCAAATGACTTGTGATTCTTCTGCAATTTTCAATAACCTCTGTTGCTCTGTATATTTAGTGTTTTGCCATAATGTGCCTTGGGAAGTTTCCTTTCTGATCCTGTCTGTTTGGTGTTCTATGTGCTTTTTGTATCTGTGTGGATAGATATCCACCTATACATATATTTTCGATGATCCTGTTGAAGATCTGATCTATACCATTGTTCTAGGATTCTTCATCTGTGCCTGTAGTTCGTCAGATTGATCTTTTTATGGTGTCCTAAATTTACTTCATACACCTTTCATATGTTTTTTTAATTTTTCATATTCTTTGTTTGAGTGGTCCAATTCCTCTACTTTAACTTCAAGTCCTGATATTCTGTATTATCCTTAATCCGTTCTATTTGTTAGGCTTTCTCCTGCATTTTCTAATATGTTACTAGTTTTTCAATCCATTTTCACTTCAGCTTGCCTTTTTTCAGTATTTCTATCTCTTGACTGAATTAATAATTCAGATCCTGAATTTTGTCATTTCATTTACATATATATTTGTGTTTTCTTGAACTTGACTTGAGGGCTTATTCCTATCCTCTTTAAATTAATGTCTTCTTCAAACTTCTCAAATACTTTGATCATGTTTGTGAGTGTTATTTTAAATTCAGTGTCCTGGGGTTCGTCTGAGAAATTCTCATTGAAGAACATTTCCATAGGACTGGTGGGTTTCATAAAGAAATGCTGCCAAGACCTTTCATATTGTTTGTGTTTGCAATGAGACCTGAGCATGTGAACGTCTTTTGTTGGTTATGTTTCTGATGTGAGATCCTAGGCTGCCTTTCTTGAGTTCAAGCTTGATTTTGATTTGTTGTTTCCAAGGCTTAGTTGATTTCAGACTAGGTTTGAGGAATTGACAGGTACATGTTTCAGATATTCAGTGTTCATTTTGGATTGGAAAAACAAGGGTGATTCCAGTTTAGCAGTGATCATCACTGTGTGAGTGGGATGTCAGGACCCATTGTTAAATTGACTCTGTTCCATCTTGACTTAAGGTCAAAGAGTTCAAACCTGTTCTTGCTCCTCCAAGATTAAAAGAAAGGATGTGTGGCAAAGGTGTAGCTACTGGATATCTTGACCTTCAAGACCAAATTACAGCATGTTTGACTTAGGGCATGGTGACCAGATGTTTTGGGTACTGGGAAAGTAATTACATTTGTTTGTTCATTGTATCATAGTAAGGAAGTCTTTTACCCTCCCCTTTTAATTGGGGTGTATAAGAACTATGAGTAGTAAACTTGGGGCTTTTTTTTTTTTTTTTTTTTACAGTATTCACTGTGACTCCTCCAGACTCTATCTTCTGTCTCTTGTTGATTTCTTTCCTCTATCCTCACTCTCCTTCTCAGGGACATACAGACAAGTCAGTCTGACCCAACAGTGATACAAACAGCTGGGATCTGCTTAGGCTGGTGTGTAAGCTGTGCTGCCTAAAGTATGCCTGAGAGTGAGAGACTGACACTGGTATGCCAAAGTCTTTAGCACTCACTGTACTAGCCATGTGCGTAGTCTGTGCATCCAAGGCTAGACTTTGAAGTTGAAAACAGCCTAAATGGGTGAAGATTCCTGAGTCTCACTACACTGCAACATATGCAACTTTAGCTAGGCTTGGTGACTGTGGCAAGGATGCATAGGCAAGTGTTCAAACTCTTCTTGAAATAACACCATGGATCTATTATGGAAATCAAATATTTGAAGGATTCTCTGTAGACAATAGTCTACATTACTTTCTTCTATATGTTAATAAGCGATATTTCTGTACTTAGAGTAAGACCAAATAATCTCAGAACTCTCAGACCAAAACTACAGACAGGTAAAAATGTTACAGCTTGACAAAACAGTTATCCAGTTGCTGGTCACATATAGAAGGCCAGGTTTTCGCCTAGTTCTGAGAAGACCAATGTTCAAGTTCAGTGGCTCTCCTTTGTTTTATTTTCATTCTTTTGTTCTTTATCATTTTAAGAAAGAAAAATAAAATGAAGAGATAAGCTCTAAGTCAAAATGAGTAGATAGTACTTTAGGCCAAGTATCTATCTAGTATTAGTGTTAATTTTAGTGGAACAGAAAACACTTTACAACAGGCAATTAGATTAAAACATGTTCTCACCAGAAAAAAAATCAAAAGACTTTACCTTTTGAAATAGAGACAAATTGCCTTTGTCAGACATCCTCATTATACTATATATTCACTTCACACATTTTTAATTTCTTTGTAAGAATGGAATGATACATGCCCCTGGTTAACAAATGTTGTTAAACATTGAAAATAGGAAACATATACCAAAGTGCATACCACAGTACTTATTTCTGCTTTGTTAGGCACCAATACCTTAGATTCTCAAGAGGCAAGCATCTAATAGCAAATTACAATGCCTATATATTATTTTAGATATATTCACAACATTTTCTTACTTATCAAGTTTCACTCCCCAAATTTTTCTGGAGTACATCCTTTTCCTGGGAACTTAATTTATCCTAGGGATGCACTTTAGGGAAAGAGATAGACAAAGCCCCCACTACTTGAGTCCACAGATACAAAGTTTAATTATAGACAAAAACAAAAACAAAAAAGTCACTGCTGTGTAACTTAGGAGATGAAGTGTGGAAATAAAATAGAGTATTTGTACTTCCAAATAACTTAACCCACCCTATTTTTCTGGGCTGTAGTTAATTCTTTACTTTTTGTTGAAATTTATGGTTGCCTTAGAACAGAAGTTAAGACGAAAATTAGCAAATGTTTAGTGAAAACAAACTCTGTTCTAAATGTTTTAGACTTAAAAAAAAATAATGCATTCTTCTCTGAAAGAATCATAAACTAAGCCAGGCATGTTGATGCACACCTTTATTCCAGCACTCAGGAGACAGAGGGAGACGGATCTCTGAGTTCAAGGCCAGCCTGACCTATAGAGTGAGTTCCAAAACAGTCAGTGCTACACAAATCCTATCTCAATGTCTGCCCCCCCACACCACATAAATTGTAAATTTTAAGAATGAAAAAAAAGTACATATATTTCAGTAACAATTATCCCAGCTGACAAAGAGAGGTTGAAGATAAGCCTGGGTAACATTGATGGAGGTTGTGTTAATAGGTTTGTGTGGTTTCTTCAGGGCACGTGGGATAGATGAAAGATGACTGCAAACTCTTTTCCATCCTTCCCATTAAGCAGTCCCCTTCTTGAATCTCATTGCTCTCTATCAGTGTCATTATGTTGACAAATACAGTATAGCAAGAATTAACTGTGCTACTTTTTCAAGTCCTCACCTGAACACTTCCAGCCATTTGGAACACTCATCCTTAGAAACCAGCTGTTGTCCTGTGAGGAAAGACCCTCTGGTCTGGGCAAAAACCACTGCTCTGGGCAAAAACCCCAGGTAAGCTGTCAGGTGACATCCAATACCAAACTGCTAGTTATATGAACCAGGCAAGAAGTGACTCCCTATCCCCACCTGCATCACTGTTGCCACCAAGTGCAATAACTGCCAGAGATGCTGTTCTTCAATTCCTGATGCATAAAATGGTGCCTAAACAAAAACTGCTTCAGGAGAGGAATGAACTGCAATGCACTAGTAAATCTTCTAAACAGAACCCAATACTGTTCAACATTACCACATCTTCTGCAGGAGTCAAGAGCACATATTCTGGACCCAAACTACCTGTGACCCAGCTGTATGAAATTGGAAACACTTCTCTGTCCCTCTAGTTCTACAAAGTGAGATTAATTATTTTCTAATTTTTATTGAAAATATATTTTTATTGTTTTACAAATTTTTATTTAAATTAGAAACAATCTTATTTTACACATGTCAATCCCAGTTCCCTCTCCCTCCCATCCTCCCATGCCCCCACTGAAGCCCCCATCCACTCCACAGGGAGGGTAAGGCCTTCCATGGGGGATCATCAAAGTCTGTCACATCATTTGGGACAGGGCCTAGGCCTTCCCCTGTGTATCTAGGCTGAGAGAATATCTCTCCATGAAGAATGGGTTCCCAAAATCCATGCATGCACAAGGGATAAATACTGGTTCCACTGCCAGAGGCTCCATAGACTGCCCAGGCCTCTCAACTGACCCCCCAGTTCAGGGGTCTGGTTCTGCCCTATGCTGGTTTCCCAGCTATCAGACTCAGCTCAGTGAGCTCCCACTTGTTCAGGTCAGATGTTTCTGTGGGTTTCTCCAGCATGGTCTTGACCCCTTTGCTCATCACTCTCCCCATCTACACCTGGATTCCAGGAGTTTGACTCAGTGCTTAGCTGTGGGTGTCTGCTTCTGCTTCCATCAGCTATTGGATGAAGGCTCTAGGATGACATTCAAGGGAGTCATCAATCTCATTGTAGGGGAAGGGCATTTAAGGTAGTCTCTCCACTATTGCTTAAAAAGGTTTTTATATGATCTATTCTGATTATGGTTTCCCTCCCCCAGCTCCTCCAAGATTCTCCTCAATTCCCTTCCCATTCAATGTCACACCTTCTCTATCTTATTAGAAAACAAACAGGCAGCCAGGGGGTGGTGGTGCATGCATGTAATCCCAGAAATAAGGAGGCAGAGGTAGGAGGATCTCTGTGAGTTCAAGACCAGCCTGGTCTGCAAGAGCTAGTTCCAGGACAGGCTCTAAAGCTACAGAGAGAGAGAGAGAGAGAGAGAGAGAGAGAGAGAGAGAGAGAGAGAGAGAAGAAACAGACATCTAAAGAATAATAATAAAATATAAGACAACAAAAAAAAACAAGCAATCAGAATAGTACAAAACAAACAAAGAAGAGGAGGAGGAAGGGAGAGAAGACGAGAGAACATATAGAGACATAGAGCGATCCATGATCATAGTTGTAATCCTATTTTTTTAAAAAAAAAATAACAACAAAAATCTCTAGTCTAACATTATAAGACAAAGAAGCTCCAAAGATACCAGTAAGTTTGTTTTGTGTTGGCCATCTACTCCTGGGCATGGAGCCTGCCCTTAAGAGGGGTTTGTTTCCCCAGTGAGACTCTCTTGGGAAAAATTACTTTTTCATTGAGAGTGCCTATCAACTGGAGATAGCTTCTGGGTTAGAGATAGGAATGTGTGTCCACTTCTCTCAGTGCTGGGACCCCGTCTAGCCCAGACCCATGCAGGAAGTCTCTGAGAACTCTCATATACATTGGTCCTGCTGTATTTAGAAGATTTTGTTTCCTTAGTGTCTTACAATCTCTCCACCTTCAAGGTTCCCTGAGCTCTGATGGGAAGGATTTGATGCAGATAGCCCTTTTAGGGATGAGTGTTCCAGGGTCTCTCACTCTCTGCACACTGTTCAACTATGGATTCATTCCCACCAAGTGAAGGAGGAAGCTTCTCTAATGATGGCTGAATGAGGCAACAATCTATGAACACAGCAGAATGTCATTGAGTCACTGAAAGGTAACTATTATCACTTAAGAAATGGGCTGAAGCAGGATGTATCCCTAGTGCACAAAAGGACTTTTCGAACACATTCCCCATGGAGGGATAACTGCCTTAATCTAGAGACAGGAGAGAAGCCCTAATCCCTACTTCACATGACCTGTCAGATCTACATGACCCCAACTGGATAGCATTCCCCTACATATGGAATTGGGGTGGGGGGATGGGAGGGGAGGGTGGTTAGAGTGCATGTGAGTGTGAGACAGCAGAGAGGGTAAAAGGGAGGGAGGGAGGGAGAGGGAACTGGGATCGACATGTAAAATAATAAATTAAATTTAAAAAAATGCTTTGACTCCAAAATTTAAGTTCAAGGACAAGTTACTGGGGAAAAGGATTTCTATTTTTGTTTCCACAGAAAATGAAAAGATGTGGATTCCTTCCAGACTAATGTGGTTTGATCAAGCCAGACCACCTGAAACAGAGTACAAGGTGATCCTACATTCAAAACAGCTGGACAAAGCAGCCTTACAGACTACAGCCAGGATTTCTGAATCTTCTTCGAATCCCCCATGACAGTGCCCCTTACCAGCAGGAAGTAGTTTGGAAAGAACAACGCCCAAATTCCCAAATATTGTCTATAAATGTTTGTTTTCATTTAAAAGGATTTTGTTATATAAAATAAAATTAAAAAATTAAAAAAAAAAAAAAAAGAAACGGGCTGAAGAAATTGAAAACTATTGATTCTAAACACAGTTTGAGAACGCATCCATCCACAACCTGAGAGCTTGCCCGTCAACATAACCAGATTCTCCCATTTTACCCAGATCGGCTCACCACATAAAACCATAAGCATTGCAATGACAGTCTCTCTCCAGGTTAATTTGCTGTTATCCTAAGCCCTTATATTTTATGTACTGTGAAAATATTGTTTCAAGAAGTAGTCTGCTCATCAAACACATGTACCTTAATTGTGTTGAGTATATAATGGCTTGTCATGTTAGGAAAATTAAGTTCAAGGTTAATTTAATGTATTTTAATTTAATTTTATTTTTTTCTGGCTCAGTGAATTTAAACATTTCTCTCACTTTATTTTTTTTCTTCAGTTTTCGGTTAGAGTTTATTTAGAAGATGAATTGGAAGATCTCAATTTCTAAAGAGAAGCTATTCAATATGAGTCAGAGTTCCATGGCCCTGGGAATCCTAAACCCTGCTTACCCTGATGATAAACATTAGCTGATTGTGCCACTATAAGTTATTTGGTTTTGCATTTAATCTAAAATTAATTTTGAGCAGTGTGTGAGCCATATTCTATGAAAGCTTGCAGAGAGAAAATCAAAGAAAAGCTAAAAGCAAAACAAAAACACTTGCAAATCGGGGTCTAGATAATAAACCATTCTCATTAAATTAATGTTTTTAATCCAAAAACGATTAGTTTTCCTGTGATTGAGACATGCACAGATGAGCATATTTTCAGTAGATTATTGTCAGGAACCTAGAATAGTATCACAGATCAACCATAACAATCTCTCAGTAGATCATGAATACTATTACTTGAAATAGCTTAATTAGTTTATAAAGTTTTTCAGAATGGAAAATTCCCTGAATATTTGTGGAAAATGAATCAAAAAAACACTACAAATTAAAATGAAATAAAAGAAGTTTATTTCCAAGCCATAACGTAGAATCATCTATTTTGAATGTTGCCAGCAAAGAATGCATTCTTGATTAGGCTTTGTCAAAGGCAAAATGAGGAGTATATTTTCAGTCCTCATGTCTCTAGGAGTCTAAGAATCAAAATTTGAGCTATATAAAATAGAGTAACCCAATTTCACTCCCCATTCCCAAAAACAATGTCCAACCAGGACAGAACTAAACACATACAGGAAAATCCATCGTTTTCCAAGGTAGTGTCAACAGAGAGAGAGAAAGAGAGAGAGAGAGAGAGAGAGAGAGAGAGAGAGAGAGAGAGAGAGAGAGAGAGAGAATGAGGAAAAAGGTAGAGGATGGGGAGGAGAGGGGAGGGAGGGAGGGAGGGAGGAAAGGCGGACAGATCAGCTTGGAAATAGATGTTTAAAAGTAAGTCATGTACAGGACCAAAGTTATAAGACCTCTTTAAGGTGCCCACCAATGCAAGGGAGAAAGAAGAAAACAACAGAAGGAACATAAAAGGATCAAAAACCAGTGTAATATGGGGAGAGGAGCAGGTAAAAGCCCATGGTAGAATTGTGTTCTGTATGAACCGAAGTGCTTGAAGAGGTAGCAGTGCCAAAAGGTACAGACACCAAACTTGCAGATATCTTTTCTGTAAGTTAAAACCAGAACACCAGGAATCAGCTCTCTACCCCATTGCTGGTCAATAGCTATTAAATATTCTGTATTTTTCCCCGGTTATGCAATAAGAGCAATTAGTACATACCCCCTACTTGTCTATGCTGAAATCCAAGAACTAGAAATCTGTGAAAGTTCTGAAGCTTGCAAAGATGTTACAGTTTAAAGACCCCATCCAATGCCCTTTTATAAGCAGCTGCTTCCCCTCCCTCTCATCAGCTATTTCTTTTATACCACAAGCAAGCTCCACACCTCCACAGAGAGAAGGTCCTGCCTGGCTCATCTCATTGTTAGTCCTTATGGGCAACCTCTGATTCTCTGCTTCTGTGAATCCTCATTTCTTAGAACTGTTTCTGTTATCAGATCACCATGAACTACACGGTCCCCCGCAAACATTATGTCTCCTGAAAACATTACCAATGGGTATTAAAAGGTAAGCCTGCCAGTGTCACGTTTCCTCTAGAGTCTTATTCTAGCTCATTTACATAAATGCTTCAGAATATTCAACATGCATTTTTAAATGTCACCATTTGCAGGGATTATTTGTATATTGCTCTTAATTAACTTTTACTTCAAAACTTGGTTGGCCAGAATACATTTTTTTTTTTTAGTACATTGAATCTTCTGGTCTCATTAGGCTCCCAGCTTGCTTTCCCCTAGATCAAAAGCAGGAAGAGGGGACTTGAAGAGGATTATCATACTAAATAAATACACTTCTTCTCTGACTCCTCATTCTGTGTGTGCTTGGGGGTGGGGGGAGGGAATCTGCTTCATATTGTAGAAATAATGAATGCACAAAGTGTCTATTCTACAAATGATAATACACTCAGGGTACTGTGGTCACTTAAATGTTAAACCAAAACTGTGATATTTAAAAAATGAACCTAGTTTCACACTGATTTTGACCAAGGGAATATAACCTAAATGACTGCTACACTTCAACTCTTTCAAAAATGCCCTATCAAAGAATAAATCCTTTCCAAACATTTGCTCATGGAATTTATCTTAGTTGTTTTTAAACTGACAGAATGTACAAGCTAGCATTTATGATAACAGATAAGAAAGTGAGGGGACCTTATGCCCTTGGGAAAATAAAATATAGGCAAAACACACTAGCTGAAAGAACTTTGTGTATCTCAATGACACAACTAATAAAGAGAACTACAGACCAATTTCCCTCATGAACATTGATGGAAAAACACTCAATAAAATACTGGCAAATCGAACCCAAGAACACATCAGAGAAATCATCTACCATGATCAAGTAGGGTTCATCCCTGAAATGCAGGTATGGTTCAACATACAAAAATATGTCAATGTAGTCTACCATATAAACAAACTGAAAAAGAAAAATCATATGATCATCTCCCCAGATGCTGAAAAAGCCTTAGACAAAATCCAACACCCCTTCATGATAAAGGTCTTGAAGAGATCAGGGATAACAGGTATTAAGAACTAGCAGCCAGCTGACCCCCATCCCTGACGATGGGCAGGATGCTCATGACTACATCATCATCATCGCTATGTCAGCCTTACCTGGCGACTCAAGCTTTACCTGGCTGCCAGAGGACTCAGTTACGCATGTGCAAGCCCCCCTTTTAAAGCAAGCGTGCCAAGCGCGCCTCCCTCTCTTGCTCCCTCTTGCCCCCTCTTGCTCTCTCTTGCTCTCTCTGGTTTCTCTCTTGCCCTTTCTTGCTCTCTCTCTCTCTCTCTCTCTCTCTCTCTCTCTCTCTCTCTCCTGCTTTGTTGGCCACCAGCTACCCCCTCTTTCTCTCCCTTCTCTCAATAAACTTCACGTGGGCGCTGAGTCTCGTGTTTGTGTTTCTTAGGCATTAGCTGCAGCAAAAGAACAACAACAGGAACATACATAAACATGATAAAGGCAATATACAGTAAGCCAACAGCCAACATTAAATTAAATGAAGAGAAACTCAATGTGATTCCTCTAAAAGCAGGAACAAGACAAGGTTGTCCACCCTTTCCATATCTCTTCAATATTGTACTTGAAGTTCTAGCTAAAGCAATAAGGCAACAAAAGGAGATCAAGGGGATACAAATTGGAAAGGAAGAAGCGAAGCTTTTTGCAGATGATATGATAGTATAGATAAGTGAACTGAAAAATTCTACCAGGGAACCCCTTAAAAATATTCTGACAGCAACTGTCAGGAACTTGGTTAATATGACTTTGTCCCCAAGAAATTGAGCCATAATCAGTGTACTAACCAAGCCTTGGAAATGAATCAGACCCTTATACACACATAAACAATATTTGTTTTTTGTGGGGAATGGATTTAAACTATTTTTAAAGTTTTTAACCATGTGAATGTTTCTACAACTTATTAAGATCCTAGTTAGCATTCTCTAAAGAGACATTCTAATCAAATTTCATTTTCCTGACTGTTTTGTGCCTAATTACTTGTTTTGTTGAAGTTTTAGACACTGTATTTTAGGGTTCTTAATGAAAACATGCAAAAAATAGAATAATCATTCTTGCTTCAAAGCAGGTTCAAAAGAGCATAGAGTCACTTATCTATACAAGACCAAAAACTGTTAGAAATAGGCAGTTGAAAAGATGAAAAACAAAACCAACTTTTAGAGTTTCCTGATGTGAGTCCCTTTAGAATGGCTTGAAGAGAATGTTAATATAATCACAAACACTGATTTCAAAGGTAGTGTTTAATAATTTTAGAAACTCATATCTGTATTTCTATAATAGCAAGTAGGAAATGCTGATTATAGCCAAGACTCAATGTGGCCATAATGGCACACACCTTTAATCCAAGCACTCGGGAGGCAGAGGTAGGCAGATCTCTGTGAGTTTTATTTAGGACAGTGAGAGTTACATAATGACAAACAAGCAAAAAGACTTAATAGCAATGAAGTAACCCCAAGATTTGTCAAATGAAAAGAACATCTTTTTTTTCTAGACAGGGTTTCCTTGTGTAGCTTTGGAGCCTATCCTAGAACTAGCTCTTGTAGACCAGGCTGATCTCAAACTCACAGAGATCCACCTGCCTCTGCCTCCCAAGTGCTGGAATTAAAGGCATATGCCACCACTGCCCAGCTTTCAAATGTAAAAAAAAAAAAAATAACACCAAAAATATCTACCCAATTAATAGATGTACAAATAAGCAGAATAGACAGTTTTCAGAATAAGAAAAACAAAATACCAATAAAGTCCCCTAAAACACTCCTATCCATTCTTAGCAAGGGAAATTTAAATTAAAACAGCATTGAAATTCCATCTAACCACAGTTAGAACAGCTATCATCAAGAAAAACCAATGACAACAAATGCTACCAACACTGCTGGTTAGAATACAGGTTGGTGTGATTGCTATGGAAGTCAGTATGGAGCATCCTCAAAAACCCAAGAATAGAAGTACCAGCTACACCACTTCATACATACATGCATACATACATACATACATACATACAAATTCTTATTTTACATATCAATCCCAGTTCCACTTCTTGATATACTCCCAGAGTTCAAAGTCAATGTGCCACAGAGATAGTTGCATATCTGAGTTTATTACCCCACTATGTGCAATAGCTAAGATACGGAACAAGTCTAGACATCAACAGATGAATGGATATAGAAACTATGGTGTATATATACACTGGGATTTCATTCAGCAGTAAAGAAAAATGAAATTATAACATTCACAGGACAATGAATGAAACTGGAAATCACTGTGTAAGGAGAATAAGCTAGACTCTGAAAGACAAATGTCATATGTTCAATCACAGTAGAAAAAGAGGTCTAAAAGCATGGAGGGGAACAAAAGACTGTAATGGAATATAGGTGCCATGAATGTAGAAGAAAAGCTTACTTTTAATTTTTTGCATAAATTAGAAATCATCTTATTATATCAATCCCAGTTCCTTCTCCCTCCCATTCTCCCATGCCCCCCACCAACCCCCAGCCCACCCCTCTTCTCCTCCATAGAAAGGGTGAGGCCTTCTATGGGAGATCACCAAGGTCTTTCACATCATTTGGGCCAGGGCCTAGGCCCTCCCCCATGTGTGTAGGCTGAGAGTATCCCTCTATGGGGAATGGGCTCCCAATGTCCATTCATACACTAGGTATAAATGCTATTCCATTACCAGGGCCCCACAGACTGCCCAGGTCTCCTAACTGACACCCATGTGCAGAGGCCTGGTTCTGTCCTATACTGGTTTCCCAGCTCTCAGTATGGGGTTGAGATACCCTTTGTTCAGGTCAGCTGTTTCTATGCGTTTCTCTAGCCTGATCTTGACCCCTTTGCTCATCATTCCTCCTTATCTACAACTAGATTACAGGAATTTGGCTCAGTGTTTAGCTGTGGGTGTCTGCTTCTGTTTCCATCAGCTACTGGATGAAGGCTCCAGGACAGTATATAAAGTAGCCATCAATCTTACTATCAGGGGAAGGCATTTAAGACAGCCTTTCCACTGTTGCTCAGATTGTTAGTTGGGGTCATCATAGTATATCTTTGAACATTTCCCTAGTGCCAGATTTCTCTTTAAACCTATAATGGCTCCCTCTATTATGGTATCTCCTGACTTGCTCTCCTCTATTCTTCCCCTGACTCAATCTTTCTGGTCCCTCATGTTCTCCTCTCCCCTCCTCTTCTCCCCTGAAGAAGAGCTATTTGGAGAGAGGAAGCAGGAAAAAGAATGGCTGAGAAAAAAAAGCAATGAAAAAAACAGAGTGATTTTGTGTGTGTGTGTGTGTGTGTGTACACATGTGCATGTGAGTATATGTATGCATATCGATGCATGTACATGTGCATACACGTGTGTGCATGTATATGCACATGTCTGTATATATATGTGCATGCATGTGTGTGTTCGTGAGTGTGCATGTGTGTATGCATATGCATGCATGCATGTGTGAAAGTCAGAGTGAAACCCTTTACTTTCTGTGCTTGATAGTAACAAAGAGAAATGAAGCTTAACAAAGTAAATGTGCTACAATGAAACTGGCAGGGTATTTTAGAGGTGTTTTAGCCTAAATAACTTTTAGGGGATTCTTTTAAGAGTGGTAGAAGTAGGATGGTGCTGAAGATGACAACAACAGACAGAGTTTTACTCTCAAGAGAGCAGTCAAAAACTGTCCACTCAATTCTGTCCATAACTATTCCTATAATTTTTAGCATGACAAAAATGTAGCAACAACAACAATAAAATATTTTTAAATGATAAAGTTAGTAATGACAAAATAGAGGAAAACCAAATTAAGGACGGTTAAGAAAGACAAAAATTATAATTTAAAATAGCAAAAAGAAAGCATCTTCAACAAATGGTGCTGGCATAACTGGATGTCAACATGTAGAAGAATGCAAATAGATCTGCATCTATCATCCTGCACAAAACTCAAGTCCAAGTGATTCAAAGACCTCAACATAAATCCAGTTACACTGAGCCTGATAGAAGAGAAAATATGAAATAGCCTTGAACAAATTGGTACAGGGGACTATTGCGGTAAATAAGGATCAGGATAAACAAATAGGCCGAATAGATGTTTATTCAGGGAGAAATAACTTACAACCTAGACAGATGAACACCAGGAAATTCAACCCGATCCTCTCCTGTCCGAGTCATGCCAGAAAGAGAGAGTGCCTTCTTGGCCCCCTCCGACCTCCTTCCTCAGGTCACCTCCGCCCATCGCTCCACCCCCCAATGGGCGTGGTCAGTGCTACAGAAGGACTATGTCACTACAGGGGACCACTTCCTGAACATAACACCAATAGAACAGAAACTGAGATTGACAATTATTAAATGGGACCTCCTGAAACTGAAAATCTTCTATAAGGCAAAAGGCACGGTCAATAAGACAAAACTGAAGCCTACAGAATGGGGAAAGATCTTCACCAACCCTACATCTGACAGAGGACTGATCTCCAAAATATATAAAGAACTCAAGAAACTAAACATCAAAAGACCAAATAATTCAATTTAAAAATGGGGTACAGATCTAAACAGAGACGTCTCAACTGGAGAGTTTCAAATAGCTGAAAGACACTTAAAGAACTGTTTTCAACACATTTAGTAATCAGGGAAATGCAACAGCTAAGATCAAAAACACTGAGGATAGCTTAAGTTGGAGAGAATGTGTTGTAAGGGGAACACTCCTCCACTGCAGGTGGGAATGCAAATTTGTAGAACCACTTTGGAAATCAGAATGATGGTCTCTTAGAAAATTGAGAACCAATCTACCTCAAGACCCAGATATTCCAATTTTAGGCATATACCCAAAGGATACATAATCATACCACAAAAACATTTGATCAACTATGTTCATAGCAGCATTATTTGTAGTAACCAGAACCTGCAAACAACCAAGAGGAAAATGTGGTACATTTACACGATGGAGTACTACTCAGCTGTTAAAAAAAAAAAAAAAATGACTTCATGAAATTTGCAGGCAAATGGATGGAACTAGAAAAAAAGTCATTTTGAGTGAGGTAACCCAGATGCAGAAAGACAGCCACAGTATGCACTCACTCATAGGTGGTTATTAGGAGTAAAGTACAGGATAATCAATCCACAATCCACAACCCCAGAGATTCTAGATAACAAGGAAGGTCCAAAACTGGACTCGTGGATTTCCCTGGGAAGGGTAAATAGAAAAGATCTCCTGAGTAAACTAGGGGTTGAGAGGATGGAGAAATTGGAACTAGAGTGAGCAGGTTGGGTGGGCTGGGTACAGGAAATGGGTTAGCAGCAGGATGAGGGGAGTGAACAACAAAAAGAGATGTCTTGATAGAAGGGGACATACTGGGGTTAGGGAGAAACGCAGTACCAGAGAAACCACCAGAAACCCACAAAGATGACCCCAACTAAGACTCCTAGCAATAGTGGAGAGGGTGTCTGAACTGGCCATCTACTATAAACAGATTGGCGACTTCCATAATTATCGTCAGAGATTCTATATCTAGTAACTAATAGACGCAGAGGCAGAGATCCACAGACCAGACAAGCAGAAATAAGGGAGGAGGGATTGTATACCAGCCAGGGAGGGTCATTATGGGGCAACCCACAGAAACAGCTGACCAGAGCTCACAGGAGCTCATGCATGCTGGACCAACAGTCACGGAGTCTGCATGAGACCAACCAAGATCTTCTGCATGTGTATGGCAATCGTGTAGCTAGGTTTCTTAAGTAAGTCTTCTGATATTGAGAGCAGGACCTCTCCCTGGTGCTTAGCTGGCTTTTAGTAACCTGTTTCCCATGCTGGATTACCTGGCCCGCCTGGACATAAGCGCCTGAGGAGCGAGTCCTGTCTCCACTTGCTTGGCCAAGCTTTGTGCAAGCCCATGGGAGGCCTGTCCCTTTTTGAATGGAGATGGAGGAGGAATGGACAGGGAGGGGTGTAGATGGGAAAGTCGAGGGGATGGAAGGAGAGGAGGGAGAGGAACCTGGTTGATATGTAAAATAAATGTTTTAAAAATGTTTTTAATAAATAAGTAAGGAAAAATATTTGGTCCCCACTCAGTGCTGTTTGGAGAGGTTATAGAACTTTTAGGACATAAATCTTTGCCTCCTGTGTGTGTGTGTGTGTGTGTGTGAGGAAGTGGCCAACCAGCTTCCTGCTCCGGCCACCTGTTGCCATGCCTGCCCCTTTTTTCTCTGGAATCATAAGCCCCAATAAACCCCTCCTTTTATAAGTTGCTTATGGTAATGATATTTTATCACACAACATAAAAGTAACTAATAACCCAGTCTAGAAATTCAAGCAGGGAACAGGACTCCCCATGGAAAACAAACCTGTGAATACTAAAAATGATAATTGCCTTATCAAATATTTTGGCATCATGCAAAAATCATAAAATTCCCAAGGAATGAAGAGACTATGACACCACCTAAGGAAACCAATAACCAAACCTCAAGAGATAGATTATTTATTAACTGAAAAATAATTTAAAGAAGTCCTCCAAAAATTCTATAAGAAAACTCAGACACCTGAATGCAATTAGAGGGAAAATGCATGAGCAAAATAAAAAATTGACAAAAACAAATAAAACTGAGAGAAAAGGGAGAGAGGGAGGGAGGATGAAAGGAGGAAGAAAGGTGGGTGAAGAGGGAGGGAGGGAGGGAGGGAGGGAGGGAAGAAGGGAATGAGGGAGGGAGGAAAGGAGGCAGGACGGGAGGGAGGTACAAATGAACCTAGAGCTGGGCATGGTGGCACTTGCCTATCACTTTGGCACTTGGGAGACTATGACAGAAGAGCACAGGTTTGCTGCCAGCCAAAACCACATAGAGACCCTGTTCAATTTTGGTTTTTAAAAGTTTTTTTAAAAGTCCTATTCTAGATGAAAAAAAAAAATTACAATTACTGAATTGAAAAAAAAGTCACAAAGACAATTCAAAAATATAACTCAAAACATGTAGTTTAGACTATCCAATCAGTAACAAGAAGACAAATAAAATAAAAACCGGGTTAAGAAAGGTAAAGATATATAGGCCATCGAGTGACAACTTCTCACTTCAGCTTTTGGATGTGCCCCCGGTGGTGAGTACTTCTTGAGATGGAACAGGTACTCCTCTGCTCATTGCATGCAGCATAGACAATAAAAGGACACAGTTTTCAAGCATCTTACATCACACTAAGAGGGAAACCATTTTTAAAAGAATTTAATGCCTTTAATCCAAACACTTGAGATGTGGAGATGGGTAGATCTCTGTGAGTTTGAGGCCAGCCTGGTCTACAGAGTGAGTTTCAGAACAGCCAGGGCTACATGGAGAAATTCTCTCTTGGGGGAAAATATAATCATGATATTCAGGTTCTTTACAGGAATAAAATCAAAGGAATGAATAAAACATATGCTTGCATACATATTACGTATAATATAAAATTCATGTGTACCAATCACATTATATATATATATATATATATATATATATATATATATATAGAGAGAGAGAGAGAGAGAGAGAGAGAGAGAGAGAGAGAGCTTTATAAAATAATGACAGCCAAATCACACCCAAGATGCTGAGCTCTTGAAGCTGGGTGCTGACTCAGTCGGAGTGGTCCCACAATAGCTGTCTCTCACTGGGAGGGGTGACAATTGACTAGTTACTCCGTCTACACAGCAGAGTGCCTCAGTGGTCACAATCTGATGCTGGAAGCCCAGTAATTTCCTGGAGAGTTGACAGTATCTCTTCCACAATGAAAGCTTGGAAATGCCCGTTCTGTGATCAGTAAAGGACTCAGCCACAGCAGGGTGAATCAACTCTGTTGGTAAGAGACATCCAAGCAAGCAAAAGGTGAGGTAAACTTCTCTCTGAACTACACTGTTTCTGGAGGTACTGCCCACAATTGGAATAATTGGAGTAGGCCTTCCCAGATCAATCCAAGCAGTCAGGACAACTCTTCAGGTGAGCTACCCTAGTCAGGTGATCCTAATTTGTGACATATTGCCATTGAAACCAACCATAATAAGCAATGTAAGTATGATTCAATGGCTACCAAATTTCTTCCATCAAGGACCGCTTCACTGGAGTATATCAACTCTTAAGTGAGGGGCTGGGGAGATGTCTAAGTGATTAAAAGGCTTGCTGCACAAATGTGAGGACAAGAGTTCAGATCCCCAAATCCCACATAAATGCTGACTGTGCATGGTGGTCTTTCTATAATCCAGATATGAACAGCAGAGGCAGGGGGGTCTCCATAACAAGCTGCCTAACTAGACTAACCACATCCAACAGCTCTGGATTTGATTAGAGAGACCCTGCCTCAAAGAATAAGGAGTAACATTATCTGGGATGATTCCTGAAAGCAACCTTAACCTTCCACATCCATTTGTAACACACACACACACACACACACATAGACATACATGCAAAAACACACACATATATTCACACACAATCATACACACACACGCAAAAATACACACATACAGACACTACACACACATCTCATACACACACACAACACACACACACAAACACACATACATGCCCACATACACACACAAAAATGGATAAACAAAATAAAATATTTGCATGAGCTAAACCCATGAATAATTCACATCACTCTAAGCAACTTCTATAAAGGAAAAAATAGCTCTGGGATTTAACCTTTCACAAAATATGCTTAATTCAGACAAAAGCCAAGCATCACAACTGTGTTGTAAATGCTAGTGTGAAGAAAAATCAGCCTGTTTCTTACACTGGGATGTAAAGCTGGAGGCAGTGTGTAATAACAGTCTTCATACAGGTGTCCTTTCATCATACAAGCCATGCAAAACTAACTTTACATGCTCTACATTAATCTAGCTCTCTAGTTCCCCAGCACTGCTCCAAAAAGCAATAAATCTAAACATGAAATTACATGAAAATTAGATAATTTAACTGAAAAATTATCTTAAAATTTTTATATTTTATTTAAAAGTGTATGGAACAACCATACATACACACAACATACATGTACATATTTAACTCCCACAGGACTTTCTACAAAGTAGTTGATGATTCTTCATAATATTGTCTTACACGACAACATATGGGGAGCTTTGATTCTATCTCCTAGCATTTAGAGTAGTGATAAATTTGACCAACCAGGATAAACATAGAAGAAAGAACAGTTGAGGCACACAGAGATTATGTACATATGTTGGCAAGACATGTATTTGAACAAGCAAAGCAATGTGATTTATCAAGGTAACAGGATTTTAAGTGAATGGATGGTTTAACTTGCTAATTTATCTGTGCATATTTTATTGTGAAATAACGCTCATAGGTAAATAAACATGGGGCAACAGGTTACAAGAACATGTGGCCATCAAGACTATTGACAAGTACAATGTCTTCCAGAATTAGATGTGGGCGTCTACACCTCTGCTACATGAAAGGATGTTTGCTTGCTTTAATGCATTGTCACCTAGAACGGAGTGAGCCTCAAGAGGCAGTGTGTGCTTCCTCCTGCTTTTCTTACCCTCTTCTGTGGCAATGGGAACCTGAGTCTAGCGTTAGGATGATGACAGTACTGGTGTAGCAGCTTCCAGCTTCCACTACAAGTGGGAGCACCCCTCATGTAAACATGAAGCTTTGGGTTTGTCTGTTACTGCAACATATCTTACGTTATCTGACCAACCAACACATGGAAAAAACAAGTCATCCAACCAAGACCATCTGAATAAAGAGAATATAAGATAGGGGTTACTTTTAAGTCGTTAAAGGCATCAAGGTCAAAATTAGAATCAGGTCCATGACCCACAATCCTTTTCATTTAAGCCTAATTGTTTTGCTGTACACATATTCCAGATGAGAAACATGATTTTAAATGTAAAAGCTTACTTCCTTATTCTGAATGAAAGGATGTCATGTGCATGAATGCATCTTTTAAATGGGGACACTAGGAAAATTGTCACTTTTAGCCAAAGAGTATAGTAAACTTCCCTCCCACCAAGTAAGTTCCCATTTACTCTTTGGGGGGGAGTTCCACTGGGTCAGATGGCTGTTTACTAGACACAATTTTCCTAAGGCTACTTAACAATAATGATAGAAAAATGCTTCATAATTTGAAATGAAAAATCCTTCTTAGGAAAAAAGGTTACTTCAATATTCTTTTAAAATTAAAAGAAAAGGACAATTTCTGTGTTAAAAAAAAATGAGAATAAAATGGTATAGATTCAAGTTTGCCAGAGAATAACATTAAATCCATATTATAGGCCTGAGTTACAAGGAAATATCAGTATTTAGGATAATTTGTGGCTAAGCATGGGTCTATAGAACACACTTCAATCCAGGAACAAGAATATTCATTTATAAAAGTCAAAAGTCCCTTATTTACTATACCTTCCCAGCTCAAATGAGAGAACATGCTTTGAAATTTCCTTAGCGATCTTAAGACATTTTCTCAAATTACTCATGAAATCAGCAGGAGAAATGCAGCACAGTTTGTCACACCAGTGTGCCAGATCAAGAGCTGGCAAGCAGAGAAATGAGGGGGGGAGGGAAGAAGCTAATAGATCTCCCATGCTGCAAGGTTATTCATATTTAGGTCAAGAACAACCAAGCCCAAGCCACTGAAAGGAAAAGCAAAGATGGGAAATTTAATTGAAATATAAAGCGTGAAAAAATTCTTACTGGTTGCCTATGTTATCCCCCAGCACCAAATTTTAACCTCTGAACAACTACAATTTAAACAAACAGACTGGATTAATTTTACATCCTGTAATCTAACAATGTTCTAGGATACACAGTGTGAATACAGCTGTTTACCATTCATAAAGGGTTTTAAAGATAAAATTATATTCCAACCTAAGGCCTTCGAGATAGGAAATGTCATCTTAAATATTCACAGAAACATACTGCATCAGGTATGGTATCTCTGAAAATACTTTCCAACTTGGTGCCAGTGAGCAATGAGGACAGATAATTGGCTGCCTTATGCTTGCACAGCTGTATATATGCTCTTTACACTGAAAGCAATTTGAAAGAGAAAGCATCCTAGGCAGATGTTTGTTCCATGGTTTATAAGAGCATGTGATACCATCCACATTTTTCACAGCTAAACCCTTAAAAACAGGGAGTCAGACAAAGGGACCCAAATGTGAAAGGCTTTCATTAAAAGATGTAAATAGCCAAGTTCTTACTGTTTTCCTTCAACCTTCTTTATAATGTTGACAACAGGAAAAGCCCCCTGTCACACAGACTCCAAGATTCTCAGCCCCCCCCAAAAGGTTAGTGGCATCTTCAATTCATGTCTGTTTTTATTGTTCTAATCGTAAACTCCATGTTAGCCTCAGAAACCAGCTGAGCAAAATCCCTAACCTCTTCCAGGTGCAATATTAACTCACAGCTCATTCTGATGTCTTTTTAATGTAACACATAAACAAAAGCACTTATGATACGAATGATAAAAATGTGGCATTCAAAAGGTAAAGTTTGTGACAGCTGTCACATGGAGTGCCATCTATCCTAATGGCCGGGTATTATCCATGAACACTAATAACTGGGTCCCAGACTGAAGTCAATACACCAGCCAGACCACTACCCAAATAGCCAAAAAGAAATTACTAAAATCTTTCAACTAATGCTCATGGTATTACTAAAATATGCATGTAACACAAAAACACATTTTTATTAATCATTAAGTTGTATAAATGTCTCACTTCTTGAGAGATTGAAGTGAATGGGTGGATTTCTATATGGAAGTAGCAGCTTCCATGATATACACATACTGTCCTAAAAGCTGCTTGGCAGCATGTGCAGCTTTTAGACTCAGGTACTAATACTGAACATTGCTCCTAATTGTTTCATTTATGTCCATTATTTGCCAAGACAAAGGTGGGTTCCAACACCATCTCCTGGGGACAGTATTCCTGACTGTACTTCTAAAAGCTTTGCCATCCAAGTTGCTACTCTTTCTATCAGAATATTAAGCGACATGAACATCAAAAGCTTAAGAGAAACTAGTTGGATTTTGCAACAGAGAGGCACTAGCCCAAACAGTCAATCACCCATGATAGCAAGAAGACAGAAATCAATGTATGCACCAAAACGTGTTCATTTTCTACCTGAATCTAGAAAAATTAGCATGAATTCTATGGATCAAGGTATGACTTATTCATTAGAGACTGGAACATTTGTAGAAATGCAACAGACTTTGAGGAACCCACCTAAAGTTGTGAGATCAAGAAGCATGCAGACTGTGGAGGCCCTGGCATCCTTATTTCTGTGTTTCCCAACACATGCTGAAAATGTTCCAGTGATTGCAGCACAGTTCAAAGTTTAGAGGACTCAGCAGACCAGCAGAGATGGGCTAGAGACCCTGGTCTTTGTTAACGTTTATTTCATTAGTGCTAATTGCCTCATTATTATAAACATTATTATATTCATATTTGTTTCATCTCAAACTAATTTAATTGATAGAATTCTGTGTCCTTGCTCTTATATGATACAATTAGCTCTCATTAGTTCACATTTCACTCATTTTCCCCTGTCTGATTGCACTACACACTGATGCTCACTAATAGCAATATGTAATGTAATCACTCAGAAGGAAAATGTTACACGGCTCTACACTGTCATAGTCATCATTCTGATTGTCTTCAAAGTACCAATAGTCTTCTTATGATTTCTGTAAATTTTAATACTGTAAAATTTAGCTCTAATAATAAAAATCTTACTACATTTATTGACACATTGATTAATCATCATTTAAGTCATTAGTAGAACAGCTTATTAATACATTTTGAAAGACAAACTGTCATTTGCTCCTGTAGCCTTGAAATCAGGAAGAGCGAAAACTCTTATTATTTGTTTCTTCGGTTTTCTGAATCCGCTTTTCCTTTGCTCTCCCTGGGCTTTTCTTTCTGTGTTGTTCATTGTTAGGACCCTTCTGCAACTGTGCAGAGCTTCAGGAAAGCAAGAACCCGCAGCTGATGCTTTTCCTGGGAGGTCAAGAGGTCCCTCGAATCATGCTACTGTTAATTTGCTGTTTGAGCATCTACAGCAGGGAGTCCTCTAAGGATAGAAGCACAGCAGAGAGGTCTGTCTCGTTAATACGTCAGAAATGTTAAAGACTGAAAGAGAAGAAAGGGGCAAAGGGTAGGGTTTTTGTTGGTGGTGGGTTTTTTGTTTTGTTTTGTATTTTTTGTAATCAATTTTATAAAATCCACTGGGCTTTCAGTGGGAACCATCTGATTATGCCCTGCTAGTTTACAAAGACAAAACATGCACAGATTACCCAACATTCTCCCCCTGGATGGTTCAGAGCTGTTACTTAAAAGGTGAATTTGTACATATATTTCTAAATAAAACACTTGCTGTCTTTTTCCATTTCTAAGAATTCTACCCCGTGGGTCCCACTAAACTACAGATCATTCTGAGAGAAATAATGGCATAACAAATGCCACTGTATTATTCCTCTGAGCAGAGCTTCTCAACAATACATGTATTTAACAGTCTTTCAACTGGTCTTGAACAAGATCATAGGTATAAAACATACACACACACAAAAACTGAATGCCAGGAAATTTAAAGCAGAAAAAAAAATGGCTTAATGGGCTTGATTTTTGAAAAGTTCAAAACAAAACTCATTTTAAGTAAATAGAAAAGAGAAGACAAATCTCCATTACTTTTGCCAAGCTAAATCCTGCCTCAGATAATGGTAGAAGACATTTAAAAACCAGAGTTGCTATAATAATCCCTGTTTGAATCATGGTTTCCCTGAACTGGGTTAAGCGTTTAGACAGAAGCTAATTGCTACAAACACTAATTTCCAAGTCCCTTTTGTTTCCCTTTGCAGGCACCTCTGGACGCAGAAGGTACCCAATTAGTAGAATTCATGGTCCTGATTGTGTATTGTGGGGCTAGTGTGTGAGCTGTATAAACACTGTTGATTACCGCCCCTCTGTAAAGCTGATTTTTTGATTGCTTAATAAGGCCGTCTATTCTGCATCAGGGCCTGGCAAGGCAGTCGGTGAAATCAGTTAGGTCACTTTTTTTCTGGTCCGAGTAGCAGGAGGAGTCTGTGATGGTAGCAGTTGACTAAAAACATAATTACAGGCTATTTAATCGCATCTGTTTCCCCACTTAACATTGTTTGTTCAAGTTAGACATAGTTAAGTAAATCAAAAGGACAATAACAGCAAAAATGCTAAAAAATTACTGTTACATGGTTAAAACTCTAGGGCTTGGTATAATTACAGAAAACATAGCATGCAGTGATTTTTTAAGGTACTAATTTTTATTAGCTTCTATACACACTTTTGCTTATTTGGTTGCTGCTAGTTTTTTGGATTTTTTTTTTTAAGATTCCATGTTATGTAAATAGCCATTTGTCTGACAGGACTGATTTCATGTGAAGGGTCCTACAGGGACAATATTGTTTATCATGATGATTTTTATGTACTCATCCAGTGTTATAATTAGCGGTCAAGTAACGCCTATCCTGTTTTGTGATTAATAACTAATCCTCTAAAACACACCTTCCACTACATAGGATTGTCTCAATAGATGAGTCCAAGTGAGATTTATACCCAAGGGCGCTGCCATTCACGCTAAGCTGCCCCCATCCTTCCTCTGAGTACCATACCTGTAATTTATCAATAACACAAAACAGCTCCACCATCAAAAGGATAAAACTGAGTGGCACCCAGACAGCCAGGACTGCCAACAGGCATACAGCCCATGTTCTAAGGCCACTAGGCAGGCCATTCAATCCAGCAAAGATGACAAACCATTACTGGGTCAGATGGAAAGAGAGGCAGCTGCTCTTTCAGAAACATACGCTGCTCTGAATAACACATAGCACACTTGTGAAATGAGTCACAGCCACGTCGGGCAGGCATTTTATTATTAAATAGTCCATGGTACATGTTTTAGAATAATTGTCTTTTGTTAGTTGATGCTACAGAGAAAGTTGCCTGTTACAACCACCACCAAGACTGAGAAGCCACCACCTATCAGAGAAGGATTAATAACTGAGAGCAATCTTCCGCTGTCCAGCTGTCCCTAAGGGATCTGACAGAGTGGCTACGAGTCTAGGGCCTTTAGAAAGGAAGGTCATCGCCCTCAAATGGAGTTGATGTCGTCACATGTGTTTGTGAGGATAACAGTGAAATCCCAATGCTTATTTCAACTGAAGCAAGTATGACTGATGTTATGAATATGATTTTAGGAAACAGACCACTTGCCTCATAGACCTAAATAAACCCAAAACAGCAGAGAATAATTTAACTCTGTTGAGGTATTCTGCTCAGTTTTGAAGAATCAGAGAGTCTTTACTTTTGTGGACATGTCCTGAGGTCAGCTGGCTCATAATAGTCACCATCAATAAAAATGTCACTGGTTCACTAGTTTCTACAGCCATGTAGCACTCCCCTAAGGCCACCAGCTTCAGCTGCCAGCTGTTACTGTTTAGTAGTAAAATAATTGCCAAAGGCTCATTACATGTCAAGCTGTACATGTCAATGGATGCAAGGGAGGCATCCATTGAGATTATGAAGGTGGAAAGAATCCTGAGGAATTCAGTACCTGGTATCAGGGAGCTCACAGTCCAGTGAGAGATGAACAAATAAACCACTGTAGTCCAAAGCAGGTCTGTGAAGGAAACAGAATGTCCTGCAATAAAATATCAGTAAATATGATTCAGCAAAGGCCTCCAAGAAAACTTGTTTGCTTGCTTGTTTTAATCAGTATAACCATGTTCACTACAGTTACGTTTTCAATAGTGAAATCCTATTCACCCATCAGTGGATAAACGCATAATAAATGACGTGTGTGTGTGTGTGTGTGTGTGTGTGTGTGCATGTGTGTGTGACTCCTTTTTAATTGAGACTTCAGGAATAGGACTATGAGGGCCTAGGAGACCACGGGAAACAGATAATTTCTGGCAGGCCAGTGGCATACATACCAGTCTGCATGAAAAGTCACACCTGGTGTTTAATGGGAAAGACATCAAGCACTGAGGAGAACAGAAATATTTTGTGACAGTTTCACTGCTGATGAGGAGAACGGATCAAAGATGGGGACTGAAATGTGGACACAGAAAACTCCAGGAAGCCAGGGTGAGGGACTCAGCTGGACTCGCCTACCTCCATCAGGCAGCTTCAGGTAAGAGAGCGCTGGGACCTGAGACTTTGAAAATGACTGTGAAAGCATGGATGGGGATAGGTACTTGCAATAGGGAAATGAGTGGGAAGCCAAGGCGTGGAGTGCAGCCAGAGAAAACTAGCATGTAGAGAGAGAAGAGACAGACGTTGAGCACAGTGAGAGATGCTTTGGCGACTGGAAAGATTGTACTTTTCCCCTCCTTGCGCTTCTGAAAGCAAGATGGTCACCCGCAGCTCTAGTGGAGGCACGCGTGACCATCTGCCCAGGCTGCTCATCCTTCAGCATCCATTCAAACCATCACAGCCTCATCCCAAAACGCAAACTGAACGTGCACCGGCTGCGCTTCCGTCAGCGTTTCTGTCGGATTGAATGTGTGCCGGCTGTGTCCATCAGTATCCGAAGGACATTGCTTCATGAAGTTGGACAATTACCTATCTAAACTAGATCACTGAAGATTGTCTGCCGGGGAGAAAAAAAACATGCTAGTTCTTTTTACATACAGTAATTTTTTAAACCTGGCATGGTTTCAACATGGCAAGTTTCATATGTATGTGTGTATATGTGTATATGTATATTCTATCTCCCAACTGTAGTTCCATCTCTAAGAGAGCAGAAATCTCTGCCTCCTGCTCAGAATCTATGTGGACCTAAAACTATCTAAAAGGCAAAGTCTATTTTTAGAGAAGTATTTTTAAAGTGACCAGTTTTCTGACACTTGATGTTAAAGATGCAGTTGGAAGCAGAATCTTTGCCTTCTGTTTCCCACCTCACAGCTGTTCCATCCCTGAACCAGATGAACTAATCTGAAAACAATTAAACATTTCTGTGGTTGTGAGTAAGACAGGACCTAATATGAACAGTCTGACAAGGAAAAGGGAGAAATTTCTTTAGTTGAACATGAGCCCCAATAAGGCGTCCAGCAGGCAAATGACCACTCCATGGACACACTTACCAAAAACAGTACTCTTTGGTAGGCAAGGTTACTGGCTTATGTCATCCAGCCAGATTCCAAAGTGAAAGCTTTATCTTAAAATGATGCCCCTTCCATTTGATTTATTCCCAATCTACTTCATGTCTCAGTAGCCAATGTCAGAAGCAGGGTAGTCCTATGTATGTAGTTAACAAAGCAGAGAGGGTGCTCAACAACAGTTCATTGCACATCCCCTATTATAGCCAGGCACTAGCCTGGGAACAAGATACAGTAATGAAAAACCCTCTTCCTTCAGATGTGCAAGAAGGCTCAGCCAATAGAGGCACTCACCACCAAGCCTGACAACCAGAATTCAATCCCTGGCACCCACATATTGGAAAGAGAGAACTGACTCCCAAAAAGTTGTCCTCTGACTTCTGGGAACACACACACACACACACACACACACACACACACAGAGGAAAAATAAATAAATTTAACTTTTAAAAAATGTCTCTGACCCCAAGAAGTTCTAGTCTAGAGAGGGAAATAGATGAAAACCAAAATAAACAAATAACAGTTCAGAAAGAAGACTATACTATGAAAGCAGAGCAAAACCAGACCAAGGTAATTCAGTTTGGTTGGAGTGTGGCATTTATGAACAAATAAAACGTTTTTAAAAGGCTGATAGAAGGCAAGATTGCCAAAGGGAACTAATGAGCTGTGGAAGCGAGCTAACTAGAAGTCATGAAGATAGCAGTAAGAGTCCCAGGTGGAGCTAAAGGATAGCAGAACAGCTGAATACTGGATAACTGGGGCTGAAGAGTCTCAGAACATCCAAACCAGCTCCCTAATTTTACAATGGAATGACTAGCTCTCAGTGACTTAGGAACTCTTCCAGACTCCTCCCCTCCCATTGCTCTGATTCTAGCAATCTCATTCTAGAAAAGAATTAGAGATTTTGGTACCAAAGCAAATCTGAGTGATGGATAATACCTACCCCATGAACAGCCAAAGTACTGGAAGGCTATTAAACACCACTAGCCAATACTATGCTACATGCTATTTGCCTTACGCACATGAACTGAACCATATCAGCAATCCTGCATTGCATTGGAAATAAAATCAACCATGTGCACCTCACTGTAACATCCTTTCTACTATGCCATAAACCTCCTAGCACAGGCTCATTTTAAAAAAAGAAAAGTAAAAGACTGGAAATGGGGAAGTTGGAAGTGCTGGGATTAAGAGGCTGGCAGAATCAATGTGATATAGAGGCTGAATTTCCTAGAGACAGGGTGTGTGTGTGTGTGTGTGTGTGTGTGTGTGTGTGTGTGCACGCATGCATATGGACATAAATGCATATGCACTGGTAACCATGCACACACTAATAAATATACATTATGTAAATGAGGGAGAAGAGAGCTAGACAGAGCAGTGTAACTGGAGATAAAGAGATCTATGTCAGGCTCAGTTCTCTGGAGCTGAAGAAGTAAAGGTTTGTCATTCTTTGATTTTAAAATTATTCAAGAAACTCCACATGCCAAAAAGTCCAACTAAGTAATAAATGTTATTGGTAAGAAAAGCAATAATAAAGCCTATTTGTTGCCAAAGATTACACAAAACCTGTGGGTTTTTTAAAATTCCCAGATCAGAGGATTCCTTCTCTAGAATGAGAAGCCACTGGCCACAGCCCTACACTGCAGTCCCTGGGGACACAGGACAGATATGGACAAAGTTCTCTGGCAACAGATGCCAGAAGAGCCTCTTGGTTCTTTCTTTCAGTGGAAAGGGAGAATTTCTGATAAAGCTCAATCCTCGGTCCAGCACAGTGCATCCTTTGTAACCTGTTAAAACTGCAGCCATGATCTGAAACTCCATGAGACTCCAGGCAAATCATCAACATTCAAGAGCCACTGAATAACTTCAAGATTTCTAGAAAATATGAGACAGTCTAGAGATGGGAGAGCTACTGAGTCAGGAACCAGGGTGGCTGAGATAACCAAGAGGTCCTTGTATATGCTTCTTGATTTCAACTATTAAATTCATCTACATTTTCTATGGTAGAAAAAGCCTACATATTTCTATGATTAGAGAAGCAAACTTCAGTTATCCAGAAAGCTAATACTTCTAAACAATGAAAAATAGAGTTTGTGATTTATTTTTTAACTTCTAGAGGAAAAAAATGACAATGTTAAGAATAGTAGCTAGGAACTTTACACCTGGCAACTGGTTATGCTTCTATCACCCACAACCTGTGAGACAGGCAAATCCCTACATCAGATTTAGCTGGGTAGAGCACTCAGATCTCAAGGGCTGGGACAAGGTACCACCTCACATCACCAAAAGCCTTCAAAATTCTCATCTATTTTAGGAATCTACACTTAAAAATATCTCCCCCTCCAAAGCTACAGACTCCCTCAGCAAGCCCTCCCTCCCATATCTGCCCTCAGAAGTTAAGGCATTTAACAATTCACCTTAAGTGGTTACAATTCTGAACTTCAACATTCTTGGAAAAGAAATGCCATTGCTACATTGTATTTTTTTCCAAGAAATTGCTTAATCTATACAAGTTATTTGACTCGGTCATTAGCTATCTTTGTGCTAAGATAGCTCCTAATCAAATTCTGGCAGAATATAAGTACCATTGAAAAGAAAGCATACAGATCTTTCTTCTGAGAAGTACGTATTTTTCTTTCTGGTTGAGCAATGTTATGCAACAAATGCTTCCAACTGGCTTCCTATCAAGGAAAATCATTAAAGATGAAATGCTCTAAGGGACATGATCATAGGAGCCTAGATGCTTGTAAGTAATTACATTCATGCTGATAATTAGAAGAAATAGTCTGTGTAGTGGCTACAGTACAATCACCTTTCACCACTGGTCCTGGATTTGATTTCTCTGAGGAATGCCAAGAAAAGTCTTTATTTAGCTGCAGTTTAGGCTTGACTCAATCCATTTATTTTGTGATGTTAAAAAAAAAGAGGAGACAAATGTCTGAAAAAATGAAAGAGGAGAAAATAGACACCTTGACATTTTAACTGCTTTATTTTTAATGAAAATGCTCTTCTTTGAAATGAGTATGAAGCAGTCATAGGCAACAAGCCAGTGGGTATTTATCAATCAACAAATAGCATTACATGTTCTCAACTGCCTCAACCCAGCTTTCAAATCTTCCCCCATGCTACTTCTCTGCTAGTTTGTACATGTGCATACAATTGAAAGCATTTCTTGCCCACCTAAACAGCACCACATATGTGTACATAGGAGAACTATGTGCTCACAACCTTGGGAACCAGGTCCCAGTGCTAGAATTGAAGAATAAAATTAGCCTCCAAATGTATTGCTAGCTCAACATATACAGACGGATAGAGCAATTTACCACAATTGGTGTTTCTCCTCGACAGCACGTTGACTGTGGTGAGCTCAGAATAAAATTGACAGTAATTCTCTCTCTCTCTCTCTTTTTTTTTTTTTTATTTTACAGTGAATCTGTTGCCTGTAATCACTGTGAACAAAAAAAATTGTTATAATTTCACTTCTTAATCAAATGTATGTTCAAAGAGCAGAGAGGGCACTAAAGCAAAGAGACACTTCTGGGTCCTTAGCCATTTAAAATAGTTACTACCAGTGTTCTTCTCCTGCTTGTTGTAGGCCTTTTCCTAGTTCTCCTTTCTCCTTGCCATTTCACTGCCTCCTACTACTAGCGCCTGAATGATCTGTGTCCCTCTGAGGTTCTCCACTCAGCCCATTTCTTGTTCTAGGTTCTCCCCCACGAGGAGGCTGTATCTTTAGTATAATCTCATAAGTCCTTTAATACATACAAGTCTAGAGACCATCCATGTAATATATGACCCCTGGCCTCAGTTTCACCCTACATTTTCTAGGTCCAGATGAGGTTTAAGTGAGAAATCAGACATCTAAACACTGGGTGAGAACTTAGATGGGTTTCTGGCTCAGAGCAGGGTTAGCCCTTCCAGAGGACCCATGTTCAATTCCCAGAACCCACACAGCAGCTCACAACTGTCCGTAGCTCCAGTTCCAGGGGATCTGATGCCCTCTTCTAGTCTCCTTAGGCAGTGAGTTTGAGCAGCCTGGTCCACATAGCAAGTTCCAGACCAGCCAGAGCTACATAGTGTAAGTCCCTGTCTGTGAACTAAAGATAGCCGCTGAACTGAGTTGTTTTTATAATGCTATGCAGGCTGCTAAGGTTAGGTTGAATGAGATGGGGAACACTCATGGAGAAAATACCTCAAGGAGAAGGATATGAGCTGATGGTAATAAACCAGAGGGGATTTAGCAAGTCTTACAGATTCCTTTTGCTACCTTGGTGTCTTTGGATCCTTTCTCCTTGGGTACACTGCTTTACTTTTTTTCTTTTTTGGTTTATTTTATTTTCATTTATGTGTACATGTGTGTCTGCATATAAGTATGTACATATGTGAAGATTCCTGCACAGCAGAAGGCCTCAGGTCCCCCTGGAGCTGAAGTTAAAGGAGGTGTGTGGGGCTGGGCAGTGGATGATCACACATGACATGCCAATGAGATATGGGGGAAACCAGACATAGAGAATGAAAGAAAGGTAAAAAGACACAAGACACAATAAAGGTTAACACAGATGGGTTTAATTTAAGTTATAAGACCTAATGGGACAAGCCTAAACTAAGACCAAGCTTTCACAATTAATAATGTCTCTGTGTCATGATTAGTGAGCTGTTGGCCCAAAGGAAAGTCCAACTAAAGATAGTGTCCTGAGAGTGTTGCGGAAAGTTCTGGACAAGCAGCCAGATGTAGATTCACAGTCCTACATTCTCTCAGGTGGGCCAGTGCTTGGCATAAGGAGGTGCAGCTCCCAGACGCTGCCTGCCGGCTGGAGCCAGCCACCAATACCAGTGCTACAACTGAGTCATGCAGCAGCTGACACAGCAGTTTAAGATTTGTCTCAAGTGGTCAGCAAACACTACAGGTACTTAGTAGAGCCCAGTCCTAAAACAGAAACCTCTGAAAAGTTACACCATATCTAAAAAATGTGCATAGGTGCTAAAGAAAGTGGGTACAAACAGTAATAGGAAAAACAGTTTAAAAATACAGTTTTTAAAGAAAAAATAAAGTGATATAAAAAGAATAAGTCACATAAAGATGGGAAATGAACAGGGGGTCTGTATCCTGTATGGTGATTTGTTGACTTTGAATTTTTTAAAATGCTGTGTACAAAAAACATTGGTGCTGAGAGACATTGGTTTATGGAAACCGCTACATTAAACCAACTTATGTATTTTACAAATGTTTTAACTTCAAAATGGAAGTCAGAAAATATGTTGTATTGGGAGAGGTTATGTCTTTGTTTCCAAAGGAGACAAAAAGTTAGGACTCTCTTCAAAATTAATAAAAGAACAGATTTGATCAGGGGAGACCTCCTGAAAATTTTAGCTGCAAATATAAAAAAAGAAGCCAAGAAAGACCACATGATAGATGACATATATGATGAGCCCTCTATTGCAGAAATAGCTCTGAGACTGGATGAAGATGATAAATCTTGTTGGCTACAGAATCCTCATGACTTATTATTACATGCCATCCTTTCACATGGATGGATAGCAATTTATATTACAGTTTGGTAACACAGCACAAATGAACTTACAAAATTGACAGTAGTTAGTCATCTATAACAATTAAACTTGTAGTCAAGTTAGGTATGTTTTTAACATCATCATAAATATATTTTAGACAGAGTGTATCAAGATCTACAGAATGTGGCATTTAAAATGTCTTAATAACATAAAGCTTTTCATGATAGTGACACATGTTGACTCTTGATATACTAATTTACTTCAAAAAAAGAATGATGGGCATCAAACAAAGATGAGTTTGCTTTCATTGTGGCAAAGCTAACCACTGGGCAAGAAACTGTCCTTGTCTTGACTGTTGACAGTATGCTGTAAAAACTGGACAAGCAGGACATAAAGGAAATCCAAACTTTGACAAGACAAGTCATGGAAGTCCTTCAAAATTCCTACTTCACAGAAAAGTCTGCCAGATATTCTAGGCCTGTAGGCCAAAGATCCATGCTCAAACATTGCAGTGAAACCTTGGATGACTGTCTCTTTTTCATTTCTATAGTTTTGGAAATTGTTTGCTCTATACTTCCTATTTACTCAGGTAATATTTTATCCTTCTTTGGTCTCTGATGGGGATTGAAGACTAGATAGTTACAGTTGTCCTTGTTACTAAATTCAGAAAAAAAAACTTGCATAAAATTTGTAAAGTTTATAAGGTTGAGAAACAAAAAAAAAAAAACTTAAGTTGTTTATCTAAGAAGACTTTTAAGGTCTGAAAATATATTTTTAGGATGGTAATACAAGTTACAATAGAAAATGGTTTAGGTATAAAACTTTGGACTCATTAAGATAGGATTAGATAATACAGTACTTTCTTTGAGTTTGCCAAATACACATGGACTAAGCATTGTGAATGTAATTCTTACGTAATAATTGTTCTTACTGTATATAGTTTTACTATGTTAGCATTAAGACCCTTCGTTCTCATTTAGACAAAAGGGGGATATCTGTACACTGTGTGATAATGTACTGCTGTGGTGAATTAGATAGTTGAATGGCCAATTTCTGGGCAAAGGGTATATGTGGGATTTCCAGGTAGAGAATGGAAGAGGAGATAATTGGCACATAGTAAGTGCCCAATAAGACACAGGGGGAATAAGACATACAGAATGAAAGGTAAAAGGTCATGAGACAAAATATAGATTAAAATAAATAGGTTAATTTACATTATAAGAGCTAGTGGGACAAGTATAAGCTAAGGCCTAGCTTTCATAATTCATAATAAGTTTCCATGTCACTATTTGTGAGCTGGTGGTCCAAAGGAAAGTCCGCCTACACAGAATAGCTCAAAGGATAATTTGTGGAAATTTCTATAATACATGGGTGTTCACTATATGTCAATGATTATCAAGTCTCAGTGTGTAGCCCTCATCATTGTCACCACCCTTGACGTGGATCCATAGGAACCTAAAACTTGGTTGGCATATCCTAAGGTGACCACTATCACTCCACTGCTATGTAACTGAATTGTGTGTCCTTCTTACAAAAAAAATGTTCAGAAAACCTAGACTCTATTATCTCAGATATGAGATTTACAAATAGGATCATTACAGGAAACGATTGCATAAGATTGGTGCTTCCAAGATGGCTTAGTGGATAAAGGCATTTGTTACACAAGCCTGTGGCCTGATTTAGACCCTCAGAACCTATTTAAAGATACAAGTAGAGAAACAACTCCACAGTGTTGTCCTCTGACATCTGCATATGCACATGGTATGCCCTCATGCACTCATGTGTACACACTCGTGTGCGCACATGCACACACATCATAAACATATATAATTTAATCCCCCCATTTGTGATGTTTCCCCTCAACCTTGCTAATTACAAGGTTTTTAGCACATCTTTCTGCGGGGACATCTTAAAGTTGCTGTTTCCCAAGCCACTTCCACTTCTACTGGCATGTCCTCCACCCCTCTCTTGAACTTAAAAAAATATAGAAGTAACTATAGCTAAAATCTAGACTAGGGCTAAAGAGATGTCTTAGTAGTTAAGATGCTCTTCCAGGGGACTCAAGACCATTAGCTGATCTTCCAAATGACTCATTTGACTCCAGTACCCATATGGCTGCTCACAACCATCTGAAACTCCAGTTTCTAGAGATCTAATGCCCCTTTTGTCCTCCACTGGTACTGTATTCACATGGCACACAGACAGACACACACACACACACACACACACACACACAGAGAGAGAGAGAGATAATAATCATAAGATTTTAAAAATTAAATCTAGATCATTCTACCAGTTTAAATCCCAGTTTGTGCCATAGAACATACAGTTAGACTCCTTCCTACCAGTTTGACCACACCAAGGGTTGGCTACGAAAATAAACTAATTGTGTGTGTGTGTGTGTGTGTGTGTGTGTGTGTGTTTGTATTGTGTGTGTTACATAAACATGCCCCCACAAAACAAAGTTTGTCATTTATACTCCACAAACATCTTGACCAAATCTCAGATTCAACTCTAAGCCCTTCCAAGAGAAACCAAATAACTTACCTCCCTACAGAAATGAAACTATATACACCCGGGCGCTCTCTTTACTAGCTGGCCCCTCCCCCAGCACATGCACAGTGTGTGGCCTACACCAGGCCACCTCTGCACCCTTCTGCTTCATGCAGCATCCACCACCAGTAATTTCCCTTCGCCATTCTGAAGAGGGAGAATAAGGACTGAAAAACTATTTTTCAAAAGTAATTTTTCAAAGTGGCACAGTCAAAGTGGCAAAAGGTAACCATTTGTAATAATTATGGTAATAAAAAGCATTATTACACTGTTGACCTTTGCAAGGCTTTCAGCCTACAAACATGAACTAATGAACAATGAATTTTAAAACCACGTGTTCTGCTCACACTCCCGCTCCCGGACCCCATGCCAACACTCGTTTTCCTCTTATTTGTTAAAGTTCAAGTGGGGGTAGCTCTGAAGGCTTAAATTTGGTGCAAAATAAAACATCCTATTAATTGCAAAATTAAAAGCCCTTCATTGAAGAGCAGGCCACTATTTTCACACCCACAACCTTTCTCACTCTCCGTAGTGCAGAGCCTGCTAACATGGCTCCACACAACGTCTCTCTCTTCCTTTATGGCTGATCATATAGTGACAGTCAGGAGGAATACTCCTTACCTCAATGAATTTCAGTCATTCCACTTCTTACCTCAAGTGTCTTTACTTTTTACAAACTATACTCCCACCAATGTTTTTTAATACCAGCTTGGGTTTTTCTCTAAGTATTGTATATAGCTTCTCTCAGACTTTTTAAACAAACACAGTTTGCTAAATTATAAGATCTTGGTTGATTTGCATACAGGCAATCATAGAGCCACCAAGGGAAGCTTTTACCATGAGGCAATCACAAGCACTTCCTACCTACATGCCACACACATCTTATTTGCTTGTTTGGATGCCTCTGGATTTTTAGAGACATTTAGTCAGCACTCCATATGGTACTAGACTTCACACCCAATACTTAATTTTCTAGTGTTGAAGATAGAAATTCAAATATGAAAATATTTAAATTGCTGGAGCTTAAACATATGCTTACGTCAGACCTCTTATTACCTCAATAGGCCTCTGTTGATCTCTAAAGCTATTTCACTTCATCTCTCTCCCTACCTGCTGACGGGTGGAAATTAAATACAAGTGCCCTATTTAAAAAGACAACTATGCCATTGTGTTTGAAGTACTCAAAAATGGTTTATTCCTTTTACTTCAATATTTCCTTCAAATTTACTTTCTCTAGTGGGACATGGTTCTTTATTTTCCTCTTCTCTAGACTGCAGGGACCTAAATTGCAAGAATTAGTTATAAGAGGGCATTTAGCAGTCCCGAAGTTTGCTTTCATACCACACTTTACCTCAAAGCTCCAGTCTTCAAGGGGTAGCTGTATTCCTATTATGTAAGTTCGCGAATTGTTACGCCTTTTGTTGTATCTTCAGTTTTAAATGCCATGATTTCCTCATATAATACACTGAGTGCCCTGTGGAGAATGTTGAAATGTTCAGGGAATGGTTCTTCACTGAAAAACATGAGGCTTGTGTGTGCTTAGGGCCTTTTACTCTCCTACAGGACATGGCATTTGCTTTCTTTCTATAAAATAAGTGAAGTGGCCCTACATAAATACAATGTGTTAACATGACCAAAAAAAATGAGACAAATTGAAAAAGATAAAATCATTTAATGTAAAACTTAAGCACTTAAAAATGAGGATACTGAAAAATAACAGGGTATATTATTATTATTATTATTATTATTATTATTATTATTATTTTCATTTCCTAGAGTAAATGGAATCTTGGAGATGTGACCAATTCACTATTTTGCAGGGCCCCAATGCAAAAATGAACACACAGGGCCTCTTGTTGAGATAGTACAATTTCAAGATGGTGGAAGCAGAAATTAATCCAGGTACCAGGACCTGTATGCCCACAATAGATACACATGACTGAGATTCCTACCATGAGATGCTAAAGAACTCAATAAGACCCAAAATAAATAAGGAGCTAGAATTTGAATGCAGCCCTAGTTGGCCTCAAACTCAAGAACCCTCTGCCTCAGCTTCACAAGTGCCAAGGTTGCAAGTCTACATCACCACTTTACCCAGGGTATTTTCATGCTCAGTAACCTTTCTTATAAAACTCTGGGCCACCTACCCAGGGTTGGCACTGCCCACATTAGCAATCAAGAAAATGCTGCCACAGACACACCCATGGGCTAATCTTAATTCCTTAATTGAGATTCTTTCTTCCCAGGTAGCCATGAGTAGCCATCATAGCCATGCTGCGGCAGCTGATTCTATGACTCCATGTTTACTTTCTACCTGGACTTCTGTCTTAGTTACTTTTCATCATGGTGAAAAA